>NC_133329.1:146443073-147043073 GCF_042186555.1 Aquarana catesbeiana
TGGTCGCTCTTTTTTTGTTTATAGCGCAAAAAATAAAAACCGCAGGAGGTGATCAAATACCACCAAAAGAAAGCTCTATTTGTAGGAGAAAAAAAAAGACGTCAATTTTGTTTGGGTGCAACGTCGCACAACCGCGCAATTGTCAGTTAAAGCTTCGCGGTGCTGAATCGCAAAAAGAGCTCTGGTCAGGAAGGGGGTAAATCCTTCCGGGACTGATGTGGTTAATCACTTGTTTAGCGCAGGAATTCACGGTGCCATACACGATTTACCGACAAATTAACTGTTACCTCAATGTCATCTATAAGTTCTTTTTTTCTGCGTCTTATATTCAAGAGTTCTTCCTTTTCCTCTGATGACAGGTCTTCTGGAACTGAAAGAAGAGATTAAAATATATTACTTTTCCCACACAGAGCAGATGCACTTACTCTACAAATAAAGAATGACCACTTCCTGACCAGAAAATACTATTAATATAAAAGGAAACAAACATGTCCAAGCCACAATGGCACCCACAGCTAAGCATGAAGCAAAGCAAAAAAACTCAGTCCTTTGATTTCCTCTCAGCCTTAGACCCTGCTGCTGCAGTTTGTTTTAAGGCCATGCTGAAACCCTACATACGGACGGCTTGTCGCCAAGGCTACGGACTAATTCAGTTTACCGGTCTCACGTCCTGGTCACGGTGACAGGAAACACACAGCAGCTACAAAAGCAAAAGCTCTGTGATGGCTAGACAACAAAACGATTACATTCTATTTTATGTGCAGGATTCTATTCTACACAAAAATAAATAATTTAGACAAAATGAAAAAATAAAATAGATGGCAGTGAATACAGTATAAGGTACGTGTTTGCGTGCAGAATTAAGCTTTTTACCTGTAAAAGATTTAGCATATTGCATGGGAAAGTCAGCAGCAACAGTGGATGGTGTTATTACAAGGGCGGCAGAGAGATGGGTGCCACAGACAGCGGAGCTCAGCGTGGGCCTTTGATCTGTTGCTGAAACAAGTAATCAGCTGAGTGTCTGCACACGGCCCACCCCATGAAGCTGCTGTACTGCAGAGACTTGAACATTACACATTAATTGGGTTTATAGATGTAAACGTAATCAGTGCTGCAACTTAGAATTGTCTCTACTAGACAAAATGAGAATCACGATTTTTTTGCTTAGAATAAAAAGATCACGATTCTCTCACAATTCTCGCAACGTAAAATCTTTCACATTATACAAAACAAATTGGGCTAACTTTACTGGTTAGTTTTTTTTTGTAATTCATTAAAGTAATTAAAAAAAAAAAATGCATTTGAAAGACCGCTGCGCAAATACAGTGTGACATAAAATATTGCAACAACCACCATTTTATTCTCTAGAGTCTCTACTAAAAAAATATATATAATGTTTGGGGGTTCCAAGTAATTTTCTAGCAAAAAAAAAATTTTTTAACTTGAAACCAACAAATGTCAGAAAAAGGTTTAGTGTTTAAGTGGTTAAACTTTCCTCACTTACACACCAACTCTATTCATTTGACAAATTGTTACAATGTTTAGACTTAGTTCCACTGCTAAAGAATGTTGTGAGTCTTGGCAGACTGCCCAGTTTTTTTCTTTCTTTCGACAGCTGTGGCTTCAGAAGAGCAGAGAGAATTCTTTGCATCTTGAAACACTTGTCAAGATTGCAACAGAAAAAAATCGCGATAATATTTCTTGACGATTAATCGTGCAGCTCTAGTCTCTACTCTACAAAACTGATCAGTTCGGAAAAAGGCAAGAGTCACCCAAACCAGGTTGACCCAGAGCTACTTTATGGCAAAGACCCTACATTAATAAGCATGCCCTGTGAGTGAGATTCAGCTTCATTGTCAGTGTAAGATGGCTCTGTTGACTTCTTTAGTAAAAGCGGGGAAGTCCACTTTCTACACTTTCAATACCAGGAGGCCAGGCTTTGGCAATGGGTTCTTTACTTAATATTACCACTAACCATAATCTCAACTCTATCCTTAAGCATCTAAACCCCCAAATATATTTTTTTATATTACAGTTTACCAATTAGTAAAGATGGTGGCAGTTTTATATTTTTTTGGGGGGGACTTTTTTGCTTTATTTTCACCTGCTGATTCGGTGTGGGTACACTCGCCCCAGCGTTCTATCCATGGAGGAACAATGGTGCCACTCTTGAACAGCAGCACTGCCACCCTTCGGAGAGTGTTATGTTGGATAGACTAGTACATATAGATGGACTTTACGCATAATTGGCTAACAAATTAAAGCTGAATTCCAGCATGACGTTTTACACCCTTCCCACCCAGCTCCGACATCCCTTTAACTGGGCTTTATGCTCCTAAAGCGAGAAGGGCTGTTCTTTCACGTGACTACTCTGTATACACCCAGAGACACGCCCCGATGGAAATGTTAGCCTGCCACATTACTTAAGGGGTAATTTTGCAGCACTCCAAGATGAGAAGTGCTGCGTGTGTAACATGCCTTGCAGTGCCATACATCTCATAATGACACCCCAAGGCAATAAGGCAAAGCACTTGCGTTGTAGCAGGCCACAAGGCAACATGAGTTACTGTGTTGCCATGCCTTGCGATAGGAAAAGATTACAATAAGTGCAATTTTAAAATAAGTTCACTTTTCAAGAAATAAATAATAAATGCACTTTGTTTTTGCAGGTAAAGAAACAAGCATTTACTTTTCTTTTATTTATTAGGAGCCTGAAAAGCATTGCACCATTGCTGGTGCCATGCAGGACTCTTGCAGACTGTCAGTGTGAGCTGTTAGCCCATACATTGTATGGGCAGGCAGTTTCACACTGACAGGAATTGTCAATGAACTACTATAGCGCTCAACAGCACCATGATAGTTCATTGAGAACTACAAGCCAGCAGCCGCAAAGGCTGTCGGTACTTATAATTTCCCATTCACAGCACTCTACAAAGGAATGACGCTGCTGGGCAGGCAAAGTGTGACAACTAGCGAGTGGAGGAGATGGGAGGAAGGGGGGGGGGGGGGGGGTGTTAGTGGCCAGTCCTATAGTAACATTTACAACTTGAATAAGTGTGTAACATGTTTTGAAGGGTGAACTTTTAAGCACATTGGGGTGGGTTGCAGCCCATTTTTTATTAATATTTTTAAAAAGTAGGAGCTTGCACAAGTTTCTATACAGTCCAGTGTGATATCAGCCCCATTCATTTGTATAGGCTGATATCACAATGGACTGCATAAAAAGAAAAATCGCACAGCAATATGGACAGTTTTCCTGTGCGATTCAGATGCAAACCCCCCTAACTGCCGCAACAAAAGGTCAGGCATCCATACTGGCTGTGCTATCTGGCAGGGCTGTATACAAGACTGAATAGACAAAACCAATTTCCTTTGCAGTTAGACAGATCCTATATAAGCATTTCAATGTATTTTGGCGTTTAACTGGAATTCAGACATAGAGATTCTGTCACCATCCCATGCTTAACCAAATTGGAAAATGAAGTCAAAGTTCTTTAGGCCGGGTTCACACTTGTACGACACGACTGTCATCCTACTTTGTCCTGCAACATCGGTCCTAATTCCATCCGACTTGAATGAACAGGATAAGATTTTGCTCCGACTTTGAGATAATCTGACTTATCATTTGACCAATCACTGCTGCTGTAATCACCATGTCAGATGTCACAAGTTGGATGGTTAAGACAAGGATCCAGCTTCAATGATATTCAATGGGCTGAAGTAGCACCAAAGTCAGACCAAAGTAGTGCAGGAACCTTTTTCAAAGTCGGACTGACTTGTGTCGGACCAGTTAAGACGGCTCTCATAGGGATTCATTGATTTACACACGTCATGCAACATGTGCTCCCAAAGACGGAGCGTATGTCGTACCAGTGTGAACCGGGCCTTAATCATAACTCAAACTTACTTTCTTTTATCAGTTTTGCTCTGCTGTCATTCTGAAACTAGACTTTATATTTTTAGCTACTTCTATTACTTCCCGAAGTGTAGTTCCAGAGAGACCAAGATCAGCACTGGCAGTCTTTGCAGATTCAGAACCTTTAAACAGTGACTAAACAGAGAAGTGCAAACAACAAAGAAACGGTTGTGCAAAATCAAGGAGCAAGCGTTGACCTATGAACTGTAGGAGAGGATGACGAAAAGCCCATGCGGTTTCAAACAAAAAATTGTCAGGTTAACTAGCTTTCACCTGAATGAGGTCCTAGTACATCTTTGCATGACTGTGTCACATTCCTATTCCTTTATTTAAAATATGAGCTATAGAAGGTAAAAATAAAAAGGTTGCAAAGACAGAAAATGTAGCTTTGCCTGCAGAGCAAATATACCAGCAAGAGTTACAGAAGTGGTTAGCACATTAAGAGATCTCAAGTCATCTTCCTGTACTAGTATTCTTATTACCCAGCTCTTCAGGATGAGTCAAAATAAACCATAGTCTGAAAGGTCATACAATAAAACCAACCGCAGATTTTACAATTAACCCATGCTTTGCCCATGCAGCACAACACAGTGGATATAAAACGTCTACACCCCCCTGTTAAAATGTCAGGTTTCTGTGATGAAAGAGACAAAGATAAATCATTTCAGAACTTTTTCCACCTTTAGGCTCGGTTCACACAGAAACCGGCTGCGGATCACACAGGAAAACTGTGCGTCCCTGTTCTCTATTTCAGGGATGAATCAGGGTCAAATCTTTGCCTGAATTCGGGCCTGAAACTGAGCCAAAGACGCACAGTGTTTCTGCGCAGTGTGCTCCGCAGCCGCCCCGGAGATATGTGAACCGGCTCCATGGAGAGCCGGTTAGATTCTCGTGCTATGCGAATTGGATGCGGAGAAACTGCATCCAATTCGCATAGGCGTGACCCCAGCCTTAATGTGATCTATAAACTGTACAACTTAATTGAAAAACAAAACTGAAATCTTTTAGATTGAGGGGGAAGTAAAAATAAAAAAACTAAAATAATGTGGTTGCATAAGTGTGCACACCCTCTTATAACTGAGGATGTAGCAGAATTAAGCAATCACATTCAAACTCATGTTAAATAGGAGTCAGTACAGACCTGTCATCATTTAAAAGTGCCTAATTAACCCCAAATAAAATTCAGCTGTTCTAGTAGGTCTTTCCTGACATTTTCTTAGTCGCATCCTACAGCAAAAGCCATGGTTCGCAGAAAGGTTCCAAAGCACCAGAGGGATCTCATTGTTAAAAAGGTATCAGTCAGGAGAAGGGTACAAAAGAATTTCCAAGGCATCAGATATACCATAGAACACAGTGAAGACAGTCATCAAGTGGAGAAAATATGGCACAACAGTGACATTACCAAGAACTGGACGTCCCTCTAAAATTAATGAAAAGACGAGAAGAAAACTGGTCAGGGAGGCTGCCAAGAGGCCTACAGCAACATTAAGGAGCTGCATGACTATCTGGCAAGCACTGGCTGTGTGGTACATCATGCTTTGGGGCTGTTTTTCTTCAGCTGGAACAGGGGCTGTGTCAAGGTAGAGGGAATTATGAACAGTTCCAAATACCAGTCAATATTGGCACAAAACCTTCAGGCTTCTGCTAGAAAGCTGAACATGAAGAGAAAGTTCACCTTTAGCATGACAATGATCCAAAGCATACATCCATATCAAGAAAGGAATGGCTTCACCAGAAGATTAAAGTTTTGGAATGGCCCAGCCAGAGCCCAGACCTGAATCTGATTGAAAACCTGTGGGGTGATCTGAAGATCTGTGCACAGATGCCCTCGCAATCTGACAGATTTGAAGTGTTTTTGCAAAGAGTGGGCAAATATTGCCAAGTCAAGATGTGCTATGCTGATAGACTTATACCCAAAAAGACTAAGTGCTGTAATAAAATCAAAAGGTGCTTCAACAAAGTATTAGTTTAAGTATGTGCACGCCTATGCAACCATATTTTTATTTTTTTACTTTTACTTCCCTCCAAAAAAAAAAGATTTCGGTTTGTTGTTCAACTGAGTTGTACAGTTTATAGGTGGGAAAAAGTTTAGCAGTCTCATTTTTTTTACATCACAGAAACCTGACATTTTAAAACAGGGGTGTGTAGACTTTTTATATCCACTGCATCCTTTGCTCCCCCAATGCTAGCAAAGAAAGCAGCCCTGTGTAGATTCCAAAAACTAGGCTAAATACAAACCTCCAGTGTCTAGAGAACTAAACTCAACAGCTGTCACTGGAACAACAGGTGAGAGAAACACTCCTAATAAGTGAACCCACTTCTAATGACAACTGTCAACGTTGGGATTTTTCGCTCGCTTCCTCTTGTGCGACCAGAAAGAAGTTCAAACTCTTTATCCAAAAGCAGGGAAGATTTTGATTGGAAACACATTTACCTAGCTACTAGATCAGCTTTTCTCAACCTTTTTAATCCCTGAAGCAATGCTCCGGTCTCAGGGAATCCCTGTTAAAAATACTGCACTTGCAGTTCACTGTACTTAGTGTGATGGTCAAGAAGAATGCTCCTTAGATTTGTGGTTAGTGAGAATAATCCCCCTCTTACAGATAGCTGAAATGATCGCTGGCTTCAGTGGAAAGTGGCAGAAATTGCTCTTTGCTCAAGGAAACTGTAGCAGAATTTAGAAGAACCCTAGGTTTCCACAGAACCCTGGCTTGGAAAGGCTGTCTGAGATTATGTGTCAATTTTTGAACTGTATAAAACATAGTTTACTCCATATGTCACAACACAGAATATTACGCTGGATGGCAAAAGTGTGCCCTATTTAGGCACAACATTGAATGAAAACTGCAACCTGGTAAACCTTAGGAGGGAAAAACAAATACTAGAAGGGTATCTATAATACAGCATTTACAAAAAAGTTGTGTTATAAGTACAGAATATTAAATAGAGCAGAGTGTAACAAGTGGTGCTAAATAAGGAAACTAATGCAGCCATCACATCTAGGATTTGGTAAGCTGCAATAAAATAAATATTTGCTTTTGGGTTTAATACTTAATGGCATCAAACCTTGCTGCAGGTGGCTCTCTAGGGTCAGATACGTTTGATGCATGGACATTCAATGGCCGAGAGTCCGAGGGGACCTAAAGTGGGGAAAATAATTATTTGATCCCCTGCAGATTTTGTAAGTTTGCTCACTTATAAAGCAATGAAGAGTCACTTTTTTTTATCATAGGTGTATTTTAAATGATAGAGACCTAATATAAACCAAAAATCCAGAAAAATAACACAGGATACAAATGTTATAAATTAAGTTGCAGTTCAGTGAGTAAAATAAGTATTTGATCCCCAAGCAAAAACAAGACTTAGTACTTGGTGGAGAAACCCTTGTTGGCAAGCACAGAGGTAAGACATTTCTTGTAGTTGGTGACCAAGTTTGCACACATCTCAGGAGGGATTTTGGTCCACTCTCCTTTACAGATCTTCTCTAAATCCTCAAGGTTTCTTGGCTGTCACTTGGCAACACGAAGTTTCTGCTCCCTCCATACATTTTCGATAGGAATAAGGTATGAAGACTGGCTAGGCCAAGCCATGACCCTAATGTGCTTCTTCTTGAACCACTCCTTTGTTGCCTTGGTGGTATGTTTTGGGTCACTGTCATGCTGGAAGACCCATCTACGACCCATATTCAGTGTTCTGACTGAGGGAAGAAGCTTCTCATCCAAGATTTTACAATACATGGCCTTGTCCATTAGCCCATCAATGAGGCAAGTTGGCCTGTACTTTTAAGAGAGAAACAGCCCCAAAGCATAATGTTTCCACCTCCGTGCTTGACTGTAGGGATGGTGTTCTTCGGGTCATAGTTAGTATTTTTCTTCCTCCAAACACTTTAATCGAGTTAATGCCAAACAGCTAAATTTTGGTCTCATCTGACCAGAGCACTTTCTCACAATACTTCCCTGAATCATTGTGATGTTCACTGGCAACCTTCAGACAGGCCTGAACATGTGTCTTCTTGAAGAGGGGACCTTTGGGTGCTGCAGGACTTCAATCCATGGCAGCGTATTGTGTTATCAATAATTTGGTGGGTGACTGGTACTAACTGCCTTGAGATCATTTACAAGCTCTTCCCGTGTAGTTCCGGGATGATCCCTCACTTTTCTCATGATCATTCTTACCCCATGAGGCGAAATCTTGCAAGGAGCTTTAGACCGAGGGCGATTGATGTTATTTTGTAATTTTTTCATTTGCGAATAATCACTCAAACAGTTGTCTCCTTCTCACCAACCTTCTTGCTTATGGTCTTATAGCCAATTTCAGCCTTGTGCAGGTCTACAATCTTGTCCCTGATGTCCTTTGTGCTCTTTGGTCTTGCCCATGATGGTGAGGTTTGAATGGAAGAAAGAGATTTTGTGGACATGTGTCTTTTAAACACATAACAAATTGTCCTTAGAAGCACCTTCTTAAACTGACAGGACTAATCTGTGTACCACATGAGCACATACTCTAGCCAGTCTGTGGGAGCCAGAATTATTGTTGGTAGGGCATCAAATAATTTTACTCCCTGAACTGCAACTCAATTTATAACATTTATATCATGTGTTTTTTCTATATTTTTGGTTGATATTCTGTCTCTATCATTTAAAATACACCTATAATAAAAATTATAGGCCCTTCAATTCTTTGTAAGTGGGCAAACTTACAAAATCTGCAGGGGATCAAATTATTATTTTCCCCACTGTATATCTAGACTGCATAATGCTCTTGAGAGTGTTTTTAAGGAGATACTAGTTATAGGAAGAAAAATACCCTATTTTCAGAGGTAACAATTTAAGTAAAGAAAGTTAGTATTACAACCTGAATTTAAAAAAAAACTGTACTGTATACTGTAATTATTGGCATGCATACTTTTTAGAACTAGTCATATAAGCCCTCTTCTTCCCAATGCATGAAGTTCTTTGGTAGGAGCAATTACACTAAGCCGCTTGCAATCATTAAGAGCCAAAACGGGAGTTTGGGTGACAAGCTGGGATTGTTCATATAGGCAAAATGAGAAAACCTTTTACCAGTAAATGTGTTGATCATTTTCTTATTACTACAAATAAGATGCTGTTGTTTTCAAAGGACATTTTTGCTTTAAAAGTGCAATCTGGCCTACAGAGAAGACATAAGAACGGACAGGAAGCCAACATTGCACTTCCAACATAGTATTTCCAAACGCAGATACAATGACCGTCTCTTAGATAAAATAAGCAGATACTGTAATGGAGCCAGTGAGCTTTAATACAATTGGCATCTGCAAAGGAAAAAGTTTGGGAACACAAACTACGCTTTGCTTTCTTCACTGTTTAGGATACTTTCGTCCAGCTCAGGAGGCTCTAATTCAAGTACCATTATGTAGTCAGGAAGGATTCCAAGTTTGTGTTGAGATGGGGGTGGTGCACCATCTGCCTCAACTAAACTGACTTGGAGATCAAATATAACTACAAAATTACACCTTTTACAACCCATGCAATTAAAACTAAAATATAATGAATAAAACAAAAAAGTTTAGCTTGCCATACAGGACTCAAATTTTGGCCAGTTTCTGTTGAATTGGCATTCAAACCACTGGTGTCCCTGTCAGCATCACCTGGTTTGACAACCTTCAATTTAAAAAAATAGAAGAAACCAGGTGGAAAATTGTTGGCCTAACAGTGACAGCTTCCTGTTCAATGCAGCAGAAATTTCTCCATTCACATTGTTTACTGCAGATGGATGAATCTACTAGATTGGGAAAAATCGGCCTTGGTGTATAGCTAGCCTAAACCGGGCCATACATGGATCAGTTTTGGAACCCTTCCCGCTTTGTCTTTGTATTCTGACAGTGGAGAGACTCCCCCTCCATCAAAATACATAGATCGGCACTGCAGCCTATTGACCATAGAGCTGATCGAGTGATAATATACCAACAGGGTGGTTCAACACAAGTCAATCCCTGCTGAACCAGCTGAATTTCGATTAGTGTATGGCCAGCTTTACTTTCATTGGAAACCACAACAAAACAATCAGTACAACCTGACATACAGTTACTCAGACCTCGACTCTTCTTGTAAACATCGAGGTTAGCTCTGCACCATCTAACTTCTCATGGCCCATGCTTAACAAAGTCAGTTTTTCCTTTAAATAACAAACATGTTCTACTTACCTCCTCTGTGCATGCATTTTCTGGAGTCCCCCAGCGGCGCTCCTGGCTCCTCCTCACATTGGGTGCCCCCTCGGAGACCCGCATTCCAAGGGGATGCCTGTGAGAGCAAGCTCCTGAGTCCTACTGCTGCGTCCATTGACACAGACAGCAGGACACGGCCCCGCCCCGTGTCACTGGATTTGATTGACAGCAGTGGGAGCCAATGACTGCTGCTGCTATCAATCTATCCAACGAGGACCCGAGACAGCAACTCGAGCTGCTGGGCTCGTTCTCGTCACTGGAAAGATTGGGCTCAAAAAGTAATAGGGGGCTCTGGGGGGCTGCTGCACTACAGAAGGTTTTTCACCTTAATGCAAAGAAAGCATTAAGGTGAAAAACCTTGAGGGTTTACAACCCCTTTAAAGGACCAATTAAGAGGTAGAAAGGAACACGTGAAGTACCATTGATACAGATAAAGTTAAGATCTGCCAATCAGTTCTGCAAGGCCAACCAGATTTTTATCTGTGCTGCTTGGTATCACTTAAGGCTAAAAGATTACAAGTAGGATTTGCACACAAAGGATGCAAGTATCTTCCCTAATCGCAGACACACAAAAAAAAACGTAGGGAAAGATCACTCAGCCTACTAGTAAATCAAGCCATTCACTCCACTCAAAACAGATTGACAGGTGCCGGCTACCACTTCTGCCGAAGTTCACAGGTCCCAGGAGGCTGGAGAGATCACTCACAAAGCACCGTAGAGATCACGCATTGGGCAGTGGGCAGCCGGCTGTGAAGCCACAAGGAGTCCGCTGACTTATTTTCAAAGAGTTGACCGAAGAACCATTTTAAATTGCAAGTGAAACCCAACTAATTCTTTTGCACTATATTATAATCCAATAAAATCAGAAAGCCATTTGTGGGCTTGACTGATATCATTTCTACATGTGGGAGAGACGGGTTTAATTAACTGCGCAATGTAAAACACTGTCTGCAATACACGATCAGAAAATGCAGCAGTACATTTATAGACTAACACTGTACATCAGGGTCAAAATCCACCCATCAGACCATCACCACTCATGTGGAATCTTTATGCAATGTCATATTTCCATAATGTGCAGTTGTAGATTCTGAGATTTCCCAGCTGCCCATTTTTTTTGCTAAATAAAACCCAGAAACAATATAAACAGATGAACTGGTCTGTGACCCAACATATTAACTTGACAAAACCAGAAGATTAAATTACCGGGAATGTACAATTGCTGTTTATGTGTCTGAGTTTCTCTTCTATTACAGCCCCTGCTGGAAATCCACCCACATGTGTTTTCAAAGCTGCTTCCCAGCCGCTGAAATCCTTTTCCCATTTCCCACTAGTGTCAGACAGGAGACCTGTGATGTCCAGACCTCGGCACTGTGTGATGTATGGGAAACAGCTCAATATTGTACAGCACACACAGACCAGGCCAAAGGGCCACCACCCAAATACAAAGGAAGTAAGAAAAAAAATTAAAAAGTGCACTCTGTAAGAGGAAACCTGGCCATCAGGGCCGCTGTTAGAAATCGTGGGGCCCCGCACAGCCTACCTGACAGGGCCCCCTCTTCAATCCCACCGCTGGCCCCGCCTCAAAGCAAAGTGCACTGCCCACCCAGCAACGCATATGAGCACCGTGTTCCGGTTAAAGCCAAGTTTTTTGCCCCTGCACATATGGGTTCTGTGGGCATAAAGGGCTTAAAGGGGAGTGGTTGGGGGGGGCAGTAAAAACGCAGAATGGTGCACAACCATGGAGAATATTCAACCAATTTTTCATATGTCATTATTGATGTTTATGTTCTATACAAGTCTGCACATATTATCATGATGCAGCAGTAAACCCACAACCATACAGTTACACACATGGGTTCCTTGGGCATAAAGGGGTTAAAAGGGGAGAAATGGGGGGGGGGGCAGTAAAAACACAGCTCAGTGTGTTTTTACCCCCAAAACACAAGTGTTAGGTAGCATCTCACTGTACTTGTGATAATCAAATATACGATAGCCACACAGCACAGCGGGTACTGTATGGCTCTGTCAGTGTCACATGGCTATTGGGTTCTGACTTTGTTATGGTTGTACTGTGTTATAGTCTGTACCACACACACAGTACAACCATAAGTTAGAAAAGTCACCACCCAAGATGCCATGTGACACTGACAGCTGTACAGCACCTGCTGTGCTGTATGGCTATCGGAATTCTGATTATTATAAGTGAGGATTCTGTGGACTCCGTGGAGAGATATTAGTGCCACTCACAGTGCAGCCACGCCACCCGCCACTGGGATGAGACTTTCTGCTCCCAGTTAGCGGAGCATGTTTACAGAGGATCACTCCTCCAGGAGAGGCAGTAGGTATCCTACAAGTGAGCAGCGCTACTTGCAGCGCTGAATTGTACACCTCCGCCCCGAAAAAGAAAAAGTCCTTCCCCTGCTCTCACCTCTTGGGCCCCTCTGTCAACCTGATGGGGACCAGGAAAATGTAATTATACAACCCTCCCTAAGCAAGAAGGAAGGGGGGGTGTAGTTTAGCAAGCAGTATTTTTTTTTTTTTTTTGTCAATTGTCAGAACTGAACTATAAAACTGCCCGGGCCCCCCTGCTGAGCTGATGCAGACCGAGCCCGGTACAACAGGGCCAGTTGTACTGCCTTATGCTGGTCATCCACAGATTCCTCCACCCCTGCCTGAGCCTCGTATCAGGACAGTGGCGGACGCTGCTGTCAGAATAAACTGATCAGTAACTGCTTCTGATTGGCTGTAGCCACTGATCGAGAAAATATTTGTCCCCTAGAGAGAAGTCACCATCTAGCCAGCGGTGATCATTGTATTCTGGAGGCTAAGAAACCTCCTGCTGTCAGAATACAATGGCACAGCGGAGGTATTTCCCCATCAACACCATGTTGATGGGGCAATCAAGCAATTTTCTTTTCTTTAACCCGTGGTTGAAGAAATGAAAATTGCATAATGTATGGCCAGCCTAAGGAAAAGCCATACTCCAGTAGTGTAAGACATAGTTCAGTTGTTAGTTACCACAAACTTTGTCTTGCTTGCTCCTATCTCTAAAATATAAGGAACAGCAAAATTAAAAATTAAAAAAAGGTTGCATCCTCTTTAAAAAGAAAAAAAAAAAAAAAAAAAGATTCTGTTGTAAACTGAAGAATGCGGAATCCACCCACATAAATCGCAAACTGTTCCTTACAAGGAGCCCTAGAGCTGGACCCCCATGGGGCGATCACTCTTCTGCATTCATCAAGGTGACAGCAGGGATCTGCAAACCAATTTCAGATGGGGACAGCAAACACAAGATGGCAGCAATATCAGACAACTAATCTATTTTTATTATATTATATATATATATATATATATATATATATATATATATATATATATATATATATATATATATATATATATATATATATATATATATATATATATTCATTCACACACACACACACACACACAGTGGAGCAAAAAAGTATTTAGTCAGCCACCAATTGTGCAAGCTCTCCCACTTAAAAAGATGAGAGGCCTGTGTAATTATCATAGGTATACCTCAACTATGAGAGACAAAATGTGGAAACAAATCCAGACAATCATATTGTCTGATTTTTGAAAGAATTTATTTGCAAATTATGGTGGAAAATATGTATTTTGTCAATATCAAAAGTTCATCTCAATACTTTGTTATATATCCTTTGTTGGCAATGACAGAGGTCAAACGTTTTCTGTAAGTCTTTCTGGCCCATTCCTCCATGCAGATCTCCTCTAGAGCAGTGATGTTTTGGGGCTGTCGCTGGGCAAAAGGGACTTTCAACTCCCTCCAAAGGTTTTCTATGGGGTTGAGATCTGGAGACTGGCTAGGCCACTCCAGGACCTTGTAATGCTTCTTACGAAGCCACTCCTTCGTTGCCCGGGCAGTGTGTTTGGGATCATTGTCATGCTGAAAGACCCAGCCACATTTCATCTTCAATTCCCTTGCTGATGGGAGGAGGTTTGCACTCAAAATCTCACGATACATGGCCCCTTTCATGTACACGGATCAGTGGTCCTGTTCCCTTTGCAGAGAAACAGCCCCAAAGCATGATGTTGCCACCCCCATACTTCACAGTAGGTATGGTGTTCTTTGGTTGCAACTCAGCATTCTCTCTCCTCCAAACACGACGAGTTGTGTTTCTACCAAACAGTTCTACTTTGGTTTCATTTGACCATATGAGATTCTCCCAATCCTCTTCTGGATCATCCAAATGCTCTCTAGCAAACCTCAGACAGGCCCGGACATGTACTGGCTTAAGCAGGGGGACACGTCTGGCACTGCAGGATCTGAGTCCCTAGCGGCGTAGTGTGTTACTGATGGTAGCCTTTGTTACGTTGGTCCCAGCTCTCTGCAGGTCATTCACTAGGTCCCCCCGTGTGGTTCTGGGATTTTTGCTCCCACAGTTGATTTCTTTACACCAAGCTGCTTGGCTATTGCAGATTCAGTCTTCCCAGCCTGGTGCAGGTCTACAGTTTTGTTTCTGGTGTCCTTTGACAGCTCTTTGGTCTTCACCATAGTGGAGTTTGGAGTGTGACTGTTTGAGGTTGCGGTCAGGTGATAACAAGTTCAAACAGGTGCCATTAATACAGGTAATGAGTGGAAGACAGAGGAGCCTCTTAAAGAAAAAGATGATACAGGTTCTCTGAGCCAGAAATCTTGCTTGTTTGTAGGTGACCAAATACTTATTTTCCACCATAATTTGCCAATAAATTCTTTCAAAAATCAGACAATGTGATTGTTTGTTTCCACATTTTGTCTCTCATAGTTGAGGTATACCTATGATGACAATTACAGGCCTTTCTCATCTTTTTAAGTGGGAGAACTTGCACAATTGGCAGCTGACTAAATACTTTTTTGCCCCACTATGTATATATATATATATGTATATGTATGTGTGTGTATGTGTGTGTATGTGTGTAGCTGGCTCAGTAGATTTTTAGGCCGGGTTCACACTGGTGCGACACGACACTCGTCCTACTTTGGATCCGACTTTGCCCTGCGACTTGAAGTCAGAGACGCGCCCGACTTCAATGAACGGGGATCCGACTCAGATCTCGCCAATACCAGGCACTGTGTTTGGTATGAATCTTGAGGGGGAACTCCATGTCATATTTTAAATAAAAAACTGGCATGGGTTCCCCCTCCAAGAGCATACCAGCTCCTTCGGTCTGGTATGGACTTTAAGGGGAACCCCCTACGCCGAAAAAGCGACATGGGGGTCCCCCCCAAAATCCATACCAGACCCTTATCCGAGCACGCAGCCCGGCCGGTCAGGAAAGGGGGTGGGGATGAGTGAGCGCCCCCCCCTCCTGAAACTTACCAGGCCATATGCTATGCACATGGGGGGTGGGTGCTTTGGTGAGCCCTGCGGCCCCCCCACCCCAAAGCACCTTGTCCCCATGTTGATGAGGACAAGGGCCTCTTCCCGACAACCCTGGCCGTTGGCTGTCGGGGTCTGCAGGCGGGGGGGCTTATCGGAATCCGGGAGCCCCCATTAATAAGGGGGCCCCAGATCCCCGCCCCCCGCCCTATGTGAATGAGTATGGGGTACATCGTACCCCTACCCATTCACCTGGGGGGAAAAAAAAGTGTCAATAAAAAAAAACACACTAGACAGGTTTTTAAAGTGATTAGGCAGCTCCGGGGGTCTATTCCGACTTCTCCGCTCTCTCTGGCCTCTTCTCCCAGTCTCCGGTTCTTCTCCCGCTCTCCGATGTCTTCTGCCGGGCTCCTCCGCTATCTTCTGCTCTTTTGCCCGCGTTGGCCCGGTCTTCTGTTGTCTTCTTCCCTCCGGTCTTCTCCCGATGTTGACAGGACGCGCTCTCCCGCTGTAATGCCGTGTGCGCGGTGCGCAACGATTTATATAGGCATGGGGCGTGGTCACCGGTTGATGTCATCCGGTGACCCCACCCCTTATGACGTCACCACCCAGGGCATGATGGGGCGGAAGAAGACGACGGAGAAGACCGCGCCAATGCTAGCAAAAGAGCGGGCAAAAGAGCAGAAGATAGCGGAAGAGCCCGGCAGAAGACACCAGAGAGCGATGTACCCCATACTCATTCACATAGGGCGGGGGGGGGGCAGGATCTGGGGCCTCCTTATTAAAGCGGGCTCCCAAATTTCGATAAGCCCCCGCCAGCAGACCCCGACAACCAACGGTCAGGGTTGTCAGGAAGAGGCCCTTGCCCTCATCAACATGGGGACAAGGTGCTTTGGGGTGGGAAGGCCGCAGTGCGCCCCCTGCCCCAAAGCACCCACCCCCCCATGTTGAGGGCATGCAGCCTGGTTCGGTTCAGGAGGGGGGGCGCTTGCTTGTCCCCACCCCCTTTCCTGACCGGCCGGGCTGCATGCTCGGATAAGGGTCTGGTATGGATTTTGGGTGGATCCCATGCCGTTTTTTCGGCGTAGGGGATTCCACTTAAAATCCATAATCAGACCAAAGGGCCTGGTATGCTTTTGGAGGGGGAATCCATGCCTTTTTTTATTTAAAATTTGGCGTGGAGTTCCCCTTCAAGATCATCAGAGCACAAGTCACATGCCAAAGTTGGATCAGGCAAGACGGCGATCCAACTTTGATCCGACTCCAATGAAAATCAATGGGCTGAAGTAGGATCAAAGTCGGACAAAAAGTAGTGCAGGGAGCATGTTCAAAGTCGGACCAACTTGTGTCGGACCAGTTAAGACGGCTCCCATAGGGAAACATTAATTTTCACACGTCATGCATCATGAGCTCCCAATGTCAGAGCGTTTGTCGCACCAGTGTGAACCCAGCCTTAAACCTACTTTTGCCGAGCCAGGTGGTGCCGATAGGGTGTTCCATGGTTTGCATTTCAGCCAATTTGACAGGAATCAGTTGAAATTCAAGCTGTGGATGGCTATATTAAGCTTGGTTTTAAATTAGGGTATCCACTCACTTCCTATGCTGAAGACACTACAAAGGCATGAAAACACATCCTCACAGTGAAAGGAAATCCCACCTTTGAGGGCCCATTTACACCACCGCAGTGTGATAAAAAGTGTTATAATGTGAGATAGCATGCAATACATTCAATTTGTTTGAATAGGCTGCCTAATGCACTAGAATGGACCAAAAAATGCATTCCATTTTCAGCAGCGCAACACACGTCCAACAGCAAGGTGCATTGGAATAACACTGAGGTGATGCACATTACTGCTACAGTATGGATGGGCCTTGACAGTTGTAACCAACGCAGCCCCCCATTTTCTTTTCAACAATGCAGAGTATAAAACTCGCCTTCAAAGAGAATCTGTGCCACAAAAAGCTATGTTAAAACATACACTCATTTTCAAAAGTTTTGAAGTACTATAAAATGTCTTTATATTTTTAAAGCACTGATTTTCTGGTTTAATCCAGATGTCAGCAAATTGATATAAAAACACAGCCAATACATAGTTAATGCTGCAAATGGCCATTACTGTTGATAGAACTTACTGAGATAGAATGATTCATTATTTATTATTTGCATATGACAGTGAAAGCTGAAAGATCAGTGCTGTGCTATCGTGACAGGAAGATACTACAAGAGGTCTGCATTTGCTGGATGCAAGTAAAGCTAATGCTAGAGACAGGCCATGAATGTCCCCCTGAGGAAAATAAGGAGGCTGGGGTGAGGTGGGTAGAATATTAACACTATACAGAATTTATATAGCGTCAACTGTTTGTGCAGCGCTTTACAACATGAGAACAGACAGTACAGTTACAATACAATTCAATACAGGAGGAATCAGAGGGCCCTGCTTGTTAGAGAAAACAGCTTTGGGGGTTGAAAGGGGTGGTTTTATGGGCACTTTTACTGTAAACACACCTGCCCTTTAAAGAAACCAAACATCTTGTTATTTCATCTACGGAGGGCTTCTTCACACCAAAGCACATGCATTAGTAAACCACCACATGCACCATGAACTGTGATGTGATGCAATGTGACGCACTTTTAACACGTGTTGCAGTACTTTATCTTTCTTAAACTACCCCCCCCCCCCGCCGGCCATCAAATGACGGCTGGGCAGCGTGGCTCTAGTTCTGGGTGGACGTCACATGACGGCCGCCTAGAACAGCCGCTCTCGCGCAGCGCGACAATCTTGCCCACTCCGCGTTGCTAGGACACGGGGCGACCCTGATCTGTGTAAAGAGCAGCGGCCTTTAACCATGTGATTGGCTGTGTCCAATCACAGCCGGTCACATGTAAACACGGAGATGTCGGTAATCGGCACTCCTCGCCTCACACTGACAGAGTGTGAGGAGAGGAGAGCCGATCAGCGGCATCTCCTCACAGAGAACATCTAGGAATGTAATCAGGGCACTGATCATCAGTGCTCTGATTATAATTAAGTGCCACCAGTGCCAGAACTGTGTGCCCACCACTGCCAGCAATCAGTGCCAATCTGTGCCCACAATTGCCAATCTGTGCCCACAAGTGCCCGCAATCTATGGCCATTAGTGATGCCAGTCAGTGCTGGCTATCAGTGCTGCTCATCACTGCTGCTCATCAATGCCACCCATCAATGCCCATCAGTGCCACCTATCCGTGCCCACCAGTACTGCCTATATGTGCCCAGTGCCCACCAGTGCCACCCATCAGTGCTGCCAATCAGTGTCACATCAGTGCGGCATATTCGTGCCTCCTCATCAGTGTCACCTAATCAGTGCCGCCTCATCAGTGCTCATCAGTGTAGCCTATCAGTGCTCATCAGTGCTGCCTTATTAGTGCCCATCAGTGAAGGAGAAAAATTACTTATTTACAAAATTTACTGCCCGAAAATGCACGCGCACAGGGGATTCTCGGCAGACAGCCCGGCAAACTCCGGAGCTTGCCGGACAGAAGTCTCCCGCGTGCATGCACGGAAGTGACGACATCGCGGCTCCGGCCACTCACATACTCATACCCGGAAGACACGCCGAGGAGAAATGTCAGCTCCCTCGGCGTGGACCGTGTGAGATGCCGGCACCTCGTTCTAAGGTAAGTATCTCATAATGAGCTAGCATGTGGTGCATACTAGCTCATTATGCCTTTTCCCTTGCAGGTGTAGAAAAAAAAAAAAAAAAACAGCGGGTATACAACCGCTTTAAGTACATTTTCATGGCAAAGAGGGACTTTGTAATTAATTGCAATTCATCTGATCACTCTTCATAACATTCTGGAGTATATGCAATCTGCCATCATAAAAACTCAAAAAAGTCAGCAGACGTTGTGAAAATGAATATTTGTGTCATTCTCAAAACTTTTGGCCACGGCTGTACATTTAGGTGATGTTCAATGTATTCTACTCAACATTTGAATGCAGAATGTATGATTTTCATGTGGTCTAAGCTTCCATAAAAAAAAACAAAAAAAACAAAACACTTTTGAAAGAAAGTACATTCAGGCTCGGTTCACACTGGAACCGGCTGCGGATCGCACAGGAACGCTGTGCGTCCCCGTTCTGTTTCAGGGGCGAATCGGGGCCGAATCTTTGCCCAAATTCGGCCCTGAAATGGAGCCAAAAATGCACAGCGTTTCTGTGCAGTGTGCTCCGCAGCAGCCCCAGAGATATGTGAACCGGCTCCATAGAGAGCCAGTCAAATGAGATCGCAGGCCACATAACCCCTCTTTCGAAAACCAGAACCTACCCAGACAAACCCACACCAAAACAACAGTATGGCTTAGAAATGGCCGCGGCACTTTATTGGTATGAATGAAAATTAACCATATTTATTAACCAATTTTAATCACACATATAATACTGCATAAAACTCTTAATGAATGTAAAAATCTGCTCAGTCTTAGGACTCGAGCAAATATAACTTTAAACTGTAAAGTGCCTGTGACAGACCTAGCCGGAACAGAGGCTGTTGGAGAGAACTGAATGCAAGCCTGTTGCCTTTTGATTATGGGCCCTGGATTTTCAATGGAACAATACTCTTTGTGAGGTGAATTAGAAATCCAGTCTGAACTGTACTAATCGGACTCAGTCGTGTTTATATGTATATATTGTATGTTGTTTGATTCTGTTGGGGACTCCTTACTGTAGATTTGTGTCCCTGAAGAGGGAGGGAGGATTCCTCCAGCAGCCCCCTGCTGATAAGACTGATTCATTCTGTTGGGACACATCCTGTGAGGAGATGCTGGTGTCATCAGCTCCAACTACCTGTGTTTATGTTAATTGAATGAGCTGATGACATTGTCCTCTATACAATGTAGGAGACGGGACGACTCCTATTGGAGCTGCTATTGTGAGAAATGTCCTGTGATAATTAACTCAGTCTGGGCAAAAGGTCATGTCTCAATCACCTAGGCTGTATAAAGGATTAGTTAATTAGCTCGTGTTAATTAGGTTACGTTTGTATTGTTAGAGTAATCTTCTCCTGTGTATATAAGACTGTATTCTGGTTCTGAATAAAGTGAGTTCATGGTAGCAACAAGCAAGTGTCGCCTTGTTTTGTGCTCAGAGAGGTTGGAATATCTGATATCTGTATGCAGACTGGGAGGAAGTGGTATATGACGGAAGCACTCAAGCGGAGTGTGGGACGTTCCGTGACAGTCCCCTCCTGATTTGGGGGTGACAGACCACATAAATGTGGAGGGGAAGGGGGGGGGGGTCAAAGTCCAGTGTCCAGCCAGCAGCAAAAAGCACAGGCTGCTGCGGCTTTATATACCCGCCAGGTATGTTCCAGCACTTTCTTCAAAGGTCATCTGTTTCACCTGGGCCAGTCAGGGAACACCCGCCCAGGTAACCTGAAAATGTAAAGAGACAGCCACACCAAAACTACGTGCATTTAATGCAATAGACAACATACTTTTTTTTTTTCATTTTTTTCTATATACAATATGCAGTAAGAGAAAAAGGGGAGGGGAGCGGCCGATAACCCATGTGCATGGGCAGAAATAAATTGCGCCCTTTTATGCCATTCTCCTGCTATTCGAATTGGATGTGGAGAAAACCACATCCATTTCGCATAGGTGTGAACCCAGCCTCGGGGCTCGCTTGATTGCGTTATCCAATGCAGGCCCATATATGCGCTTATTTTGCAAAGAATCACAGTGTGCTACATCATGCATAACAAAATCTGCACGTGAATACAATGCATTTATAAATAAATTCACAGTCCCAACATCACCACCAAAAAAAAAAAAAATCCACAGCAACACAATGCGTTGGGGAAAAAAAAGGAAGGTCCGTACACAAATCAAATCATACCCGTACCCCAGCTGCTTAACTGCCTTCGAGATTTTACAAGCAGTAAGAAGTAGGTGCAAAGACAGTCCAACAATGATCTCTGCCCTTTGCAATATGTCTTCTATCATTTTTGTAAGGGACATCCCAAAGAGGATCCCAAAGAGCACAGTCACATGAAGAAAGAAGGTAGGGAATTGTACTGCTTTGTGAAACTGGGCCTTATTTATAAAGGCTGTATGAAACCAATGAGAAAGTGAACTGCAATGGAAAATGACAATTGAGGCATGAATATTTGAGTGTGACTGGTTACGAGATAAGAAAAGTATACAAAAAAAAAAAGTATTTTTTTTTCCTTGCAGCCTGTGCTCCCAAGATTTGCCATCACTTTGTGTAGTAATGAAGGGGAAAATTCCCCAATAGAGAAAACACCACAATAAAAATGCTGTCCCTTCCCCACGATATCCAAAAGAATTTTTTTTTTTCTTGAGTTCAGCTTTAGGCATGCATTCGAAGAAAGACAATATATTAGGCAAAGCATATTTTCCTCTGAAAAACCTTACTAGAGGATGTACCATTCATGGGGTTTGCTGTACTTTAACCACAGCTGAAAATAGATAGTTGTTTCAGCACATTCCTCTATTCAAGTATTAACTATATGAACACAGACAGTTACCGACAGAACATCTGATTAAATACTTTCAGTATCTCCACCAACCAGTAAAACATGTCATGGGACAACTGTTGGCATTGACTCACATTATAGTATTTCAAGAGGTAAAAGGGGGCTGTATACTTGTCAACAAGAAATAAATACCCTCGACCTGCCATTCGAGTCATGGTCAACGAGACCGTACAATGTCAGGATTAACAAGCAGACAGGGTGAGGTCAAGTGCAGGGTCGGATCTACAATGAGGTGGTATCAGATTGGGAAAGAAGCACAAGTACAAACCTGCACACATGACTTTACTTTTACTTTCAACTACAAACTATGCAGTCAAAAGTCAACGCCCCTGACAAGTCTTCAGTTATGCAGACCAGGAAGAATTACTATGCAAAAAAATGATTTGTTAAAAGGTAGAGCTGCACGATCCTGGCTAAAATGAGAAACACGATTTTTTGGCTTTGAAGATAGATCACGATTCTCTCATGATTCTCGCGGCGTAACATCATCTTTCACATTAAAACAAAAAAATTGGGCTAACTTTACTGTTTCGTTTTTTTTTTTATTCAATGTATTTTTTCCAAAAAAAATGCATTTGAAAAACTCCTGGACAAATACAGTGTGACATAAAATATTGCAGCAATTGCCATTTTATTCCCTAGGGTCTCTGCTATAAATATATATATATAATGTTTGGGGTTCCAAGTAATTTTCTAGCAAAAAATATTGATTTTAACTTAAGAAAGAAGTGTCAGAAAAAGATTAAGGGCTCTTTCACACGGGGTGGATCAGTGATGATCCGCCCCGTGAACACCCGCTTGCTCAGCGGGGATCGCTCCGCCGATCCCCGCTGAGCAGAAAGATGACAGGTCTATTGCTGCACACTGTGCAGCTACGGACCTGTCAGAGCGCCGCTCTCCCCTATGGGGGATCGGATGATGACGGACCGTAGAGTCCGTCGTCATCCGATCACGGATGGAAAAGTAGGGTTTTCCTCCGTTACACTTTTCGGATCAGAGCGCGTCGGATGTCAGCGGACATGTCACCGCTGACATCCGACGCTCCATAGGGATACATGTATGTCCGTTTTTCATCCGAAAACGGAAGGATGAAAAATGAACATACGGATCCCTCGTGTGAAAGAGGAGGAAAAGGACTTTAAGTGGTTAAACTTCCTGCATTTACACTTGTTGAAAACCTGGCAGACTGCCAGATTACTTATTTACACAGAAGTTTTTTCCCTTTGATCTAAGAAGGAAGCTTAGTTACAATGTTTCAAGTTAAAAGACTTGGCAGAATGCCTGGATGCTTTCTTTTGACAGCTGAGTGAGCATATAAAGTCTCTCCACTTGTTTATATGAAAGAATCGGCAACCTCTGCAGGAGGGATCGTCAGGGGAGGTGAATCGAGATCACGATTTTTTTAACGATTAATTGTGCAGCTCTATTAAAAGGTAGAACCTGGCAAACAGGAAATGGGCAGAATGAGAAGAGAGGCCACTCTGCCCGAAGAGGCCTGGTTGGCGCTGGATGAAGGAGGAAGCCAGGGACAGCGCAGAACATTTGGAGCAACATTTGAAGGGAGGGCGTAAATAATAAATATTCATATTGCTGTGTTTTTATCACCCCCTTCAAATGAAGAACAATTGAGCGGCAGGCAGAGGAAGCCCGAGACGCTGACGCAATCTTGATGTTATAACACACCGCGCATATATGAGCTTCATATTATAAGTGCAATTCCTTTCGATTTTAATAAATATCCCTATACATACTTCACTATGGGCGGAATTTCTTTGTCTTTGAGTGCCAAGGAGTGCTAAGGATCCAGCAGGTTGGGATGCCCACATAGGTTTTTGGGAGACCGAATCCCCTATGCTTGATGTGACCGCTGGTGTGGTCATCTTGTCTGGTAAGGAGACTACATATCCACCTTGGGTGATCAGCTTGTTTGGAAGAAGGGTCCCTCATTTCTTCACAGCTTTGTGTTCTCATCAAATTTCCTTACTTGCATGGATTCTTTTTGAATACACTGGGACTTTATTGACTCACTTCATAATGTCACAGAATTCTTAACTTATGGTTTCTCACTATCATTTTTTGTGTATTTTTATAGATCATTGATATTCATTATCCTTTGTGAATTTTACTTTATTTCTGACATCACAATATTTATATTGAATTGTTTGTCTTTTTTAAGTTATATATTGTATCCACAAGCTTTTTATATTTCACATATATTAATGCTTTGCAGTTTCAGTCATTGAGATCTTGCTTTAGTTTTTTATTATTTTACTGAATTTTCACTATTTCTGAATATTTGAAATGCACTTTCAATTTAAGTAAATTTTTGTTGCATTCTTCACATATTATCATTAGCGCTGCACCCACTCCATGTTTTTCAACAATTGAGACCACCATGACCTCAAACCAGTTTCTTAGTTATGATGCTGGTGTGCCAATCAGCAACTATTTTGTAGCATTATTTGTGGGTACTCTGGTGAATTCTTCCCACTGAAGATTTAGGCTGTGCAACCAAAATCACCCACTCTGTGTAAACTGTGCACAATGTAAAATGCATGAGAGAGAGAGAGAGAGAGAGAGAGAGAGAGAGAGAGAGAGAGAGAGAGAGAGAGAGAGAGAGAGAGACACCCTTGTGATAGCTAGTGAAGCTGGTGGTTGAATCAGTCCCATTGGAGTCTCATTGACTTGGTGATCAGAGCGCGCCGCGTGCTGTAGTCGTCATCCGGCTATAGCGCGGACGCGAAGAAGTTAAATATGTGGAAATGTGCGGGACATGCATTAACGTTTGCATTTGTGTGCAAGCATGGAAGAGAGAGGGGTGCTTTTAATTTTGTATTGATTTATATTTTTTTACACTTTGTTTTATTTAACTTTATTGCTATTACAAGGGGTGAACAAGACCCCCAGTTACAGCTATGGCCTGTGACAGGTACTCCTTATAGAGACATCAGGGGTCTATTAGCCCCCTGATATTTCCCCTGCCCTTCAAAAGCATCTAATGAAACACAGATCTGTATGATCAGATGCTTCACTGGCTGCACTGGTCAGGGAAAACGTCATGAAAAATATATTACAGAGCCATTATGTAGAAATTATTTTTGGAAAGATATTGTTTAGGCCCCTTTCACACTGATGGGCCAATCTCGCCCGACTGTCAGTTTTTTTTTAGGCGGACCCGATCGGACCATCCATAGCTCTTACACCCATCGGCAATCCGATCCGGGCCTCCAAAAACAGACGTATTCCCCATCCGACTAACGGATCGGATGACAGTCAGATGGAAACAGACAAGCGATCCGTTTCCATCCGACCGCCTCATAGAGAAGAGTGTGCTGTGTCCATGTCCACTCTGCATAGCAAAGCGGACAGGGACCTGACATCCACCTGCTCAGCGGGGATCAGCGGACAGATTCCCTGCTGAGCAAGCAATTCTGCTTGATGGTACTTTGTTTAAAAAGGTAGGGAAAGTACAGGTTCCCTTTAAGAGGCTGCCTGTTTTGGCAACCTACCACATTTACTACATACCTTGCATACTTGCTAATCATTACCAGCCTAAATGAGCAAACATACTTCTTTCAACAACGCCTTTACCACATAATTCCCTGAAGCTGCTGAATGTGGTAGATGGAGATGACAGGCAATCTGCCAGTATCTAATTCTGGTCAAAAATTAAATAAAAAATGTCTTTGTAATGGACAAGAAATAGCCAACTTGTAACATTGTGAGCCGTGAGAAAACACACACAGCAGGTTACACAGCAACTAATGCCTTAGTAAGATCTCAGCATACACTCTTACAACAGAGATCACTGCTATTATATTCATTAGTTTGCACAGACATAATTAGAACTTGCAGAAGATGTAATTACCACATTAGGCTCTCACAATAGTTTCAGATCACAGATCTGAAGGAATGCTGAAAGAACAAATATGTGAAAAGAGGAAGGTATCACCCGCATCGGAGGTGGCAGACAATTCTACATTCCATGTAATGTTTTTTCAGAGTGTTAGTGACACAAGCCACCTTAAAATTAAACCTGTTGCAAACTTGGACAATCCAAACTGCTAAAAATGTATATACATAGGTCATATTCAGGGCTGATCAATGCCATGTGTTTACCTGCATTTGATTCAGTTTGGCCCCCAACCCCTTATTAGCCTCCCTATTGGTCATTTAAAGTGTTACTAAACCCACAACAGTAAATTCAATCTGTATATACAGTAAAGCATGCTGGTTATACTCACTGTGGAACCTAAGGGGTAATCCTCTGCATTGTGTAAAAAGGCTGTTTGTCTTCTCTGATCCTCCCCTTCTTCCACAGTCCCAAAACCATCTGATAGAACAGAGCCTTGGGGGAAGCTACACATGCTCAGTTTGGTGTGTATTGCTAATTTTTTTTTTCCTTGGGAGAGTTCACGTGATCAGCACAGGGCCAATCAGCACTCTCCAGATAGAGGGTCAGGGGTCCTACAGCCTCATAGGACAATCAGGGGAGAATGAAACTCCCCTATAAGCTTTAACCAGACACTGATAGAAGTCACAAGACTGCTCTAACTGCTGATGAGAAAAGGTATTTAGCAGTTTATATTTACTAAAACTATTGCATTTCTGTGTACTGTGGAAGACCGGATATAGTGAATGCAGGGTCCTTGGCTTAGTAACACTTTAAAGCGATGGGTGGTCTCACTTACCAATACAAAAAAGCTTAGGTGGCAGAATTTGCATGCAACTTCAGTTTTTTATATCTGGATGTCTTGACCATAAAGCCATGCAGTTTTTACTAAAACTAACTTATGATTATGCATGTTTTCATTATAAGCTTAAAATAACTTACCCAGTTTTAAATTGATGTCATCCACTTTTTATTTGGAGTGTAAATTTGCATTGTTATAAAACAAGTAGAAAATTACTAAGCAGACTATGGGGGTTATTTACTAAAGGCAAATTCACTTTGCACTACAAGTGCAAACTACAAGTGCAAAGTGCACTTGAAATTGCACTGGAAATGCACTTGGAAGTGCAGTCGCTGTAGATCCGACGGGGACATGCAAAGAAAGTAAACAGCATTTTAGCTTGCACATGATTGGATAATAAAATCAGCAGAGCTTCCCCTCATTTCTGATCTACCCCTCAGATTTACAGCAACTGCACTCCCAAGTGCAATTTCAAGTGCACTTTGCACTTGTAGTGCAAAGTGGATTTGCCTTTTCGTAAATAACCCCCCTTGTGTGGTCTCTTCAAATTAGGAGACCACTCACAAGAAAAAAAAAAAAAAAAAAAAACAGTTTTACGTTTACTAAGGATACCATACACAGCCATAGTTCCAGAACAGTATGGAACAGCTAGGGGTGTCAAACTGGCGCCCCTCCAGCTGTTGTGGAACTACAAGTCCCATCATGCCTCTGGGAGTCATGTTTGCAACTGTCAGCCTTGCAATGCCTCATGGTAATTGTAGTTCCGCAACACCTGGAGGGCCAACAGTTTAACACATGTGAAGCCTAGGTGGAAGCTTTTCTAGTCCGACGCACTCATTTTTGCAAAATTTAGATGAGCTAGGTCAGTAGGTGCTTCCCCTTTTTTAATGGAGCAAAGGCGAGGTAATTGTTAGCCTCACATGCAGTATTATGTAGCATCAAGTCCCTCTCCTACTCATGCATCATGATTTTTGACTGCACTACCTATTCCTTTTACATTGTAATATATAGCACTGTGCAATACGTTATATTATTAAAAAGGAGGGATAATGAAGAACTCTGATGACTGACATTCTTTTTATTCTGGTACAAAGACTTGCCCATGTATGACAAGGCTAAGGCATTTTGCACCATGTAATAGAAAGTTGTCCATGTCACACGGCACAGAAAAAGCCAAAAAAGATGCTTGACTGATGGTTTGGGAAGGGAAGTTTACAGGTAGGACTTCAACAGGAATTCTAAATCACCAAGAGATTTTTTTGCCAGTCAACGGGCTGACCGCATTTGGCCAGCCATACCTAGTGTTACCCCTAGCCTTATGCTGGCCATACACTATATGAAAAATCGTCCGAAATTCGGTCATTTAGACAGTTCATTTGTTTTTCAGCCAGTTAATGGACACAAAATCGATAACCATTGGGACATTTTGAGCCGAAAAAACGAAGGACAAGTTTGGAAATTTTCTGCCAAACTAATGATAAATTGAATGGTTAATGTGTTTCCCATCCGAACTGTCTGCACTAGCAATATTTAAAAAAAACGAACAAAAAATGCATTCATTTATGTCCACTGAACGATTTATTGGTCATTACACGATGGCACCATCGTTTGCGCCCACGGCCGAATGTTCGTTGAGCTTGGCTGATTTTTCATATAGTGTATGGCCAGCATTATAGTCTGTAATGATATATATGAAGCCTATAATCAATTAGATATGTCAATAATTATTGGAAACAAGTTGGCTTTCCATCCCAGCATTTGAGCCTTGGACAAGATCAGTAGAAGTTGTTTTGCTCCCGTCCCCAAGCAGGTTCTCCTTTTTTTTTTTTTTTCTAGCATGATGCCTCCTGAGATTCAGAAAATTCATCCCTGTCTTTAACAATACCAAAAACAGATGCTTTTCCACTTAATTAGCTATAATATAAAACCTATTTAAAGAATATCTACTCAGAGATGGATATCTTTCATCTAGAAAGTAAAGGAGTTGGGTATGAGCAATTTTCGTTTCATGAAAAGAATGCTTTTAAAAACAGAAAATACAAAATGCTGCCCTTTTACAGAGCCCGGAGGAATATCACAAGGACTGTGGCTGACTAGAAAGAAGATTTTTAAGTGACATCCAACATGTCTCTCAGCTATTCAGTTGCAAGGTTTTTCTGTATATTTCAAAGCAATCAAGCTGCAGACTATAGCAGGTGTTCCGTCAGATTAGGTGACCCGTCAGAATGTGCAACGGAAGTGACGTTTCGTCGCCACCATCTTGCTACACCCCACACCCATCCACAGTAAGGATACAATGAGAAGAGGGCAAGTGGTCATATTGTTACACCCACCGAAGTTTTGAATTTTACACTTATTTATAACAGTAAACTGAGGTTATATAGTGAAATCCAGTACTTAGAACTCCGTCTGAATGTTTAGATGTTGAATTTTAAAAGCAGCAGCAAGCCTGCTGATCTCTCAGGTTTGCTAATCTGACAGAAGTTGGCTGCTTTTAAAATTCAACATCTAAACATTCAGACGTTGTTCCAAGTACTGTATTTCACTATATAACCTCAGTTTACTATCATAAATAAGTGTAAAATGCAAAACTCCGGTGGGTGTAACAATATGTCCGCTTGCCCCTTCTCACTGTATCCTTACTGTGGATGGGTGCGGGGTATAGCAAAATGGCGGTGACGAAACGTCACTTCCGTTACACATTCTGACGGGTCGTCTAATCTGACAGAACACAGGCCCTCAGTATTATGTGGTCTGTTTAGGCTGTAGCTCTGAATTGGATTGCTCCTAGCACATAGTCAACATGTCTGCAGAACATTTTTTTTTTTATATATTAACCAGTGATACATATATTAAAAGTTCTCTCACATTCTTCTGATATAGAGAATCAATATTTTAAAGCTGAATTCCAGGTACTTTTTTCCCAGTTTGGACCAATATAGGTATGCATATTCCATATTGGCCGATCCATGTTGAAGTGAATAATCATTGTAACAGCTACTACTTCGCTGTTTTCTGAAACCTGTGCTGAGCAGCTACCCTGCTGCATAGTAAGGCTGGGTTCACACTGCTGCGGTGCGGGAACGCAGCGAATTTACTGCGGGTTCCCGCATCACACCAACTCGCACGGCAGTTCACACTGCCATATGCGAACTGCTGGGGAGTGTCATACAATGTTAATGACACCCCCAGTTCAGCCCGCATATCGCAATGCGAACTGACAATTCGGACATTTTCGGATCGCATAGGTGTGAACACCCATGCAATCCGATTTTGGTCCGAACAAAAAAAAGGGTCCTGTGCGAGTTTGGACCGAATGCGGTGCGATATCAGCCATACTATCTGTATGGCTGATATCGCACAGCACAGACATCGCATGTGATGTGAACAGCAGTGCGCTGCGAATCACATGCGATGTCTGCTACCGCAGCAGTGTGAACCCAGCCTTAAACACAAGGGGATGCTCATTTAGCACGCACACCATTTAGAGAAGGCTGTGCATTTTCTCAATAAATGCAAATTGTTCTCCGATTGGATGAGGTGGAGAGGCAGGGCAGTGCTATCACGTTTTTTCCCTCGTCCAATCACAGAACACCTTGAAGTTGCTGAGAAAAATGCAAGGTGTTCTCTGAATGGGGCATGGGGTCTGGAAGACAGCGAGGATCATTGTAGTAGCGACAGCTGCTACAGAGACTCTCTGCTTCCATAGGTATTAACAAGGTATGGAATATGTATACTTATAGTACATTGGGCCAAGTTTTACCAACATAACTATGCAAAAAAAAAAAAAACACACAACATGAAATTTAGCTTTAAAGGGATTATAAAGGCAGAAGATTTTTTTTATCTTAATACATTCTTTGCATTAAGCACTTGCCCACCAGGCAAATTCCAACTCCTCTCCTACATGTAAAAATCATTTTTTTTGCTAGAAAATTACTCAGAAGCCCCAAACATTACATGTAAATTTTTTAACAGAGACCCTGGAGAATAAAATGGTGGTCATTGCAATTTTTTTTTCTCACATGTTATTTGCGCAGCAATTTTTCAAATGTGATTATTTAGGGGAAAAAAACACTTTCATGAATTAAAAAAAAAACAGTAAAGTTAGCCCAATTTTTTTGTTTAATGTGACAGATGATGATATGCTAAGTAAATAGATATCTCACATGTCACACTTTAAAATTGCGCACACTTGTGGAATGGCGCCACACTTCAGTACTTAAAAATCTCCATAGACTTTAAAAATGTTTACAGGTTACATGTTTAGAGTTACAGAGGTGTTCTAGTGCTAGAATTATGGCTCTAACGTTCGCAGTGATACCTCACATGTGTGGTTTGAACATTGTTTACATATGTGGGTGCGACCTACGTATGTGTTCACTTCTGCGAGGGAGCTCCCAGGACGGGGGTGCTTTCATTTTTTATTTTTATTGTTTATATTATTATTTTTTTTTTAATTATTTTTACACTAATGTCCTGTACACACGAGCGGAATTCCGCTCAAGCTTGGCTTGCATACACACGGTCACACAAAAGTTCTCTGAACGTTCGACCATCAAGAACGCGGTGACGTACAACACTACGACGTGCCAAGAAAATGAAGTTCAATGCTTCCGAGCATGCGTCAAATTGTTTCCGAGCATGCGTGGTTTTTTTGCACATCGGAATTGCATACAGACGAACGCATTTTCGGATAGGAACTTTTTCCAACTGAAAAAAACTTCCGGCTGAAAGTCCGCCAGCAAAAGTCCAATGGAGCATACACACGGTCGCATTTACCGACCAAAAGCTCTGATCACTTTTGTTCCTATTACAAGGAATGTAAACATCCCTTGTAATAGGAATGCTGTGTGACAAGTCCTTCTTATGGAGAGATGTAGGGTCTATAAGACCCATAGGCGTCGTTAAGCCGGGGCTGGAGCCCCAAATGTGGGGCCAATAGCCCCAAGTGTCTGAGCGCCAGAGAAAGGGAGAGAAAATAGGTCAGCCAGAAAGCAGCGGCAGCACCATTTACCTGTGTGATTCGGCATTTTGCGGTGCCACCCACTACATGACTGACAGGCAGAGTGATATGCCGCCCGGCCTGAGGTACGCAGCAGGAGGTCAGGAGAATGCCGGTGCGGCGACGCCCCCTTCTCCCTCAATCTCAACCTCCCAGAGTCACGCTGGAGGCCATGGTGGCTGTAAATGGGACAGTCACAGAATGAAGATCAAAGAAAAAAAAAAAAAGGTGTGTGTGTGTCTCTCTCTGTCTCTGTGTTTCTCTCTGTCTTTCTCTCTCGATGGGGCACAGTGGCTTCATTTGACGGGGCACAGTGGCTTCATTTGACGGGGCACAGTGGTTTCATTTGACGGGGCACAGTGGCTTCATTTGACGGGGCACAGTGGCTTCATTTGACGGGGGAAAAGTGACTTCATTTGACGGGGGAAAAGTGACTTCATTTGACGGGGCACAGTGGCTGAAATTGATGGCGCACAGTGGCTGAAATTGATGGCGCACAGTGGCTGAAATTGATGGCGCACAGTGGCTGAAATTGATGGCGCACAGTGGCTGAAATTGACGGCGCACAGTGGCTGCAATTGACGGCGCACAGTGGCTGCAATTGACGGCGCACAGTGGCTGCAATTGACGGCGCACAGTGGCTGCAATTGACGGCGCACAGTGGCTGCAATTGACGGCGCACAGTGGCTGCAATTGACGGCACACAGTGGCTGCAATTGACAGCACACAGTGGCTGCAATTGACGGCACACAGTGGCTGCAATTGACGGCACACAGTGGCTGCAATTGACGGCACACAGTGGCTGCAATTGACGGCACACAGTGGCTGCAATTGACGGCACACAGTGGCTGCAATTGACGGCACACAGTGGCTGCAATTGACGGCACACAGTGGCTTAATTTGATGGGGCACAGTGGCTGCATTTGACTGCCCCCTGGCTAATTTTAAATAAACTTAGGCTTTAAGGGGGCAAGGGCAGGTAGGTCAGTGCATGCCAGGTAGGTCAGTGTGGGTCAGTGTATGTCAGATAGGTAGGTCAGTGTGTGTCAGCCAGGTAGGTCAGTGTGTCAGATAGGTAGGTCAGTGTGTGTCAGGTAGGTCAGTGTGTGTCAGGTAGGTAAGTTTGTGTCAGGTAGGTAAGTTTGTGTCAGGTAAGTTTGTGTCAGTGTGGGTCAGATAGGTCAGCGTATGTCAGCCAGGTAGGTCAGCGTATGTCAGATAGGTAGGTCAGTGTGTGTCAGCCAGGTAGGTCAGTGCGTGTCAGCCAGGTAGGTCAGTGCGTGTCAGCCAGGTAGGTCAGTGCGTGTCAGCCAGGTAGGTCAGTGCGTGTCAGCCAGGTAGGTCAGTGCGTGTCAGCCAGGTAGGTCAGTGCGTGTCAGCCAGGTAGGTCAGTGCGTGTCAGCCAGGTAGGTCAGTGCGTGCCAGGTAGGTCAGTGTATGTCAGATAGGTAGGTCAGTGCATGTCAGGTAGGTCAGTGTGTGTCAGATATGTAGATCAGTGCATGTCAGGTAGGTCAGTGTGTGCCAGATAGGTAGATCAGTGTGTGTCAGGTAGGTCAGTGTATGCCAGCCAAATAGGTCAGTGTAGGTCAGATAGGTAGGTTAGTTTGGGTCAGGTAGGTTAGTACGTGTCAGGCATGTCATGTATGTCAGTGTATGTCAGCCAAATAGGTCAGTGTAGGTCAGATAGGTAGGTTAGTTTGGGTCAGGTAGGTTAGTACGTGTCAGGCATGTCATGTAGGTCAGTTTATATCAGCGAGGTAGGTCGGTGTGTGTCAGGTAGGCAACACCCCCCTTCATACAACCCCACCGCAGTGGCTGCAATTGACGGCACACAGTGGCTGCAATTGACGGCACACAGTGGCTTAATTTGATGGGGCACAGTGGCTGCATTTGACTGCCCCTTGGCTAATTTTAAATAAACTTAGGCTTTAAGGGGGCAAGGGCAAGTAGGTCAGTGCATGCCAGGTAGGTCAGTGTGGGTCAGTGTATGTCAGATAGGTAGGTCAGTGTGTGTCAGATAGGTCAGTGTGGGTCAGCGTATGTCAGCCAGGTAGGTCAGTGTGTCAGATAGGTAGGTCAGTGTGTGTCAGGTAGGTAAGTTTGTGTCGGGTAGGTCAGTGTGTGTCGGGTAGGTCAGTGTGTGTCGGGTAGGTCAGTGTGTGTCGGGTAGGTCAATGTGTGTCTGGTAGGTCAATGTGTGTCTGGTAGGTCAATGTGTGTCGGGTAGGTCAGTGTGTGTCGGGTAGGTCAGTGTGTGTCGGGTAGGTCAGTGTGTGTCGGGTAGGTCAGTTTGTGTCAGGTAGGTAGGTCAGTGTATGGTCAGCCAGGTAGGTCAGTGTATGGTCAGCCAGGTAGGTCAGTGTATGGTCAGCCAGGTAGGTCAGTGTATGGTCAGCCAGGTAGGTCAGTGTATGGTCAGCCAGGTAGGTCAGTGTGTGTCAGTGTATGTCAGATAGGTAGGTCAGTGTGGGTCAGATAGGTCAGCGTATGTCAGCCAGGTAGGTCAGTGTATGTCAGATAGGTAGGTCAGTGTGTGTCAGCCAGGTAGGTCAGTGTGTGTCAGCCAGGTAGGTCAGTGTGTGTCAGATAGGTAGGTCAGTGCATGTCAGCCAGGTAGGTCAGTGTGTGCCAGGTAGGTCAGTGTATGTCAGATAGGTAGGTCAGTGCATGTCAGGTAGGTCAGTGTGTGTCAAATAAGTAGATCAGTGCATGTCAGGTAGGACAGTGTGTGCCAGATAGGTAGATGAGTGTGTGTCAGGTAGGTCAGTGTATGCCAGCCAAATAGGTCAGTTTGGGTCAGGTAGGTTAGTACGTGTCAGGCATGTCATGTAGGTCAGTTTATATCAGCGAGGTAGGTCAGTGTGTGTCAGGTAGGTAACACCCCCCTTCATACAACCCCACCGCACCCCCCCCCCCCCCGATGCCAGGCTCTGACTTCGGGCTGAAGCCCCTGGTCTTTTTGCCACCTAGCAATGCCCCTGATAAGACCCCAATATCTCTCCTCTAGGCGGGAAAAGCTGAGATAAAAAAAACAAAAAACACAATCCCAGCCTTTCCCGCCGAGTCCCGGGCTTTGTTTACTTCTGTCGGCCCGGACGTGACGTCATAACTTGCACCCGGGCCTCTGAGAGTCAGAGATTGCCGGGACCATCTGTCCCTCGGAAATCTCTATGGCTAACTTCCGCAGTGGTGATTCCTTCTCCGGTTCGCAGATCGTACGGGTGACCCTGGAGAAGCACCGGGGGACATCCCCTCCAGCTACCTGTAAGAACAATCAAGCGGCTAAACAGCCGCTATGATTGTTCTTATGGTGAAGGGAATTGCCGGAGGAAAAAAATGTAGGTGCAGGCATCCTTCAGATATCACCACTAAAATCCCAGGAAGTCTTTTGGGGGCCGGTGATCAGCAAGAGGTTAAGATAAAAAGCCTTCAGTTCCCCTAATACTTACCTGAACCCCATCTCTATCCAGCGATGCCCACAAGTTCCTCGGCCGTCCAGGACTCTCCCTACTGATTGTCTAAGACATAGCAGCGGCACCATTGGCTCCCACTGCTGGCAAACAAACTCAGCCAATCAGGAGAGAGAGGGGGTGGGCCCGGGCCTCAACTCCTTGTCTGAATGGATACACAGAGCCGCAGCTCAGCTCGGGTGCCCCCAGACCAAGCTGCTTGTTGTGGGGGCACGCAACAGGAGGGAGGGGCCAGGAGCTTCAGCCAGGGACCAAAGAAGAGGAGGATCCAGGCTGGCCTGTGCAAAACCACTGCATACAGCAGGTGAAAATAACAGATTTGTTATATTAATAGAAAATAAACAAGACTTTACATTCACTTTAAGCACAATATGCTATACTCAATAAAATAAAGGGTTTTGATGGGAAAAAAAAAAAAAAAAAAAAGAATACATTTATTCTTAAAGTATGCCCATGCAAAGCTTTAGGGCTCTTTCACACGGGGCAGATCAGTGATGATCCACCCCGTGAACACCCGCTTGCTCCGCCGATCCCTCCGCCGAACACCCGATCGCTCCGCCGATCCCCGCTGAGCAGGAAAATGACAGGTCCGTCGCTGCACACTGTGCAGCGACGGACCTGTCAGAGCGCCGCTCTCCCCTATGGGGGATCGGATGATGACGTACCGTAGAGTCCGTCGTCACCCGATCCGAAAACGGATGGAAAAGTAGGGTTTTCCTCCGTTACACTTTTCGGATCGGAGCGGGTCGGATGTCAGCGGACATGTCACCGCTGACATCCGACGCTCCATAGGGATACATGTATGTCCGTTTTTCATCCGAAAACGGAAGGATGAAAAACGGACATACGGATCCCCCGTGTGAAAGAGGTCTTAGAAAGTCAAGAATCAACATATCTTTAACAATAATTAAAACAAAGGCTTTAAAAGATACCCTCCCAGCTTCAGGAGTCACCTTTATGCCTCCATAAAGGTGACAGATAGAGCTTACATATATTGCATGTGTTTCAACTGTGTGTTTTGTAATAAGCCTGGAGTACAGGTTTTAAACACGTGACAGCTGTCAATGTAAATATACGTGACACAGGATGCACAGAAAATTAAATTCTTCTTTGGGTTACTAACATTTTTCTTGTGTGATACAATAGAAGCACGATATCCATTTGGCGGAAGGCTCTTCCATTGACTGGAAGAGGCATTTTGCAGTAAACACCGAATATTCCAGCCTATGCTGCCCCCTACTCCTAGCAACCCGACAGGCTGCCTGACCTTTCATAAATGACTTCAGGAAAACATAAAGCCATTGCCTCTACAAACCATAAACACACACATGGAGCGCCTGTACTGTGAAAAGCCCTGCTCAAAGACCTTTCCTGGGTGCTTTACTGGCAGAAAAAAGGGGGTGCTGACCTTTACGTCTGAAAGTGCTGCTTGAATGGCTGTCATGCTGATCTAATGGCTGCAATCATTTTTGAGTTACTGACCCAGAACATGCATGCAGATCAGTATTTTTATTCTAACTTCACTTTACCTTCTCGTGTTGCATAGTTGCTTTGGGTCAGTAACTACTGGAGTCAGTGGACAGTATGAACCGTACAATGCTGTCAGGCAGCGTGCCAGAAATCTTGCATTTTCGGAAGGAGGTCTGCAGTGTTAGTCCCCAGAAGGAGGGATTGGCAGTCTTGTAAAAGGAGTCAAAACGTTGGGTTCAACAGAAGATTAGGTCTGTATTAAGAATTCTGCTGGGATAAGGCAAGTGAGCCCCCATTTAGGACAATTGTTTGTCATTAATGCGTTCACGCTGAATCCAATGGAACAACTTTTCCCTAAGGGCCCTTTCACATGGGCTGTCTGATCAGGTCAGTCTGTCTGTTTTTCAGGCAGACCTGTTCGAACTCTCCAGTCTCCGCTGACACACATGTCCGCTGACACCCGCCGCCATCTGATCCTGTCCGCATAAAACACGGATTGTGGGCCTATTTTCCATCCATTTGATTTCCCCATAGAGGAGAGCAGGACTGTGTCCGTGGCCGCTCTGCACAATAGAGCAGACACGGACCTGTCATCCGCCTGCTTAGCTGGGATCAGTGGAGCGATTCCCCGCTGAGCAAGTGGAATTCGCTACACAGAGGCGCCTGTGTGAAAGGGGCCTAAAGGTTACCAGCCATGTCTCCTAGAGTGGCTGTAAGGTCCTCCATGTGCAAAATGTAGTTAACTGTACAGAACCAATTTGCCATTTGATCGGATAAGGAAAGAATGCCACAAACAGGTCCTGCCTGAGGATGCACAGATCTTCCAGTTAAGCCTGGTGTGATTGGTTTTGGAAAAGAGTGGAGGAAACGAGTGATGGTTGATGATGGTTTGTCCTTCAGAATCCAAGAGCATTAGTATCAGTCTATTTGTAGTTGATCAAGTATGTGCCAGTCCTTGTGGGACAATTAGTGTGTAGCGTGACATATTTTTTCTAATTCAAGCAAGGAAAATTATAGGCAAAACTAGAGTAAGGCAGGGTTATAATCCCAGTCAGATTTTTTTTCCCCCCAACTGTGTCCCGCTGCAGAGATTTCTCTTCGCTTCCTGTCCCATAGCCAAACAGTAAGTGAGAGAAAATCCCTGTAAATTAAGGCAATTCCTTCGGGACCCCCAGTGTCCGCATTGAAAAATTTCCCCAAAATTTGGGATTTTCTTTTATTTTCAATGATAAATGGTAAACAGGACAAATAGAGGAGGGTGAATCTCCTTAACAGGGGGCACATCCAGCAATAAAAACTGAAAAGTGTTCTAATCCCTCTCTACTCTACCAAAACTTAAAAAAAAAAAAAAAAAAAAAGTTGCCCTAGCCACTTGCTTACTTGGCACTTAAACCCCCCTCCTGCCCAGACCAATTTTCAGCTTTCAGCGCTGACGCACTTTGAATGACAATTGCGCGGTCATACAACACTTTACCCAAATTACATTTTTATATTTTTTTTCACACAAATAGAGCTTTCTTTTGGTGGTATTTAATCACAGCTGAGGTTTTTTTTTTGCTAAACAAAAAAGATGGAAAATTTTGAAAAAAAAAAAAAAAATCATGTTTCAGTTTGTTGTAATTTTGCAAACAGGTAAATTTTCTCTTTTATGAGGTAGGCACTGGTGGGCACTGATAGGCACAGATAAGGTGGTCCTGATGGGCACAGATAAGGCAGCACTGATGGCCACTGATAGGTGGCACTGATGGGCACTGATCCTTCCACATTCTTGCCGCTGTTACAGTAAAGAACCCTCTGCGTAGGCGTGACCAAGACAGGCATGTGAGAGGAAGCATCTCCCAAAAGTTCCCGGCGTTAATCCGGTTCCGATCCTGCCCCAGCCACCCGATCGAGTAGCCACCGATATATGCAGAAAGCCTGTACCCCTGAGACCCCTGTGGAACCACCGTTGGCCCTCTGCACTAGAGGAATGACCCGCAAAGGACAGGGAGAAAGTGCCGGTTCGAAGCTCCAAGATGGCGCAGCTGCGCTCTCTGTGAAGGGGACACCACGAGGTTAGAATAAACAGAGCTTCAAATCAAGTAAGCCATCCAAATCTCTTAGTAAAGACCCCCCTAAGGACAGGGTTTACTATACCCAGAAGTTATCTGGGACCCTGGGGTCGGAGCAGCCATCCCGCTTGGGGGATACACAGCACACGCAGCCCAGCATGCAGGGAGCCCCTGCCCCTGTTCATTGGGGAGAGGAGGAGGGGGAGCAAGCAGACACCATGCTGGTGGAATCCCAGGCCCCAGACGCACAGGACACAGCACAGCACATACTGGCTGATATCCTCAAAGCGGTGAATAACTGCACAGCGTCTGTAAATACTTTAAAGGAGCAGTTTGGGGGCCTCAGGGAGGATGTGTCACTATTAAGGCAAGACATGCAGAAAATCCGTGAGCGTACCACTGCTGTGGAGAGCAGAGTCAGCGAAATAGAGGATCATTTGCAGCCCATAGCCCAGGATACCAGTGCCGTGCTACAGATGGCACGGGACGCAAACGATCGTGCTGAAGATTTGGAAAATCGTTTGCGATGTAATAGTGTATGCATAGTGGGATTGCCAGAGAGGGTGGAGGGCAGGGATCCTACTGCGGAGAACTGGCTGAGCGAAATCTTTGGCAAAAATGCATTCTCGCCCTTTTTCGTGGTGGAGCGCGCGCACAGGGTGCCATCACGTCCGCCTCCGCCTGGAGTTCCCCCTAGGTCCATCCTGGCAAGACTACTTCACTACCGGGATAGAGAGGCAGTACTGCGCCAAGCAAGGGAGCGAGCGAATATTAAACATAATGGAATCAGGGTGTCCTTTTACCCGGACTTTTCAGCAGAAGTCCAGAGACGCAGAGCTAAATTTACAGACGTCAAACGCCAGGTCAGGATCCTGCAACTACCCTATGCCATGCTGTACCCGGCAAAGCTCCAGATAGCAGTGAGGGGCCAAGCCAAGTTCTTTGAGTCAGCAAAAGAGGCCTCAGCATGGCTAGATCGCAATGAGCAAGCACTACAGAGAAGAGCACAGGAGGATGACGACTAACAACTGCACCGTGAGTTGACCTGCAGACACACACAATAAACTGATGGTAGATTCTTTATGTATATCTTGTTCAGGGGAGTTCCCCTGCTTTCATGCCAAGAAGATGCTCCCTGGCTGGGGGACAAAATATTGCACACTATGAAGAGAGCGAATACGACTGAACACTATCAATGCAAAAGTTGTAGTTAGACAGTGAAAGGCGATGGAATGTCGCAAAAAAAGTTGCAGCTGCCCTATTGGCAGCCAGCGCAGTTCATAGACCAGTTGGATCTGTAGTTACAGTCCAGCCCTTTTTTTTCCTTGGCAGTTACTGGCCAAAAAAGGTACAGTACAAAGGACACGTGCTCCGAGCCTGCTCACATTGACAATTGCAAAGAAAACAACCAAAGGGAGCTGAAGATATTCCTGCCTAAGAGACCGTATGCATATCTGAACACACAACCATCCTGTCAAGTGACTTTTGTTGCTACTATACATGGCTAAGGTCCCTATAGTGTCATGTAATGTAAGAGGCCTACACTCCCCCTTGAAACGTACTATGCTTTTTATGTGCTTGAAGAAGTTCCTCCCCGGGGCAATATGCAATAAACTCACTTGACAACAGAGACAGAATGCTTTTTGAGGTACTCTTGGGTGGGGAAGGCTTACCATTCTACACATACCTCCTTTTCCAGGGGGGTAAGTGTACTAATTCATGGAGCCCTGGACTACCAGGAATTTGATAATGTCATAGATACGGAAGGGAGATTTGTCTTTATTCATTGTAGACTTAATACATTGACGTGTGTTGGCATGCATATACGTTCCTCCGCCGTTCACGTCGGCGGTGCTACGGCTCCTCCTAACATTTTTGGATGGTAGGCCGGATGTGCCGCTGCTCGTGATTGAAGATTTCAATTGCTGTCTGGACCAGGTGGCGGATAGACACCCTAGCCCTAGACCCTCTGCCCTCTCCAGGAGTACTCCCCTGGCGCGGTTGCTGCAAGAGGTGGGCTGGGTGGATATTTGGTAGCATCGCAATCCGGGTGCCAGACGGTTTACATGTTTTTTCAAGACACATGGCTGTCTGTCTAGAATTGACCAGGGGGTCGGAAGCTTGAGCATGCTCCCTTTTGTAGCTGACATAATGCATAGACCCCGTAGTGTATCGGATAACTCCCCCTTGGTGATCCAGGTCCTAGTGGCACCGCCATCCACATTGCCTAAAGCCCCCTGGAAATTTAATGCCTATTGGCTGAAATTATTCCGCTCACATGAGGGAATAGTGAGGAGCATGCGGGAGTTCTTCGACACCCAGGATCAGGATGCCTCTAGGGTAGAACAATGGGATGCCTTTAAAGCTCATTTACGGGGAATATTGATAAGAGAAATGACTAAGGTAAAACATGAATCATCCGCCCTTAAGGTGGAGGTGGAAGCACGGGTTCAGGCAATGGAATAAGCATACATTGCCAACTCTTCAGATTCGACCAAGGAGAAATGGCAGGCGGCACTGTCTGCCTATCTACACCTGCTCTCCTTCTCGGCCGAGAAGAAGAGGTTTTTTACAAAGCAGGCGTTCTTTGAGGAGGGTGAGAAAACTGGTTGCCTTTTGGCAAGGATTGCAAACTCCCACCAACGCTCGCCGGCAATAGGAGCTATTAGATCTCAAGCATTTGGTGAGTCAGCCTGAATTTATCATGCAGAAGCTAACTGGCTTTTACGAGACTTTATACAGTCCTGGCAGGGCATGTACCAAAGAAGACTTGGATCTATACCTGAGCCATAATGACTTCCCTGAACTGTCTGAATGTCAATGAGCACAGTTGGAAGCCTCGCTCACAGTAGAAGAGTTGCAGGAGGCAGTTGGAGCCTTCCCCAACTGCAAGGCCCCGAGGGAGGATGGGATACCCGTAGAGGTGTACAAGCATTACTCTGAGGAGCTGCTGCCACAGCTCTTAAAGGTTTTCAATGAAGCTAGAGAGAGCTACCCTCCCACCCCCCATGTCCAAAGCAAATATAGTCTTACTGCTCAAACCGGGCAAGGACCAAGTAGACCCTGGGGCATACCGCCCAATCTCATTGCTTCAAAGCGACATTAAGATACTAGCAAAAGTACTGGCAATACGGATGAATGGAGTGATAACATCTATTGTGCATGATGACCAAGCTGGCTTCACGCCCAATAAATCTACCGCAGTCAATCTCAGGAGACTATTCCTCAATATCACGGGCAGACAACATGGGCAGTAGAGCGCTGCTGTCATTAGACGCCACAAAGACGTTCGACAGCATAGACTGGAACTACTTTTGGTCAATTTTGCTGCGATTTGGGTTCGGTCCAAACTATATCTCCTGGGTAAAGCTCCTGTACAGCCAGCCGCAGGCAGCCATTAGGAGCTTTGGCTCCTTGTCAAGGAACTTCGCGCTGAGGAGGGGAACGAGACAGGGTTGTGCCGTCCCCCCTCCTCTTCGCACTGGCAATTGAGCCGTTGGCAATTGATATCAGGGCAAATCAACACATTACAGGCTTCTGCTATGGTGGCATGCAAGAAAAGGTCATGCTATATGCAGATGACACTCTGCTTCTGCTGGGAGACATGGATACCTACCTAAGGATTTTCGGGCCTACTTATTAATTGGTCAAAATCTGCTTTACTCCTGCTGGACGGGGACGACACGCAGTTAATTCAGCCTGCCCTATACCCTTAGCTACGTCCTTTAAATACCTGGGGATTCAAATTACAGCTAAACCAAGGGACTTTCTACATCTGAATGTCTCTCCCCTGCTACTAAGGTTTAGAGACAAGGTTAAACCTTGGAAATCACTCTCCCTATCAGTTGCGGGTAGGGTGAACCTAATTAAGATGATACTTATGCCCCAACTATATTTTCTCCATAACATCCCCATGGTTATCCCACTGAAGATGTTTCGTACTGTTAATGCCATCTTTCGTAGCCTTATATGGAAAGATAAAAACCCTAGAATTAAAATGGAACATTTGCAGAGACCTAAAGACAGCAGGGGCTTGGCGCTGCCAAACCCATGGCTGTATTACCTGGCAGCTCAGCTACAGCACCTCATTGGCATGTTTCCATCAACAGGGGAGACAGAGATTCGGTCGCAGAGTTCTTCACAAAAATTACTACTACACACTGTGCGTAGGGGACCTGTTCCCATGGCATTGGAGGCACTAGCATTTGCCAAACCTCATAAAAAATACCCAACCTTCAGTTTAATACAAAAGATATGGAATAAAGCTAAATATATTCAGAATGCAGAGGGTTATACAGAGTACAGTCCCATATGGTTGAATGATACGTACACTGAACTAGCCAAGCTGCAGTCTGGAGCTAGGTGGAAGCAGTTTGGAATTACACATCTCAAACACATATTCCGTAATGGGGTGCTGCGTCCCTTTGAGGATCTGAAGAAAGCCTATGATCTTCCATCCTCAATATATTTTCAATATATACAGCTTGGCCATGCGGTGGCAGCGCAGGGCTGCTCTTCGGACTGGCACCTGTCACCAACCCCTGTGTTTAGCCTTCTGGAGGATGCTGCCTCATCCAAAGGATTTATCTCCCAATGCTACGCTATCCTGTTGCCATCCGTGATGAGGCAACATCCTCTGAGGGTAAGGGAAAAGTGGGAAACAGATGCCGGACAATTAGACGGGGAACAGTGGGAAGAGATTTTTCAGGCAGTGGGTAAGTGTTCACTAAATGTATCCCAAAGACTGACTCAACTGTGGGCACTGTGGTTAGATGTACCGGGACTAGCCCCGGTGGACTTGGTAGCAGACAGGTTACTGGGAATAAATGTTGGATGAAGATGGAGATATGTAAATTAATAAAGGGGAATGTGTGACATTAGACCTGTAGGCTTTACAAATAGTTGTTTTTCTGGTTGGATAAACTACAATGATTTCATTCATGTATTAAAGAATATGTTTGTAATAGAATTCAACACAAAAGGCATTGAGAAACATACATGTAATGTACCTTTGCAAACTAAATAACATTTTTTTTTTGTTGGCTAAAAAAAAAAAAAAAAAAAAAAAAAGAACCCTCTGCGTAGTTTAAGGTTAAACCTCTTTTCTTCTAATTTTAATGAGTGGCCACGTGTTTTGTTAAACTCCCTTCCATGAAAAAGTTTTATCCCTATTGTGGGGTCACCAGTACAGTATTTGTAAATTGAAATCATATCCCCTCTCAAGCGTCTCTTCTCCAGAGAGAATAAGTTCAGTGCTCGCAACCTGGGACATCACTACTCAAAAACAAAAAAAGTTGGTGCAAGCCAAAATAAAATGTAGAAAATCTACCCTCACATGTGCTGGATCCCTAACCTTAGAAGAGCTCATGTTTAGCATATTCGAAGAGGCAGTGAAAGAATTGCTCATTTGGGCAAAGCAAAAGGCCAAGGTTTTTTAATCTGTCCTATCCTTAGCCAGTAGGGTCTGCATGTGCCTTAGACATCTTACGCTATCCTCCAACAAGCCTGCTTGTTTCCATAGAAAACAACATACCTTAGCCATGTAAATGATAGAGAAGTCATTCTCCAATGGGAAACACACAAAAAAAGAAAAAAAAACAAAAAAAAAACATAAAAACAGCTGATGAGTACAGTAGTACTCAGAGTGTGTCATGAATTCACAGCTGTAACATTCCACACTAATCTTCAGCTAGCTCCTGCATGCGGACCGTGGATGACGATTCATGCCATAGAAATGTACGCCCAGACCTGGCAGGCTAATTGCGGGTTAACACTACACATAGATAAAAACTGGCTAATCATGCCAACACATTAGGGTTTACATGGAAATGGGAGTGTTGGAGATCTTTATCTTGGCACGTGTCCCACAGCCCCACAGGCTGTAATTGATTTGTGTCAATCTGTATGTTGATGAGAGAGGGGGGAATCGATTACAGCCTTTGCAGTTTGCAGGGCACATGGGCAAAGTTGAAGAGGAAGCCTCCAGTGCTGCATATCTATAGAAACTCAACCGCCAAAATGCCAGGTAGCATGCAGTGGCTTCTGCATCAGAAAGGAAATACAGTAAAACCTTAGATTGCGAGCATAATTAGTTCCAGAAACATGCTTGTGATCCAAAGCACTTGTATATCAAAACAAATTTCCAAATAAGAAATAATGGAAACTCAAATGATTTGTTCCACAACCATTTATTCATAGGTCCTTCAGTTTATAGTCCATATAAAAAGATTATAGCAATGTGACCAGGTTGTGCAACCATAAAATGTCCATCCACAAATGGAAGCCTCCACAAGGGGATTGAAGCAAAATCCATCAGGAGCTACAGAGTGTAAAACAGGAGAGGCGCCTCTAATGCCGCGTACACACGGTCGGACTTTTCGTCTACAAAAGTCCGACAGCCTGTCCGACAGACTTCCGACGTACCTTCGGCGGACTTGCGGCAGACTTTGTTACGAACGGACTTGCCTACACACGACCACACAAAAGTCCGACGGATTCGTACGTGATGACGTACACCGGACTAAAATAAGGAAGTTCATAGCCAGTAGCCAATAGCTGCCCTAGCATGGGTTTTTGTCCGTCGGACTAGCACACAGACGAGCGGATTTCGGGGTCCGTCGTACTTACGACGTAAAGATTTGAAGCATGTTTCAAATCTAAAGTCCGTCGGATTTGAGGCTAAAAAAGTCCGTTGAAAGTCCGGAGAAGCCCACACACGATCGGATTACCAGCCAGCTTTAGTCCGTCAGCGTCCGTTGGACTTTTGTAGACGAAAAGTCCGACCGTGTGTACGCGGCATTAGTGTAGCAATATGTTGCTAAATTTTGTACCTTCATTAAATGTAAACCATATTGCTACACTTAGAGGCGTCTCTCTTCTCTTTTATACTTAGTTGTGACATGATGCTACTTGTATATCAAGACATCGCTTGTATATAGAGTCAAAAAATTTTGCTTGTCTTGCAAAACACTTTCAAACCAAGGTTTTACTGTATTTTATTCTACAAAATGATGTAAATGGCCAGGAGGGAGCATCATTATATTGCATTATTAGGTAGAGTGGGAACCACTTTAGAGGAAATTAAGAGATCTCACCAACAGCCTTACTGCTCGCATTGTATGTTTATAGTTATCATTTTAAACAGAAGTTAAAGTGTTACTAAACCCACAACAGTAAATGCAGTAAAGCATGCTGGTTATGCTCACTGTGGAACCTAAGAGGTCAATCATCCGCATTGTGTAAAAAGGCTGTTTGAGCCGATCTTCTCTGATCCTCCCCTTCTTCCACTGTCCCCAATCCATCTCTTGATACAGCAGAGCCTATGGAGTCACACTATGCTCAGTTTGGACTTTATTGCTAGAGCGTTTTTTTGTTTTGTTTTTTTTTGGAGCATTTTGGCATGTGATCGCACAGGGCCAAAAAGCACTGTCCAGACAGAGGGTCAGGGGTCCTGAAGACCCATAGGACAGTCAGAGTAGAATGAAAACTCCTCCTACAAGCTTTAACCAGACACTGATAAAAGTCACAAGACTGCTATATACTGCTGATGAGAAAAAGGTATTTAGCAGTTTATATTTACTAAATAATTACATTTCCATGTTCTGTGTACTGTGGGAGACCAGATATAATGAATGCAGGGTCCTGGGTTTAGTAACACTTTGAGTGCTAGAGAGCATTAGAGATCAAGGAACACATAACATGACATAGCTGTCAACAAGGAAGACTATTTTTTCTTTTTGCTCTCATGGCCCACCCTAGAAATGTAACAAAAGCTCCAAAAGTGGCTCTATGACCACTCACAAAATAGCAGCTGGACAGGGGGATTGCTGTGATCAGTAGAAAGCCCGCATACAGGGCTGTGGCAGTTTTCCAGCCTACCCAACAGCCAAATCAAATTCTGTCACCATAGACTTCAAGCATGTTCTGAACTGCCAATGTATAAAAAAATAACCCACACATACTACAGGGTGGTGACTCCTATCAACTTTCCAGAGGCATACATAAGAAATGCACCCCACAAAAAAAAAAACAGTTCAGCTCACAGTATGCTCCAGAACTAGAATTGAGGTGATATATCTTCACAATAGTGGACAGTAACAATAAATATTATAACCATACAGTCTATTTCCCACGCTACTCAAAAATAACAGTTATGAGTAAAGTTTTACTTTAACTGCTTATCTTTTGTCTTCCATAAATAGCCATTCACTCAATAGCTGTGTAGACGGAAATTTGGGTGTGATCAAGTGAGAGCAATTCATTTATTTCCGTTATATTACAACATTTCATTTTAAAATAACACCACATGCTCATTCTAAAAAAAAAAATTGCATGAAATATCAACACAAACATGCAATATTAGTTTTAAAAAGCTAATATGGCTCTTGCACGAAGTCTCTAGAGAGTATTTTGGTTTAAAAAAAAAGGTAAGTGGAGTGGTGTGCAATACCCCATTTTACTAGAATTTGTATTCTAATTGGTTGCTATTGGTTACAACACACCACTGCTCTGTACATTGTACTATTAATACAGAACTGTAGGATCCAAGCTCACTCCCTCATTTTTTAAATACCTGCAGTTTTCTATTCTCTGGTGATGTCATGGCAGCCGCCTCATTTTCCTCCACTGGTGGGCAGTCAGTCTTCCGGGACTGTGCGGTACTCGTGAAATGACGTGTGAGCACCAATAAAGTACTGTGAGCCCAGTCTGCAGAATGGGGGGGGCATGCGAATGACAGGCTGGGCTCACAGGAATATAGCAGAATGACGTAGGTATAGGAAAAATATAAAAGAATAAAAAGAGGTTTTGGAGAACTATTTTCCACAATCTGTGTATAAATTCATGCAGCTGAATATTTGTACAAGACATTCGTAACTGCTTTAACCACTTGCTCACTGGGCACCTAAACCCCCCTCCTGCCCAGACCAATTTTCAGCTTTTAGCGCTGTCACTCTTTGAATGACAATTGTGCAGTCATACAACACTGTACCCAAATGAAATTTTTGTAATTTTTTCCCCACAAATAGAGCTTTCTTTTGGTGGTATTTGATCACCTCTGGGTTTTTTATTTTTTGTTAAAAAAATTTAAAAAAGACAGATTTAAAAAAAAAAAAAAAAAAATACAAAACCGTTTTATATTTTGTTAATGCATTTTGCAAACAGGTAATTTTTCTCCTTCATTGATATACACTGATGAGGCTACAGTGATGGGCACTGATAGGCTGCACTGATAGGCATTGATAGGTGGCACTGAAGGGCACTGATAGCTGGCACTGATGGGCACTGATCAGCACTGGTAGGTGACACTGATAGGCATCAATGCTAGGTGGCACTGATCGGCACCACTGGTGGGCATTGATAGGTGGCCCTTGTGGGCACTGATTGTTGGCACTTACTAATGTGGACACTGAATGGGGCACTGTGGGCACTGATTTGTGGCACTGGCAGGCAGTACTTGTGGGCACATATGAGGCAACTTCGCCTCTTCCTCTTCGGGACTGATGTCCCTTCAAACAGAAGTCGGCGATCGGCTTTTTTTCTTCTCACGCTGTTAGCGTGAGAGGAAAAAAAAAAAAACTTTACCGATCCTCTGTTCACGTGATCAGCTGTCATTGGCTGACAGATGATCACGTGGTAAGGGGCCAGGATCTGCCCCTTGGATCTGTGATCACTCGAGTCTCATTGACTCAGGTGATCACAGCGCGTACCACGAACCGTCATTCGGCTATAGCATAGATCTGAACAAGTTAATCTAAATCAGGGGTTTCCAAACTATGGCCCCCCAGTTGTTCAGGAACTACAATTCCCATAATGCCTAGTCATGTCTGTGAATGTCAGAGTTTTCTCATGGGTCGTGTAGTTCCACAACAGCTGGAGGACCATAGTTTGGAGATCCCTGGTCTAAATCATGATAAATCCTAAATGGTAAAAAAAAAAAAAAAAAAGCTATGTACATTTATTACAATTTTGCATCAACTCGGGTTCAGTACAGAAATTTTATAAATGTACATTTGCCCTGAAAAATATCCCCACTCACCCTCATAGTAAGCAACAAGAACTTCCATCATAAGGGACTTTAACAGGTTCCCTTACATTCCTATATTCATTAACACAAAAGTATTGCCCCCAAATAACAGGCTTAAATCTCCATATAATTACCACAACTCGGAAAGGTACTTTTAGCAGACCAATCATTTGGTTTTCTTTTTCATGGTTTTGCTAAATCCAATTTTTTGTCATCCATCGCCTATAACCTGGGATATGCTAAAACTTTATACTGCACTGTGTAAGTGTACATCATCCAGCTGGAATTGAATTGTGCCAACGTCTTCCTTTCAGTTGAAAAGATTTTGTATATCCTCTTAGCACAATTTTTTACAAATGACTTGTGTATGTGCAAACCTTCCTGTAGGACGGGGGTAGGCAACCTGGGGCCCTCCAGCTGTTGCAGAACTACAGGTTCCATCATGCCTCTGGGAGTAATTGTAACCGCCAGCCTTGCAATGCCTCATGGGAAATGTAGTTCCACAATAGTTGGAGGGCCCCAGGTTGCCTACCCCTGCTGTAGGAATTTAATTGTACCAATATGTACCCTTCAATTAAAAGATTCTCTATACCTTCTTGGCACGTTTTAAATTTCTACAGTATATGTGCTAAAACTTTGAGAAAAAATATATGTGAAAATGATTATTTAATATTATTTGTGCATTATCCTTTAATTCTCTGCGGTTTACCAATGGTGTTTATATACTCCTGAACATGTATTGTGATGTAAAATTCTCCTTCAAAAAGAAAAAAAAAAAGCACATCTTATGATGTAAATGAGGGAAAACAGTGTAATTTGGCCTTAAAAACTTGGCCCTAAAAAGGGCCCCTGTTTCCCATCTCAGGAAGTAGAGAGGTATGGAAAAACTCTGCACAACCGGAATCCAGTTCAAATGAATAAAACAAATGAAACTCAGCCATCATCATATTTTTATAGCTTTCCACACTATATATTAAGTGGTGCTCAGTAGCATCTGCAGGAGGAATTATGTGATGTAACCTACAAACAGAGATTATCTCAAAAGATAAATTACTAACTCTGTTCTAGTATAAACTTTAGAGAGAGATAGTTGCTGTAACTTTAAAGTCATTTCCCATTAGTTAACTATCAGCACCATATGATAACCATCACAAAAACATCACATGTACATAAAAATTCTACAAGATCGGAGTAGGGATTTAAAAAGAACACAATTGATTTATTTACATTTGTTAATGTGATTCACCCAACGTAGATAATCTTATCAATTTTTGTGAAAGATTTAAGGACCAGGTATTGTTTGTAACTCCATCCATACAAGAGGGACGCCATCTTTTCTAATAAGAGAAAACATACACACTGTCCGGCTGATTGCTTTTAAAGTGAACCTATGACCCATAAAATAAAAGAAACTATCACTCAGTACAAAGAGGTTGGTATGTAAGTTTTGCTCTTCACTGACTCCAGCCTCCTTCCACCCGACTATTGGCTAGTGAGGTCACCTATCACAGCAACAGGCCAACTGTAAGACAGAATGTAAGGGGGGCGGGATAGCGCGCCAGTGATCAAACAAGATGGTCACATTACACAGTGTGACCCTAATTCCGAGGATACCCAGTCAATCATTGGGGATAAAACAGCAAGCTTGTAAAACTCACATCAAAAATTACTTTTAGGTGACCCTCACTCTTACGTTTGCTCTTTCTGGGTCCCTGGTGGGACACTGGGCCCCTACCATGCACCACTTTCTCCCCCCCCCCCCCCCCCCCCTTAGAATAAGGCTTACCTGTAAATAAAGTGAACATCTCCTAAACATGCACCGTTTAGTAGATATTCACTGATTTAGAAGTCGGTAAAGTCACCGATGCATGCACACTATGCTCTGAATTGAGGGAAAAGTAAATGTGCCCTCAATCCAGAGCTCTCTGACGCGGCTGTGACTTCCTTGCACATGTGCGGGAGTGACTTCATCGTGGTTTGGTCATTCAAATGGCCTGCAAACCCAGAAAGAAAACCTGATGAAGATGGAAGCCCTGTCGTCATAAGTTTTTAAGATGACTACTCCTGATTTAACCCTCTTTATGCCTCCCTGCTCTCCCACTCGCTCCCCTTCCTAGGTCACTACTTTGTCTGCTGTCCTCAAACCCATTCCTTGCTCTCCACCTAACCCTCCTCCTCAGTTTTCTCTCCATTCTCCTTCCCCCTTGCTGGATGGCAGACCCTAAGACCCCTTTCACACTGAAGACTCTTTTCAGGAGTTTTAGCGCTAAAAATAGCGCCTGAAAAGCACCACTCAAGCCTCCCCAGTGTGAAAGCCCAAGTGCTTTCACACTGGGGCAGTGCGCTTGCAGGACCGAAAAAAAAAAAATCCTGCAAGCGGCATCATTGGAGCGGTGCGGGAGCTGTGTATACACTGCTCCTAAACCGCCCCTTCCATTGAAATCAATGGGCAGCGCTGCCGAAGCGCCTGCAAAGTGCTTTGGCAGAGGGGCTTTGCGGGCAGTTTTAACCCTTTCCTCGGCGGAAAAGTATAGCTATAACAGCGTGGCCGCACTAGCAGTGTGAAAGGGCTCTTAAGGATCTGTTATTTATTTTGGTTGATCTAGTAGTCAACCTATATTTCTGTGCGTGCATCCTACCGCTATGATGTAATACTGTAAAATGAGCTAATCCGTGAACTTTAATTTTTATGTTTCACAAGGATATGTTGACTGTTGTATTATTTGTACAAACTCAAAACAATTTTTTTTTATATTACTTTAGATAAACTTAACAGGTAAACTTAACATTTACGTTTAGACAAGGTGGATTTGATTTAAAGCAAGTTGATTTAAATCGTAATCATAAATCAACAGTTATAAAGAGCAACTGTCATCTCTGTCCCGCAGCGACTCCTCCTCTGACCCGCTGACTCACCAACAGTCCCATTCACTTTAATGGGACGGCTGGTGATGTGGCAGTGACACAACAAGGTGAGGGAGGTGGCAGCAGCAAGTGATTGGATGCCCGCTAACAGGCGCTGCCATGATGGATCTGAAATGACAGGTGCTCTTTAAATGTAAGGACTCATTATTGCTAGTAGTTAGAATTTTTAATATTTGCAAACAAAAAGAAGGTTTCCTATTTATAATAAGCTGTCAGGTTAGTAAAACAGCGATATCAGAACTGGTTCAATTACACAGTTTGTAGTGTACATAGATTTGCAAAACAATAGAATGAAGGAATATTCCTGAACTTTGTTTTATCTCATGGTTACTGTGAAATTGTGTGAATGCATCAATGCAGTGCATGTTATCTCTGCTTGCAGAGCTTGGATTCATGGAGTTTACCAAAAATTTAAATATTGCAGAACATACAGCCTCATGCTACATAACTAAGCTCCATTTCATGCTGAATAAACTAAATTATTAACGTACCTTACATAGAAAACTATCTTTAGATACAGTTTTACTCCAAAAGCATATTAATTAAAATAAATTTGACAAAAAAAAAAATTAGAATTTAAATTTAAAAAAATCAGATTTAAATAAAAAATAATGATAAATGATTAACATCCACCCTGCGTTTAGGTAAATGTAACATTTAAAACACATACTTACTAAAAATCAACTAGCTTTGCTTCACCCAGCTGCAGAACTCAATAGTTACTAATGGTCCTTTCACACAGGCTTTCCCATCAGGTTCACCTGTCAATTTTTAGGCACACCTGGTAAGAAGTTCCCTTAAAAAGTCTAAGGACAGACAGATGTAAATGAAGTTGTGTCTATTTCCCATTTTTCCAGACCTAAACATGACAGATCAGAGGTAGCCTGATGTAAACCGTGCATTTACATCCGGGCAGTCCAAAGATCCAACAAGGAAATGCACATACATTTTGCTGTGCTGCATAGGAGTGCCAACATTAATGGCATGGCAGTGTTCCATCTGCTGCAATAAAATAAAACATTGTACCAATTGTTACCACAATGCATTAGTGTGAAAGGAGACAGAAAGGGTTGGACATGCAGGCCTAATTCCTCTCTCAAGATTGAAAATCTTTAAGAGGTAGAGCGCAATCCTGATCTTTCATCGCTGGCTCTGCTTGTTTTAAACATTACGTCAACTCAGCTGGAAGGGAGGAGTAGGACAGAGGCATAGGCAATTAATGGTCAGGGCAATGTTTCTACTGCTCCCTCCGAGAGCCATTACTCATTGGAGATCTGTCTACCACTGTACATTAGATCTAGTGAATGATCAGGCTGAAGACAGCAGGACTGGGAGTCTATCCTCATGTCTCAGTGTCGAAATTTAGCCTAATCAGAATGGTCTAATATTTGGCCAGGGCGGGGAAGTGAAAGGCTGCTAAAGGTGAATGCATTTCAAAGGTGCCTGAACTCTAAACCTGTCAGCAGCTTTTTACAGATTTAGCACAACAACCTATCTTAATATACAGCAGCCAAACACTTTGTGAGCATAACCCAAGTGCAAAAAACAGCCTATCAAATCCATAGGGACTGGAGAGGTCAATGTTTCAGGAAATGGCTGTTCTAGTGAAGTCAAGAGTCCCTAGTGAAATAATAGACTGTGATCCAGTTAACACACAGCCAATAAAACAGCTGCTGCATATTTCACATTGAATTTAGTCATTCAGCTGTAATTGCTAAAAGCAAGGAAAAAAAAAAAAATTTTCTTCAACCAGTGACCACAGCTTTGGCACTATACACAGTCTGATATTTAACATAATGGAATTGACTCCTGCATGGTTTGCCAGAATCAGGCAGATGATAGGATACATTTTATCCAAAGCAACTAAAAAACAACATCAAAAGTGCGCTGTGTGCACACTACGACCAGAATTTTTTTTGTTATCAGTGAAGTGCCAAAATGTTTCACAATTAGCAGAAAACCTGGCAAATCACATACTTCCCTGGTAACCTGAAGGTCTTAAATATATTAAATATATACCCATGCAAAGTGCTCTAAAACGAACACATCAAAGTAATAAAAATAAAAAAATAAAAAAGTAATAACAAAAGAAAATTGGCTATGTGGAGCAGAAAATAAATCGAATTTGCCAAGAAAAAAAAAAAATGTTGAACTTACTGGTAACCATTTCCATTTGCAAAGTTCCTGCTCCTTCGAATTTTTTTGACGTGGTGGTCGAAAATAAACGATGAATGACCCCACTAATGATTTAAAGTCGAATTGAATTGCTCCTGAAACAAACGTTTTTGAACAAAATTCTGTGTATGGCACAGGAGGACTACGGCTGGACTTTCCTTCTAAATGTGTTATCACAAGCAGGCAAGAGATCCGATCAGTAATAATTAATAAAAGTGGAAAAGATTGTCAAAATAGCCACTTTGCAAATCTAGTTTGCGGTAGCACCAGCTTGCAGCCCAGAAAGCCAGAGTGCAACATGCTGACAAGAAAGCAGGGAGCTCCACATGTCAGGCCTTAGAAGATTCCATGATTGACGATTTGATCCAGCAAGCAATTAAATTGTAAACTTGATGGCCTTATATTGGTCCTGAAAACAATACAACCTCACTTGGACTTTCTGAAGTACGAGTAAACATCTCCTGACATTCAAAGAGTGGAAGCCTGCTTCTATGCAACTAAAAAAATCTCAACAGAAGGTAGGTTATTTGATATTTTGATTCCTATAAAAACTGGACATTCCCTTGAAATAGAAGTGCAGAGTTTTTTTATTGATTCTGTCTTAACAGATCTGAGCTGCCAATGATGGCATCTGAAAACCCCAGTTTTATATTAGAATTCTTGCTCATTGAGGGACACAGGATTCAGAGACAATTGATACAGGGGCAATTCCAGATCGTCCAGGATCTTCTGTCCCAAGGAATAGTTTAATATCCCGTTTCACAGTTGCTGGAGTCCAGGTCCAGAAGAAACCAGGACGTCTCCGAAACAATGATTCCCATGATGTTGAACGTCATGAAATGTCTACAATCGCACATGGAAAGCCAAATTTGCTTGGTGCAAAAGAAGTAGATTTTATCCCAGGATCTACACCGTGAGACAATTCCTAACCTTTGTACATTTAGGTCCCAAAGTGCAGTTGACCTCCAAGTACCATAAAAAAGGCCAGATCTCAGTGCTTGTCATCTTTTTCTATTTGTTAAATCAAACCTTCGTATAAGCTATATTTCCCCAAAGTTGTTATCCTTATTTCCATCACCCCCAAAAAGATGTGTTTGTAAGCTGGTGGTCTTATCCTGTAAAGAAACAGGGCAAGATAGTTTTGAGGCCTAGAGCTTCTTTTCTGTCTAAAGTAGTTTCAGCTTTTCAGCTTAACTGGGGCAATGATTTTAACTCCCTCTGTCCAGTACCAGTACATCAGAAAACAATTCCCTTTATTGGATGTGGATCTATCTGTGCGCGTTCACCTCACAACAACATTTTTCTTTAGAAAGTCTGGCTCCCTTTTGGAAATACTGATGGTCCCCATAATAGCTTCTCTCTCCACCATTTTGCAGTGGCTTAGACAGATAAACATTCAAGCTAATGGTCTTAAGGGTCGGGTTCAACCCTTTCTTTCAAAGTACACTCTACTAGATATGCAAGTTCTTTTTGGGCTTTTTGGCATCATGCTAGTGTCTTCAGGTCTGCAAAGCTATTACCTAGTCTTCTGTTCATACATTCTAACAGATAGATGCTCAGGGCTCATCTGAGGCTAGTTTTGAGCACAAAGTTTCAGCAGGTGGTTTTTTTCCCGATTCTGTTTTTTTTGGCCTGTTATTTTATGTTACGGTTTCCTACCACGTATTTGTACAGCTTTTAAATGTTCCAAATGTACCTGAATCCTGTGTTTCTTAAAATAACAAGCATATAAAAAGGCTCTGTACTAAAATCAAAATCTAATTTTTGGAGTTCATTCACGGACACAGGTCCCACTCTTCTGTGTCCATGATCATTGCTTATGGCATTGCTTTTTTACAAAAAGTAGGAAGAATTATATCAGGATGGTCACTGATTTTTGTGTTGTCTGGTGTTCAAAACTTCTAAGAGGCGACAGGATAACCCAGTTGTGAATCCTGTGTGCCTCAATGAATTCCAAGGAATGGATTTTCTAGCAAGCACAAAAATCACATTTTTATTATAAAATTGATGCTTGTTCAGGATCTTTACTTGCATGTCCTCCACCCACCATTTCCTGTCCTATAGTGGCTACGTTCACTCCTCCACTGTACTTATGGTGGGAGCCAACGTTGCCACCAAAGCTGGATTTCAAATTCGTCTGCCTCTGTCCATCTCTATCACATAGGGCAGGGCTAGGCAACCACGGCACTCCAGCTGTGGTGAGACTACAAATCCCATCATGCCTCTGCCTCTAGGAGTCATGCCTGTAAATGTCTGGGTCTTGCAATGTCTCATGGGACTCGTAGTTTCACCACAGCTGGAGGGCAGAGGTTGCCCACCTCTGACATAGGGGATAGAAAGACCAGCAGTTTACATGAGAAAGTTAACAGATCCAGTTCGACCGACAGAGAATGCCAAGGACAATTTATTTCTGGCAAGATAAACCAGTAGTAGTATTTTCTGTACTTGCTAAAAATGTTCTTAGCTTGAAAAACAAAAATGAATGTAGCTACCACATCTAAAGACTGATAACCTGCAATATATTATCTTGGGTTTCGATAACTTACCACTCATAATAGTGTTTTTGTGCCAGCTTTTAGTAGCAGTTAGGAGCATTCAGCATTTTTTTTTTCTGCTGGCAAATCCCTCCAAAAAAACACTATTTGCTTCTAGGAGCAGAAAAAAAAAACAGAACAGAAAATTTATAGAATTGCTATTTTTCTCTACTAAGTGACAAATCTGGCAAGCAGGCAAGTGTCCTTTCCAAGCCATATTTCTAAAGTGACTTCAACCTGGATTAACAATGAGCATCTGTTCAAGCATTTGATGAATCTGCTCTTGGACTTCATTCTTAACATACTTCAAGTGAACACATTTTGAGAATTCTTCTAGTGTACATAAATCCCAATCACAGTATGTTTCTTTTCTTTACATGTACAAATGAAGTTCACTAAAGGAATGCAACTTTCTCTGTACTAAACTGGGGCAGGAGACCCTTTTGTCAAAACACAGCCTTCAGAAGTCGACAGTTCTACTCTACAAAAAGTCCCAGCATGATGTCAGAAATTAAGACCAAATCCATATGGAACACACACTGCTGAGAGATGTGCCAAATCCACCCACAGGACTAAGCACTGCAAGCAATTATTTGCGATTACTTACATGAAAAAAGAAGTAGGGCTGAAAAGGAACAACAGAAGACAGACCAGTCCATATAAAGCTGTTCAATTCCGGTTATAAAATTATGGTTTTCTTCCAGGTTTATTTAGTAAAAATCATGTTCCTGTACACCATATGTTAGCCTTTTTCTGAAGACCTTGAGAAGGTCCTGTCCCACCCAATTGCTATTGGGGCTAAAAATGCCTGAAGCTTGAAGTTTGCAGCTCAAAAGAGCTTCATGTACTTTTTCAGGCTACAAGCAACATTATACACAGGTGTGAACAGACACCATTGAAAACCAAGGGATTTTGGATGTTGAGCATTTTGGAGCTTCAAGCTTTTAGCTACATAATCAAGTGTGAACGAAGCCAGAAATGTTGGAAAACCACACGGTTGCTCAATAAAGTTTTGAAGCACCAATCCTACTCAATCTTAAAGTGATATTAAAAGGTATTTTTTTTCAAATAACAAACATATCATACTTACCTGCTCTGTGCAATGGTTTTGCACTGAGCAGCCCTGATCCTTCTCTTCTCAGGTCCCCCGGCAGCACTCCTGGCTATTCCTCTCTGCTGAATGCCCCCATAGCAAGCTGCCTGCTATGTGGGCACTTGTGCATACTGAACAATATTTACCTTCATGCATGAAGGTAAAAAAATTTCAGCCTTCAGAATCACTTTAAACGCCAAGATTTCCAAAAACAGTGTGATTATATGAATGGTTAAGACTCTTTCTAAAAATCTATCTGTGCAGAGGTTTGCCTATATTTCTAGCATTCTAGTAAACAAAGCTTGTAGCAAACATGCTGTAGGATACAGATATGGCATACAGCAGTAGTGAGATCTGTCCCTGTAATCCCTGTGCGTTTTCTGCTTTATCGCTCGGCAGAAAGTATGTTTCCTGATGATGAACACCATCTCTTATTTGTGACAGAACACACAGTGAGATTTGATAAAGCTTTTTCCACTGGAAAGAAGGCTAAAAATGGAATGCTTCCCACCAAAGATTGTTCAGGACTTGAGTCTTGATTAGAATTCAGCACAGACTATGCAGACATTTCACGCAGCCAAGAAAAGAAAATCACTTCCATGTGTTGGGATCGTGCAAGAGGCACAGTAGACAGCTTGGATATAAATGATTAGTGAGCCATGCAAAAAAGGACCCAGAGTGTTAAACATAAAATCTGCAAGCTAAAGTACCAAGCTGGACTACAAACACCTCTGCCCTAGGTTGTGGAAATAAAGGAGTAGGTGTTCTGTAGTAAACTAAGAGCGAGAAGCCTAGTGACAACAGTGTTCCTCCTTGATACAGTACAAGGTGCAAGCATTGATACCCTAGGACAGTGATGGTGAACCTTGGCACTCCAAATGTTTTGGAACTACATTTCCCATGATGCTCATGCACTCTGCAGTGTAGAGCATCATGGGAAATGTAGTTCCAAAACATCTGGGGTGCCAAGGTTCGCCGTTACTGCCCTAGGATATTAAAGCGGAACTACACTTCATTTGAGCACCACAAACCAAAAATGCTATTTCAAGTGTTACTAAACCCACAACAGCAAAAAAGTCTGTATATGCAGTAATGCATGCTGGTTATACTCACTGTGGAACCTAAGGAGTTAATACTCTGCATAGTTAGGGGATCATTAAAAGAAAATAGGCAGTCTTAAAGTGGTTCTAAACTCAAAAGGGGTTTTACTTTAATGCATTTTCTGCACTAGGATAAAAAAAAAACAAAAACAAAAAAAAAAAAAAAAAACACACCTTGCAATACCAGTCTCCATCCCTAAACACCCAAGTCCCCACACCATCCAGCGCTGCCTGGCTGAAGCTCTTTGCCCTTTACTTCCTGCTCTCACAGGAGACACCGGCAGCAGCAGGAACCATTGGATCTTGCTGCTGTCAGTCAAATCCTGTGAGGAGGAAGTAGGGACAAGCCTGTGCCGCGCTTGTGTGCCTATCAATGCACACAGCCCGACTCAGGAGTGCGCCTGCTTTTGTGCCCTCATAGCACGAAGGAGAGGACATCGGCGGGGGACACCAGAAACGGAGGTAAGGGACCACTCTGTGCAATATACTTGCATAGAGCAGGTAAGTATAAACTTTTTTTTTTTTTTAAACAAAAAAAACACATAGCCTTTAGTTATTTTAAGGCATGAAAAAAAATGAATCTTCATACACGTGGGATAGCGTTAAAGGATAGGTCCAGCCTAACACTATAAATCGCTACATCTATAGATATCCACAATGTCTAACACTAACCTATGTAGCCTTGTAAAGAGGAAACAGTATTTCTACCTTTTCTGAAGCCAATCTGACCCGATCCCACACTGAGCTGTCAGCTGCGGCTTCGCTGTGGAGGCGGGTGCAGAGGAGGCAGCCGACAACGGAAGCCCCATATTAAGTCTATTTCACAGCTGTTGTCGGCTGTGTCCTCTGCAGAGCTTCCGCCGCTGGAGACCGCACAGGAGCAGCTTCAAAAAAGGCATGTATACTGATTTCTTCATTACAGGGCTACATAGATTAGTGTTAGATCGTGGATGTCTATAGACGTAGCGATTTTAGTGTTAGGGTGGAATTCCACTTTAATAGAGCCTGAAAGGATCACCATTAAAAAAAAAAGGGAAAGGGAAATGAAAAAATGAGGGGCTTTTATTTACAAAATAAATTAAACAAAATAAAATGAACCGCATGCAACTAAAAACTCACCGCCAAGTTATAAAGCTATTTTTGCAATATCAACATAAATGGGAATGATTCAACGTGTGCCATAGTACATGCAAATAAAGCTAACCACAAGATGCCTAAAATATCCTACTTTAAAAGGAACGCAGATTTATTAAAAGCACATTGATCACACAGCAAAGGGTACAACACACTGTAAAAAGACAACATCTGCATACAAGGCTTGCTTTTCTTTAATATATAAAAGACTGTACACAGGGCTTGTTAATAGAGAACGTTCAAAAGACGAGAGATAATAGTGTGTTTGGGGGGGGGGGGGGGGGATTAAGATAATAAACCATAGAAAATATAGAACATGAAAAGCTTCTTGGCACATTAGTGAATAATGTTAGTGAAAGGTGTTAATTACCATTATCTATGAAAACAATGGAAGGGTACATAAATAACATCAAAAAGTAAAATCAAAGAAAAGAGGTTTATATTTTGAATCCTTCAATCCAATATAATTTAATTAAATTAGACGTCAACACTGCCTTCCTCAATACTATAAACATCACTAGGAACATCAAAAGAAAAACTAAGGTGGAGAGTCAAAATAAGCTATGTTCCCGCAAAAGGTAATGGCAAGGTCAAACGGGCGTAGTGGAAAACTAAAGCATGTAGTCCTTATGTAAAGATGAAATATTCTATATCAGGCTGGCTGCATGTTTTCGAAGATAGACCCATGTTTAATACAGTGAATCTCCTAAGGAGATTCACTATAAAGAACAGACACTACCATTTGTAAAATGGGAAAATCAAATCTTAAACAGATCTTTAACAATACCCAAAAGTCCAGCACATCATGGCATGAAATGGAGTGGCAGACACATTCCTGACACCTGGGACAAATACAATGCACTTTAACAAAACAGTTTTATTATAAGTATCTGCCATCCTGCTCCGCCAATCCCTCCACTGGCTTCCAATCATCCAACAAATGAAATTTAACATAATAAAAACACAACAGAAACACAAAACACCCAGCTACATCACCAAGCTTGTCTCAAATATCAACCAAATCATTCTCTTCACTCCTCCCAAGACCTCCTGCTCTCTAGCTCCCTCCTCATCTCCTCTCAGGCTCTCCCCAGGATTTCTCCAGAGCCTCTTCCACCCTCTGGAACCCCTTACCCCAATTTGTACCACTATCTCCTACTCTGTATACCTTTAGGCAATCACTGAAAACTCATCTCTTCTAGGAAGCTATAATGCCTGTAGAGAACATTGAATTTTACTTTCTCTAACAACGCATCCCTACACAGTCAGTCCCTTTTGTATCACTTGCCCTTCACCTTAGGTTGTGAGTTCTTCTGGGCTGGGCTCTGTTGATCGAGCCGGGTGGGCTGGCACGACCTGGCTCGATCAAGATTGAAGAAGCAGGCCATCACTGTTTTGGTATCCGGACAGCTGCAGACGCTGGCTGTCCAAATTACAATAGTCAGCAGAGGAGATTCATCTACTCATGCTATTAAGGTCTAGTACACGTGGGTCGAATGTCAGGCGGCATCGGCCAGCTCAGTTAGGAAACTGGACGACATTCGGCCCTTGTGTACTGCAGACGACCAGCTTCTGTCGATGAGGTATAACTGAAAAAGGTCTGATTGGCTCCCGATCAGTGGTCTCAGCCAATGGCTGAAAGTGCTGTCAGGAGTGTTCTGGCGGGGGGCTGTCCCCCCTATAAAAACACAATAGCACAGCAAGGGAGATCTCTGTACTAACATTGCATGGTTAGTACAAACAACAATAAATTGGCGCAACCCCTGGGTGTAGTGGATGGCATGGCTGCCAGACACTGAGTTCAAAGTACATAAATTACATGTAAAGTTCCTATAAATGAAAAGCTCTAAGCAGGAGAGTCTATATGGTAGAGCTGCACAATTCTGGTTAAAATGAGAATCACAATTTTTTGCTTAGAATAAAGATCATCATTCTCTCACGATTCTCGCGGTGTAACATCTTCTTTCACAGTATACAAAAAAATTGGGCTAACTTTATTTTTAGTTTTTTTTTTTTTAAGTCATTAAAGTTTTTTTTTTTTTTTTCTTTTTTAAATCGCGTTTGAAAAACCGCTGTGCAAATACGGTGTGACATAAAATATTGCAACAACCACCATTTTATTCTCTAGGGTCTCTGCTAAAAAATATATATCATGTTTGGGTGTTCCAAGTAGTTTTCCAGCAGAAAATGATTTTTACTTGTAAGCAACAAATGTCAGAAAAGGTTTGGTCTTTTAAAGGGGTTGTAAAGGTATAAATTTTTTCACCTTAATGCATTTTATGCATTAAGGTGAAAAAACTTTTGATAATACCACCGCCCCCAGCCCCCCCGTTTTACTTACCTGACACCTCGAAACTCGGCCGCTCGTTCCCGACCTCCATTCAGCCGATCAGCCTGGTCGCTGATTGGCTATAGTGGATGGATTGAAAGCAGCGCAGCCATTGGTTCGCGCTGCTGTCAATCACATCCAATGACGCGGCGCGCCGGGGGCGGGGCCGAGTGATACAACGAGCGGCTATAGCCACCGGCTGTATCATGGGAGCTCGCCCGCAATAACTAACCACCATGCGAGGGAGCTCGCATTAAGGTGGTTAGTTATTGCGGGGAGGAGCTGAGACAGCCGCCGAGGGACCCCAGAAGAGCAGGTTCGGGGCCACTCTGTGCAGAAAGAGCTGCACAGTGAAGGTAAGTATAACATGTGTGTTATTTTTAAAGATAAAAAAATTTACCTTTACAACCCCTTTAATGGTTAAACTTCCTTCCTTTACATGCCAGGAGTAATTTCATTTGATAAAAGAATGAAAAGATATTCTGTTTCTACTTATTTGTGTGCTGTGATAAAACTCAGGCTGCCTGGATTTGTTTATTTTTTTTTCCAGCTGTGAGAACTCTCTGCACTTGTTAGAAAGAATCGTGACATGCCGTTTTGAAGATCGGGAAGGGAAAAAGATTGCGATTTAGATTCTTAATGATTAATCGTGCAGCTCTACTATATGGGGATGATGCCCAATGTATTGGCTGCCGTATCCGCAGCAAGAATCGATTCTGTGGACAGGGGAGGAGAGATAGATACACAGCGCCAACTAATGTTGCGTACACACAACCGGTTTTTCCGTCGGAATAAACTCTGAAGGTTTTTCCGACGGAATTACTCTGAAACTGTCTTGCGTACACACAATCACACCAAAGTTCGACCGTCAAGAATGCGGTGACATACAACACGTATGACGGGACTATAAAAAGGAAGTTCAATAGCCAGTAGCCAATAGCTTCCGTCTCTTACTTGCTTCAGAGCATGCATCGTTTTTGGTCCGCCAAAACAGCATACAGATGAGCGGTTTTCCCGATAGGGAATTGGTCCCGTCGGAAATATTTAGAACATGTTCTATTTCTAGGTCCGTCAAAAGTTTAAAAAAAAAAAAGTCTGATGAGGCACACACACGGAACATACGATGAAAAGTTTCCGTCTGACTTTTTCTGTCGGACATTCCGCTCGTGTGTACGCGGCATTAGTGTAGCATTGAAACAACTTTTATTCCACCAAAAGAATATTACTCACAAAGGGATTAGGGTAAAAGGCATTGAGACACTGTTCAAGAGCCCAGGCTTGTCATCAATCTGGATTAGGAGCCACCAGCAGTAACCGATCGGGCCAGTAGATGCAGAGCACCGGTGTGTACTTCTATTTCCTGGTTGCGGTGGAATGCACCAGTCCTGGGTTGAACAAAAAAAAAATACTACTACTAGTGTGTACCAGGCTTTAGAGTGGATAGAGGAATCTGTTAAATTATTTCATTCAGCCTGCAGACTCAACAATCTATGCATGTATGGCCAGCTTAACAGTCACACAGCAAGAATGAGTGAGCTAGATCTGACAGACAACCTTGCATATCTGGCTTGTTCATGCTTAACGTTCTATGCGACTCCTGGACTTACATTCTAAATTCCAGTGTCACTTTTTCATTTAAGATGACCTTGTCCTTTATAAACAAATGGCATGTTTTTTTTTAAGCTGAGATCACCCCTAAAATTAACTTCTGCTCCAGATAACTAGCCAGCGACAAATGACACATCCATGACCCGCCATGACCTGGCCGACGGTATTCGCCTTCGGGTGGGGCGGCATATGTCAGATGGCGTTATTGGGACTTCCGACTTGTCTAATGACAGGAAAATCATTCTAGTATCCACTGACCTCTGGAGCAACTCGGAAAACAAAAATTTGGACGGCCGGACGGACTGACAGCAAACATTTGCCATTTTAGCAAAAATTCAACTTAAAATCTGTAACAAGGCTTTATTATTGCTTAGGAATCGTGTTCCTTTTTTAAAAATACTCTTTTAAAACAAGAATTCATCTTTAGGATAAAACAATTTTTGCCAACTGACGTTCTATAAAATCGGTTCTATTTCTCTGTAGTTAGTCTCGGCAGTATCAGTGTCCTATGTACAATACAGCCCCTTGAAGCTGACCTAGAATCAGATATCATTTTTTAATCGTGCATACATGCCAAGTAATATCGGAGCACAACCCTAAAATGTATTATCTCATAGAGATTGCAGTTCCGTCGACAATGCCTCCAACTGCTTTGATTAGTTGTTTCTGCGTTTAGCTACTTTCTAATAAAAACACACTGTAAGACACCGAACACCTTTGGTTTCGATGCACCTGGAATTTATTTAGTCAATCTGAACTGAATTTTTAAAGCGGATGTTATTTATTTTATTATTGTTATTTTATTTAAAAGGTACTTATATAGCGCCGTCAATTTACGCAGCGCTTTACATATACATTGTACATTCACATCGGTCCCTACCCTCAAAGGAGCTTACAATCTAAGGTCCCTAACTCACATTCATATACTAGGGCCAATTTAGACAGAAGCCAATTAACCTACCTACCTGTCTTTGGAGTATTATTTAATTTATTTGCTATACAGCACCAGGGACATCTTACCTGTAAAGAAGTGTGTCCAATGTCTGGCTGGTTGCTGCATAGTATAGAATTCTCTCTCCACTGTGCTGATCTTCTGGTGCTGAAAGGTTAAAACCGGCCAATGAGAGTGGGAAAGCGTTGCACCGCCAACCGCCCCTTATGCCTCATCTATGCATAAAACTGGCACTTTGCTTTCTCAGAATGCACAGCCTTCTGTGAATGGAGGACGGGCAGATGAACAACAAGATCCACTTCCTCTAATCACAAAACATTTAGCATGAGTTCTCTGAATGAAGGAGGGGGCGGAAAGGCCAGGTGGGCTGCGCAACGTTTTTACACTCGAAGCAGCTGGCGTTAACTCCAGCAGAGATTGAAGAAGAAGATTTCTACACTATACTGCAGCCAGCTGGACATGGGACACATTTCATTAAAGTACATCATGTCCTTGAAGCTGCACAGATTTGTTGATGCACTGCATTTGTATTTTTTAGTAGAGAAAATCATTCCGTTTATAGAACAATCATTTGTAAGATTATTCATCCACTGGACTGGAGCATCTCACAGGGGCACAGGAATGTTAGTTCCTGCAGCCTCCCCCGTTCTGCAACAGCCTCCCCCGTTCTGCAACAGCCTCCCCCGTTCTGCAACAGCCTCCCCCGTTCTTTATGCTGTATCAACAATTATAGTCAAACCTACAATGTCAAAATCATTCTGTAAAATGTGAAGACTGAAGGCAATGTGCTTTGCAGATCATGCTATGGTAATTTTTTTCTTACTTGTTTCCCAGTGCTAGTAAAGTAAAATATTAACCAAATACGTCTGCTGTTCGGGTATTCTGACATCGGCCGGCAGCAGCTGTCAGAATGCAATAGCCCAGCAGGGGGATTCCATGGATGGAGAAATCTACTAGACTGTTTTGTTCAGTCGACAGGCTGAAGGAAAGAAATCTATGCATATGGTAACCCTCAAAGTGGTTCTAAAGGTGAGATATTTTTTACCGTTAATGCATTCCTGCCTTAAAGCGGAGTTCTGCCTGGGAAAAAAAAAATGTTTTAAGTCAGCAGCTACAAATACCGTAGCTGCTGACTTTTAATATAAGAACACTTACCAGTCCAGGGAGCCCGCAATGTCGCCACCCAAAGCCAACCCGTCCCTTGGCTCTGGGTGCAGCCGCCGGCATCCTTACTAAGGGAAACAGGAAGTGAAGTCTTGTGGCTTTACAGCCTGCTTCCAATTGCGCTAGCGCGAGTCGTGCTGCACATTCTGAATGTTCCCTGCGGTCTTCTGGGACCTGTGTGTCTCCCAGAAGGCAGAGGGGGTGGGGGGGCAGCAGCACTTCTCTCTCTCTCTCTCTCTAGGCTCAGAGGCAACAGCGAGAGCCATTGGCTCCTGGTGTTGTCAATCAAATCCTGTGAAGAGGGAGTGGGGGCGGGGCTGAGCCACGCTGTGTGCCAGTGTTGCCAACCGCCAGTATTTTTACTGGCAGCCAGTAAAAAATGGGCACTTTTCTCCTGCCAGTAAATGTCAGTGACAGGAAAAGGTTATCAGTAAATAAATATGGCTGTGATGCTCGGTTCAGAACTGCACATGCTGAGACTGGCCAAGTGCCTGCTACAGTGTGTTTGGGTGGCGCAAATGGGGAGCGAGTCTGGCGGAGGCGTTGCCTGGTGTCATGGTCAAGGTCATGGACTGTCAGCGCTGTTTGAACTGGAATGTAATGATGGGACCACCTGGCGTGGAGAGAGACTGTCACTGTGACTCAGGAGGAGAAATGTCTTGTCAGTGAGGTGCCATTATCATCTGTGCTGCTGCACACTGCTATCAGTGTACCTGTGAGAGTCAGTTTTATGTGTGTGTGCCTGCCTATTCAAATTTCTTGCTCTCCTGAGTCCTGTCCCTGAGCTATATACTTACTATATCGAAAAACTTGGCTGTGCCAGTAAATTTCAGGCGTTGTGTCAGTAAATTTCAATCTGGTAGGTTGGCAACACTGCTGTGTGCATCTACGGGGAGCGAGCCCACACATGCGCCCCCATAGCATACGGCTCACTATGGCGGCACGTGAAAAAGAGGGAGAGCCCAGAGCGCCATCGGGGAACCCCAATAAAGGAGAATCAGGATCGCTCTGTGCAATACAACTGCATGGAGTAGGTAAGTATACCTTGTTTGTTATTTTAGGAAGGAAGGATCCTTTGCAACCGGCACAGGCCTTCTACACCTAATTGAAAATTTTCTAGCCAATCTTGTAACCAATTATTTCAGTAGTTGTTCATTGCGGTTTCAGAATGTACTTCCTATTATGAAAAAAGTATAATTCTGTATACAAATACATTCCAGAAAATGAAAGTATTGCAATATGCAAGATGTAAAAGCAACTCTGATAACTAACAACATGACAATGGTGTCATAAGCCTAGGCTTTTTTTTTTACCAGACAAGAAACAGGAAGTGGGCTGTAAAAGGTATTTACTGGCAGAAAAAAAAATATGTTTTACTATACAAAGTTAAAACAAGGGCAGAAGAGTTAATAGATGGAAAGATGAAAAAATGACTAAAGTTCCGCTTTAAAGACTTCTGGGAGTGTCGGATGCCGGTGGTCCCTGCTGTGTTCTGTAGCTCCCTCCTCCAACCCCTACCTAACTCCTGAGTGCTGTAGGGATGGGGGTCAGAAGAAGAAACCACGGCACACGGTGGGAGCCCAGACATCCGACACACGGTGGGAGCCCAGACATCCGACACTCCGGGAAGGGTTAGGATGTATGGGCCATAGGAGAGGAATGTATGCAGGGGTCTTTTGCACGGATCTTTGATCCTGATTGCTGTCATTAGTCACAAAAGTCACACAAATTAATTTAGTTTAAAATGCACCAAATATACACTGGCTTCTTTTTATTGTTAAAATGGATACTTTGAAATCCATTTTACTCCACACCAGTTTTTCTCAGCAGTCTAAAACGAAAAAAAAAAAAAAAGGTCTGTTCTTTATTTCCTGTTTCTGTTTTAGATTTGCTGTCATGCTTCTTGGCTTGTAGATGTTAAAGATGCTATTGTAGGCAGCACCACAATCCGTTGTCATTGCACTAGTACAGCAGCGGAAACATGAATTCATAAAAAGGTCCATGTGGCTGAATTTCCACATTACAGCTTTGTAATTTTACATCCAGCCAAAAACACATTCGCAGCAAAACCCATATTGTGCATTAAAAGATCTGTACCCATACTTGTCAGCTTAAAAACCCAGTGACCCATACATTCAATCCTTTCTGAGGTCATGCACAAAATTAGGACAGACAGGAAGGTCATTGGTTCCACACAAAAACAAAAATGGCACAGGCAGCTAAACACATCTGAGATTGGTGAAAAGTGACATTTCAAAAATACAATGCACGCGACCTGTCAATTCCAGACCCAAATGACTGCTGGCTAGTATGGTAGACATCACGTGACTTGTCGGGATTCAACGGGGCACTCTTGTTCCATTCAGTTCAACTGATGGATTTTGAAAGTTTACATTTAAAAGCTACTGAAAAATGCAACACTATTTTCTTAAGAATTTACTTCCGAACAATTCTTATCTTCTTGCTGACCTATACTTTTTTTTGTTATATATATATATATATATATATATATATATATATATATATATATATATATATATATATATATATATATATATATAAAATAGTTTTTTTTATAACCCATCAAATAAGTCCCTGCTATGAATTTACTATACTGTATGTCAGGGGTCGCCAAACTTTCTAAAGAAAGGGCCACTTTACTGTCCTTCAGACTTTGGGGGGGGGGGGGGGGGGTTGGATTGTGCCCAGTGGGAGTAAACAATGCCCAATCTAAGTTATTTGGGACAGAAATAGTTGGTGTCAGTGGGAGAATGGTGCCCACTTTTTGTTGTCAGTAGAAGGAATTATGCCCCATCGTTAGTGTCAGTAAAAGAAATAGTGCCTCATTGTTGGTGTCAGTGACAGGAAAATTGCCCCAAGGGCCGGATAATGGTAAGCAAAGGGTCCCCCAGGACCACAGTTTGGAGACTGCTGCTGTATATAATCCAATGTTGCCATCATAGTTACACACAAAATACAAGTGAACTGGGTAAAAGCAAATTAACCTAACAGTATGGTTTTGGGATGGCAAGAGGAAATCTTCAGTGCCTGGGAGGAAAACCCAAGAAAGAATGTAGAAAATCCATCAGAAACCATCGCCGCAAGAACCAAACCACAGAGCTGCCCAGAAATAGTTGTGCTCCTGAGGTTGAGCCAGTTGAAAATGGTAACATTTTTACTTGCTTCCTGAAGTTTAGGATAAGTTCACTTTTTGGGAAAAGATAATAAATGTACATTTTTTTTGCAGATTAAAAAAATAATAATTTATTTATTTTATTTTTTTTGGAGCCTGTAGCATTGCACGAGCAGTTAGCAGATCTGCCAGTGCCATGCAGGTCTCCAGCAGATCTGCCAGTGTATCTGCTTGCCTGTACATCCCGTTCGGGCGATCCATTTTTTCAATTTAATGGCCAGAATCAATTAATATTGACCGGAACGCGTCTAAACTCTTCTAAACACATTTGAAAATTGGCAGCATTAGGCATGTTTCTAAAGCGGAGTTCCACCCAAAAATGGAACTTCCGCTTTAAGGGAAGGTGACCCCCCTGACATGCCACATTTGGCATGTCATTTATTTTTTGGGGGGGGGGGGTGCGGCGGAAACCCTCACTTCCTGCCAGGGCACTGCGGCGCTGGAAGTAAGTTCACCTCTCCGGTGAATGCCCGGCCAGTCGCAGCGCACGGCACGGCTCACGCAGTGTGCGCCGTGACAATGCCGGTGCTGCAGAGAGGAGGAGGAGGAGACGAGTGGGGCTTCGTTCCTCCGCATGGCTGGACCCTGGGACAGGTAAGTGTCCAAATAATTAAAAATCAGCAGCTGCAGTATTTGTAGCTGCTGACTTTTAATTTTTTCTTTTTAAGTCCACTTTAACACCATTTTTCTCCTGTCAAGAGAAAAACATTCAAAAGAGCCTAGTGTGCATGAGGCCTTAATTTAGCTAAATAAAGAATTGTCTCAATTTGTGTTTTTCTATAGCAGCCAGATTTACAAATGAAAGTGAAAAAAAAAAAAAGGAAGAGGTTCAAAATGAGTCCACCTCTAAAATGGCATACGAGCAGATTTTTGAACAAAGGTTTGTACAATATTCATATGAAAACATTCTCAGTACATTCAACGGCTGAACGAATGTCATTCAAAAGTACTTCCTAAATTGAATGTTAAAAGCAAACAAAATTTGAACGAATTGACTTTACCAAACAAAAACCACATACATGGTTAGAAATGCATTCAGTCTAGAAAATGATTTCATCCTGATCCTTTGAGTTTTCTCATCACTGCAGTCAAAAATGAATGTCGATTTGATGCCACTAAGGATTAGAAAATCAAACCATAATTCTTTAAAACTAAACATTTTGAATACAATTATACTAGTTTAGCCAGCATATGATACTTTGCTACAGAAATTAGTCAGCAGCTTATCATTTATCAAAGAGCTAAATCTAAGCATTGCTTGTTGAACATAAAAGAGGCTTTAAATTGATGTACACGAATAACAGAACAAGATCCATAAAAATTCTAGTAATCAAACTGATTGCTGCATTGTCATTAATTTAAGAGAATGTATAGTGTATTTTTAATAAGCCTATAGTTTCAATCACTTTTACAGTCATTAAGCAAATCTTAAAGTTATTGTAGAGGCTCAGCTTAACAAAAAAAAAAAAAAAAAAAAGATGTTCTACTAACCTGCTCTGTACAATGGCATTGCACAGAGCGGCCCCCGAACCTCCACTTCTGGGGTGCCCTGTTAGCGATCTTGGCTCCTCCTCTTCTGTGTCTGCTCCATAACAAGCCGCTTGCTATGGGGTCAGACGCGTCCGCTTGATCCCGAGGCGGGCGATGTGCATCTATTGACACACACTGTGCAGCTCGGCCCCGCCCCCTACTCCCTCCTTACAGGATTTGAATAACAGCAGCAGGAGCCAATAGCTTCTGCCGCTGTGCTTGAGAGAGAGAAGGAGAGAGAAACGCTGCGGCTCTTGGGCATCACACTGAATCAAAAGAGGAGATAGATAGGTATTTAGGGGGGCTGGCGGTATTGGAAGGGTTTTTTTACCTTGATGCAGAGAATGCATTAAGGTAAAAAACCTTATGCCTGGCTAACCACTTTAAAGAGGAGCTTCTCCCATCTGATGCACTTATATTTTACGTAGGCTCTGCCCCCGGCCACCCTTCTGGTTTAGGCCAAAATTACGTCTTCTGAGCTCTGAGGCCCCCTGGAATATGTACTGTAGGTCACATATCTCAGGATGCTTAAGGCTCCGTTCATGCAACTGGAGGTGGGCTGACCCGTCAGAACCAGAAAGACATGAGGATCATCAATCATGATAGCGGTGCAGGACAGCAGTGCATTAGATCACAGCAGGACAACAATGCACTTGATGGCTGGGTGAGTATGTCAATTCTGTTATATACCAGTGGAAAGAGGCAAAAGGGAAAAAAAAAAAGCCATGGGGGGATGGGGGAGTGACGTTCCTCTTTAATGTGATATCAGATGAGAGATTCTCCTGCTAGCAAACCTACTGCTGGCAATTTCTCATGAGCAGCAGGACTGCTAAGCGTCTACCTATTTGTCCCTAAGGGATGGCTCCCTCCGTAGCCGAGGCAGCCAGATGTCGCTCCCATTGCTAGCGATCTTGATTCAGCAGTGTTCGCGCCCGCTGCATCAAAATACATTGGTAGCTATTCTATAGGGACAGACAGGCAGCGTCTTTAGTGACCCTGCCACTGATAATTTGTTTGAAGTGACAGATTCGCCCATCTGACATCAGCCTTACAGTGTAATCCTTAATGAAACTGTCATTTTAAAATAAGCAAAAAAATCCCAGACTTCAAGGAAAAGAACGTTTTCCTGTCCCACTGCCAGTTATCACTCTCTTTAAAAGCTGAGGATCTTCTCTGCATGCAGCACTTCTGAGTGCGTCCAATGCCTGGTCCTCCTATGTGGTTCCATTCACACAGAACACTGTAGTGATGTACTGGCCAGCAAAAAGAACCACATATTGCAAACAGGAATTGTAACATATCCATTGCACATCGTATACACATCAGCAGGTGTATGAAGAAATTACATTTGCTGGGTGCAGAGATGTCTGAGCACTCAGGTGAACCTGCGGCACAAGCACACCGATTACATGTTTCCTTCTAGTATATCAGACCCACAGACTTACACTGTGAGTAATGAAACACGGGAAGTGCATTGTGAGGTGCTGTAATGTAATGAACAAATTGGGACAGTTATGGTCTCGGGGGGGGGGGGGGGGGTAACATAACTTGTGTATATGGGACTGGATTTTTTTTTTTTTTTTTTTGGTTGAACTAGATGGACTTGTGTCCTTTTTCAACCTGACTAACTATGTAACTAAATACAAACAGATACTGTCTCAGACATGGAGGAACAATAGAAGCCCTGTCTGCTATAAACAAGGTCGGTGTACTCCTGAAGCTACACTAATCCCGAAGGCAATTCCTGACTAGATACAAATAAATGTAGGTCAAAAGCACACAAACCAGTCCATCAATCTGGCAACTGTTCAGAAGCGTAGTTAATTAAGGGATTAGCATCACCTATTCAACTACACATATACCATATACTCATCAACTTATGGAGAAAAAAAAAAAAAGAGTGGTCATGATATAAAGTATATACAAATAAATATTATATATTTACGAGGGACCCCCTAGCTACAGACCTGAAAAGGAGAGTAAAATTAAAAAAAAAAAAAAAAAAAAATTTTTCCAAAGGTTAGTCTTTGTATTTAATGCAGCTGAACAGTGTAAAAAAAAATTTTATGACTGGAACTCCGCTTTAATATGCATAGGTCCTATTCAGGGCTTAGCAATGCCATGTGTTTACCTGCATTTAATGCAGTTTGGCCCCCAAACCCTTATTAGCCTCTCTATTGGTCATTTAACAACTTCAGCCCCGGAAGATTTTACCCCCTTCCTGACCAGAGCACTTTTTACAATTTGGCACTGTGTCGCTTTAACTGACAATTGCGCGGTCCTTCAACGCTGCACCCAAACGAAATTTGTGTCCTTTTTTTTCCCCACAAATAGAGCTTTCTTTTGGTGGTATTTGATCACCTCTGCGGTTTTCATTTTTTGCGCTATAAACAAAAAAAGAGCGACCATTTTGAAAAAAAACAAAAAACAATATTTTTTACTTTTGCTATAATACATATTCCCCCCCCCCACCAACAAAAAATAAATAAATAAATAAATAAATAAAAAGTCTTCATCAGTTTAGGCCAATATATATTCTTCTACATATTTTTTGTAAAAAAAAAAAAAAAAAAAAAAAACGCAATAAGCGTATATAGATTGGTTTGCGCAAAAAGTTATAGCATTTACAAACTATGGGAAATATTTCTGGCAAATTTATTTATTTTTTTTTTTTTATTACTGGTAATGTCAGTGACCTGCAATTTTTAGCAGTACTGCAACATTGCAACACTTTTTGACACTTTTTTGCAACCACTGACAAATATACAGCGATCAGTGCTATAATATGCACTGATTACTGTGTAAATGTCACTGACAGGGAAGGGGTTAACACTAGGGGGCGATCAAGGGGTTAACTGTGTGTTCCCTCAGTGTGTTCTAACTGTGTGGGGATGGGAGTGACTGGGAGAGGAGACATATCGTTTTTTCCTACTTAGTAGGAACAAATGATATGTTTCCTCTTCCCTGATAGCACAGGGATTTGTTTGTTTTACACACACAAATCCCCATGCTGGCGCTCGTGCACGCGATCAGGCGTGGCCGGCGGCAATTGTGCCCACCAGCCATGTGCAGCAGGCGCACCCTCTGGTGGCTGAAAAGCGTAAGGAGGTACCCGTACGGGGTTTCGCTCAGGGGAGACATTCTGCCGCAGTATATCTGCGTGAGCCGGTCGGGAACTGGTTAAAGTGTTTCTAAACCCACCCAACAGTAAAAAACAGTTTGTATATACAGTGCCGCATGCTTGTTATACTCACTGTGGAACCCAAGGGGTTAAACCTCTGCTGTTCGATCCTGTCTCCTCTGATTATTTCCTCCTTCCACTGTCTCCAAAAAATAACCTGATATTTACAGAGCCAGGGAACAGGCTGCAAATGCTCAGTTTGGTGTGTATTGCTAGAGGAGTATTTTTTTTTTTTCTTGGGAGAGTCCATCCCATCAGCACAGGGCCAATCAGCACTATGCAGACAGAGGGTCAGGGGTCATACATTCTCATTGGACAATTGTGGGAGAAAGAAAACTCCTCTCCTACAAGCTTTAACCAGAAACTCATTGAAAAAGGTATTTAGCAGTTTATATATTTACTAAAACATTTGCATTTCCATGTCCTGTCTACTGTGGGAGACCAGATATAGTGAATGCAGGGTCCTGGGTTTAGTACCACTTTAAAGTGGAGTTCCAACCAAAAATGGAACTTCCACTTTTTTGATTCCTCCCCCCCTCCGGTGTCACATTTGGCACCTTTCAGGGGGGAGGAAGGAGCAGATTCCTGTCTAATACAGGTATTTGCTCCCACTTCCTGGCATAGCTCACCGCGGCGCTTGTGGTGACCTATGCCACTTCCGGCGCCTACTCCGTCCTCCCCCGCTGTATTCCGTGAGACACAGAACACAGCAGGGACCTGAGGGAATGCGCAGCGTGACTTGCGCATGCGCAGTAGGGAACCAGGAAGTGAAACCGCAAGGCTTCACTTCCTTATTCCCTTACCGAGGATGCCGGCGGCGGCAGCAGCCAAGAGCCGAAGGACAGATTGGATTCGGCTGCCGACATCGCGGGCTCCCTGGACAGGTAAGTCTATATATTAAAAGTCAGCAGCTGCAGTATTTTTAGCTGCTGGCTTTTAATATTTTTTTTTCAGCGGACCTCTGCTTTAAGTCTGGGCTCTGACTAGGCCATGCAAAGACATTCACCTTTTTCTCCTTCAACCACTGTGTGGTCATTGTTGCTGTGTGCTTTGGGTCATTGTCATGTTGGAAAGTAAACCTTCTTTCCCATTGACAACTTTCTGGCAGAGGGCAGAAGATTTTCCTCAAGAATTCTATGGTACTTTTCCTTCTATCCTGACAGGTGATCCAGTCCCTGCTGCAGAGAAACCCCCCATAACAAGATATTACCACGTCCATGCTTTACTGTAGGAATGGTGTTATTTGGATGGTGAGCTGTATTGTATTTCCGCTGCAATTTTAGTCTCATCCGATCAGAATACCTTTTTCCATGTGGCCTGAGAATCTTCAAGGTGCATTTTGGCAAAGCTCAGTCGTGACTAGGGCTGAAACAACTAATCGATTAATCGACAACTAATCGATTATGAAATTAATCGATTACTATTTTCATAATCGATTAATCGGCCAGTAACAAAATGGGGTTAAAAAAAACCTAAAATGAGCCCTTTATATTACAAAAATGCAAATAATTGCTACTGCAAATATTACTTTCACAGTTCTACACTAAAAAAATTAACCCCTTATAGTAGTGATTATCTGCTTTTTTTTGTACTATAAAGGGCTAATTTTAGTTTTTTTCGCCCTTAGACCTGGTTCACATCTATGTGTTTTTTAGTGCTTTTTGCAGAAACGCACTACAGTTCATTCACATGAACTATATGGGACACGTTCACACAAAACGGTGCTTTTTTGGTTCAATATACTTCAATAGAGAAGCTGCAGAAAAGCATGTAATGCGTTTTTGCAGCAATAGGTGTTTTTTAATCTGCCCAACAACAAATTGGCCAAAAAAAATGCAAAAACGCAAATCGCAGCAAAATCACGTGCACAAAAGTCAAAACGCACAGCAAGAAGCACTGCAGAAACAGATGAAAAGCAAACTGCATAGGTGTGTACCGAGCCTTACGCTGGCCACACGGATCAATTTTCAGATGAGAATATTCAGACGAAAAATCTTTGTACATTCACTAAATGAAAGAACGAACGTTCTTAAAATTACATTTTTTTTGAAGGAAGACATTGTTTTTGTTTTTAATAAAAAAATTTGCTCACTGAGTCTGATGATATTTACCAGAGTCACCCTTTAATAGTATATACACTATATCTCTTCTAATAGTATATACAGTATATTTCCTCTAATAGTATATACAGTATATCTCTTCTGTCTGTTATGCTTAGAGTGGATTCGATATTTTGCTCCCTAACCATATAGTTATTTATATTTACCACTACATAGAGATATTTAAGGATAAAATTACCTTTTTTTAAAACTGTACACATTAACTAAATTATACACCACACTTTTTTTAAGGTTATTAACCGAATAATCGATTAATCGAAACAATAATCGGCCAACTAATCGATTATGAAAATAATCGTTAGTTGCAGCCCTAGTCGTGACTGCATGTGGCTTTTCTTGAGTAGCTTTTTTCTTGTAACCCTCCCATACAAGCCACATTTGTGATATTGTTATTACATGCACACAATGACCACTCTTTGTATCATCCTCTTCCTTGCTGATGGAAGTCCTCCAGGCGGACACCCGGAAGGGACTGATATGTAAGATATATGCTGAATTGCTGTCCTCTATTCAGGATCACGCCTCTTGTAAATGCAGAACTAAGTGGGTGGAAGATATTGGAGATATAGATGGGGATCAGTGGGACATGGCTTTGAAAACTTATAGCTAGATATTGGATGGCATCTACAGTTCCCACAGGGAAACAATGGATTACCTATGTTAACTCACTTCTTCTCAGGGAACGACTAGCTTATAGCCACAGGAAAGGTGTGAAAAAATTTGAGCTCATTTGGCAACCATGGCTGGATGATCCCAAGCTTGCACCACCACAATTGGTGATGGACAGACTTTTGCCATTAAGACCCACCATTGATCTGGGGGGGGGGGGGGGGGGGGGTGAGAGAGAGGAGAAAGGAGGCAGGAAACAAGTTAGGTGATGTGCAAGGATAAAGCACTAGAATCCACATGATCCGTTAGTTGAAGAAAGGTCTAAACTGTTCTAATTAATAGGACTGAAAGTGCTAGTTGATGTTTGATGTTTTAGTTGAAAAATCATAATATCTGAATTGCCTTCTGTCATTGCTCATGTATTATGGATACTCAATGCAATTTGTATAACATGTATATTCTTATACTCACTCAATGCAATTATTGTATGTACTGAAAGAGCAATTTTTTCAATAAAAAAGTTTTGATTCAAAAAAAGAACTCATATCCTGTTCTCTATATTTGGGAATTTACTTATGACTTTGAATAAACCTCTTGAAGGTTACCAACAATTTCCAGCAGCTAGAACATATATTTTTGAATGAAACCAGACCTTCCAATTGCATAGCCGTTATACAATATAAATCCCTCTTGGAATACATGACTAAGAGAAAACTATCCTCTAATCTCACGTTCACGCCGGCCCAAATCTTTTACCAGCACCACTATAGCAGATTGTAATTAAATACTCTTAGCTAGATGGTAAAAAACCCTAGTCCGCTTACACAAGCTATGTGTTCAACTCTCGCCTCCATGCTGGAGAAAATGTCAATATATTGACCACTCTCTCACATATGGTGGGAAGTTTTGTTATAACAGGATGCTGGAAAAAAAACATGTTCTTCCACTTAGTCCCTGGACAAGAATAATATTGTAGATCAAACTTTTTATACAATATGGGCCGTATGGCTGGCTTTTAAACCAACAAAGACTTACAGCTTACTACTGTACTATACCACCTGGTAACAAATTTACCTATTAATCACTAATAGTTTGTATAAGGCTGATCCGCTGCCACAGAGTCCACCAGAGTCCGCTGGCTCAGCGGGAGATCTCTCCATTGATCTCCGCTGAGCCGGTGGATGACAGGTCCCTCTCTGCTCACTGAACATCGCGGGTTCCCTGGATAGGTAAGTGTCCTTATTAAAAGTCAGCAGCTACAGTGTTTGCAGCTGCTGACTTTAAAAAATTTTTTTTTTAAATATATATATATATATATATATATATATATATATATATATATATATATTATATTATATTATATTATATTATATTATATTATATTATATTATATTATATTATATTATATTATATTATATTATATTATATTATATATATATATATCGGCTGGAACACTGCTTTAATGCATTCTATGCATTAAGATAAAAAAAACTTCTGTGTGTAGCAGCCCCCCCCAGCACCCCCCCTAATTACGTACCTGAGCTCCTTCTCTCTCCAGCGATGTCCACAATCCCCTCAGCCATCCAGTACACTCCTCCTGATTGGCTAAGACAGAGCAGCTGTGCCATTGTCTCCCGTGGCTGTCAATCAAAATCAGCCAGCCAACAAGGGGAGAGAGGGGGCAGGGCCAGGTCGGGGCTCTGTGTCTGAATGGATACACGGAGCTCTTACTCGACTCGGGTGCCTCTTGTAGCAAGCTGCTGGCTGAGGGGCACTCAAAGGAGGGAGGGGCTGGGAGCAGCGAAGAGGGACCCAGGAAGAGGAGGATCTGGGCTGCTCTGTGCAAAACCAACTGCACAGAGGAGGCAAGTATAACATGTTTGTAAAGGCTCGTTTTTAAAAAAATAATAATAATAATCAATCACTTTAATGTATTTCTCTGTCTTATATGCTTTGCTACATGAGCACCCATCAAATGGCTGGTGTCATAGCTGATTACATGTGCAGCATCATGGCAAGTGCAGATCAAACAGAGGCCAAGATATCAGTAAATAATAGGAAGGGTTGAAACAAGGACAAATATCCCCCCTAAACGGGACTTTGACAGACCACCAACTCTATTTATTAAAAAATAATAATTTTAATGGTATACAGTAAAAAGACGTGAAAGCGTCTGCACAATACACAACTACATTCCATTAAGAAACAAGACAAAAAATGTACAAAAATAAATCATCATGTCATATGTACTCTCCTACGGGTGGTGTAAAGGGTATTGGGGTACATCACCCCTAGGAGAGTACATATGACATGATGATTTATTTTTGTACATTTTTTGTCTTGTTTCTTAATGGAATGTAGTTGTGTATTGTGCAGACGCTTTCACGTCTTTTTTACTGTATACCATTAAAATTAGTATATTTTACTAAATAGAGTTGGTGGTCTGTCAAAGTCCCGTTTAGGGGGAATATTTGTCCTTTTTTCATGTTATTAGGGATGGGACTACCACAGTCTACACTTTGACATGATGGAAGTCTCTTTTTTTCTTAATAGGAAGGGTTGGTTCGGCTTTAAGGACTTGTTTGCAAATGGATCACTCTTAGCACATTAGCGTTTTTTAAAGCTCCTAGAAGCTTTAGGCTATTAGCGTTTTTTGAGCTTCAGCGTCTAGGAATTTCTTGAGTTTTTTCAGCAGAAACGCTCCTACTAAAAGCGTTTTTTCTTAGTTTTTTTTTTTTTTTTTTTTTTAAGAAACTCAAAAATGCAAATAAAACGCTAACGCTCCTAAAACACTATTAACCATTTCCGGACCGCCCACAGCATATATACTGCAGCAGGGTACCTGTATGATTTCGCTCACGAAGTCTGAGGCGCACACCACTGGTGACCCGCTGTGATTAGGCACAGCAGGAGCCAAACAGCGGGTCCGGCGGCCACCCGTGATCGTTCAAAGGAAAAGGCAGAACGGCGGTCTGCCTATGTAAACAAGGTAGATCGTCGTTCTGTGAGGGAGGAACATGGAGATCTTGTGTTTCTGCTAAGCAGAAACACAGATCTGTTTTCCTCCAGTGTCGGCTTTCCCCCAACAGTTAGAAAGCACTCCCTTGGAGCACACTTAACCCTTCGATGCCCCCCATGTTAACCCCTTCCCTGACAGTATCATTTATACGGTGACAGTGCTTTTTTTTTTTTTTTTTTTTTTTTTAGTACTGATCACTGTATTGCTGCCACTGATCCCCAAAAAGTGTCACTTAGCTTTAGATTTGTCCGCTGCAATCTCACTAAAAATTGTTGCTGATCGCCACCATTACTAGTAAAAACAATAAAAATTAAAAATAAAATAAGTCCATAAAAATATCCCATAGTTTGTAGACGCTATAACTTTTGCGCAAACCAATCAATATACACTTATTGTGTAATATGTGCCAATATGTAGCAGAATACATATTGGCCTAAATTGATGAAAAAATTAGATTTTATACTTTTTTTTTTATTGGATGTATTTTATAGCAGAAAGTAATAAATATTGTGTTTTTTTTTTCAAAATTGTCGGCTTTTTTTGTTTATATCTTGGGCTGAAGTGGTTTAAACGCTACTACAAAAAGGCTAGTGTGCATGGAGCCTTAAGGCCTCATGCACAACGCAGCTGCTTCTAGGGGCGTCAGGCGTTTTTGTCTCCTGCCTATGAACTTCCCTGCATGTTAGCCTATGTTGCCATCCACACATAGGGGGTTATTTACGAAAGGCAAATCCACTTTGCACTGCAAGTGCACTTGGAAGTGCAGTCACTCTAAATCTAAGGGGAAGATCTGAAATGAGGGGAAGGTCTGCTGATTTTATCTTCCAATCATGTGCAAGCTAAAATGCTGTTTTTTATTTTCCTTGCATATCCCCCTCGGATCTACAGTGACTTTACTTCCAAGTGAACTTTTAGTGCACTTTCAAGTGCACTTGCAGTGCAAAGTGGATTTGCCTTTAGTAAATAACCCCCAAAGGCTTTAAGCAGCGTTTAGTGGCAGAGGCTTTTAGAGGTAGGAAAAAAAAAAAAAAAAACACTGCCAATGTGTCCAGGAGCAGCAGAGTTTTGGCAGAAAAAATGCTTGATGCTGCTAAAACACGCCTAAACGCTAGGCACATTAACCCCTTAATTACTGATTCATTTCAATGGCCAGAATGAATGAAATGAATTAATGCAGTTGTTTTTTTTTTTTTTTTAACTGCATCTAAAATCCCCTGCATGTTATCCTGTGTGTTCAGGAGAGTTTAGTGGTAGAAAAAACGCTGACAGCTCCTAAACTTTACTAAATGCCCCGCTGACAGCTGATAACTCATCCGTTGTTAAGGATGCGGTGGACGGTTTTACGGCTCGCTCCTCAAAAACCAGCTATTCGCTGGTTAAGGACGCCGGCGGCCTTGCTCCTTAACGCTAAAGCTACTAAACGTAGCTTCCACACTAGGCTAAACACTTTAAAAGCTTTAATGGAGCGCTATTGCAATGCGGTCCTCACTAATTCCAAGCAGATGATCTTTTGCTTCTTACAACAACCAGCAAGGAGGAAAACACAAGATCAAAACTGTGCATTCTTTTATCTTTTGAAAGAAAAAACATTTCTCAGACTAAACATCCCAGCAAACTCCAAAATACATTTTAGGTCCATCTTTTAAAAACAATGAGAATTAAAGCATCTAGCCAAATAAAGTAGAACTACGCCCAAAGTCCCACTCAAAAAAAAAAAATCATTTGAACATGAATTAGTACAAAAAAAAAAAAAAAAAAAAAAAAAAAAGGAAACTTTCATAGGTTACTATATTATCAACTTGTGGCTAGAAGGAATTTGGAAAATTCAATGTAATAGATTGAACACAGATGTTCCCCCAAACACAAATAATAATGGTCTCACTTCATGGCAACCAAACAGGTCAGCCCACTTCCTTCTTAAAACAAATTCTACAGGTCCCCGGAGCCTCGCAGCGCTGGTAAAATAAAACATATGCAAGGCTGCGTACAGACGGGTCCCCACAACGGGCTCCGCAGGTGGCCAATTGGGCACGTTACCTTGCCGTCTCATTTGTTAATTAAGATTTAGAACATGAGCAAAACTTTATTTGAACTTATTAGGTCAAATTGTTTAAACATCCTTTTCCTCCAGACATAGTCAACGGCGATTTTTCACGAAATATAAATAAATAAATAAACAAAAAGAAGGAGCTGAAGGCCAGACGTATTCCCAACAAGCCCTGAGGAAGAATGGCAAGGAATGTGGAAAATGATTCAACCAAGTACATTCTTTTTAAATGTATTACACTAGTTTAACATCATCTAAAGAACAAACCCTGTCTGCGCTTGCTAAACCTTTCCTACTTTAATAGAAGCAGGATGAGTAAGCAAGAACACATTGAAAACTCATGGGTAATATACACAGCATTTACTAAACAAGAAAAAAATGCACGCAGAAACACGTACTCTAAAAAAAAAAAAAAAAAAAAAGGTTTTACCGTCTTTTACAGAAGCGAAATCTTCTTTCAAGGCTACCCCCTGCATACCAGATTGGCAGAACTACCCAAATAATTTTGTTCACGTTCAGGTCATTACGGAGGACAAGGGCACACTCTTTACATCTGGAGGAAAATAGATTCACCCTCCTCACGTGGAAAGACTTCTTCTTAACCACTTGCTTACCGGGCACTTAAACCCCCCTCCTATCCAGACCAATTTTCAGCTTTCGGCGCTGACGCACTTTGAATGACAATTGCGCGGTCATACAACACTGTACCCAAATGAAATTTTTATCATTTTTTCACCACAAATAGAGCTTTCTTTTGGTGGTATTTGATCACCTCTGCGGTTTTTACTTTTTATTAAAAAAATGTAAAAAACTGAATTTTTTAAAAAAAAAAAGTTTATTTTTTTATATTTTGTTTTAAAAAATTTTAAACGGGTAATTTTTCTCCTTCATTGATGTACGCTGATGAGGCGGCAGTGATGGGCACTGATAGGCGGCAGTGATGGGCACTGATGGGTGGCAGTGATGGGCAGCACTGGCAGGTGGCACTGATTGGCACTACAGGTGGGCATTGATAGGTGGTACTTGTGGGCACTGATAGGTGGCACTGTGGGCACTGTTAGGTGGCACTGTGGGCACTGTTAGGTGGCACTTTTATTGGGCACTGATGAGGCAGATGTGCCTCTTCCACTTGGGGACCGATGTCCCTCACATCCGATCCGGTGATCGGCTTTTTTTTCTACTCGCGCTGTCAGCGAGAGTAAAAAAAAAAAACGATTACCGATCTTTTGTTTACATCATGTGATCAGCTGTCATTGGCTGACAGCTGATCACATGGTAAGGGGCCGGGACCGGCCCCTTACACAGATCGGTGATCAGCCGAGTCTCAGTAACTCGGTGATCACAACGCGCCCGGCGCGCGCCCTGCAGGGCGCGTGCAGGGAGCGTGCACAGGGGAGGACGTCATATGACGTCCTCCCGGGAATGTAGGTCCGCGCTGTAGCCGTCATTCGGCTATAGCGCGGATGCCAAGCGGTTAAAGGGGTTGTAAAGGTAAACATTTTTTCACCTTAATGCATTCTATGCATTAAGGTGAAAAAACTACTAACAATACCGCCGTCCCCAGCCCCCCCGTTTTACTTACCTGACCCCTCGAAATTCGGCTGCTCGTTCACGTCCTCGATTCCGCTGCTCAGCCTGGCCGCTGATTGGCTACAGTGGATGGATTGGAAGCAGCGCAGCCATTGGCTTGCGCTGCTGTCAATCACATCCAATGACGCGGCGCGCTGGGGGGCGGGGCCGAGTGATACAGCGAGCGGCTATAGCCGCCGGCTGTATCACGGGAGCGCGCCCGCAATAACTAACCACCATGCGAGGGAGCTCGCATTAAGGTGGTTAATTATTGCGGGGAGGAGCTGAGACAGCCGCCGAGGGACCGAGCTGCACAGTGAAGGTAAGTATAACATGTTTGTTATTTTTAAAAAATAAAAAAAATACCTTTACAACCCCTTTAAGAGCTGTTTAAATGTGGAGTAGAGTCCCTTAAAGTGGTTCTAAAGGCTGAAGGTTTTTTTATCTTCATGCATTATATGCATAAAGGTAAAAAACCTGAGAGCAGCAGACCCCCCCCTAATACTTACCTGAGCTCCCTCTTGCACCAGCGATGTGCACGAGAGCATCGGCTCTCTGGGGACTCTCCCTCCTCATTGGCTAAGACAGCAGCGGGAACCATTGGATCCCGTTGCTGTCAATTACAGACAGCGAGTCAATAAGGAGAGGGGGCGGAGTGGAGCCACAGCTCAGTGTCTGAATAGAAGCATGCCTGCTTGGGTGCCTCAATGCAAGCTGCTTGCTCTGGGGGCACACGGCAGGAGGGGCCAGGACTGCCAGCGGGGGGACCCGAGAAGAGGAGGATCGGGGCTGATCAATGCAAAACCACTGCATAGAGAAGGTAAGTATTACATGCTTGCTTTTTCATTTCATTTTATTTGTCTTTAATATCACTTTTAACCTCCATTCACACCATTGCGTTTTTTCATGCTTTTTGCAGAAACGCAGGACATTATTTTTAACATGGGTTCCTTCGAAACACCTTCACATTATTGCATTTTTGTGCCTCTACGTTTTTGGAAAGGGTCAGGGGCTTTTTTTTTTTTAAAAACGCAATACCCTGCTTTTTTTGCTTTTTTGGTTCAATAGACTTCAAATGGAGAAGCTGCAGAAAAGCATGTAGTGCGTTTTTACTGCAATTTTTTGCATGTCCATGTACGCCCTCCCGGCAAAGTAAGCCCATGCTGTAGCCATCTTTCAGCTATAGCGCAGGCAGGAAGTGGTTAAGTAGTGGATAAGAATGGATTATTTTGAAAGAATAAGAAAAGTCACTTTCAGACATGCATTTTTTGTCAACTCAGCCACAAATGAATGGAGGTTACAAATAACATCGATCTTAGGCCAGTGGTCTCCAAAATCCGGCCCTTTGCTTGCCTTAAACAGGCCTTTGGGGCGCTATTCCTTCCACTGACACCAACAATGGGAAATTTTTCCTCCCACTGACACCATTGATAGGACACTATTCCTCCCACTGACACCATTGATAGGGCACTATTCCTCCCACTGACAGGACACTATTCCTCCCACTGACAGGACACTATTCCTCCCACTGACACCATTGATAGGACACTATTCCTCCCACTGACACCATTGATAGGACACTATTCCTCCCACTGACACCATTGATAGGACACTATTCCTCCCACTGACACCATTGATAGGACACTATTCCTCCCACTGACACCATTGACTGGACACTATTCCTCCCACTGACACCATTGACAGGACACTATTCCTCCCACTGACACCATTGATAGGACACTATTCCTCCCACTGACACCATTGATAGGACACTATTCCTCCCACTGACACCATTGACTGGACACTATTCCTCCCACTGACACCATTGACTGGACACTATTCCTCCCACTGACACCATTGATAGAACACTATTCCTCCAGGACACTATTCCTCCCACTGACACCATTGACAGGACACTATTCCTCCCACTGACACCATTGACTGGACACTATTCCTCCCACTGACACCATTGACTGGACACTATTCCTCCCACTGACACCATTGACTGGACACTATTCCTCCCACTGACACCATTGATAGAACACTATTCCTCCCACTGACACCACTGACTGGACACTATTCCTCCCACTGACACCATTGATAGAACACTATTCCTCCCACTGACACCACTGACTGGACACTATTCCTCCCACTGACACCATTGATAGGACACTATTCCTCCCACTGACACCATTGACTGGACACTATTCCTCCCACTGACACCATTGACTGGACACTATTCCTCCCACTGACACCATTGACTGGACACTATTCCTCCCACTGACACCATTGATAGGACACTATTCCTCCCACTGACACCATTCCTCCCACTGACACAATTGACAGGACACTATTCCTCCCACTGACACCATTGACAGGACACTATTCCTCCCACTGACACCATTGACAGGACACTATTCCTCCCACTGACACCATTGACAGGACACTATTCCTCCCACTGACACCATTGACAGGACACTATTCCTCCCACTGACACCATTGACAGGACACTATTCCTCCCACTGACACCATTGACAGGACACTATTCCTCCCACTGACACCATTGACAGGACACTATTCCTCCCACTGACACAATTGATAGGACACTATTCCTCCCACTGACACCATTGATAGGACACTCTTCCTCCCACTGACACCAGCAATGGGGATTTATTCCTCCCACTTTTCCTCCTACTAATACCAATGTTGGGGCACTATTCCCCCTTCTACTGACTACAGGCACTATGTAATTTGTTTACTTCCACTGACGCTGGGGCATTTTCTACTGCCACCAGCCACTCCGCCCAACCCCCCCCCCCCCCCCAAATCTGAAGGGCACTAAACCAGCCCCTTTGTTTAGAAGGTTTGGAGAGCCCTGTCTTAGGTAGTCAGGTAACTACAACTATACAATCATACTACATCTCTTCACTCAAGTGAAATGGGTCTAATCTTCTCTTTTACTGCTCCCTTCTTATCTATTTAGTTGCTGATACCAGTGTTAATTCCGTCGACTAAAATAATTTTAGTGACTAAATTAATACTATTTTCATCGACTTAGACGATTCAGATTACTAAAATATGACTGACAATAAAATTACATTTTTGTCAAAAGACTAAGACTAAAATTAAACTGAATTTTTATCACAACGGCTAAATCTGTGCCTGTAGTGCATGTTCAAACCTTAAAGCAAACCTTCAGTCCTTTTTTATCTTTCCATCTATTAAATCCTCTGCCCTTGTTCTTTTAACTTTGGATATTAAAACTTTTTTTTCTGCCAGTAAATACCTTATACAGCCCACTTTCTGTTTCTTGTCTGGTCATTAGCCTAGGCATATGACGACATGCACAGCTCTCTTTATCACTCTTGTGAGAGTTTGTCAGCGAGGGAGGGGGGGAATGAGTCATAAGAGGGCCAATGAAAGCTGCAGGGCTGCAGAGCTAGAGGTGTGCCTCTGCATGTCTGTGTAAATCCAGGGAGTTAACAGGCAGCAGCTTCAGCTGCCCACTCAGTGGAGGGAGATTTCTGCAGCATATCTGGCAAGTACAGAATCACAGTATATATAAAATATGAAAAAAGTGGTTGGAGGGAAGCTTCAGAATGGCAAAAATTTTTTTTTTACAAATTATGTGAGCAGACTGCAGTTCCTCTTAAATACTGTTAATAAACATGTTACAGTGGAACCTTGGTTTACGAGTAACGCGGTTAAAGAGCGTTTTGAAAGACGAGCACCTTTTTTAAAAAAATCCTGACTCGGTTTGCGAGTGTTGCTTTGCAAAACAAGCAGAATTCAAGCTAATGGGCCAGTACCACATTTGGCCAGAGGTGCGGGGGCACTGGTGACACTCGGAATGGTTCAGAGCCATTCGGAAATACTCGGAACGACTCTGAAATACTCGGAAACACTCCGTTCCAAGGCTTTCTGAGTTCAGCCAAGCTGTCCCCGAGTATTTCCGAGGCTCTCCGGCGCCCCCCCACCTCTGGCCACATGCAGTATTGCATGTAATAGAAGTCAATGCGGAATGGGAAAATTGCTTTGATATGCGAGTGCTTTGGATTACAAGCATTCTCCTGGAATGGATCATGCTCGTAATCCAAGGTTCCACTGTATTAGATTTTTACTCCAGGAGTGTATAATGTTTGGCAGTTCTAAAGAAGTATTGCATTAAAATATAACTAGACCCATTCGATTTTAGTCAACTAAAATGTACTGGAAAGTTTAGTCGACTAAAATACGACTAAAACAACTCAGATGAGACTAAAATATGATTAAAACTAAAATGGCATTTTAGTTAAAAGACAAAGTTAAATTTTAGCACTTTAAAATTTTAGCAGTTTAGTTAAAATCAAAATTTGATGTCAAAATTAACACTGGCTGATACACCACTGCAGAATCCTTGTAATATTCATTTTACGGCTACCCTAACTGAAAAGAGGACTAATTTTGAAATACCGTATATACTCGAGTATAAGCCGAGGTTTTCAGCACATTTTTTTGTGCTGAAAATGTCCCCCTCGGCTTATACTCGAGTCAAGCACTTTTCTGCAGCAGAGAATGACATTTTCCAAATCAAATTTGGGGCCCCGTATCTCGGGGCCAATTGGTGCTAGGAACCCCAAATGTGGTGTGCAAACCCAGTGGAACTAGCACTACAACATACACAAAGCTGGGGTTCCTAGCACCAAGTGGCCCCGAGATACAGGGCCCCAAAGTTGGTTTGGAAAATGTCATTCTCTGCTGCAGAAAAGTGCTTGACATTTTCTGAACCGACTTTGGGGCCCCGTATCTTAGGGCCACTTGGTGCTAGGAACCCCAGCTTTGTACATGTTGTAGCACTAGTTCCAATGGGTTTGAACACCAAATTTGGGGTTCCTAGCACCAAAGTGGCCCTGAGATACGGGGCCCCAAATTCGGTCAACTGTGTCCATCTGCAGCAATGTCATTTGCAGCTAGGAGGCATCTAGGAACCCTTAACTACCGAGTTTGAAGTTCTGGGGACCTATGGCTGCAAATGGGCATTGTTGACCTTCTTTTCCACTTACAGTAGCTGCGCATTTCTCACCCTAGGCTTATACTCGAGTCAATCAGTTTTCCCAGTTTTTTGTATATTGTAATAGTTTTTATTACATAGAATTATTTCAAACTGATGACACATAACATTACTAAATTAAAGAGTAACTGAATATTTGCCAACTATAATTTGTTTAGAAGTAGCTATGAGGCTGAACTGGACTTATGAACTAGATTTTTACGAATAGATTACCATCCAGGAAAAATGGCCACTACAGTGGCACATGGATAGCAGGTTTATATTAAAGCTCCAAAACCAGGGCAGAAAACTGCCTCTTAGAAATGTAATCAGTTAGTGACGGATTAAGACTGCAGATTAAAAAGCAACATTTCATCACGACAGCTATCAATAGACTGGCATCGTCGAGCGTATAAGCAATGATGGCATCAGAGTGGTAAACACCGATAATGCAGCTGTTCCTCCAAAGTACAAAGACAAAACCCTCTTTTCATAGAAATGTGATGAAGCGTTGTGCAATTCTCTGCAGGGTTCACTGCAAGACAAAAAGTCTGTGATGCAAGAATGTGCATTCAGAACATCTCAAGACAACAATGAGCCATGCCCCTGGAAAGAAGTCAACCTTATTGTCAATGTGGCCTGAACGTCGTAATGACAGCTAAGCACCGGACCTCTTCAAGCCCCATTACATAGTATACATAGGCTACTGTCCTCTGTAACACACCTCCTACACTAGAAAGCTCAGCACACGTAAAAATTAACTCAGGCATTCATTATACACTGCCAAGGGTGGAGAAAAGAAAAACATACAGTTTCCTTGACTCTTCACCAAGTTTCAGTATCCATTGCAAGAGGATATGCAAGCCAGACAGGGTGCAGTCTCAGGAATGGAGACGTTAATGCTGCTTTTACGAAAAGTTTTGGGGGCTTCAACCACCCACACTGTAGAATAACACAAAAGGATCTGCAAAGGAATAAGCCAATCTCATAAATCTAGTGAAAATATATATATTGGTTGACATTACATAAACTCTATAAAGCAAAAGTCTAAATCTATGCAGCCTGGGATTACTGAATACCTCTGACAATTATGTGGTTAAAACTAACCAGTCATCTACATCTGTGGAGCTAAACCGACAGGAAATCTTTGAGTCCGAGTGTTATTCAGTGCGAGTACAAAGTGAATGACCCCAAAATCTGCAAACATCAATGTGTCGGGCTACCATGGGCTTCCAGATGCTAGAAGGCCACTATGCTATGGAAAAGAGGTATTAGAGGGCCCAGGGTGCCATTGTCCTAAATTAACCAAAAAGGTGGCACACCACTATCCAGAAATACCAATGTCAGTGCTCTTGCAACACTACAACATAACGCTAATGGTTTTGATATGCCCCCAGTTACAATTCTACCATTGTGAGAATGCTAACTTATTGCAAATTTATCTAAGCCTATCCCCTTCCCCCAACACAGTTCCACCGCTACAGAATCTCAGCTATTTCCTATCATCATAACCCCACAAGCAATGTCTTACTGCACTTAATTACTTCATGGATTTGGTTTCAACCAGAGCTCCATCTGCATGGAGTGTGTATGTTCCCCCAACTTAATATGCATTTCTTCCAGCTTCTCCACCATTCTTCCCTCCATACACACTAGCAGGTTAACACCTAACTCAAATACATCTACAGCAGCCATTTTCAACCAGGGCTCTTTGGAACCCTAGGGTTCCTCCTGAGGTTGCTAGGGGTTTTTTGAGTATGTCAGATTTACCATCTATGTGATGGTGCTGGCACAGTTCCAGGGCCAATGCCACTTGTCAAAGCCAGCTGCATTGACATCAATGTTCTTTTTAGCTGTCTGGAAGAATGGCATCCTGAGCATCGCTGTAGGAGGGTATTCTTCCAACTGACCACCCATGTAAGGGGCATTTTCAGCACTGCCCCCCAATGAATTTGTTTTAGCAGGGGTTCTCTGAAATTTAAAAATACATTTCAATGATTCCTCTGGGGTAAACAGGATGAGAAAGGCTGCTCTACAGTATATGTGCTTGTAAGTCAAGGAACATTAGATTACAAGCTCCACTGGAATAAAGACTAAAGTAATGCACAACATATAAAATTGCAAGTGTACATATATAGAAAAAAAATTAATACAATTCATGATTTACAGAAAGGACTATTATTCATGAAGATGCTGAAGATCAACACATCAGAATTTAGTTAGTACTAGGGTAGGGGACAGGAAGACTGCAGAATTTAAAGATTAAACACGGTCATAAGCAAGCGCCTGCAAAGATGACATGACTTCTGTACTGTGAACCACTGCTGATAACCACAGAGACAAAATACATCAGGTACAAATATGACTGATCACACACATGTAATGGCGTTGTTTTTTTTTTCTTCTCCTTTCCCGCGGGCTAATCCCCTACAGAGTGGTGGCCTCATTATGCATCACTGCTGAGCAGATTCTCTACCCACCTCCAGCCGGTATTCATTGACAGTATACTCCACAGTGGATGTAAGAGGTGGACCTTGCCCAGCATATTCTAAACAGGGTGCAATAGATGCTACCAATCTACACACCAATGTATGATTCTAGTACACTCCAGAGTGGATGTAAACAGGTGGTACCCTCCCAATATAGATAAAACAGGGTGCAATAGGTAGATCTACACAGTTACATAGCTAGTCAGATTGAAAGAAAAGACACTACTCCATCTAGTTCAACCATAAAAAAAAAAAAAAAAAAAAAAAAAGCACAAATAGAAGCCCTTCATATATGCTACTATACCCACAGTAATCTTACATATGAATGTCTAATCTTAGTACACTCCAGCGTGAAATGTAAGACGTGCCATCGACCTTCCCAATATATATTAAACAGGGTACAATAGGTACTACTGATCTACACACAGGTTCTACCACACTCTAAGGTGGAAGTAAGGAGGTGGTACCCTCTCAATATAGATTAAACAGGGTGCAATAAGTATTGCCAATCTACATACCAACATATCATTTCAGTAAACTCCAGGGTGAATGTAAGAGGTGGTACCTTCCAAATATACATTAAATAGAATGCAATACATACTACTGATCCAAACACCAATATATAGTTCCAATAAACTTAAATGTGGATCTCAGAAGGTGGAACCTTCCCAATACATGTTAACCTGCATGTAATAGGTACTATTGATCTACACACCATAGTATAATTCTAGTAAACTCCAAAGGTGTAGATTTACTAAAACTGGAGCACTCATAATCTGGTGCAGCCGTGCATAGTAGCCAGCTTCTAACTTCATCTTGTTCCATTAAGCTTTGGCAATAAAATCTGGAAGCTGATTGGTTTCTATGCAGAGCTGCGCTAGAATTTGCACTCTCCAGTCTTAGTAAATAAGAGGTGGTACCTTCCCAATATACCCTAAACAGGGTACAATAGGTACTACTGATCTACACACCAATGGATATTTCTAACAAACTCTAGTGTCAATGCAAGAGGTGGCACCTTCCCGGTTCATGTTCACCAGGTTGCAAAAGGTACTACACAGCTAGACACCAATGCAGAATTCTAATAAACTCCAACATAGTGCTAAGAATGTGGTATCTTCCCAATACATATAAAAAGGGTGCGATAGGTACTACTGATCTACACACCAATGTAGAATTCTAGTAAAATCCACGATGGTATCTTCACAAAAAATAAGCATGCAATAGGTACTACTGATCAACACACCAATCGATAAATCTAGTAAACACCAGCATGGATGCAAGAAGATGGTATCTTTCTACACACTAATATATAATTCTAAGAAACACCAGGGTGGGTGTATGAATGTAGCACTTTCCCAACACATAATAAACATGCTGCAATAGGTACTACCAATGTATAATTCTAGTACACTTTAAGGTAGATTTAAGAGGTGGTACCTTCCTAGTACAGTTGACCGAGGCGCAACGGGTACTACTGACCTACACACCAATGTACAGTATAATTCTAATAAACTCTAGGGAAGCTATAAGAGGTGGTACCTTCCTAATACATAGTAAACAGGGTGCAATAAGTACTACCAATAAACACAACAATGATTCTAATAAACACCAGGGCAGATGTGAGAAGGTGATATCTTTCTATAGTACATAAAATAAAGAGGGCGAAAAATGTACTAGCAGCCTACACAGCAATGTCTAATACTATTAAACACCAGGAGTGATGTAAGAAGGTGGTACCTTCTCAATACATAAACATGGTGCAGTAAGTACAACCAATGTAAAATTCTAGTAACCACCAGGTTAGATGGATGAAGGTGGTACCTTCCCAATACATAAACATGGTGCAGTAAGTACTAACAATGTGTAATTCTAGTAACCACCAGGGTGGATGGATGAATGTTGTACCTTCCCAAGACATATTAAACAGGGTCCAATCGGTACTAGCAATGTATACCTCTACTACACTCTAGGATAGATGTAAGCGGCGGTGCCTCCCCAGAACATGTTGATCAGGGTGCAATAAATACTATGGAGCAACACACCCTTGTAGCATTCTAGTAAACACAGGGGTAGTGAGAAGGTGATATCTTTTTTAGTACATGTAATAAACAGGGTGCAATAGAACTTCTACTGATCTACACACCAATATACAATCCTAGTAAACACCATGATGGATGTAAGAGATGGTACCTTCCCAGCACACATGTAAATAAGGTGCAATAGTTATCCAATCTACCCAGCAATGTAGAATTGCAGCAATCACAGGGTGGAGGTATGAAGGTGGTATATTGATGGTAATAGATACTCCCAGTTTACTCCATGAAAGACATAATGTGTATGATGTATGAAGCCTATCCACTGTATATTACTCATGTAACCCCTTAGATGCCGGTGCTGTAGCCTGTACCCCGAGTCCTGTGCACCCCCTATGAAGTCCTCATACACACACACACCAGTAGTAATGCAGTATGATCCGTCCTACAACACATCCAGTACATGGAGCCAGTCCTCTCCCTGCTCCCAGCTGGAGGTGACCCCACCATGTCTGCAGAGATCCCTCCATAGCTGGGAATGGCAGCTCACCGCACACAACACGATGATCGGTGACAGCCCGGCTCCCTTCCACCCTATAACACGGCACAACCTACCGGCTCCCTTCCACCCTATAAAACGGCACAACCTACCGGCTCCCGGCCATCCGCAATGCATCTGCTATCATGTACTAAGCGATCTACCAGCAGAACGACCCCCCCAGTGCAGATGACAGATCAGCTCCGAGCTGTCATCGGGGATCTGCTCTATGTCCACACTCTACTATATACAGCGCTGTACTGCGCCACCGTCCTTACCAGCCGCATCCTCCTCCATCCCTGCACGGTGACCGGCGGTATGCAGAGCCGGAATGGTGACAGCTCCAAGGACTCCTCCACACTACAGAACACCGAGCCTGACTCCCAGCCGCAGCCCGACTCCGCCCACCGTCACATGACGCCCAGCACTCCGGCCCATGACGTCAGAGGGCTTCTCGGATATATAAGGAGTGGGACGAAGCTGAGGGTTCCCTGGGGAGGTATAGATTTTTTTCTTTTTTCTTTTTAACGACTTGCCTACAGGGCACTTTTACCCCCTTCCTGCCCAGGTCAACTTTCAGCTTTCAGTGCTCTCACACTTTGAATGACAATTGCAACACTGTACCCATATGAAGTCTTTATCATTTTTTCTCACACAAACAGAACTTTCTTTTGGTGGTATTTCATCAATGCCGGTGTTCTGCCGAGAAAGTTCCGCTCGGTGGATAAGGACCCCCCTGTACTGCGCAGGCGCAGCACTTGAGCAGTACGAAAGACAAGGGAGCCGCTGAAAATCTCCGAAGCTGAACAGCTGTGAGCGAGCCTGCGCAATGAGCAGGACATTGTGCCCGACGATGCTCGTGCTATTCTGCAAGGGGCGGGTCTATTACTGTCATATCGTGGTAAACAATGTGAGAAGTATTGAAATGAAGATGAAGATTGCAAAACCCGCCCTTAAACACGCCCCTTGCAGAGTAGCACGAGCATCGGGAGCGTCTGTTAGAATGTGGTGTTTTCATTGCGCAGGCGCAGTGTACAGCTGACTCTCATTCGGCTATTTTCGGCGGCTGGGTAGGCTGGGTAGTGCTTCGTGCTGCGCCTGCGCAGTACAGGGGGGGTCCTTATCCGACGGGGGAACTTTTTCGGCAAGACACCGGGTTTAAATTTTTTGCTAAACGAAAAAACAAACAAAAATGTTTAAAAAAAAAACCTAAAGTTTTTCATAGTTTTTTAACCACTTCCTGCCCGGCCCATAGCAGATGACGGTCAAGTGGTGGTTCAGTTATCCTGACTGGGCATCATATGATGTCCAGGAGGATAACATGCCGCCACGGGGGCACGCATCGCGGCGATCGATGGAGCAGTCTGACACACCGCTACACCGATCTTGGTAAAGAGCCTCCGTAAAGAGCCTTGGTAAAGATCCCTGGTGGTCCAGATGACCACACTGAACCACCAGGGATCGCCACTAGGACCACCAGGGAAGGAGGCAGCATGTGGATGGCCAGGTATGTATCCCATGGCCATCCACATGTGCCCAGTCAGTGCCCAATCTGTGCCAATCAGTGCCCACAAATGGGCACTGATTGGCACCATTATATTGCAGTGATGCCCAGCAATGCCACCCTTAGGGGCATCAGTGCCACCAATCAGTGTCATCAGTGCCACCCATCAGTGTCCATTGGTGCCACCTATCAGTGCCCACCTATCAGTGCCCATCCATGCCACCCATAAGTACCCATCAGTGCCACCCATAAGTACCCATCAATGCAACCTACAAGTGCCCATAAGTGCCGCCTATGAGTGCCCATGGGTGCCCCCTATGAGTGCCCATCAGTGCCGCATACCAGTGCCACCTATCAGTGCCCCCTATCAGTGCCCATCAGTGCTGCCTATCAGTGCCCATCATCAGTGCCCATCAGTGCCACCTCATTGGTGCCACCTCATCGGTGCCCATCAGTGCCGCCGTATCAGTGCCCGTCAGTGGAGCCATATCAGTGCCCATCATTGAAGAAGAAAACGTACTTATGTACACAAATTTTTAAATGAATAGAAAAACTTGTTTTTTTTCAAAATTTTCAGTCTTTTTTTATTTGTTGCGCAAAAAATAAAAACCACAGAGGTGATCAAATACCACCAAAAGAAAGCTCTATTTGTGGAAACAAAATGATAAAAAAATTGTTTGGGTACAGTGTAGCATGACCGCGCAATTGTCATTCAAATTGGCCTGGGCAGGAAGATGCCTGCTATTGAAGTGGTTAAAACATTTTGCAAACAGGTAATTCTTCTCCTTCACTGATGGGCACTGATAAGTGGCACTGCTAGGCACTGATCGGCTGCTCCATAAGGGGCGCCGCCCCCATCTATGAGTCCGTCCCCTAATCTACATGCAGGGCACCGGACGCATGGATTCCAATGTGGGTTTCACTATTGTCTTCCTCATTCTCCTCCCGGCCAACCAGGAAGCCCCTATTGGCCAGGAAGTCCTATGACTCAAGACACACTTCCTGTTCCTGTGGGGCCGGGAGGAGAATGTCTCACCGTGTGCTAGCTGGAGAATCGGTCAGAGCGGCCCCGGCTCTTCCTTCCTCCTGCCTTCAAAAGGTAAGGCATCATTCTCATGGTGCATTCCCATTGAATTGCTGCCGTCCATCTCACGTGGTGGTGGGGGGTGGTGGTTGATCGCCACAGTCCATCTCCTGCGGGGGGGGGGGGGGGTGATCACCGCTGTCCTTCTCCCGTTGGTGGTGTAAGTTTGTGCCGCCCCCCCAAATTTTTTTTAGCACCAGCCACCACTGTTATCGGCTCTCCTCTTTTCACGCTGTCAGCATGAGGAAAGGAATGCCAATAACTGGCTTGTATTTACATCATGATCAGCTGATCACGTGTTAAAGGGCCACTGGGATTGGCCCTTTACCCCGATCTGTGATCAGCAGTGTCCTAAGGGGTCACGCGATCACGGAAGGACATCCATGTAGCATTGGGCCAGAGAAGGTTAATGACTGCTGGGGTTCCCTACGCTTGACTGTGCTCAGCGAAATCCATAGGCTTGTACGTCCTATTAACACCCATCATACCATAACAACATACCTAAATAATAAAGTAAACACATGACAGGGATTGTGGGAAAGTTTAAGCTGCCTCCCCTTTATTGGGTTTTAATAGAACTGAATTAAGAAATAAACTTTAACCTTTAATACCAAACAGAATCGCTGTTAACCATTCAGACCCTGTTCACATGTTTTCACGCAACGGCATAGAGCAGCCCATTGACTTGAGTAGGCTGTCCTACAAGTGATAAACCCACCAATCTGAGCACGCAACCTGGCAGGCCGCAGGAAAAGAGGGGGGGACAAGAGAGCGCCCCCCCCCCTCCTGAACCGTACCAGGCCACATGCCCTCAACATTGGGAGGGTGCTTTGGGGCCTCATCCCCACAACCCTTGCCCGGTGATTGTGGGGGGCTTATCGGAATCTGGAAGCCCCCTTTAACAAGGGGACCCCCAGATCCCAGCCCCCCCCTTGTGAAATGGTAAGGGGGTACCCCTACTATTTCACAAAAAAAGTGTCCAAAATGTTAAAAATGACAAGAGACAGTTTTTGACAATTCCTTTATTTAAATGCTTCTTCTTTCCATCTTCTTTCTTCTATCTTCTATCTTCCTTCGGGTTCTTCCTCCATCTTCTTCTTCCTCCGATCCTCTGCTTCTTGCTCCAGTGTTCTCGTCTGGCATCTTCCTCCACGGCGTCTTCTTCCCTTCTTCGCTCTCGGGCCTCTCCGCATCCATGATGGGAGGCTCCCGCTGTGTGACGCTTCTCGTCTTCTGACGGTTCTTAAATAACGGAGGGCGATGCCACCAAGGGTTGTGGGGATGAGGCCCTTGTCCTCATCAACATGGGGACAATGTGCTTGGGGGGACCCCCAAGCACCCTCCAATGTTGAGGGCATGTGGCCTGGTACGGTTCAGGAGGGGGGTGCTCTCTCGCCCCCCCTCTTTTCCTGTGGCCTGCCAGGTTGCTTGCTCGGATAAGGGTCTGGTATGGATTTTTGGGGGGACCCCACGCCATTTTTTTAAAAATTTTGGCGTGGGGTTCCCCTTAAAATCCAGGTCTGGTATGGATTTTGAGGGGGACCCCACGTCTTTTTTTTTTAATTTTGGCGCGGGGTTCCCCTTAATATCCATACCAGACCTGAAGGACCTTGTATAGAATTTAGGGAGACCCCCCCGCCATTTTTTTTTTAATTTTGGTTCGGGGTTCCCCTGTGGGGAATTCCCATGTCGTTTTTATCAATGAACTTTTATGTGTATGGTCAGACCAACAATTCATATAGCCGCAAGTACTTTTAAATTACTTTTTTTCCTTTCAAATGTCATTTTGCTGTGAGACTGATGGGCCCCTTTACAGGCATACTATAGACACCACCCAGGTACGAAATTTAAAGGAATATTACACTTTTATTGTTTCACTGCAGTTTTTAAAACTTTTTTTTGCATTGATCCATGTCCCCTGGGGCAGGACCCAGGTCCCCAAACACTTTTTATGACAATACCATGCATATAAGCCTTTAAAATGAGCACTTTTGATTTCTCCCATAGACTTTTAAAGGGTGTTCCGCAGCTTTTGAATTTGCCGCGAACACCCCAAATTGTTCGCTGTTCGGCGAACTATCGAACAGCCGATGTTCGAGTCGAACATGAGTTCGACTCGAACTCGAAGCTCATCCCTAGTTACCAACAGTTCTGATTGATATTGAAGGTCCATCTTTTTGGGTAATGTCGCCCACTTTGTGGGTGGACAGTAATTGGTAAACTGTTATTTGGTAAGATATTACTGCTTGAGTCTTAGTGACTAAGCATCTTGGGTCTGTTAATGGTTAACAGCGGTTCTGTTTGGTATTAAAGGTTAAAGTTCATTCCATAATTAAAATTGTTTTAAACCCAATAAAGGGGCCGCACCCTAAACTTTTCCACAAGCCTTGTTGTGTGTTTTATTTTATATTTTAGGTATGTTCTTATGGTATGATGGGTGTTAATGGGGTGTAGAATCCCATATAGCTGATAGCCTCCCATGGCTTCCAATACCATTTCTACGCTGACGACACCCAAATCTATTTCTCTACCCCTCAGCTCACTCCCTCTGTCTCCTCACATATCAATAATTTACTATCAGATATATCAGTCTGAATGTCATACCACTTCCTCAAACTCAATCTATCCAAAACCGAACGTATAATTTTTCCACCCCCCCATGCCCCTTTCCCTTCCCCTGATCTCTCTGTCAAAATCGTTTGCCTAACTATAAGCCTATCCCCGCATGCCAAGGTGTCTAGGTGTAGTCCTGGACTCTGAACTCTCCTTTAAGCCCCATGTCCAATCACTGTCCAAATCTTGCCGCCTCAACCTCCGCAACATCTCCAAAATACGCCCCTTTCTAACCAATGACACAACAAAGCTCCTAATTCACGCGCTGGTCATCTCTCGCCTCGACTACTGCAATTCCCTCCTCATTAGTTTACTTCTACACCTATCTATCACCTCTTCAATCCATCATGAATGCTGCTGCCAGACTCATCCACCTTACCAATCGCTCTGTGTCTGCTACCCCTCTCTGTCAATCCCTCCACTGGCTTCCGCTCACGCAACAAATTCAATTCAAAATACTAACAACTACTTACAAAGCCATCCACAACTCTGCCCCAAGCTATATCACTGACCTAGTCTATAAATACCAACCTACTCATTCTCTTCGTTCCTCTCAAGACCTCCTGCTCTCTAGCTCCCTCATCACCTCCTCCCATGCTCGCCTCCGGGACTTTTCCAAAACCTCTCCAATCCTATGGAATTCCTTACCCCAATCTGTCCTCTTATCTCCTATTAACTTTTAGACGATCCCTGAAAACCCTTCTCTTCAGAGAAGCTTACGCTACCCACACCTAACCACTGTATTTTCATTTTCTCCATCAGCTCATCCCCCCACAGTTATTATCTTTTGTTCCACTTGACCCTCCCTTCTAGATTGTAAGCTCTAACGAGCAGGGCCCACTGATCCTTCCTGTATTAATTTGTATTGTAAGTGTACTGTCTGCCCTCATGTTGTAAAGCGCTGCGTAAACTGTTGGTGCTATATAAATCCTGTATAATAAAAATATTTGCTGATATTACTGACACAAGTGCAAAGCACTGTTTGGACATACGAACTTGAATATCTGACTAGAAGGTTATACTGAGTGGCTCAAACAACAGGATACTGACCAGATTCTAAAGGAGGTGGTAAGAATTGTGTGATTGATATATATGCTCCACTTTTACTGTGATTAGTATCACACTGGATTTGTGACTTATGTGTTTATCTGCCCTTTACTGCATCAGGTTGAGTGAGGTTATCCACCTGCGATTATAAATCTTACCATTTCACTATGCTGCACTGATTGACTGATGTAGCATATTTGGTATTGAGGCATTTATGAGCACTGAGCTGAATTTTGTTTCAATGCTATAAGCTGTGTGAAGTGTGCATTTTTATTGTTCAACTTCACTTGGAGAAGTGTGTGTAAATGCTTCCTTACAGCCTCTAAGGCCTGGTTCACACCTATGCATTTTTTAGTGTATTTTCAGTTTCGCAGAAACACACTACAGTCCATTTAACATGGTTTACTATGGATGTAGTTCACATCTGTGCATTTTATGGAAAGGGCCATTGACCCTTACTTGACCCAAACACGAACCCTTGCATTGACCCAGATCAAACATTGATCTAGATATGTTTTCTTTATTATAATATATATATATATATTTTTTTTTTTTTTTTTTTTTTTACACACTTTTTTTTTTCTCTCTTTAACTACTTGCCGACCGCTGCACACCGATATACGTCGGCACAAACAAATAGATGAGGAATGGCAGTGCATGTGTAGGCTGGTCTGGCCAATCCAATGTAATATCAAAGAAAGCCTAGTGTTCAGGGCACAGCTTACCCCTCAGGATTTTGAGGACAGACCAGGAGAGTGTTTATAAAAAATGTCTTTATTAATACATAAATCTTTATACAATAGAAAATATAAAATCAATAATGTTTGTACAAAATTGCAAGCATAATAATACTGCCTTGTGATATAGCAGCGGACTGATACAAGTAGCTGTATAGAATGACGCCTGACATGTTTCAGACTAACTGTCCTTCTTCAAAGGCTCTGTGTCATTTAAAGCATACCTTTTCTATAATATAAACATATTTATGCGTTAGTACTGTAATGCAGTCAAATTGAGATCCTTTAGCCCTTTGGAGCTCAGCCTGTGCTGTGCTCCTTCCTGTTTGTGTTCCAGCTTGGAGCACAGACAGGAGAGTCTGACGCGCGCCGCTGGCGGGATGACGCAGGACGTGACTCCGCACGCTTTGGGGTTGTGGCCGCACGCCATTCAGCCTGGGAACACTGAGGCAAAGTGGTGCAGCCTTGCTGGCACAATACTCTGCTTCATCAGCCACAGCTGAGTTGGGCGCTACTTGCAGCCCGTACTCAGCTGTTTGTTAATGGCCACACTGGCTGTTTAAAGATCTTGGTCAGCAGCAGCATCCACATTGTTGGTGTTTGTCTGCTGCTGAGACCTTTTGATCTGTACCTACTCCTGCCAAGGCAAGTTCACACTCTGAGCATTCTTATATGGCTTTGACATTATTAACCCTTTATATACCTTGTTACCTCAATATATTTATTACTCTATATCTGTCTTTCCCAGACAGGAAGTTTTTTTGGTACACCTTTTTACCTGTTGGCTGACCTTATACTGACTGGAGTGGTTGCCCCAGTCAGTGGGAGTTCCTGTAGTGATTGTGGTTCATCCATTTCTGATCTTCCATGCTTTCTGGCTTTGGCTACTACATCTAGCCACATATCCTATTCCCACACTGTAAGGCACCGACTGCGCAGGCTACACCCACTCTGCCTTTCCTCTCTGTGTTTGGCAGTGATCAGCTCAGGTATGTAGGTGCATCTTTCCCTTTCTATGTTTATTGATTAGATGACTATTCAATCTCTGTATGAAACGATCTCAATTTGACTGCATTACGGTACTAACGCGTAAATTTGTTTATATTATAGAAAAGGTATGCTTTAGATGCTTTTAGAGCCTTTGAAGAAGGACAGTTAGTCTGAAACATGTCAGGCGTCATTCTATACAGCTACTTGTATCAGCCCGCTGCTATATCACAAGGCAGTATTATTATGCTTGCAATTTTGTACAAACATTATTGATTTTATATTTTCTATTGTATAAAGATTTATGTATTAATAAAGAAATTTTTTATAAACACTCTCCTGATCTGTCCTCAAAATCCTGAGGGGTACGCTGTGCCCTGAGCACTAGGCTTTCTTTGATCCGTCGGCACAATGGTAGCGGCGGGCAAATGGCAAACAAAAATTAATAATAAAAATGCCATAAAACTATTCCCTATTTTGTAGACGCTACAACTTTTGCGCAAACCAATCAATATACGCTTATTGCGATTTATTTATTTTTTTTTACCAAAAATATGTAGAAGAATACATATCGGCCTAAACTGAGGAAAAAAATAGTTTTTTATATATTTTTGGGGGATATTTATTATAGCAAAAAGTTAAAAAAAATTGCTTTTTTTTAAAATTGTCGCTCTTTTTTTGTTTATAGCGCAAAAAATAAAAACTGCAGAGGTGATCAAATACCACCAAAAGAAAGCTCTATTTCGTGGGAAAAAAAGGAAGTCAATTTTGTTTTGGTGTAACGTCGCATGGCCGTGCAATTGTCAGTTAAAGCAACGCAGTGCCGAATCACAAATAGTGCTCTGGTCAGGAAGGGGGTAAAATCTTCTGGGGCTGAAGCGGTTAAGGAGAGAAAGATTCAATTTATCTTTCCTCTCCATTCACAGAGAAAAACATAGGGTGGGATTTACAGTGACTGATTACTGTGATAGCCAATTAGAGGCTATCACAGCGATCAGGTGACTCAGAACCGTGACCCAGGGCTCTTGGTGAGACCCCGGTCTCTGTGCATAAGACCCACAGAAAAAAGCCCAGTCAATATCTGTGTACTGTCATCGTCAAGGGGTTAGGCTGGAGGAAACATGAAAATGACTTTGAGGTAACCATTGCTAATAATGTATTTCTACAGCTCACAGTACATTAGCTTGGTGGTCAGTGGAAAGAATGCTGCTCAATTGGTGATGAGTGGGAAGAGTCTCCCCTTACACATAGCTAAAAAGATCATTGGTGTTAGTGGTTACTCATCCGAAAGACAGACATTGCTCATTGTTCAAGGAACCCCTAGCAACCTCTGGAGGAACCCTAGGGTTGCATGGAACCCTGACTGAGAAAGGCTGCTCTACTATCTGGATATTTTGTTGTTTTTATGCTCTACTGAACTAAGCATCATGACATACAAAACATTATACATCGTAGAAACAGTAGCAGTTTATGAAAATACATGTAGTACCACAAGCTGGATAGTTTGTATCTACACATTGTCACATTAGAAGTTGGGCGACATGTAAAAAAAAAAACAAAAAAAAAAAAACACTCCTCTGTGGCCATGTGTACTTTGCTTCAATGTTACCAAAGTATGAAGGCAGTACAAGCAGCCCCCAATCCACTGGTTATTGCAGTTATGGGACAAAAAGGGTATTGTACCTATGGAATATTTTCTGCTGGCTTATGAAAACATACTTGGTAAAGTATGCAAGGCATGAATAGTTTTTACATTTTAGAATGGGGTGCCTCGAGACTGTCCATTATTTTTAAAGGGTGCCTCGAGACTGTCCATTATTTTTAAAGGGTGCCTCGAGACTGTCCATTATTTTTAAAGTGTGCCTTGACTGAAAAAAGTTTGAGAAACACTGGGCTAGAGCACCTGGTAAAAACAGGTGAAAACAGAAGGAAGAAAATGATTGGTAAGCTGCAATATAATATATTTTTGGTTTTGGGTTTAATACCGCTTTATTGAAATCATTGAGAGCCTGTGCTCAGAGGTTTTTGGTCAAGTCAAAACGGCTTCATTACCAATACAGGTCAATGGAAACACAAAGCAGCTTGAGGCAGGTTGTTCCAGCTTAAAAGGAGGTCAAGTGCGGGTCAGAAGTAGGTCAACTGCCGCTGTCAATTAATTGTCAATTTTCCCAAATGTCCTAAAATGATCTCAAATGCATGCTCAATGCAACTGAAAGCAAGCTGCCAATGGCAATCAGCCAAGCATGTAGCCCACTGACAAAGGCCCTAAAGCAGTGGTTCTAAGCTCCTGTCCTCAGGACCCACTAACAGGCCAGATTTTAAGTATTACCCTGCAGACTAGAATACTGGGGGGGGTGGGGTTTAAGAACAAGTTTGATGGGTCAAAAGTGTATATAGCGCTCTAGAGGTGCAGCCAGCTGTGGTAGAGGACGCAGCTCTGTAGATATATAATGTGAGGAACAGCGGCGCTCATCTGCACACCTCCCAACATTTTGAGATGGGAATGAGGGACACCTACTAACAAATGTATGTAGGCAAAGGACACGCCCCTGCCACACCCCCTTAAGGGAGAATTAACCCCAAAAAAGGTTAATTAAATTAACAAGGGATTTTTTTTACCACTGCTATCTATTACCTTTATATTGGCTTTTAAAATGTACAAATACACCAATTTAGAAATTGGATGAAAGATTTAGCACTGGGAAACACTTTTTGAAAGATAAAAAGTGCATTTTATATATATATATTTATATAGTTATATATGTATATAACTATATAGATCAGACCAAAATGAGGGACAAATGAGGGGGAAAGAGGAACATTGCTCCAAATCAGGGACAGTCCCTCGAAATCAGGGACAGTTGGGAGCTATGCATCTGAGTGCAGTATATTAAAATGATTAATGATAAATTTATTAGGATAAAAAATTAAAATAAGAAAAATAAGAATGAACTCACAGGGTAAGGGTTAAAAAGGCCAGTCACGGGGGGGGGGGGGGGGGCTGGGGCTCGCTGTGTAGTCCTGATCCAGATAGCCGGTGGTGTGGAGTGCTGCTGCTAGCTGCAGGGGTTTCCAAGGCTCCGACAGTCGTCTGCCCGTCAGCTGTGATGTCACTGGATGTTGGACACAGGGCCGTCAGACGCTCGTTCGGAGCATGCGTACTCCTTCTTCAGGCTGTGATCACTAGGTAGACTAGAACTAGAATACTGCAATCATTGAGCAGCAAATTATATCACCTGTGTAAGTATTTAAGTTTTCTTGCAAACCTGGCCTGTTAGTCGGTCCTGAGGACAGGAGTTGAGAACCACTGCCCTAAAGAATTTTGAGATTCTATACCTTTGATGCCTGCTCAGTATACATTAACTTTTGGTCCTTGGGCTTAGCCTGCCTCTTCTCTCAGGCCTCACCCTTCTGAATTGGAGGTATCAAACTCTGAAAAATGTGAAATTGAAGAGGCTGGCACAACAAAGTTGTTTGAAGTTTACTGTAGAAACTTGCTAAAAGAGGACCCTGTTAAGGCTCTATCCAATGAACGTGAAATGTATGTAGAACTTCAAAAGAAGAAGGGAAGTAATTTTTTCTATTCATTCTACCATGCTTGGAAAAGTGGAAAGATGCAGGTAGAAAATAGTTCTGTACCAAGTCTTTATAACTACATGTCTATCAAATTCATTTTTAATTGTCATTGTACGCATGATAAAATGCACATTTTAGTCTGAAAAAAGGTTGTTCAGTCCTAATTCGGGCACTACTTGCGTGACCAGACTCCTAATTATCTGGCTTAACCAGTTAGAAGCTCACCTGAAAGGGAACAAAAGAAGAAATTCTGGAATTCATAAAACTTTGGTAGCCTTTTGGGTTGATACTTCAATGGAGACAGTAAGATCTAATGCTTTTAATACAACCTTGCTGGTAATGCTGGGCCTCATGACTCAAGATTGGTATCGAGAGATTACTGTTTAATACCATTTATATTGTTTCTTTTTTTTAGGGGACTTTTAATTCCATCAAACATTAGATGATATTCTGGCTAAAACACTGAAAGAAAAAAATATGAGTTAAAAAAAAATGTTAAAATGTGGGAGGGGCAAAGATAATCTTATGCTGTGTACACACGACTGGACTTTTCGACCGAACTGGTCCGACGGAACGAATCGGTCAGACAATTCGATCGTGTGTGGGTTTCATCTGACCTTTTGTGTGGAAAAATCTGTCGGACTTTAGAAATAGAACATGTTTCAAATCTTTCCGACGGGCTCGAGTCTGATCGAAAAATCCGTTCGTCTGTATGCTAGTCCGACGGACAAAAAACGGCAGCTATTAGCTACTGGCTATGAACTTCCTTATTCTAGTCTGGTTGTATGTCATCACGTTCGAAATGATCGGACTTTGGTGTGATGGTGTGTAGGCAAGTCCGTTTTGTTGGAACTCCGTCGGAACTCCGTCGAAAAGTCCTTCGGAGTTCAGTCCGACGAAAAGTTCTGGTCGTGTGTACACGATATTAGGATAACATAGACAAAAAAGAAGTCTCCCAACATAAAAAAAAAAAGAACTCTACCAAGAGATTTATGTTTAATCTGCGTTCCATTGATGGACTCATCAGTGTTTTGAAATAGTGTGTATTGGGGGATGATGGGGGGGGGGGGGGCGTGGAGGGGAGGAATATTGCTCTTTCAGTCACCAGAAATTCAGTCACCCTTGGAGTTCCATAGCAAATGACCCCTAGTTTAGATTCACCTTCCCACGAGATTCAAGGTGACTCTATTCCAGTACCGATAGATGGTCTGTCAATGACATGGAACCAGTTTTTAGCTATACCTTTCCTACAGTTAGCTTTATTCTAAAAGTGCTGAAGATAATGAAAAGAGATCAAACAGGAATTATCATAATAATCACTTGCCGACTGCACCATAGCAGATTTACTGTTACAGGGCAGCTAAGCTGTGCAGAATCATGTGTATATATACATGATCCTGCACTTCTGGGTATCGGGCTCGAGTGCGTGCTGCTGGCTGCTCACTCCCGCTGTGATTTTACACAGCGGGAGCTAATCAGTGGGTCCCACGGCTCCAATGTCCTCCGGCACCCGCTGATCGTTCTATACACAGGCAGAACGGCGATCTGCCTATGTAAACAAGGCAGATTGCCTTTCTGTCAGTACAGAAGGCATGGTTCCTGTGTTTCTGTAAAGCAGAAACACAGATCCATGCCTTCTACTAGTAAAAGCACCCCCCCTACTACACTGAAACATTAGCTAGGCACACAGTTAACCCTTTGGTCACCCCTGATGTTAACCTCTTCCCTGCCAGTGTCACTAATACAGTGACAGTGCATATTTTTAGCACTGATCACTGTAATCATGTCACTGGTTCCCAAAAAAGTGTCAAAAGTGTCAGTTAGTTGTCCAATTTGTCTATTGCAATATTGCAGTCCCTCTATAAGTCGTTGATCACCAGCAAACCAATCAATATATGCTTATTGGGATTTTTTACCAGAAATATGTAACAAAATACACATTGGCCTAAACTGATGAAGAAATTATTATTTTTTTTAATTTTGTTGGATGTGTTTATGAGCAGAAAGTAAACAATATTTTTTTTTTTTTTTTTCAAAACTGACGGTCGCTCTTTGTTTATTACGTAAAAAATAAAAAACGCAGAGGTGATCAAATACCACCAAAAGAAAGCTCTATTTGTGGGAAAAAAAGGGCATACATTTTATTTGGGTACAGTGTCGCACAGCCACGATATTGTCACTTAAAGTAATGCAGTGCTGTATCGCAAAAAATGGCCTGGTCATGGAGGGGGGTAAATCTTCCGGAGGTCAAGTGGGTAACATGTAAGTTTCTGAATAATATCTTGCACAGAAGCCCAGAGAATTTTTAGCAGAGGACATTCCTCGAATATGTGTATCAGTGTTTCTATATGAGACGGTCATCTCCAAAACTCCTATTTTGTGTAGGAGGATGGGCGTTTTGTTCCATCTTGTCAGAAGTTTATAACCTGTTAATTAGATATTGTAGTCATGTGGGCTAATTGTAAGAAGAGGTCTATTTGCTTTGGTGTCAAGGAGGTCCCAAGATCATCTTTCCATTTTTTGAATAGGAAGGGTTTCAGGATTCTTGTGCAGTTAAAAGCAAATGAAGAAAAGCCAGAGAGCGATGAAATGGACTGAGATCTAAGCATTTGCTTTCAAAATGTGCAACTGGTCTATACAATTCTTCCTGGGATGAAATAAATTTTAAGTAGGGGCTTGGCTGTAGGGCCCATTCACACCACATGTAGTGCAGTGCTTTTTTTTCCGCATCAAAAAAAGCATGGAAAGTAGGTTATATGGGTTTTCATGGCATAGTTCATACCAGTGCAGTGTGTTTCAGTTCCAGAAAAAAAAGTACAAAATGCTGCTTTTTTCCTGCACAGAACTGTACTGGTACATGGTAAAAAGAATGAAAAAAGCATCAAAAACGCATCGGACCCCAGTACAGTGGGGAAAAATACTAGAAAAAAGCTTCTGGAATGCATCTTGAAATGCATGAAAAATGCATTAAAAAAATCAACAAAAACGCACCGGAAGTTTTGTGGTGTGAACATGCATGTAGGGTTCTGTTTGAGTCTAGGCCCTGTTTAAAATGGCCACTAAGGCTAAGATACCTGAAGATTTCATGTTTGCAAAGGTATTTGAAATGGGGGTCTTGAAGGCCTGGTATAAAAGTTTGGGACCCCAGTGTAGGGGGTAGGGGAGAGGGGGTATGCAAGATTTTGTGGCTGTAGAATAGAGACTTGGCTATTTTAGGGTAGTTCCCATGAGTGGGTGATTTCTCATTTGAGAGGAAAATTGGGATTAAATCCCATGGTAAGTTTGTGAAGGGAATGGGTATGGTGTCCTGTTGCAGTCATATTCATGTTTTTAAAGTGGCATGTTTGCACCAGGTGGTCTGCTTTGTGATATCTTACTGGATCATGGAACGCAATCCCACCATGTTTCAGGAGTTTGAAAACTGAGCTGGCTCCCCCCTTCCCATATAAAATCCGTAATGGTCACAGATTTAGGAAGGGAGGAACTTCATAGGGAGTTGAATTGATAGTGTTGAAATCTTTTTTCTTTTTAATAAAATATTGATATGTAAAGGTTACGGCCTCTTAATTATTAAAGCAGAGTTCCAGGCTCCTTCAGAAAAAAAAAAAAATCAGCAGCTACAAAAACTATAAAACCATTTCTTGTAAGGGAATCTGGCAGTAAAGCCTTGCTGCTTCATAGCTGGCTCCCTACTGGACTTTGTGAATGACCCGGCGTAGGGGGAAGGAGGAGGGGGGCCAAACTTCCGGCGGACTTCACCGCATCAAAGTCACAACAGGTACCCGCTCCCCGCGAAAGGTGCCAAATGTGGCAGCAGAGGGGGGAGAAGCAAACAAGCGGAGATTCCCCTTTTGGGTGGAGCTATGCTTTAACTCCACATTCAGGCCCTAAATAAATGAATTTATTTTCAGCTTATATAGAATCATGATTAGCATGTTGTTGTAAAATGTGGACACTAGGTGGAGTATACATTTATTGTAATTATCATGATCAATATTTATAGTAAATTTTCGTATGAAAACTTTTTTAGTGTAATTTGGTAATATTACTGATCGAACATAAATTAATTTGGTGTATTTTACCTGCTGTGGAGGAGGGAGTAAGAGGCAGCATTCAAAGACTCAATTTGTGTATATATAGTTACACAGACACTGTCAACACACTCAGTCAACCTCTTGAGAATGTCCCATTGGATGAAACACATCAGGGCGGAGCTTGTGCTGATGTCCACAGGCCCGCCGGAGTAGCAGCTTTTCATGGTTTATCTAGTACATGCTTTTTAATGGGAGTTAGATGCACATTATATTGATTATTGATTAAGTCTACACTGTTTGTACAGTATGGGATGCCATTTATTTCTCTTGCCTGATGAATGCTATTGATGCGAGAGGAGTGTTTGTGCAGCCCCCCTTTGGTGCACCCTGCAGTTCCCGGGTCCTTAAAACACCTTGTTACCACAGTCGCTGCTGGTATGCCCTGTGGTTCTCAAGTCTTAAAGACATCTTGTGACAACAGAGTTTATATGGATCTGAGCGCTTTAAGACCACCTATAATGTGGGGCCTTTGCATTCGGTAAAAAGCTGTGTATGATAGAGGTGGTGGAACTCACTGGGAGACTCGGAATTTCACTTTGATGGACTTTCTTTGTTTATTTTGCATTCTTATTTTAATTTTGTTTTACACATTATATGTATCACACACAAGGTGTGGGCACTGTCATTATTGTGCTGATTTAATTTTTTTTAGTATATTTAAAGGCACAGTGCAACAATATTTTGATAGCATTTTGACTTACCAGACCTGTACTTAAAACTAAGATACAGTAATAAAATCTGATGGTTTTGTCACAAGGTTGCACATTTTGGAGAAATGAGGGCGGCACTGTGCTCAGCACAAATCTCTATTCTGTTCACTTAGTTTGGAGTTCATCAGACCTCATCATTTTCACACTTCCCCTCTTTAGCAGTGTGCACAGAAGGAATGCAAGTTCATTTCCAATGGGACCAACTTCTGCTGGCTCGGCTTGCTGGGACAGTATGTCCACGTTACTCTGGGTACTGCACATTTTGTGTTGTATGATGAAATCGTATTGCTGGAGATTCAAGCTCCAATTGTGTAACTCGCAGTTCTCCCCAAATGGAATGGTTTACCGGATGAATATAGTGTGGTTGGTACAGTGTTTAAACTTAAATAAATATATGGTTAAAGCATTAAAATAGTAAAAAAAAAAAAAGGATAATAGAAAGGAAAAATGCTGCAAGTAAGCATTTAAATTATCTGTTTTTTATATGCTTTTACCTCCATTATGTTAAGTTAGTGACAAGAGGGCCGATTTACTAAAACTGGTAGAGTGCAAAATCTGGTACAGCTCTGCATAGAAACAAATCAGCTTCCAGGTTTTATTGTCAAAGCTTAATTGAACAAGCTGAAGTTAGAAGCTGATTGGCTACCATGGACAGCTACACGAGATTTTGCACTCTTTAGTTTTAGTAAATCAACCCCATGGTCTCTCTAATTACTGGCTTGGTATAAATTAATAATAATAATAAAATAATTGCAGTATCAATAATAAAAAAGAGAACTACCTGAAGCCAGTAAATACAGACCAGTACCTTTATTTTTTAATATATATTTAATATTCTAAGCATGACAGGTAACCTGCAATATATTATTTTTTGGTTTAGATATGTTTTAAATGTGGGTAATGCCTGGCCATATTCTTTAAGAACAAAAAGGTCTAATATTACCCCATGTTTGTTCAGCCTACACAGACACCCATCCATTCTGATTGTCCCTGAGTTTACAGAGAGACTGTCTATCATGTCTTCTCAGAAGTTTTGTGTTTATCTCTCATCTGTACTTTAATGTTTTTCCTATCCAAGCTATTGTAGTTTAGGCAGTTGAGCACAAAGATAATCTGTATTTAGTTAACTGAGAACTGTAACCAAAGAAATGATTAAATCTTTTTTTGTTTGCTTGGTTACCAAAAGCAAAGGTTTCTGACTGTTTAACCACATACCAAATATGCACTGTACTAGGAAATAACAGACATACAGAGAGATATGCGCGATAGCATAGTGAGAAAACAGAGAATGTTCTGAAACACTTGATTTTACTGGATAGAGTTCTCTTGCTCTCCCAAGTATAGTCAAGTTCTCTCCCCTCATAATTTTCTGTAGTAAGGAACCAAAAGCTCCATCACCCCCCCAACTCAACCCAACCCAACCTTATCAAATCACACTGTTCCCCCTACTCTCCTTTCCCCTCCCCACTCTATCTGCCCCCTCCCCTAATCCCTACTGCTATCCCCACTTTTCCCAAACTACTACCTTCACCCCTCCTTCCCCCTTCCAAGTTCCTTGCCCCCTAATACAGTCACCATTAGATTCTGCCAAAGTTTACATAACATCTCTCTTGAGTATCAGAAGCTTGAGAAACTGATATCTAATTGCTGTAAGTTGTTTAGTGTATAGTAGAGCTGCATGTTTCTGGCTAAAATGAGAATCACAATTTTTTTGCTAAGAATAAAGATCACGATTCTCGTAGTGTATCATCTTCTTTCACATTATACAAAAAAAAATTGGGCCAACTGTTTATTTATTTTTTTTTTAATTAAAGTGTATTTTCTTTAAAAAATGCGTATGAAAAAGCTGCGCAAATACGGTGTGACATTAAATATTGCAACAGCCACCATTCTATTCTCTAGGGTCTCTGCTAAAGAAAAATATATCATGTTTGGGTGCTCCAAGTAATTTTCTAGCAGAAAATAATGATTTTTACTTGTAAGCAACAAATGTCAGAAAAGGTTTGGTCTTTAAATGGTTAAACCTTCCTCATTTACACGCCAGAGTTCTTTCCTTTGATAAAAGAAGGAAAAAATACTTTGTTTCTACTTATTGGAATTGTAATAAAACTTGGCAGGCTTCCTGGATTTTTTTTTCAGCAGTGAGAACTCTCTTGTTCACTTGTTAGAAAGATTATGACATGCTATTTTGAAGATCGGGAAGGAAAAAAGACCGCGATTTTGATTCTTAACGATTAATCGTGCAGCTCCAGTGTATAGTCTAATGCCGCGTACACACGAGCGGACTTTCTATCCTACTTGGTCCGGCACACTTTCCGACGGACTTTGTCCGCCAGGTGCGCCGGACTTTAAAACGGACGGACTTGCCCACACACGCCGGGACTTTCCGGCGGGCTAAGTCCGCCCGTCTTTCCGACGGACTTTCGCCGGAGTTCCGGCGGACTTTCAGAATGAACGGACTTGCCCACACACGGACAAGTCCGTTCATTTTGAACGTGACTCAGGTGCGACGGGACTAGAAAAGGATGTCAATCTTGCCGCTTTTATCGGCGAGATTGACACCTTACTAGCCCCGTCGCGGGGCATACCAGGCCCTTAGGTCTGGTATGGATTATAAAGGGGAACCCCGCTACGCCGAAAAAACGGCGTGGGGTCCCCCTAAAATCCATACCAGACCCCGATCCGAGCACGCAGCCTGGCCGGTCAGGAAAGGGGGTGGGGACGAGCGAGCGCCCCCCCCCTCCTGAACCGTACCAGGCCGCATGCCCTCAACATGGGGGTGGGTGCTTTGGGGGAGGGGGGCGCCCTGCGCCCCCCCCCCAAAGCACCTTGTCCCCATGTTGATGAGGACAAGGGCCTCTTCCCGACAACCCTGGCCGTTGGTTGTCGGGGTCTGCGGGCGGGGGCTTATCGGAATCTGGGAGCCCCCTTTAATAAGGGGGCCCCCAGATCCCGGCCCCCCACCCTATGTAAATGAGTATGGGGTACATGGTACCCCTACCCATTTACCTAGGAAAAAAGTGTAAGTAATAAAACACACTACACAGGTTTTTAAAATATTTTATTAAACAGCTCCGGGGGGGGGGATCTTCCTCCGGCTTCGGGGGTCTTCTTCCGGCTTCGGGGGTCCCTCCGCTTCATCTTCTCCCGGCGTCCGGTTGGTTCTTCTCCCGGTGTTCCAGTTCTTCGGCCGGCTCCTCTGCTGTCTTCAGGTAGCTCTCTTGCCAGCAGAGGTCCGGACTTCTGGGCTTCTTCTCTTCTCTTCTCCAGATGTTAACACGACGCTCTCTCCGGCTGGACTGCTCTCCGAGGGCTGCGTTGTGACTTATATAGGTGGAGACCCCGCCCCCTTTTGATGTCACAGTCCCTGGGCATGCTGGGACTGTGACGTTTTAGGGGGCGTGGTCACTGGGTGATGTTGACCACGCCCCCTAAAACGTCACAGTCCCAGCATGCCCAGGGACTGTGACATCAAAAGGGGGCGGGGTCTCCGCCTATATAAGTCACAACGCAGCCCTCGGAGAGCAGTCCAGCCGGAGAGAGCGTCGTGTCAACATCTGGAGAAGAGAAGAGAAGAAGCCCAGAAGCCCAGAAGTCCGGACCTCTGCTGGCAAGAGAGCTACCTGAAGACAGCAGAGGAGCCGGCCGAAGAACTGGAACACCGGGAGAAGAACCAACCGGACGCCGGGAGAAGATGAAGCAGAGGGACCCCCGAAGCCGGAAGAAGACCCCCGAAGCCGGAGGAAGATCCCCCCCCCCGGAGCTGTTTAATAAAATATTTTAAAAACCTGTGTAGTGTGTTTTATTACTTACACTTTTTTCCTAGGTAAATGGGTAGGGGTACCATGTACCCCATACTCATTTACATAGGGTGGGGGGCCGGGATCTGGGGGCCCCCTTATTAAAGGGGGCTCCCAGATTCCGATAAGCCCCCGCCCGCAGACCCCGACAACCAACGGCCAGGGTTGTCGGGAAGAGGCCCTTGTCCTCATCAACATGGGGACAAGGTGCTTTGGGGGGGGGGCGCAGGGCGCCCCCCTCCCCCAAAGCACCCACCCCCATGTTGAGGGCATGCGGCCTGGTACGGTTCAGGGGGGGGGCGCTCGCTCGTCCCCACCCCCTTTCCTGACCGGCCAGGCTGCGTGCTCGGATCGGGGTCTGGTATGGATTTTAGGGGGGACCCCACGCCGTTTTTTTCGGCGTAGGGGCTTCCCTTTATAATCCATACCAGACCTAAGGGCCTGGTATGCCCCGCGCTCGCCGCAATAGGAAAATGTGTTTTTCCTATTGCAGCGAGCGTGAGATGCAATACCCTGCCCTCGTGTTGTATCTGGTCCGTCGGACCAGCCTACACACGAGCGGGCTTTCCGTCGGACCAGCACACACACGAGCGGACTTTCCGCCCGAAACTGAGTCCGGCGGAAAGATTTAGAACTTTCTTCAAATCTAGGTCCGGCGGGCTTTTGGGAAAAAGTCCGCCGGAAAAGTCCGCCGGTGCCTACACACGGGCGGATTGTCCGGCACACTCTGGTCCGCCGGACCAAGTATGCCGGAAAGTCCGACCGTGTGTACGCGGCATAACACTCATATTGTTCTCAAACTAAATAAGTGCTAAGTGTAAAAAGTAGGTAAATCAAACAACAATTATCTGAATGTATTCAGTATTCTGAATGTATTTCATGTCTCCTTATTAAAACCTTTGGTCTGCAACCGCTTTACCACCTCGGTGCCACGTCCTCACCCTGTACAGGTTGAGAACCATGAGGAGTATGAAGTACAGTCCATTATTGGCTCCCGTAGGTACCGTGGGCACATACAGTACCTGGTGCATTGGAAAGGGTACGGTCCGGAGGAACGCTCTTGGGTCTCATCTTCGGACGTACATGCCCCTGTCCTCCTCCATGATTTTCATAGACGTTTTTCACTCAAGCCTGGTGGTCCTCCGAGTGGGGGGGGTCGTTGAGGAGTGGGTACTGTCAGAGCTGGGCTCAGCCTTTCCTTCTCTGAGCTGGCCGCTCAGCTGTCGGCTAATTGCCAGCTCCTATCTCTCCACAGTTACTCAGCTGTTGATGATATCCTGCTCATCAGTCCTGCCTACTTAAGCCGTCCAGCCCAGAGGATCTCTGCCTTCGCCTTAGTCAACATCACAGAGACTATCGCCTGCATTCCTGTTAAAAGACTTGCTTGGCTGACATGCCTTCTGGCTCCAGATCCTGCTTGCTGTTTTACTACACTCATCTCCGGCTCCCTGACATTTGGCTTCTCTGACTATATATACATTGTCTGCACAGCCAGCAATTAACTGCGGTAATCACTGCTGGACACACAAAGTGCGTTCAACAGCGATCATCGCAGGTAATTGCTGGCTGTGTATAGAGCCGCATATGTGATTGTAGCCTTAGTGTTCAGTAAGGAGTTAGTCAAACAGTTGTGTATTGCACATTGCAATGTGAGTTCTTTTTTATTGCTTATAAATAACATTTTAAAAAGTTTTATGCTATTCAAGCCTGTTCTTCCCTACTTTTGATAAATCGCAATTAAAAGGCAAGAATAGCCTGCACATTAGAGAAGGAGAGAGGAACAAAGAGAGAGTGAATTCAGCTAAAGCGTGAGTTTTTGACCAACTTAAGCCGGGTACTCACTACGGTCGGAGCCATGCGAGATTGGTTCAGGGATCTCCTCCGCTGAGCTATTGGCTGAGAGCGCTGATCGGCTGGTTTTCTAGCATGCACGTCTGACATGAGGCGTACACACAATACAAAAATCGGATGGAAAAAATTTTTACAACGAGCTGGCTGATGATTTTCAGATCGTTACTACGGTGCTTTCGACAGCCGATTTCGCTTTTTTGTCAGACAAAACTGGATGTGCAGACTATAAAATTTTTGTCCGATGTGAACTCAACATCCAATTTTCATTTCATTAATACGCTTTTCGTACGAAAAAAAAAGACTACGCATGCTCAGAAATGAAAGAATACATACAAATTTATTAAACACATTACGTCAATTACAATTACGTTGTATTCTGTCGTACAGGAATTTTTGTACTGTGAGTTACCAAGTGCCTCATGTCCATCAAACAGAGTACCAGAACTGTTGCCGACTACGCCATTGAATTCCGTACTCTGGCAGCAGAGGTTGCTTGAAACAATGAGGCCCTCGTGGCTGCTTTTTCTCATGGTCTCTCGGATTCCATCAAGGATGAGATAGCAGCCCGAGATATACCCACTGAGCTGGAGAAGTTTATCACGTTTGCCATCCTCATTGACTCCAGACTCAGAGAAAGACTCTCTTTTAAGGAGCGCTTGCGGAAGCCTCCTGTGTGTTTGCCTCCGAGCTTTGCAATTCCACACTTGCCTCCCTCACCTTCCATGCCTCCTGGTACCAAGTCGGTCAGTGAAGATGGACCCATGCACTTGGGCTTCACGCATCTCTCTGCGGATGAGAGAACTTTTAGGAGGAGGGAGAGATTGTGCATTTATTGTGGCCAGGCCGGTCACATTTTGAAGCCTTGTTCTACCCGTCCAGGCAATGCCCGAACCTTAAGGTCCTGTCACGGACAGACCTTAGGTGGCGTTGTTTCGTCCCCAGTTATCCAGAAGGATAAGCCCATGTTTTTGGTCACAGGCTCTAATCGACTCTGGGGCTGCAGGCCTGTTCATTGATGCTGCCTTTGTATCGAAGCACTCGATTCCGCTGCAGCTGCATGACACTCCACTTGCCATTGAGGCTCTTGACGGGAGACCCCTACAGCCTGCCCATGTGACTCATGAGACGGTTCTGCTGTCTATGACTGTAGGGGCTCTTCACCATGAGATAATCCAATTCCAAGTTATTTCCTCACCTAAGTTTCTGCTGGTTATTGGTTATCCTTGGTTACAGAGGCACAACCCCTCTTTTTATTGGCTCCATGCTGAGGTTCTCTCCTGGTCGCCACAATGCAGTAAGACATTCTTCCAGAAGGTAGCCACATGCTGATGTAAGCGCCTTCGTAGCTGCCTGTTCCGTGTGTGCTCAGAGTAAGACTCCACGACACCTTCCAGTGGGCCTCCTACAACCCATACCCAATGGAGAGAGGCCCTGGACCCACCTGTCTATGGATTTCATTGTGGCGTTACCCAACTCCCAGGGCAACACAGTTATCCTTATGGTGGTTGACCGGTTCTCAAAGATGTGTCATTGTATTCCACTAAAGAAGTTGCCACCTCTAAGGAACTGGCTTCCATTTTTGCTCGGGAGATCTTTCGTTTACATGGCCTACCAAAGGTGATTGTCTGGGACAGGGGTAGTCAGTTTGTGTTCCAGTTCTGGCGAGTCTTTTTTGCACAGTTGGTAGTTCAGCCTGCTTTCTCCTCTGCGTATCACCCGCAGTCTAATGGGGCTGCAGAACAAGCCAATCAGTCCTTGGAGCAATTCCTACGTTGCTATATTTCTGACCATCATAACAACTGGTCAGACCTATTACCGTGGGCAGAGTTTGCTCACAATAGTGCCTTGAATTCTGCATCTCGATTGTCCCCGTTTATGGCGAATTATGGTTTCCATGTTGCCTGACTCGTTTGTTCCGCAGAGTATTCCTGCGTTAGAGGAGCATCTTCGTGGCCTTCATTCCACTTGTGCCAAAGTCCAGGAGGTGTTGCGATGTGCTAATGATAGGTACAGACTCCATGCTGACCGCAGACGCCTGCCTGCACCTTCCTACCAGGTTGGGGACAGGGTCTGGCTGTCATCTAGCAACCTCCGACTTCATGTTCCCTCACTGAAGTTCGCACTTCGGTTTATTGGGCCTTTCTGTATTCTTCGCAGGATTGACCCAGTTGCTTACACATTAGACCTTCCTTCTAATATGCGTATTCTGAATGTATTTCATGTCTCCTTATTAAAACCTTTGGTCTGCAACCGCTTTACCACCTCGGTGCCACGTCCTCACCCTGTACAGGTTGAGAACCATGAGGAGTATGAAGTACAGTCCATTATTGGCTCCCGTAGGTACCGTGGGCACATACAGTACCTGGTGCATTGGAAAGGGTACGGTCCGGAGGAACGCTCTTGGGTCTCATCTTCGGACGTACATGCCCCTGTCCTCCTCCATGATTTTCATAGACGTTTTTCACTCAAGCCTGGTGGTCCTCCGAGTGGGGGGGGTCGTTGAGGAGTGGGTACTGTCAGAGCTGGGCTCAGCCTTTCCTTCTCTGAGCTGGCCGCTCAGCTGTCGGCTAATTGCCAGCTCCTATCTCTCCACAGTTACTCAGCTGTTGATGATATCCTGCTCATCAGTCCTGCCTACTTAAGCCGTCCAGCCCAGAGGATCTCTGCCTTCGCCTTAGTCAACATCACAGAGACTATCGCCTGCATTCCTGTTAAAAGACTTGCTTGGCTGACATGCCTTCTGGCTCCAGATCCTGCTTGCTGTTTTACTACACTCATCTCCGGCTCCCTGACATTTGGCTTCTCTGACTATCCGTTCCGGTTCCTGAACTCTGGCTATGTTTTGACTATCTTTGTTTTATTTACTTTTATTATTAAACAAGTGTGATTTAACTGTAGTTCTGTCTCGGTTTGATTCCATGGTTCCTGACAGTGCCGCATTGCTCCGCCCACACTTGGGCAGATGCTGTGGCGTTTTGACGCCAAACTTACAACATAAAAGGCACCCACCCATCTAGACAATGCCAGAATCAATGGGAACACCCATGGTTATACCTTTTGGTCTTCAATAGGTAAGCAAAACAGGACGAGGGGATTACACTCTGTGGTGTTATTATTGGACCTGGCAATTTATGAAGTGGCACACACTCACATATTATGCCCTTGGGCAAAATTGTATTTTTTATTTTGTTTTTAGACTCTCATACCCCTTTGGGGAACTTGTGGGAGTGGCTACACACCTGGTGAGCCACCCTCTATAGAAGGAATCCTGTTTTGGTACGCCTTCACAAGGTGTGTAACAGTTTAAATTGTAGACTTATCTAGATAGATCAATATATGTGGTTGCTAGTTCTATTTGTATATACTACCATCAGTATCTCCTTAAAGCGGAGTTCTGCCGTTTTTTTTTTTTTTTTTTTAAAGTTAGCAGCTACAAATACTGCAGCTGCTGACTTTTAAAATATAGACACTTACCTGTCCAGGGAGCACGCAATGTCGGCACCCGAAGCCGACCTGTCCCTCAGCTGTCAGGTGCTACCGCCGCCATCCTCGGTAAGGAAATCAGGAAGTGAAGCCCCGCTGTTTCCCTACTGCGCATGCGCGACTCGCATTGAGCTATCCCACTGGTCCCTGCTGTTTTCTGGGACTCATGTGTCTCCCAGAATACAGTGGGGGGGGGGGGACGGGAAGTGGCATAGATACCCGCGGGTGGCACGGGTATCTATGCCCGGAAGTGGGAGCAAAATACCTGTATTAGACAGGTATTTGCTCCCCCTGAAAGGTGCCAAATGTGACACTGGAGGGGGGGAGGAACCATAAAAGTGGAAGTTTCATTTTTGGGTGGAACTCCGCTTTAAGTTATTATAATGTATTCCCAGGTTCTGGTTCAGAACACCAAGCTGAGGACTAGAAGCATATTTGAAAGGATACATTCAATCATTCTGTGGAGCTATATATTACTGATTGGAGGCACAATCTTTAAAGGTAAGCTTGTACCTATTTGGGGGTTGTGTTGGTTGTTTTTTTTTTTTTATATATCTATTCACCATCTTGTAGAAATTGACTAGATGTGTGTGATATATGGGTCCTTTTTCATCTCTATACAATTTACCTTGGTTACATTTTTTTTATCTTAGGTAAGAAACCTTTTTTTCATGGCATGTATATGTGTATATATATATATATATATATATATATATATAATATATATATATATACAATTAATTGAAGGGAAGATCATTGCCTAATGGGCATCTATAATTCATCCCTTGCTTTAGCCCCAGAAATTACCAACAATCTTGGCTAGATCAGAGGTGGAATTTCCGTTGCTTGATTTCAAGTGTCAGGATTTCTTAATTATTTTTGCATTCACACTGGTGGATAGAAATCACTTTGGTTTCTGAATTACCCTATGAAGTGTCCCCGATATCTGATTCTGAGAATCACCAGGCAAGTATATGTGCAATGTTTTGTGTGTCTATATGTATGTATACTGTCCTTTTTGTTCATTGTTCCAAGATCTTTACATATTGTCTACTATGTTATATACTATAATACTATGTATACTTATGGTATTCTTTTTCATTGTTTTTAATTTTGCATAAGCATCTACCCAGTAATGTCCTGCAGAAGCATTTTGCAAAATGCGTTGACAAAAGTTCATGGAGGAGTTTATGGACCCTATTTATTCATACAACTTGTACAGTATATGTGTCCATATGGACTTCACTTATATCTATATCTCCATGTTTATCATATTGGGTATTGTTGATTCTGTTAGTCGGGTGCTGTGTATGTTTTATGTCCTTTTAAAATCAACATATTTTGTAATAAAGAATTATATTTTAGATAACTATCGTCTCATGTTGTGCCCACAAAATCCATTTGTTTTTTGATAGAGTTGTTCCAGCTCATTCAATCCTTTTTCTCTGTATTGTGAGTAACCTCTTCACTTTTGACATGAGACTAGCATGCCACAAAAAATGGACGTTCGGTCGTCCGAAAATCTAAGCGTGTGTATGAGGCTATACACACAGGCAGAATGTCGCCTGTTTTTTTTTTTTTTGGAACCAGCAAATGTCTCCCAACATTCTGCCCATCTATAATGGGCTTTAGAGATAAGTGGTCAAAATCATCTGGTAAATGCTTATCCCTTAAAGGAGTTGTAAAGTCAGAAGGTTTTGTATCTGAATGTGTTCTATGCATTAAGACCCCTTTCACACTGGGGCCGCCCAAGCGTTAGCGGTAAAGCACCGCTCGCTTTAGCGGCGCTTTACCGCTGTTTAAGTGGTGCTTTTGGGCCATTATTGGGGGCGCTTTTAACCCCCGCTAGCGGCCAAAGAAGGGGTTAACAGCACGCGTTTTGCGGCGCTTCCGAATCGCTTTTCAGGCGCTTTGGAAGCGCTGCCCATTCATTTCAATGGGCAGGGCATTTTGGGAGCGCTGTATACAGCGCTCCCAAACTGCCCCAAAGATGCTGCTTGCAGGACTTTTCCTAATGTCCCGCAGGCGCACCACCCCAGTGTGAAAAGTCACACTGAAATGAATGAGAGGTGGTTTTCAGGCACTTTCCAGGCACTATTTCTATCACTAAAACTCCTGAAAAATGCCTCATTGTGAAAGGGGTCTAAGATAAAAAGCCTTCTGTGTACAGCAGCCCCACTCAGCTCCCCTAATACTTACCTAAGCCCCATCTCTGTCCAGCGATGTCCACAAGTGTCTCGGCCGTCCGAGTCTCTCCCTTCTGATTGGCTGAGACACAGCAGTGGCGCCATTGGCTCCCGTTGCTGTCAAAGTCAATCAACCAATCAGGAGAGAAAGTGGGCGGGGCTGGGCCACAGCTCTGTGTCTGAATGGAGACATGGAGTTGTGACTCGGATTGTGTGCCCCTATAGCAAGCTGCTTGCTGTGGGGCACTGGACAGGAGGCAGGGGCCAGGAGCACAGAAGAGGGACCCGAGAAGAGGAGGATCCAGGCTGCCCTGTGCAAAACCATTACACAGAGCAGGTAAGTATAACATGTATATTATTTTTAGAAAAAAAAAAATGAGACTTTACAATCACTTTAAGCCAGCCATAGATGGATCAACATTTGTCCGGTTCAGCAGAGTCCGGCCGAATTTGGATCAATGTATGGGCAGGCTAGTAGTACAAAAGTTGAAGAATCAGTCGACTTGTGTACAACCAGCCTGTGTTTTTTTTTTTTTTTTTTCCCCAAACGATCAGTGATGATGGGTATAGCTGGCAACCCTGATCATTTTATTCTGATGCCAGGGAAGCCTCCCCACTGTCAAAATACAATACCACAGTGGGAGTGATTCCCCCATCCACATCGAATGTGTTGATGGAGAAATCAAGGTATTTTCTTTTGTTCAACCCAGTGGTTGAACAAAAAAAAATTCATAATGTATGGGCTGCCTTAGGGTATACACTGTGGTGGATAATTGACAAAATTGGAGGAGGACACGCAGTAATTGAAAATAGTTTAGGCACATCTTGCACTGGGCACTTTATTCCCAAGGACAGATGTTGTCGTCATCTGGTTTGGAAGACAAGGAATATTATCAGAGTTGAGTATTTCTTATGAAATGCACGCTATTATTGATACTTGTATATGTGATTACTGCAGTGCTGATTATAACTGTCACAATCATACAAAAGAACTGCATGATCATTATTTTTTAATAGCACTGCACCACATCGCATGGTACTTTTTCTTTCCTGCAACCCTGCCAGGAAAGCACAGTGATTATTGCTAGCGGCTATAGCTGCTGGCAATAATCGCATGTAAAAATCCGGCATGTTGGTTGAACCAAAGTCGATCAGCCTGCCCATAGATGGTCTGACTCAGCTTTTATTCATCATTACTGACACTAAGCACAGCAGCTTAAACTGGCCATACACTAATCGAAATTCGGCCAGCACTGCAGGAACCAGCCAAATTTATATCAGTTTTTGGCTGTCTCAGTTTGAACAAAGCCAATAGATTCCTAACGAATGGTCATACTTTTATTGATTAGTGGCTATGGTGGCAGAAGCGATTCCTCCATCTACCTTATATGTATGGATGGAGCCATAGGTGTGCGCAGCCTATTACATTGGGGTGTGCACCCCAAAGTTCAAACACATATGTGTGTGTGTGTGTGCATGTGCATATATACTGACGGTGTTAGTAAATCAGTGGATGGTGTCAGTAAGGCAGTGGACGGTGTTAGTTGTTTTTATTTTTATTTTTTATTTTTTACAATTTTAGTTTTTATTCAAATTTTTAGGGGGCTTTGGTGGAATATCAGGGGTCTAAACAGGGGGAATCTGCACCACAGGGGGTGATTAGGGTCTGCCCAAGCACACCTGGCACACCCTGTGCGCACGCCTATGGATGGAGCAAACTGTTATGCCCTGTACACATGAGCGGACTTTTCGACCGGACTGGTCCGACGGACAATCCGACCATGTGTGGGCTTCATCGGACTTCCGACGAACCTTTTCGGTTGAAAATCCGCCAGACTTTAGATTTGAAACATGTTCCAAATCTTTCCTATGGGGAAGCCCGTTCATCTGTATGCTGGTCCGACGGACCAAATAGGACGCAAGGGCAGCTACAGCACCTGCCCGCGAGAATGTTTCTCTCACTGGTTCCCGGCGATAGGTTATAATCTCGCGCTAGCTGCAATAGGAAAAACACATTTTCCTATTGCAGCGAGCGCGAGAAAGAGGCGACAATGTCGTCTGGTATGGATTTTAAGGGGAACCCCCTACGACAAAAAAAAGGCGTAGGGGTCCCCCAAAATCCATACCAGACCCTTATCCGAGCACGCAGCCCGGCCGGTCAGGAAAGGGGGTGGGGACTAGCGAGCGCCCCCCCTCCTGAACCGTACCAGGCCACATGCCCTCAACATGGGGGGTGGGTGCTTTTCTGAAGGGGGGCGCACTGCGCATCACTGGGTGATGTCACCTGTTGACCCCGCCCCGTGCCTATATAAGTCGTTGCGCACCTCTCACACAGAATTACAGCGGGAGAGAGCATTGTGTCAACATCAGAAGAAGAGAAGAGGGAACAAGATGATGGAGAAGACCGGGCCACCGCTAGCAAAAGAGCAGAAGATAGCGGAGGAGCCCGACAGAAGAAACAGAGAGCGGGAGAAGAACCGGACACCGGGAAAAGAGGCCGGAGAGAGCGGAGAAGTCAGAAGAGACCACCCGAAGTCGGAAGAAGACCCCGAAGCTGTGTAATAAACTACTTTAAAAACCTGTGTAGTGTGTTTTTTATTGACACTTTTTTCCCCAGGTGAATGGGTAGGGGTAGGATTTACCCCATACTTATTCACATAGGGCGGGGGGGCCGGGATCTGGGGGCCCCCTTATTAAAAGGGGCTCCCGGACTCCGATAAGCCCCCCGCCCGCAGACCCCAACAACTAACGGCCAGGGTTGTCAGGAAGAGGCCCTTGTCCTCATCAACATGGGGACAAGGTGCTTTGGGGTGGGGGGGTCGCCGGACGCCCCCCTCCCCCAAAGCACCCACCCCCCATGTTGAGGGCATGCGGCCTGGTACGGTTCAGGGGGGGTGCTTGCTAGTCCCCACCCCCTTTCCTGACCGGCCGGGCTGCGTGCTCGGATAAGGGTCTGGTATGGATTATGGGGGACCCCCACACCGTTTTTTTCGACATAGGGGGTTCCCCTTAAAATCCATACCAGATCTGAGGGCCTGGTATGCTCTATGTCGGGGCTCGCAAGGTGTCAATCTCGCTGATAAAAGCGGCAAGATTGACTTCCTTTTCTAGTCCCGTCATACCTCATCACGTTCAAAATGAACGGACTTTAGTCTGTGTGTGGGCAAGTCCGTTCATTCGGAAGTCCGCCGTAACTCCGTCGAAAGTCCGTCGGGAAGACCGGCGGACCTAGTCTGCCAGAAAGTCCGGTCGTGTGTAGGCAAGTCCGTTCGTTGGGAAAGTCCATCGTAAGTCCGCCGGAATTCCGTCGGGAAGACAGTCGGACCTAGTCTGCCTGAAAGTCTGGTCGTGTGTACGCAGCATTAGTTTCCGTTTTAGGTTAGGAAAGATAGAGGTATGCAGAGGTAAATTGATTTTTTTTAAATAAGGGATAACTACTTTACTCATTTTGCTCTACACTAGGTTATATTCCATTACAAATGTCATGGTTTAGATATGTGAGTAACTCAATTTATATTCATGTGCGTGCCTTTGTTTTGTATACCCCTTACCTCTGCCTCACCCTTATGACTATACCCCCCCCCCCTTTTGTTATAATATTTGAAAATTTAAATAATGAATTAGGAAAAAGAAAATGGAGAGCAGTATAAATGAACCTGATAGAAAAATGGTCACCAGGACAAATAGAAGGAGTGAATCCCCAGAGTGGGACACAGATGGCACAAAGAAAAAACCTGACAGAGGTTCTAACCCTTCCTTGTGCTAGCTAAATTAAGACCAAAAAAATAGCTATAGGTACACACTAATGTAAGGTTAATTGGCCCTCTTTTCCATGTATATTGGGAATTAATATTGGAAGCGGTGGCACTGACAAGAAGAACCATCCTTTGGGGGACTATGTGTTAAACACGGTGAGACAAGTCATAACAAAGTCTTGGTTAGAACCACCTATAAAAAGTAGTGTAAAACAGATGGTGAGCAAACACTGCGCCTTGAAGGCATCTGATAAAAAGTATAGTTCTATAAGGGATAAAGAGCAATTTCTGGAATGCTGGAAAAACTGATTTCCTTATTTAGCATCAGAACACCAAACATATGTTAAAGTAAACCTTTCCTCACTCTAACAAAATTGAAAACTAAACCTTTAACTGCAAAATAGTTACCATACGGTGCCTAGCCTTCCCTTTAGAACTGTCTGAGCCTCTGGAGGGTGTAAATACCAGTGAAAGTCTGTATTTGCACAGCCTCAGTAATGCTGCCCCCATCTTCATTCTTGAGGCTTGGCAATATATTGCTAATGCTATCACATGTAGGGGTTGGGTGGTGATTGTACTTCCTACACCCTATTAATAATCACCTGAAAAATGTGAAGGATTGTTCATATGCTTTAGTGTCTTTAACAAATCCTAATGTGTATCTTATATAACCCATATTTACTTTTACAATTATTGTATTCGATTTTCTTGGTTTGTCAAGAAGAGGAGTAAAACAATGACAAAATGGTTACTGCTAAGTATACATAGAAAGTGATAAAATGTAATGTCAAATGGGCTTACATAAGAGCTTTATTTTGTGGGTAAAAGAGACAGACAGGTGATAGGAAGGGGGTGAGCTGGGAAGGTCACTGGGAATATACACTATATTACCAAAAGTACTGGGATGCCTGCCTTTACACGCATATGAACTTTAATGGTATCCCAGTCTAATGCCTCATACACACGATGCGATTGTTGGCAGGGGATTGTCTGTGGACAATCTGACTGTTAGTACGTTCCTTTTTACAATTGTTGTCCAAGTTTCGGCCAACAAATGTTAGAAGGCAGGCTAGTAAATTTTCGGCGGACAGCGGTCTGTTGTCTGATTTTCGTATGGTCAGTACACAAATCCGTCACACAAAAGTCGAAAGTACAAACACGCATGCTCGGAATCAATGCTTACCAAACACAAAATTAGCAGAAGGGGCCCAAAGGGTGGCGCTCAAGAGCTGAAATTGCTCGTAGTAAGTCACTACGTTTGTGTTTGTTGCACGACAATTGTGTACCGTTAGTATGCAAGACAAGATCCTGGCACACGCCCTTAAGACAAAAATCAGACACTCGGTTGGCCAACAATCGTACCGTGTGTACGAGGCTTTAGTCCGTAGCGTTCAATATTGAGTTGGACCACCCTTTCCGGCTCTAACAGCTTCAACTCTTGTGGGAAGGCTGTCCACAATGCTTAGAAGTATGTCTATTGGAATTGTTTGATCATTCTTCCAAAAGTGCATTTATGAGGTCAGGCACTGATGTGGACGAGAAGGCCTGGCTCGCAGTCTCCGCTATAATTCATCCCAAAGGTGTTCTATTAGGTTCAGATCAGGAGTCTGTGCAGGCCAGTCAAGTTCCTCCACCCCAAACTCGCTCATCCATGTCTTTATATGGACCTTGCTTTGTGCACTGGTGTGCAGTCATGTTGGAACAGGAAGGGGCCATCCCCAAACTGTTCCCACAAAGTTGGGAGCCTGAAATTGTCCAAAATGTCTTGGTATGCTGACACCTTAAGAGTTTCCTTCACTGGAACTAAGGGGCCAAACCCAACCTCAAACATTCCCATAGACACACTCCTAAACCTTGTGGACAGCTTTCCAAGAAGAGTTGAAGCTGTTATAGCTGCAGGGTGGGCCAACTCAACATTGAGCCCTACGGACTAATGCCCCGTACACACGGTCGGACTTTGTTCGGACATTCCGACAACAAAATCCTAGGAATTTTTCCGACGGATGTTGGCTCAAACTTGTCTTGCATACACACGGTCACACAAAGTTGTCGGAAAATACGATCGTTCTAAACGTGGTGATGTAAAACACGTACGTCGGGACTATAAACGGGGCAGTGGCCAATAGCTTTCATCTCTTTATTTATTCTGAGCATGCGTGGCACTTTGTCCTTCGGATTTGTGTACTCACGATCGGAATTTCCGACAACGGATTTTGTTGTCGGAAAATTTTATCTCCTGCTCTCCAACTTTGTGTGTCGGAAAATCCGATGGAAAATGTCCGATGGAGCCCACACACGGTCGGAATTTCCGACAACACGCTCCGATCGGACATTTTCCATCGGAAAATCCGACCGTGTGTACGGGGCATAAGAATGGTATGCCAAAAAAGTTCATGTGCGTGTAAAGGCAAGCACCCCAATATTTTTGATAATATAGTGTACATGGGCTAGCAAACCATATGCAACACTGAAAATAAAGATGAATGCACCCTAAAAGACTGTCGTTTTGCTCTTCTTGAATTTGGACAAACACTATCAACATTTGTTGGCAATGTTACAAAAAGGAGTGAAAGGAATCGTAGGTTTGGACACATTATGGGTGTTATGGCTGGGGAAAAACAATTAAAAAAAGGGCTATGAATGTAAATAAAGGAGGGAGGAAGCAAAAGAGAGGAAAGATAGGATAAACTGGGTTGGGGTACAAGGGGGATCTCTGACTGGGAGAGCACAAGTTCCACAAAAGATCTAAGGGTTGATGGTGTAAGCAATTAGAAATCAAGTTTCGGTAACTGATGGTGTTCTGTGCATAGAGATCAAACTTTGTGAAAGGCTTTTTTGGTATCCCTTGGAATAGCCATCCCCTTTTCTGTATCATGGTACCCATTATTTATTGCTTAACCCCTGGAAACAGTTTTGTGACTGTTTGTCTAGTTGCTAGGAATATGAAGATTATTAGTTTTGCACATAATGGAAAAACTGAGATGCTGAGAGATACTGAGATACTGGCCCATTAAGGGGGGTTTTCATATTTTCAACTAACCAAATACAGAGTACGGCTCTAAATCACATTGCCTTATGCACTAGGTGGATTATGTTAACACAGCATGAACATATAGATTCCATATGATGCAAAATTCAATACAACATCAGTTTATGGAAAGATCATGATTGAAAACAGGTCTATAGTCAGTTTAGATATGACTTTCCCAGAATCTGCAGGGTTAACCTTACAAGGATGATTTAATAAGAAGAACTGATTAGAGCGAAAAAAAAAAAAAGTATTTGCATTACACAACTGTACGGAATAAAATATATCAATAAATGAAATTTGAGGCCAGTTTTCCAGACACAGAGTAAAACTGATTAAGATCTAGCTAAGACTGCTCTAAAAAATAGCCCTAGCAAATGTTCGGAAAGCATCCAACAAAATCATCTGTGTATATATTTGTTTCTAAATGTGCATCAGATTTAAAGCGGGGTTCCACCCAAATTTTGAACATTATCTCTATGCATTCTCTTCCTTGCCTAGATGCTGACATGCTGTGTTAAAAAATTTAAATCGCCGTAATTACCTATTTTTTTCTAATCTTCTTAGCACTTCCTGGTTTTCCTCCCATGGGAGTAGGCATGTTTCTAGCCTCTCCCAGACCTCCCACAGTCCCCTGGGAGCTAGTCTCAGGCTTCCCAGCATGCATTGTGCAACAGCGTCATCACAACATCTCGGTGAATGCTGGGAGCACAGCATTCACCGCATCCAGGAAATACATGCTTGTGGGCTTCAAATGCCCACAATGAAGATGGAAACCGCCTTCAGCGAATTTTATAAGTTATTCTTTACAACGAAATCGGACACAGGCGGACTTATTACACAGAACATGTGAGTAGATAATCATGAGAAGAAAAGTTTGTGAATGAACTCCAAAAAAAAAAAAAAACGATAGATAGGTGGACCCCCGCTTTAATCACTGGAGAGAGTCCTGGCAACACTGTTTCAGGTACATGTAAAAAAAAGCTTAAAGTGTAACTCCAGACAATTTTTTGTTTTATTATTCGACTGGGTGGGAGGGCATTAAAACCTTTGGCAGGTTTTCATAAAGGTAAGAGTTTTCAATTTCTATACTAGCAACAAGAAAGTCACAAATCTGGAAGTGAGGGAAATTCTTCAATGTGGACACAGAGATAAATAAAGAGCTGGCCATAGACTATTAGATTTTTTTTTGTATAGCCTTCAGTCTAAAAAAAAAATAAATCTAACAGATCCATCCATCAATGCTATACAGTGCGGAAGGAGTAAATCCCCCTGCTGGACTATTGTATTATGGCAGCCACCACCAGCAGCTGTCATAGTACCCAAACATTTGCTACATCTGATTGGATGCAGGTGCTGTTTGGCTGATGATTTTCCACATGATTCCTTCGATTTTTTTTAAACAAAGGAAGAAGAGCAGGAAGGGGTCGACAAGGCCACCCATTAAGCGGATTTCATGACCAGCTTGAAAAAAAAAAGTGCTTCATTGCTCTCTGTGTTCCTCTGTTGGGAGATCTCACCTCACTTCTGGTCCTTGTGAAAACATTGCAAAATCACCCAAATAGGACCACAGAGATCATTGAATAGTAATTGAGTTTCTTACCCTTCCCACACTTACAAAAATAAGAAATGTGAAGATTCACTTTAAAGAGGAACGCCAGTCATTTGTAAATAAAATAACTGTAGCTGCTGACTTTTAATAAACAAGTACTTACCGGCCCAGATTTCCAGCACTGTCTTCACCCAGGCCGTTTCTTCGCCAGTCTTCAGATCTTTGGATCAGTGCTTCTAGACTTAGCAAACTTCTCACAGAGCTTTTGGGGTACTGCAACCATCTTGTCATGTAATTTTGTGCTGTTTTACCTTCCGGCAGAAGTGAGTGCAGTGCTTAAACCAATAAATTCTTTATGTTGAACTCCGGGAATTAGACAAAATCTTCCCTTGCAGTGGGCCATGTCCCCTGTCCCCACCACTGCGTGGGGTTAAATCAGTGTTTCTCAACTCCAGTCCTCAAGGCGCACCAACAGGTCATGTTTTCAGGCTCTCCATTATTTTGCACAGGTGATTTGATTAGTTTCATTGCCTTAGCAATTACCATAGCCGTTTCATCCGAGGGAAATCCTGAAAACATGACCTGTTGGGGTGCCTTGAGGACTAGAGTTGAGAAACACTGGGTTAAATGCTTGTTTAGACCAGGAGTGTAGGGATAAGGTATACTATTTATCCTACCCCTCTATCCTGTAGGCTTCAGCACTGTTCTCTTCTACCCTAACCCTTGGCTGTGAGCGGTCCCTAGGTGTCACCACATACAGTTCAGGGCTAATAATCGTGCATTGCACATGGAGGAGGTGAGCATGAGATCTGGGATGAGAGTGTCATAGAGAGGAAGAAGCACTAGACCCATCACATGTGTAGCGCACAGATAATATCGGTCTGGCTGTTCCATTCTCTGATAGGCAAAATACAGCCAGGCACACGGTATTCCCCAGTCACTTGAGTCAGAGAACAGACTGTGCATGTCTTTTTTTAAATTTTTTTCTTATTTTTGGGTATGAACTTGGATAGGGTGAGGGTGATCCTAGGGATACTCCAATAACCGAAGAACATGCAAATGACGACATTAACTCTGCATTAATACTTCAGGAAGAAAGTGTGGAAGAACGGTACAAAGCATCGACTCCCCGGCAGGAATACAGTCCTGAATGTAAAAAAGGAAGCTCTCCCATAAGAGGCCAAAGAAAGTCCCTAGATCTAGAAGACTAGTACCCACTATTTGCTGAATACCGTGTAGCTGCCTGCCGTATCAGTCAGTTCTTGTACTTGGATTGCCTGTGTCCTGGATCCTTACAAGGGCTCTCTGCAATCTTCAGAAGGCTAGGCTAGAGGTCCCCCAGCCAAAGCAAAGCTGGGACCCTATAAAGCAGTGGTCATCAATCCTGTCCTTAGGGCCCACTAACAGACCAGTTATGTATTACCTTGGGGAGATGCAGACTAGAATACTGCAATCACTGAGCAGAAAATGATATCACCTGTGATGTATTTCAGTTATCTTGCAAACCTGGCCTGTTAGTGGGCCCTGAGGACAGGGTTGATGACCACTGCTATAAAGGTATCTTTGAGCTGCAGGTGAACTCCTGGGGATGCCATAGCCCTCAAGCTGGGTCTTATTCCCTCAGGAACAAGAGAGTTCTGCTTTAGATTTCAGCCCATTTATACCCTTCTCAGCCCCTTGCTGGTCACTCACCATACTGAGCAGGGATTGGCTGAAGAGGCATTAATCTGCAGGCCACGGTCTGTAGTCTTCCTCCCACTGTCCCAATGCTCTCTGAGAAAACAGAGGAAAGTAAAGGAGTGTATATCAATAGAACCTAGAACAGACTTAACCAAACGATAAATGCTCCCCCTGGCTACAAAGAGGAAAAAAACTAAAATTATAACCTAGTAGCCTACTGGGACACTACACATGGATAAAGGAAGCCTGCTGGAGCTAGGACTTAGGTAGGTATTCCTCTTTATTCTTGCACCCTTATGCCCTGTACACACGGTCGGATTTTCTGATGCAAAAAGTGCGATCGGATTGTGTTGTCGGAAATTCTGATCGTGTGTGGGCTCCTTCAGACTTTTTCCGTCTGAATTTCCGATACACAAAGTTGAAGAGCAGGATATAAAATTTTCCGACAACAAAATCCGGTCGTTTAAATTCCGATCGTGTGTACACAAATCCGACGCACAAAGTGCCACGCATGCTCAGAATAAATTAGGAGACGAAAGCTATTGGCTACTGCCCCATTTATAGTCCCGACGTACGTGTTTTACGTCACCGCGTTCCGAATGATCGGATTTTCTGACAACTTTGTGTGACCGTGTGTATGCAAGACAAATTTGGCCCAAAATCTGTCGGAAAAAATCAGATGGATTTTGTTGTCGGAATGTCCAGTCAATGTCCGATCGTGTGTACAGGGCATTAGATTAAATAAATTTTTACTCCTTGCAGTTTCGGGGGGATGGGGGGGGGGGCATAATGTGAGGGTAGATTTTGTATATTTCACAGCATTTAGAAAATTGGAATAGAGAGCAGCTAGAATATAGAAGATAAATACCAAGTTGAGAATATGAACCATTTATGGAAAGTTGGACAAAAAAGGGAAGGCCATTGCTGCCATTTTTTTGAAGCTCTGGGGCTGTTTGCTATACTTTTCCCTACTAAGGCCTCATGCAAATAGAGCTATCTAGGAGCAACTTTCAGCTCCACTACAGGCAGCTGTTCAAAGTCTAGGACAGGCTGCTGCTGAATAGAGCAGACTGCTGTACTGATTGGCACCCACATGTGGGGACCTGTGCATTCAGGGAAGAAGGTGCGAAATGCATAAGATATTGTACCAGACATTTGCCCCTGAACACCTAGGATCCTAAATACAGATAACCACATGGTACAGCGTACAGCCTCATCCAGCCAGAGTCATAGACTTTGAAAGGTTGCCTGCAGTGGGGCTGGAAACTGCACATGTCCTGGGAAGGATGCACTGCTAGAATGCCTTATGTGCAAGGAATCTAAATGAGTCACCGACTATGTCTGAAGTCTGCTTTATATACATATGCTGCATAGGTGTGCGCAGCCTGTTGCATTAGGGTGTGCACCCCAAAGCTCAAACACACATGCCTTTCTGTGCAGTCTCAGCTGCATTGGACAGTGATTGAATGGGAAGTGCTCTGTGCTGAGCGGCTTCTTGTTCAATCCAATCTGAAGCATAGTAAACACAGTTTACTATGTTTTAGTTATGAACACAGTGAGTGTGTTCACTGTGTTCATTTAGAAAAGGAAAAAAGGAAGGGGCCAGCATATTACATATTTACTAGCCCCTTCCCCTGTTCTCCATCCTGAAAGGAGGGAAGCCAGCAGCACCACGAGGCAGGTGGAAGCAACATGGGGGGGTCCAGGCATTAGGGGCAATCTGCACAGCATTTAGCGATTAGGGTGTGCCCAAGCACACCTGGCACACCCCCTGCACACACCTATGATATGCTGCAAACAATGTGAAAAGTGGGGTAACTTTTGGTAAGTTAGTTGAAGGGCCTGTTCAAACATATTGTGCATTAAAGGGCATGAAAATACTTGAAAAACGGATGTGCGTTACCTTTCATTGGCATGCATTTTTATGAGCGTTAATGTGAAACGCATTTTAATGCATGTTAACTTGCTGTGGGTCCTTGTAGGGTACAAAGTAATAATTTTCTTTTTTTCTTAATAGATTTGCATTAACTTGATGGGCAAGCATGCAGCATTGTAATGCACTCAAACTGCATATAACACCAGCGTTGTGGTGTGAACACTTGTTACTTGTTTTACATTTCTATTCATGCAGCATACCTAAAAATATTTATTTTAATTATACATAGGACACTATTAGCAGCTTCTATTGCTTTAAAAATATGGCAATGTGAAGATATAAATAAGACTGGAGGCGAGAAGACTCAGAGACAGTGTTTGATAGCAAGGACAGTCCTGCACCTCTAGTTAACTGATAATGAAATGGCAAACCTAACTCTCCTTATAAACACAACATAGTAAGGGAGAACTAAGTAGGATTTTTCAGTCCTGTTATTTTTAGAAAAGAGCACTGCAGCACCCTCCTAGATGGGTGTTAGCTAAGGATCCGGCGTGTTCGCACAGCCCACGTGCAGAGCCCGCCAGGAAGTCGGCACTGCACTGCACTAATCACAGGCAGTGAGACATTGTCACGATGCGCGGCTGCAGAAATTGGGAAATGTCTCACTGCCTGTGATTAGCGCAGCGCAGTGCCGACTTCCTGGCGGGCTCTGCACGTGGGCTGTGCGAACACGCCGGAACTCATCCTTAGTGTTAGCATTAGGTAGATTTAGTTCTGGCTCATTGTGTTCAGTGGAGCTGTATTTTTGTTGCTGGGTAACTTTATCTGGTCTAACTAACCAATATGATTGATCTCTCTCTTTTCCAGAGAGCAGTAGAATCTTCTGGAACATACTGTAGGTGTGGAGTAAATATTTATACAGCCCTGGTCAATCCCAGGCAGGATGGCCCTGAAGGCTGCTAGAGACTATTTAAGTACTCTGAGAAATAGAGCTGCCAGGGCTTCTCCTTCGGGAGAGAAACAATCCCTCCAGGCAGCGCCACCATGTGCTTGCTGTTCGTGAATCCTCAGGTGGATGACCTTTGGGCCTGGATGCTGAAGTTACAGAGAGCTGACTGCATACCTCCCAACCGTCCCTGGTTTGCTAGGACCAATTTGATTCATGTCCCGGGGTCCCAGCGAAACAGGGTTTGGTTCCTGCATGCTGGGAGCTACACTGTGCATGGCAGCTTGCATCTCTCCCCGGCTGCCTCTGGACACACAGTGCAGAGCAGAGTGCACTGAACCCGCCCCTCCTTCTCCTGAGTTTTTCTGTACACAGAGAAGGAGGCCGGGAGCAGCACACCACTCTGCTAGAATGTGGCTGCTCTGAGATTTGCAGTGGAGGGAGGCATGGGGAAGAAGGTGAGGGGGGGGAGATGGAGCCAGGATAGGATCAGGGGGAAGGATGTAGCTGGGATGGGATTGGGGGAATGATAGAGTTGGGATGGGATCTGGGGGAATGGCTGGAGCTGGGATGGGATCACGGGGAAGGATGGAGCTGGGATGGGACTGGGAGAAATGGATGGAGCTGGGATGGGATCAGAGTGAAGAATGGAGCTGGAATTGGATCAGGGGGAAGGATGGAGTTAGAATGGGATCGGGTGGAAAGATGGAGTTAGAATGGGATCAGGGGAAGGATGAAGCTGGAATGGGATCGTCAGGAAGGATGGGGCCGAGATGGGATCGGGGGGGAATGGAGGGAGCCGCGATGGGATCGGGGGGTGGAGCCGGGATGGGATCCGCGAGGAGGAGTGGATGGAACCAGGATGGGATCGGGGGAAATGGATGGCGCCGGAATGGGATCCTAGGGAGGAATGGATGGAGCCGGGATAGGATCGGGGGAATGGACAGAGATGGGATGGGATTGGGGGAATGGATGGAGCCGGAATAAGATCGGGGGAATAGATGGACCTGGAATGGGGGGGATGTTGGAAGGAGGCAACCAACTTTCCTTGGACATTTGTGACTACACACTGCTGTGAGAGATCTTAGAGACTTTTGGGCTGCTGCCACCCCTCTTGTGCTATAGTGTATGCTGTGTGTTTGTTTAAAGGGGACATCAGCTGGTTGTACTGAAGAGCTCATTCATCGAATTCTTTGTGAAGGGACTCCGCTGTTGTTGCTCTAAAGAAGAAGCTTTGACCCTTTTAAATGCTTCTACTACAAAGCCATAAAAACATAGAGATCGCTCTGGGACTTTGAGTGAGGTGAGAGGTTGGGCTGTGTGAGTCATCTCGGATGGTTGGTGGCCACTGCGCATGCGCAACCCCATCGGCGGCGGGCGTTCTCCGCGCTTGTGCACCACACCACCCATACATGAGGGGGGCGGAGCATCCAGGCCCTTCTGCGGGGTATAGCTGGAGGCCCACTTTTCACTTGTAGCTTGGCGTCCCTACACAGAAGTTGCATTTTTTGAGGGGGAGCTTATTTGGTTCCTTCCACTTTATTCAGGTAACATCTCATACATTCCTTGCACATTTTTTATGTTTTTTTCACTGTTCTCATACACATATTCTAGGCTCTCTCACTCTACACTTATCCAATGCACATGATTTTTTACATTCTTATAATTTCTACACTGTCCCATAGTCTCCCTGTTTGCACCAGCTTTTTAACCATGCTGGTTCATATATACTACATATTATATACATTTATTTCTTCTCGATCCCCTTCAGTCTGGATTTCGTCCTCAACACTCCACAGAAACTGCTCTCCTAAAACTAACAAACGATCTACTAACGGCCAAAACCAATCGACACTATTCTGCAGTGGCGTTGTTAGGTGGGTGCGGGGGGTGCGGGCCGCACCGGGTGACACCCGCCAGAGGGGTGACACCCGTAGGTAGCGGCACGCACCGCTTACATTGCCCGCTGCCCTGATCTGCTCCTCCGTCCGGACTTGCGCTGTGTCCCTCAGCGCAGCGGACTGAAGCCGCCTCCCCCTCCTCTCTGTTTACATTTCCACAAGAGGAGGGGGAGCCCGAGGGACACACACGGCTGTGTGTATCATCCGCGCTGTTCTGAGGTCTGTAAACTTTATGTAATTGTGGGTGCAGGGGGTGTCTATGCTAATAGGGGCTCTGCACTGAGGGGGGGTGTCTATGCTAATGGGGGGCTCTGCACTGAGGGGGGTGTCTATGCTAATGGGGGCTCTGCACTGAGGGGGATGTCTATACTAATGGGGGCTCTGCACTGAGGGGGGGTGTCTATGCTAATGGGGGGCTCTGCACTGAGGGGGGGTGTCTATACTAATGGGGGCTCTGCACTGAGGGGGATGTCTGTACTAATGGGGGCTCTGCACTGAAGGGGGATTCTATACTAATGGGGGGCTCTGCACTGAGGGGGATGTCTATACTAATGGGGGCTCTGCACTGAGGGGGGGTGTCTATGCTAATGGGGGCTCTGCACTGAAGGGGGATTCTATACTAATGGGGGCTCTGCACTGAGGGGGATGTCTATACTAATGGGGGCTCTGCACTGAGGGGGGGTGTCTATGCTAATTGGGGGCTCTGCACTGAGGGGGGTGTCTATACTAATGGGGGGCTCTGCACTGAGGGGGGTGTCTATACTAATGGGGGCTCTGCACTGAGGGGGGTGTCTATACTAATGGGGGCTCTGCACTGAGGGGGGTGTCTATACTAATGGGGGGCTCTGCACTGAGGGGGTGTCTATACTAATGGGGGTCTGCACTGAGGGTGTGTCTATACTAATGGGGGCTCTGCATTGAGGGGGGTGTCTATACTAATGGGGGCTCTGCATTGAGGGGGGTGTCTATACTAATGGGGGCTCTGCACTGAGGGGGGGTGTCTATACTAATGGGGGCTCTGCACTGGGGGGGTGTCTATACTAATGGGGGCTCTGCACTGAGGGGGGGTGTCTATACTAATGGGGGCTCTGCCCTGAGGGGGGTGTCTATACTAATGGGGGCTCTGCCCTGAGGGGGGATTCTATACTAATGGGGGGCTCTGCACTGAGGGGGGGATTCTATACTAATGGGGGGCTCTGCACTGAGGGGGGGATTCTATACTAATGGGGGCTCTGCACTGAGGGGGGATTCTATACTAATGGGGGCTCTGCACTGAGGGGGGATTCTATACTAATGGGCAGGGGTCTACACTGAGAGGGGGATTCCATACTGATGGGGGTCAGCACTGAGGGGGGAGTATGTACTGATGGGGGGGTCTGCACTGAGGGGGGAGGTTGATACTGATGGAGGGGGGTCTGCAGACTCTGCACTGAGGGAGGGTGTCTGAACTGATGGGGGGTCTGCAATAAGGGAGGGGGTCAGTACTTAGTGGGGGGTCTATACTGAGGAAAGGGGGTCTGCACTGAGCGGGGGTCTATATTAATGGAAGGGGGTCTGTACTGAGGGAGGGGGGCTATATTGATGGAGTGGGGTCTGTAGTTAGTGGGGGGGTCTGTACTGAGGTAGTTGGTGGAGGAGGGGGTGACACCAATTTTTTCGGCATCGGGTGACACCAACCCTAGTGACGTCACTGCTATTCTGTACTCCTACTCCTGGACCTCTCTGCTGCCTTTGATACGGTTGACCAACCCCTCCTCCTCAAAACACTACACGCCTTTGGTCTCCCTGACTGTACACTTCGCTGGTTCTCTTCCTACTTATCCAACCGCACCTTTAGCTTTTCTTATAACTCTACTTCCTCCTCTCCTCTTCCTTTCTCTGTTGGGGTCCCTCAGGGTTCTGTTCTTGGACCTCTACTATTTTCAATCTACACTGCCTCCCTGGGTCAACTAATAGCCTCCCATGGCTTCCAATACCACCTCTACGCTGATGACACCCAAATCTATTTCTCTACCCCTCAGCTCACTCCCTCTGTCTCCTCACGTATCAGTAATTTACTCTCAGATATATCAGTCTGGATGTCTCACCACTTCCTTAAACTCAATCTAGCCAAAACCGAACTTATAATTTTTCCTCCCCCCTATGCCTCTTCCCCTGATCTCTCTGTCACAATCGATGGCACAACTATAAGCCCATCCCCACATGCCAAGGTTCTAGGTGTAGTCCTAGACTCTGAACTCTCCTTCAAGCAACACATCCAATCACTGTCCAAATCCTGCCGCCTCAACCTCCGCAACATCTCCAAAATACGCCCCTTTCTAACCATTGACACAACAAAGCTCTTAATTCACTCGCTGGTCATCTCTCGCCTTGACTACTGCAACTCCCTTCTCATTGGCTTACCTCTACATAGTCTATCACCTTTTCAATCCATTATGAATGCCGCTGCCAGACTCATCCACCTTACCAATCGCTCTGTGTCTGCCACTCCTCTCTGTCAATCCCTCCACTGGCTTCCGCTCGGCCAAAGAATTCAATTCAAAATTCTAACAACTACGTACAAAGCCATCCACAATTTCGCCCCCAGCTACATCACTAGCTTAGTCTCTAAATACCAACCTACTCGCTCTCTTCGTTCTGCTCTCTAGCTCCCTTGTCACCTCCTCCCATGCTCGCCTCCAGGCCTTTTCCAAAGCCTCTCCAATCCTATGGATCTCCTTACCCCAATCTGTCCGCTTATCTCCTACTTTATTAGCTTTCAGAAGATCCCTGAAAACCCTTCTCTTCAGAGAAGCCTATCCTACCCACACCTAACAACTGTACTTTCATTTTTTTCCATCAGCTCATCCCCCACAGTTATTACCTTTTGTCTCCACTTGACCCTCCCTTCTAGATTGTAAGCTCTAACGAGCAGGGCCCTCTGATCCCTCCTGTATTGATTTGTATTGTAAGTGTACTGTCTGCCCCATGTTGTAAAGCGCTGCGCAAACTGTTGGCGCTATATAAATCCTGTATAATAATAATAATAATAATTTATTTATGCCATTTTACTACATCAAGCTTAATTTACCATTGAAGTGTTTTGGACATATATACATTTATATACAATTTTATTTACTAGAACTTATTGCATTAAGCTTAATTGGCCATCATTGTGTCTTTTGACACGTATATATATATTTTTTAGTTGTCATTCAAAGTGGACAAGTTGAGACCATAGGTACACACACTTCTACCCAGGCCATGTCGGTCCTCCGGATGTCACCGTGCTATGAGCTTTGTTTGCTCCGCCCCCTCAGCTCCCGAGCTGAATGATTGTTGCTGCCGCCGTCTGGATACCCAGCGACAGGCGATTTGGCCCAGCCCATTGGCGAGTATGAGGTCTTTTAGTAGACCTCTCTGACCATTCACCTCATATGCATTCATTGTTAACATACATTTATTGATCTTATTACCTACTGTATACTGCAGATACAATATTTATGCATCCACCCCTGAAGAAGCGAGCGTGGTCTCACGAAACGCATAGGGTATTAGTGATGCTTGTATTTTTCTTTCTTACATTTCTGTACAACTGCAGGTGTATTGTTATTCTTCTATTGTGTATGTACACCTATTGGCTTGGCAATTCATATTTATTGCTGTTGCTTACTTATGCATGATATTTTACAATAAATTGATATTCTTTTACACTTGTTATGAATTTTGGCTAAACCTCTCTCACCTCACTCAAAGTCCCAGGGCGATCTCTATGTTTTTATGTATTATATTAGGGATGGAGGTGTTATAGGGGGTGACACCAGACCTTATCTTCATTTTCTACTACAAAGCCAAGTCAATAGTTTGCTTCTACAAGGACTGCTGCTCCAGCTTTACAGAAGGAACTTTACTGTCCTCAACCTGTACATAGTTCTATTTTATGGAGTATCCCACTCAATTACCTTAACCCTATCCCAGTTACTCCAAAAATGGAAACAAGCTTTTCATCGTCTATTACGATCGTGTGTATGCCTCATCGGACTTTTTTTTCGAAAATTCTGACAGACCTAGAAATGGAACATGTTCTAAATATTTCCGACAGAACCCATTCCTATTGGGAAACCCGCTCGTCTGTATGCTGTTCCGACGGACCAAAAACGACGCATGGTCTGAAGCAAGTACAAGATGGAAGCTATTGGCTACTGGCTATTGCACTTCTAGTCCCGTTGTACGTATTGTACGTCACCGCATTCTGGACGGTCGGACTTTGGTGTGACAGTGTGTAGGCAAGACCGCTTGTGCGGAATTCTGTCGGAGTTCCTTCGGAGTTTATTCCGATGGCAAAACCGGTCGTGTGTACAGGGCATTAGACTGGTTTATTGGGGCAAAAAGTCAGTGAACTTGTGCCTGTCTGCTGGGTAATCCGCTGGGAAAAGAACCTAGAAAAATACCAAGGGGCTCCTTTTGGGGGTAGCGCTACAGAATTTAAAAGGCAAGCAGCAATTTTGAAATCATTTTTAAAGGTACGCTATGTGAATGGGAATGTATAAAGTAAGAGTCACCCCAATTTGGTTGCAAAAGTGGAAACACAAGTATCCCCACAACCCTGAGTGCAAACCCACTTGATTCAATTCTTATGCCCCCTACACACGGTCGGACATTGTTCGGACATTCTGACAACAAAATCCTAGGATTTCTAAACGCGGTGACGTAAAACACGTACGTCGGGACTATAAACGGGGCAGTGGCCAATAGCTTTCATCTCTTTATTTATTCTGAGCATGCGTGGCACTTTGTCCGTTGGATTTGTGTACACACGATTGGAATTTTCGACAACGGATTTTGTTGTCGGAAAATTTTATATCCTGCTCTCAAACTTTGTGTGTCGGGAAATCCCATGGAAAATGTGTGATGGAGCCTACACACGGCGGAATTTCCGACAACAAGGTCCTATCACACATTTTCCATCAGAAAATCCGACCGTGTGTACGGGGCATAAAAGTGTAACTAAAGGTAAGACTCTTTTTTTTCATTTTGGATAGAGTAGAAGAGGTTATTTCAGTTTTGTCAGTTTTTTTTTTTTTTGCCATCTGTTTCCTATTGGGGAAATTGCCCTTCACTTCCTACCCTATAGCCAATACAGGAAGTGAGTGGAAATCACCGGGGTCACCAGAACTAGTGTCTCCTTTGGAAGATTTTCCCTCTATTAGTGTTCTGTCGACCCAAATTTTTGGACTTTTGCTTTTTACTTTCCATGATAATGGTAAACAGGACATTTAGAGATGGTGAATCTCCCTAATGGGGTACAGACAGCAATAAAACTGACAGGTGTTCTAATCCATCTTCACTCTATCCAAGACTAAAAAATAGTTTCCCTTTGGTAAAACTTTAACTCTATCCCTGTTCAAGTGATGTTCACTTTCTACCAAGAGCCGCACAGCCTTGGTTTCTGAAAGTGTTTGTCGGGTCCTCTTCATCCTGCACATGCCAGCTGTGGCACTATTTATTCCAGTGGTGGAACTTTCAGGATCGCAGCAGCCGCACTTGTGACTGGGCCCTGCCATTCTGCCGCTGTGGGGGGCCCCAAGACCCGGCATCTCCCCCTGCACCTCTGGCTTTCAGTTTGGGATGCAGTGGGGCGAGTGGGAGGCGGCGATCGGCAGCTCTATGGTGCCCGGGGGGGGGGCTAATAGTTCTCCTCCTGAGTGTATACAGTGGAGATGGGAGGGACCTCTGACCCAGGCAGCTATCAGTTTCACTCTTCAGTGTACAATTGAGTCCGCTCTCTGCTTGTACACTTATAGCTGCCCGGGTCAGAGGCCCCTCCCCTATCCACTGTATACACTTGGGAGGAGAACTACAAGCCCCAGAGAGATTGCGTGGTCCACAGGCACAATAGAGCTGCCGATCGCCCCCTGCCACCTCCCCGTGTGCTGGGGGTGCACAGACAGCAAAGACCAGCCAGGTACAGGGGGAACTTCTGGAAGGGGGGGTGGCTGTCTGGAGACCCTCATGTAAGGGGGGGCCCTCTGGGGACCCAGGTGTAAGGGGGGGCTCTCTGGGGACTCTGATGTAAGAGGGGGCTCTCTGGTGACCCTGATGTAAGGAGGGGGCTTTCTGGAGACCCTTATGTAAGGGGGGGTTCTCTCTGGGGACCTTGATGCAAGGGGGTCTCTCTGGGACCCTGATGTAAGGGGAGGCCCTTGAACATACCATTTGCCTGACTATCTACATGGACCATGTTTGCAGATCACGAATGTCCAAACTCCTGATCTACAAACTTGTTCTAGCTCCACAACCCACAAAACCTTTAAGTCACTGGCTCAATGTGACAACCAGGGGACTAGCATTTTTTAGAATCAGAAATGGTAGCCTGCATATTTCTTCAGTGCAAATTCCTTTAAAATTTTTTAGTTGGTATAAAGGAGACTATTTAATAGATAGATAGATAGATAGATAGATAGATAGATAGATAGATAGATAGATAGATAGATAGATAGATAGATAGATAGATAGATAGATAGATAGATAGATAGATAGATAGATAGATAGATAGTGAAAATGGGGCAGTTATATGTTTAAATATTCTCTAAGCTCACATCAGCTTGATGTGTACTAAGCCACTGCAGTCAAATGTTCATTTTTGTAAATGCTGTTGCAAAACAGTTGTTACATTTCTTAAAGACTTTTAGTATGAACAGCTGTGCTGCAACAAATGGTGATGTCCGTGTGCCATAAAACAGTACGTTTAAAGCTAAACTCCAGTCAGCTTGTAAATGCATTTTTGGTCAATCCCCTGTACTCTTTAGTGAGGCACCAATGCTCAATAAAGTGTAACTCCACTTTTGTTGAGAAAAAAAACAAAAAACTCTGTCCTCTGGGTGATCTATGTACATTGCAGGGATTTTATCAAACTTTGTTGCAGATTCCTACCTTTTGGTATTCTGAAGAAATAAGTGTAAGGCTGACCGCAGGTCAGCCTGTATTTGTAGGAGGAGTCAGGCTGCATAAAGCCTGCCCTCCTTTACCTCCTTCCCTGTGGTCGTTGGATCTCGTGTCCCACCCACCCATTCCCTTTCTTTTTTTCATTTTATTTCATTTCATACTTGGGTATGCCCCCTTTTAGGCATACTGATCACGTGACCCAGGCACACTTCAGGTCTATGTTCTCTGTTGCTCTTTGTTTCTTTCCTACACTATCCACAGATTGACTCCGAGTACAAGTGTTTGTCTGTGTCCATGTGCAAAGTGACTCTAATGGGAGTGATTTTATAATTATCAATCAGCTGCTACACTTGCAGAGTTCTGATGAGGAAAGTGGCAGGATTTGCATCCCTTTAGTGCTTTCCCTTTGCGAATATCTCACCCAGTCAGTACCACCTGGCACAAAAAAAGATTTCAAAATCAACTGAGCCAGGTGTAAAATTATCCACCCCACTGCTCTTCCTTAGGCTGGCCATACACTATACAAATTTTCTTACAATTTTCTTTACTATTTTACTTTACTTTACTAAACTATGTAGTGTGAGGGCCTGCCTAATTGGATACAATTGAAAGTGTTGTTTAGTTTTGACCTCATATTATATGGTTGTTGGTAAATCAAAAGGAAAATTGTACAAGAGGATTGAACATGTATGGCCGGCCTTAGTTGTGCAAATGCCCTCTCATCAATGCCATTTTGCACAGAGCAGGACCAGCAGGAAGGCTAGTATAGAAGTATAACATGCTGTGGGGGTAAACTTTCAGGTCAATTTATCAGTTTGACATGCATGGATAAAGTTCAGTGTAACCTCTCAGTAGTCATTTTCCATTGTGCATTAGCTGTACAATGACCATTCTTCATATTTACATAACCCATCAGTGGCCAGCCTCTAGAGTTTGTGCAGATCATCCTCTTTGTTTAATCAAGCTGCCACTATTCTTTTGCATTCATTATTTCTGGTGAGTGATTCATTCATATGGTGGTTGGTTGTCTCCACAGATGAGAAGATTCAAATCTCGATTGGAAGTCATACGTTTATTTCACTTCGATGAACTATTTATTTATATCACTTTTGGGACTTTTATTGAATTGTCTTATATTTATATTTGAATTGTTTATAATTATATTTATTTGCACCTTTTTAAAAAAAAAAAAATCTTTATTTCTTTTTTACATGAGATATGATCACATTTGAGGTGCTGCAAAATTAATTTATTGTAGATTTGTTTTTGATGTGTTTATATCTACCCTATTTTTCTTGGCAACTTTTAATCCTCTGGTATATGTAATATTATATTTTTGGTTTTGGGTTTAATACCGCTTTAATACCATCTTATACTGCAGCATGTAACACCTCCCATATAACCTTATACCCCAACGCTCATCATGCACCCCCACCATGACCTAATGGGCACATCCTAGTCACCCATTCTTTTTTTTTTTTAAAACATTTACACATAGCCACTTTAACCACTTCCATACCACGCGAATTCCAGCACCCCTCTCCTACATGTAAAAATCAATTGTTTTGCTAGAAAATAAAAGAGCCCCGAATCATTATATATATATATATTTAGCAGAGACCCTATTGAATAAAATGGCGGTCATAGCAACTTTTTATGTCACACGGTATTTGCGCAGCAATTTTTCAAACGCTTTTTTTTGGGGGGGGGGGGGAACGCTTTCTTGAATAAAAAAAAACAAAACAAAACAGTAAAGTTAGCCCAAGTTTTTTGTATAATGTGACAGATGATGTTACGTCGAGTAAATAGATACCTAGCATATCACACTTTAAAATTGCGCACACTCGTGGAATGGTGCCAAACTTTGGTACCTAGAAATCTCCATAGGCGACACTTTAAAATTTTTTACAGGTTACATGTTTAGAGTTACAGAGGAGGTCTTGGGCTAGAATTAATGCTCTCGCTCTAACGTTCAGAGTGATACCTCACATATGTGGTTTGAAAGTCGTTTACATATGCGGACGTGACCTACATATGCATTCGCGTCTGCTTCTGTAAACATCCCTTGTAATAGGAATGGTGCGTGACAGGTCCTCTCTATGGAGAGATGTGGGGTCTATAAGACCCCACATCTCTCCTCCAGGCTGGAAAACCTGAGATCCCCAAAAAAATAAACAATCTCTTTCTTTAAAGCTGAGTCCTCGGCATTGTTTACTTTTGCTGGTTCAGAAGTGACGTCAGAATGTCGCACCCGGGCCTCCGAGAGTCATAGAGACTGCCGGGGACCATCTGACCCTCGGAAATCTCTATGGCTAACTTCCGGTGGTGGTGGATTCCTTCTCTGGCTCGGGCGAGCTGGGAGAACCATCGGTGGGCGGCGGGAGAGGGGATGTCCCCTCCCACTGCATGTAAGAATGATCAAGTGGCTGGACAGCTGCTATGATTGTTCTTTTGGGGAAGGTAATCGCAGGCTGAAAATAATAATATCTGAATGATTGCTTGTAACTGCAGGCATCATTCAGATATCATCACTGAAAGCCCAGGACGTCACATGATGGCCTGCAGTATGGAAGTGGTTAAAGGGGTTGTAAAGGTAAAAATTTTTTCACCTTAATGCATTCTATGCATTAAGGTGAAAAAACTTTTGACAGTACCGCCGCCCCCAGGCCCCCCGTTTTACTTACCTGACGCCTCGAATCTTCGCTCCTCGTCCTCGTCAGCTTCATTGCAGCTCAGCCTGGTCGCTGATTGGCTGCAGTGGATGGATTGAAAGCAGCGCAGCCATTGGCTCGCGCTGCTGTCAATCACATCCGATGACGCGGCGCGCCGGGGGGCGGGGCCGAGTGATTCAGCGAGCGGCTATAGCCACCGGCTGTATCACGGGAGCGCGCCCGCAAGCACTCACCACCGTGCGAGGGAGCTCGCATGAAGGTGGTAAATGCTTGCGGGGAGGAGCTGAAACAGCCGCCGAGGGACGCCCATGCAATGGCGACAAACGGCATACATTTTACTATCTGTAGGCAATGCTTTAAAAGACTTTACAGGTTACCACTTCAGATTGACACAGGAGGTCTGGTGCTAGAATTACTGCACATGATCTGACATTCGCGGTGATATGTCACAGGTATACGACGATTGCTGTTTGCACGCATGTGGGACTGTTAGGCCTGATTCATACCTATGCATTTTTAGTGCTATTTGCACTACAGAATGTGTTCCATAGGAAACCATGTTAAATGGACTGTAGTGCAAATCTGCAAAATGCAAATCTCCGCTAATGTCTTCTGCCTCTGCCAGGTCTCCTCTCTTCTCCCTCTGTTCTTCCTCTGATCTTTTCTCAATGCTCTCTCCCACTCTTAAGCTAGGTCCGCGGCGTGCCTGGGGTGATATAGGCATGGGGTGGGGCTACCAGGTGATGTCATCCGGAGGCCCCGCCCCTTGTGACGTCACCACCTGGGGCATGATGGGGTTCAAAAATGGCAATGTTTACATCCAGGGAAACCAGAAATCATACGTGCTCATCGCTTCTGGTTACCTTTATGATCAGCCGGTCCCTCAAGTCTCCTGGTGGGACTGGAAAGCCCTAAGAAAGCCAGAAGGGGAGGGGGTGCTCCCAGGGGCTCTAAAACCATCAGCTCTATAAAAAAAATAATACCGGGATGATGATGCCTGCATCATCATCTTCACCTCCTGCTTTAACCCTTTGAATTCTACACTAGCACGCCACAACCATGAGCATTGAACACGGTTTTAGAGCACTTGAATGTGTGCCCTGTGTCGAAAAGGACAGGGGAGTATAATTCCTGCCACGGCTTTGAAGCAATAGTGGCATGATTACACCCCTAGCAAATAGGGTTAGTGGTGGTTTTACACCCTCCAACCTCTCATGTGAGCAAGTCCTAAAAAAGGTAAGCTGCAATTTTTACATTTTTTTAAAGTATGCTATGTGAATAGAAAGATGTAACAAATGTGGCTGCAAAAGTGGAAATATACTTTAAGGAAATGTATGTGTTGCACTAACAAACCTGCCTTATTGTAAAACGATTCTATGCATTACAGTGTGCTATGTTAAGGTAGCCCATTCAGTTTGAATGAGCTAACAGCACACCTTAACACACCTAACCCCCCCCCCTTTATTTTTAACACAGCACACCGCAATGCAATGCACAGTACGTACATTATGGAGCGCTACTGTGCTGGTATGTTGGGGTGCCATTTAAAAATAAATGCCATTTACTGTGTTGCAATTTGGCTCAGCATGCTTGTTACTATCTGTGGTAACATGCTGTAAAACGTGCATTACTATAACACCCAAATTTGCATGAGCCCTAAGTGAAGGGCTAAAATCCTTATCCTGAAGTATATCTGCAGACAGGGAGTACGTTTTTGATAATGTGATTTTTGTTGAATGGCAGGATCAAAGTTTAGATTAAAAATGATCTTCCCCTTCAGAAGGTATCATAGGAAGCATTATAAAGCCTAGGGCTTTGGTCATGTGATTGGCACTGGAGGGAGCCTAGACCCCATCTTTTTTCTGAGAGTAAATTATTTAAAGTGGAGGGCCACCCTGAAAAAAAAATTGCACCAAAAATCTTTAAAAAATTAAAAAAAACATTTGAAAAAAAAAAAAAAATTAAACTTACCTGAACCCTTGTTGCTAGGTAGTCTTCCTAATCTGCCTATTCCGCGGCATGTCCTGTTCCTCGGTGAGCGGCCTCGTTGCCTTCTGGGAATGGCCCCCGTGGCCCCCCACGGGGGAAATTCACAGAGCGCCGTGCCGCTTGCGTGTGCGCAATAGGGAACTGGCTCCACTGCCTGTTTCCCTTAGTTAGGATGACGGTGCCAGGACCCGAGAGCCGAGGGACGGGTCGGCCTCGGGCGGCCGACATCGCGGGCACCCAGGACAGGTAAGTGTATTTATTTAAAGTCAGCAGCTACAGTGTTTGTAGCTGCTGACTTTTAAAAAAAAAATTTGCTGGCCGGGATCCCGCTTTAAGAATTTATATTGCTCTTTATGCATTGTGAGATTGGGGTGATAAAACTCAAGCAATAGGTGCGTTTCCAATTAGTTGCGCCAGTCCAAATGGTATTTTACGGCGTGGCAGCCCACTTTTATTTAAAAATCAGAAAAGTTCACTTGCACATCAGTTGCCAACGCAGGGGTTTCTTCCACATAACATGTATAAACGAAAATACAGAGCCACCTGGCTCACTTGTTGGCAGCACTGCTGCTCCTCTTACCAGTACTCTTGACTGTGTCATCCAGCTCTTCTGGAACACTTTGCTCTCTAGCCTTCAGTTGTAGTGCCCTGCTGCACAGCCCACCTCTGGCCTAAGCATTGGGGTTCTCCTGACACCCCTAATAGGAGCTGACCTGACTCCTTGAACTGAGACCTGTTTTCTCCTGGCTTCGTCCTTGGACCCCTCGATGAGACCTCTGTCTCGTGGCTCCTGGCTGGGCACTCTGACCCGTTGATGAGTCCTCTGTCTTGTGGCTTCTGGCTAGGGGCCACCTGACCCTGGGTGAGACCTTCCGTCTCCCACACTGGGAGCGGCCTCCAAACTGTAAGTCATTTACAAAATGGGAGCTCTGAATAATTCTCAGACCTGAGTAAAATGACCCTGCACAGCTGTGTAGTCAGCCAGGTTGCAGGCATCTAGCAAAATCCGGGCACAGGATTGAATGTTCTGATTTAGAATGACAGAATCTGGAGAAAGCCTAAAACACAGCTTTCTCCACTCCACTATATTCTTACAGTAACAGAGCCTCCCTCTGTCACAGCATCTATTCTAAAACGACTGTTAACATTTTGAATATAGATTCACTTAACTACTGCAATAGCTTTTTAGTCCAGGTCAAAAAGGATGTATTTCAGGAAACAAACTGTTTCCTTGGCAGCATAATATAAACCCAGGAAGAAAAATATACACTCCCTCATCCAGTAAAACCATAAAGTGAAGATAAGAAAAGGAAAGCTTTTTGGGACTGACCTTGCTTAAATATTTCACACATTGATAAGATTTGAGAAAGGTTTAGACAAAAAGGACTCTGACTTTGATCCTAGGGTCTGACTTTGATCCTTAAGGGGGTTGTACCTAATAACTGCGTTCATAATATAGCTTTTAGAGTACGTGCTGGGAACTTGGATCAGCATGTTAATACTTTTCCTCTCAAGTTAGTGGGACAAGTATGAACTGTCATTTGGTACGTGTGCCTTGTAGGGTCACGATTGTTGTACTGGAATTAGGCTGTTGAACAGTTGAACAGGCTTGATGAGCAGTAAATGATCAGAAAAATAAATAAGGTGAAAAAGACGGGTCCAAATAAATGTGTAAATAAAATAAATAGTCCCAAATGGTGCAAATACCACTGGATCAAAAAGAAGAGTGCCACAGTGTTGATAGTAGTTGAAGTTATCAACACCTCATGTGCTCAGACACCAATGACACAATAAGACTTTTACCAGAGCAAATGGACTCTTTATACAGAAAAGAGTCAAATGCGTTTGTATGTAAAGCTGGTCTCCTACTCATGATTTGGAAGGCTCAACTGGATCCCGCTGCAACCTCATGTGTGTTAAAATTTTATGGTACAGTTTATAGAGGCCCGACTAGGGTTGTGCCAGCAGCTTTATAGTCTTTACAGTGCAATTTTACTGTTTATATTTTATACATTGCTATTAGATGGCAAGCATACACCTGACCCAAATACCCTTAGAATATGAAATTCAGTTACATAGTAGGTGAGGTTGAAAAAAGACACAAGTCCATCAAGTCAAACCTATGTGCGTGATTATATATCAGTATTACATTGTATATCCCTGTATGTTGTGGTCGTTCAGGTGCTTATCTAATATTTTTTTGAAACTATTGATACTCCCCGCTGAGACCACCGCCTGTGGAAGGGAATTCCACATCCTTGCCGCTCTTACAGTAAAGAACCCTCTACGTAGTTTAATGTTAAACCTCTTTTCTTATTTTAACGAGTGGACACAAGTCTTGTTAAACTCCCTTCCGCAAAAAAAGTTTTATCCCTATTGTGGGGTCACCAGTATGGTATTTGTATATTGAAATCATATCCCCTCTCAAGCGTCTCTTCTCCAGAGAGAATAAGTTCAGTGCTCACAACCTTTCCTCATAGCTAATATCCTCCAGACCCTTTATAAGCTTTGTTGCCATTCTTTGTACTCGCTCCATTTCCAATTCATCCTTCCTGAGGACTGGTGCCCAGAACTGGAGAGCATACTCTAGGTGAGGCTGGACCAGAGTCTTGTAAAGCGGGAGAATTATCGTCTTATCTCTGGAATTAATCCCCTTTTTAATGCATGCCAATATTCTGTTTGCTTTGTTAGCAGCAGTTTGGTATTGCATGCCATTGCTGAGCCTATCATCTACTAGGACCCCCGAGTCTTTTTCCATCCTAGATTCCCCCAAAGCTTCTCCCCCCAGTGTATAGATTGGATTCATATTTTTGCCACACAAATGCATTATTTAACATTTTTCTACATTGAACCTCATTTGCCATGTAGTTGCCCACCCCATTCATTTGTTCAGATCTTTTTGCAAGGTTTCCACATCCTGCGGAGAAGTTATTGCCCTGCTCAGCTTAGTATCGTCCGCAAATGCAGAGATTGAACTGTTTACCCCATCCTCCAAGTCGTTTATGAACAAATTAAATAGGACTGGTCCCAGCACAGAACCCTGTGGGACCCCACTACCCACCCCTGACCATTCTGAGTACTCCCCATTTATCACCACCCTCTGACCTTGCCCTTGTAGCCAGTTTTCAATCCATGCACTCACCCTATGGTCCATGCCAACGGACCTTATTTTGAACAGTAAATGTTTATGGGGAACTGTGTCAAATACTTTTGCAAAATCCAGATACACCACGTCTAAGGGCCCTCTATTATCTAGATGGCAACTCACCTCCTCATAGAAGGTTAATTTTGCTGTTCATTTTGCTTCAAACGGTTGAAAGGAATTTTGCTTCATAGGGCTGAAAGGTTTGCACTGATAACCTAGCATGTTTATGGTAATGGTTGGGGGAAAGAGATGAGCTGCTTAGGTTGGAGGTTTTTCTAATTTGCCTGAATATGAGAATAGTCATTTTGGATGACTGCTATTTTATGTTTGTGGGTAATTTCATACACTAGAGCAGTGTACTTTATTATCCTGTATGGAGTGTATACAAAACCTGTGATCATTTTTTTCAGGTTGATGGAGACTGTGCACCAAATAGCTACTTTGCATTAAACTTTACTGTTCCAGTGTTCACTCCACCCACCTGGCTCCAGTTCTCTGAAATGCTTAACTCAGAAATTAGGTTAGTTGTTGTTTCTACAACTAAGCTCATTCCTGAGTGAAACACATCAGAAGGAGTGAGACAGGCAGACTGAGTGAACACTGGAACAATAATATTGCATCCGAAGTGGGCTTTTTGTGTGAGGTCTCGATTTCTTGGCATGTTGGATATTAAAGCATCAGTGGACAAGCTGAGGAGATAGCTTGCACTCAAGGTCTGGGCGAGACATGTAGGGAACCTGACAAATAGCATTTTCTTTGGTAGAGTCCCTCTAAAGTTGTTTTAGCAGATGAAGTTTACTTCATATATGTCATTTTGCTCTATAGTAAGGCCACAGTCATAGCCCCTGAGACCCCAGTTACTGCACTACTAGACCTTACAATTTGAGAAAACAAATCTGGTATAAAATACTGGGCATTTTATGATCCATTGTCCCTTCTGTTTAACATGAAAAATATAGGCAGCATGGTGGCCAAGTGGTATACAATAGGGTCTTGTAGATTTGCTTTTTCTGGTTTTCTACCAGGGACATTATCTGGATGGAGAAAACATATGTATTCATTCCTTTTGTATGTGTTTCCTTCAGGTGGTTTAATCCCCATCCCCAAAGTCCATAATTGCTCTGGTAGGTTAAAGGGCTTCTACCTAAACTTGGCATTAGTGTATATGTGTGCCTCTTTGACTATGGTAGATAAGTGGAGCTGCTGAATACACTGTAGCTTTTTAAATGTGAAAAAAAATTATTAAAATGGAGACTACAAGAAAATACATAAAATTAGCACAATTACAGTATCCTTTAACAATTTCTTTGTTGTCCCCTTAGCTGTTCTGCATAGACATCTTCCACGTTCCCAGCACATTTGATGCCTTTATTATTTACTCAGCTTTTTCGCATAAGAAGACTAACATCAATTCTATGGAACAGTGAATGGAAACACAGTGTCCCTCTCTGTACAGACATCCGTGCAGAAAGCTGTGTTCCTGTTCTCCTCATTTGATTTACATCTGGTCTAGGCTGATGTTGGATCAAACAGTAAAATGCAAGCAACATATTAAAATCTGTCAAAGTAATTGCAGCTATAATACTTTTAGCCTAATGTCACAAACACTCATTATAGAATGAAAAAAATGGACTAAAACAAGAAAAATTATACTTTTTCTGCCCTAAATATTGAAAATAGTGAAAATATTGAAAATAATTTATTAAATCACCAATGAATGACTTTTATGATAGAACACTGACCTAGAGTTTTTCTATCAATTCTAAAACATGGGACCTTTAAAACTTTAGTTATCGCTTATGGGATGAAAAACTGTCAGGTTTTAACAGCAATCTGTGCCCCAGTTATATATCTTTACTTCCAATCCCTTGATTCCCACTAGCTGGCCTCCTCCTGAGCCTTCCTAACTTGCAAGACCTGCATATGTTGTTATGTATGTACTCGGGGGAATCATCACCTGTGTGTAATATTTCTGGAAATTTTGAAGCCGGGCCACACACCAATCACAGGGCTCCTGGGTGCACGCTCTGTGAGCCACGCAGGAACGTTTACCTGCATTGGCGCTGCTTCGCATTCGCCATTTATTTATGGGCTGTGGGCATACGGGAAGTGGTTACTATACTCTAATTGGGATTTGGGTTATACCAAAGACATACATTTTGGCCTAACTTTATGAAGAAATGTGATTTTATTGGATAATAAAGATTTAAAGTTTCTTTTTGTGTTTATTTAGCAACAGATAAAAAACCTAGTGGGGATCAAATATGACCAAAAGAAAGCTCTACTTGCGTGAAAAAAATGATATAAAATCTTTCAGAGGTCAAGTTGATCTTTAAACCCTCGTTCACACTGAACGTAGGTTTGAAATTGCGCAAGTTCAGCTGAACTTGCACGATTTCAAACCCGCATTTCAGTGCGAGGTCGGGGGTGATTTGAAAGACATCTGTGCGGGTTCATGCACGGATGTCTATTGAAATCGCCCCGAAGTCCCCAAAACTAGTGCAGGAACTACTTTTGGAAATCGGTGTGGTGCACCACTTGGGACAGTGCCGTTTCCGGCAATAGGCTGCGATTTGACATGTCAAATCGCATGTGTAATCGCGCCGATGTGAATGGGGGCTAAATGAATGTCATTTTTAATTGTTCTCACACGTGTTAAAATAACGCTTTCATATCAGATATCAAAGCATTATTTTAACACGTGTGAGAACAGTTAAATTTGACATTTAAAAATCAACTTAAAGTGTATGTATGGGCAAAAAAATCTGTATATATGGTGTGTGTGTATAATATATGTGTATTCTGTGGTGGCCGCTGCCTCATATATTGGGGGGCAAACTAACCAAATCCAAACTCCCCTACCCATGCGCACGGGAGACGGCCAGGAATGCGGCGATCGCACCCCCCTGGAGACGGGCGTGAATGCAGTGTTTGAAACCCCCCTCAACGCCACCCACGGGAGATGGACTGGAATACGCCGATCACAAAAGAGAGTACACCCCTCACATTTTTATAAATAATTTATTATATCTTTTCATGTGACAATACTGAAGAAATTACACTTTGCTACAATGTAAAGTAGTGCGTGTACAGCTTGTATAACAGTAACAGACCCTGAAACTGAGCTGCAGCACAGTGGCCAAGACCATACAGCAGTTTAACAGGACAGGTTCCACTCAGAACAGGCCTCGCCATGGTCGACCAAAGCACTTGAGTGCACGTGTTCAGTGTCATATCCAGAGGTTGTCTTTGGGAAATAGACGTATGAGTGCTGCTAGCATTGCTGCAGAGATTGAAGTGGTGGGGGGTCAGCCTGTCAGTGCTCCACCATACGTCACACGCTGCATCAAATTGGTCTGCATGGCTGTTGTCCCAGAAGGAAGCCTCTTCAAAAGATGATGCACAAGAAAGCCCGCAAACAGTTTGCTGAAGACAAGTAGACTAAGGACATGGATTACTGGAACCATGTCCTGTGGTCTGATGAAACCAAGATAAACTTGTTTGGTTTAGATGGTGTCAAGCATGTGTGGTGGCAACCAGGTGAGGAGTACAAAGACAAGTGTGTCTTGCCTACTGTCAAGCATGGTGGTTGGAGTGTCATGGTCTGGGACTACATGAGTGCTGCTGGCACTGGGGAGCTACAGTTCATTAAAGGGGAACCATGCATGCCAACATGTACTGTGACATACTGAAGCAGAGCATGATCCCCTCCCTTCAGAGACTGGGCAGTATTCCAACATGATAAAATCCCCAAACCCACCTGGAATTGCCCTTTGCAGGCAATAGCAGAAAATACAGAAAGTCTCTTTAGTGCTAGCTGTCCTTACAGAAGGACTACTGCTTCCAGTCAGCCCTCCTGGCTGCAGCTGCCCGACTTCACTGCCCGCAACATTAGTCCACACTACTGGCTCTGCACCCATCCCAGACTGCATACTCACAGTCCTCTCAGGCGTGCCTCCCCAGTCCTCCTGACTGTGCATGTCACTCACCAGCCCTCCTGGCTGGAACCGGTGGTTCCCTCCTGAAGACTTGCCCGGCAGTACTAGCTCCTGCTGTCTTCTATCACTCCTCCTGTGCCTCCTGTTCAGATCCTTCATAAGTTCTTGAAAGGCTCCGTCCTGCACCCGAGTCCTAGGCCCAAGGTTATCCCCCCCCAGACTGAGGGGCTCCCTCAAAGGCCCCGACAGCCTAGTATTCTATCCTCAGTTCTTCCATCCGACAACTCCTCCCCAGCTGGGCTGACCCTGTGTATTTCAAGGAGGCCTGCCCCCTGCCAATCCTAGTTGGTGATTGGTCAGGGCTCCCTGAGACACCCCAGACAGCTCCGCGTCTCTTCCCCTCCTCCTCTTCTAGAATCCTCTAGAAGAAAAAGGGAGGTAACAGTGAAGTGATACTGCCTATGAGTCATAGCTGCTACTCTGAGCCACTCCCAGCCCACACAAACTAAAAACAAACAGGACTAGCTTCCAGCTAAGCCTGCTTAAATTTGCCTACACTTCCAAAAATCCTAACCTCTAGCACCTACCTATGTGAAGGGTGCTACACATGTCTCCAGATCTAAACCCTATTGAGTATCTGTGGGGCATCCTAAAACGGAAGGTGGAGGAGTGCAAGGTCTCTAACATCCACCAGCTCCGTGATGTCGTCATGGAGGAGTGGAAGGTGACGCCAGTGGCAACCTGGGAAGCTCTGGTGAACTCCATGCCCAAGAGGGTTAAGGCAGTGCTGGAAAATAATGGTGGCCACACAAAATACAGGCATACTCCGCTTTATGGACACTCACTTTGTGTACACTCGCGAGTACGGACATACCCGCGAGTGTATGTAAAGTGGCTCGCAAGCTAAAGCTGCGGCTGAGTAATTCATGCCTGGATACTTAGAAACATGCTCTACTAACTGTAAGTAGGCTATATGCCAAGATAACACTATCTACAGCTGTCACAGTTACTACCGTGGAATTTATGTGCACAGGAAGACTATACAGTATAGCTATTCTCTCGTGTTGAACTGTACATTGCTATAAACTTCACTCCCAGACCCCCCCACTACAGTCCCTGACCCCCCACAAGTGAAAAAAGGTATTGCTTCACTCTAAGTACATTTTTGTTTTACATACATGCTCTGGTCCCATTGTGTACTTAAAAGTGGGGTATGCCTGTATTGACACTTTAGGTCCAATTGGACATTTTCATTTAGGGCTGTACTCACTTTTGTTGCCAGCAATTTAGACATTAATGGCTGTGTGTTGAGTTATTTTGAGGGGACAGCAAATTTACACTGTTATACAAGCTATACACTCACTACCTTACATTGGAGCAAAGTGTCATTTCTTCAGTGCCGGTTCACACAGGGGCAACCCGACTTACAGCACAACTTTACAAGGCGATTTGGAAGCGACTTCAGTGTGACTTTGAGCAACTTACTACATGACTTAAAGTCGTCTCCAGGACAGGCGACTTTGACTGTGGCAAATCACAGAATAATCAGCTCCGTGGGAGGGAGGGGATTGCCTGGACAAACGTGGGGAGTACCTGAGTAAACTCTTTTATTTTTCCTGTAAAGTCGCTTCAATATAGATGGAAATCCGACTTGGAGGCAACTTCCATTGAAATATATGGGTGCAAGTTGCCTAGAAATCGCTTTGAAGAAGTACAGGAAACTTTTCTGAAGTCGGATCAACTTCAGTAGTACACATTAAGACGGCTCTCATTCACTTCTATGGCATTTCCTATGTCCAGCAACTTGGAGCGACTTGAGGACTTACAAGTCAGATCCCAAGTTGCTGTAGTGTGAACCGGCACTCAGTGTTGTCACATGAAAAGATGTAATAAAATATTTACAAAAATGTGAGGGGTGTACTCACGTACTCACCTCTGTGAGATACTGCGTATATATATATATATATATATATATATATATATATATATATATATAAATATATATATATACAGTGGGGAAAGTATTCCAACCCCCTTACATTTTTCACTCTTTGTTATATTGCAGCCATTTGCTAAAATCATTTAAGTTCATTTTTTCCTCATTAATGTACACACAGCACAACATATTGACAGAAAAACACAGAATTGTTGACATTTTTGCAGATTTATTAAAAAAGGAAAAACTGAATTATCACATGGTCCTAAGTATTCAGACCCTTTGCTGTGACACTCATATTTTTTACTCAGGTGCTGTCCATTTCTTCTGATCATCCTTGAGCTGGTTCTACACCTTCATTTGAGTCCAGCTGTGTTTGATTATACTGATTTGACTTGATTAGGAAAGCCACACACCTGTCTATATAAGACCTTACAGCTCACAGTGCATGTCAGAGCAAATGAGAATCATGAGGTCAAAGGAACTGCCTGAAGAGCTCAGAGACAGAACTGTGGCAAGGCACAGATCTGGCCAAGGTTACAAAAAAAAATTCTGCTGCACTTAAGGTTCTTAAGAGCACAGTGGCCTCCATAATCCTTAAATGGAAGACGTTTGGGATGACCAGAACCCTTCCTAGAGCTGGCCGTCCGGCCAAACTGAGCTATCGGGGGAGAAGAGCCTTGGTGAGAGAGGTAAAGAAGAACCCAAAGATCACTGTGGCTGAGTTCCAGAGATGCAGTCGGAAGATGGGAGAAAGTTGTAGAAAGTCAACCATCACTGCAGCCCTCCCCCAGTCGAGGCTTTATGGCAGAGTGGCCCGATGGAAGCCTCTGCAAGACACATGAAAGCCCGCATGGAGTTTGCTAAAAAAACACCTGAAGGACTCCAAGATGGTGAGAAATAAGATTATCTGGTCTGATGAGACCAAGATAGAACTTTTTGGCCTTAATTCTAAGGGGTATGTGTGGAGAAAACCAGGCAATGCTCATCACCTGTCCAATACAGTCCCAAAAGTGAAGCATGGTGGTGGCAGCATCATGCTGTGGGGGTGTTTTTCAGCTGCAGGGACAGGACGACTGGTTGCAATCGAGGGAAAGATGAATGCGGCCAAGTGCAGGGATATCCTGGATGAAAACCTTCTCCAGAGTGCTCAGGACCTCAGACTGGGCCGAAGGTTTACCTTCCAACAAGACAATGACCCTAAGCACACAGCTAAAATAACGAAGGAGTGGCTTCACAACTCCGTGACTGTTCTTGAATGGCCCAGCCAGAGCCCTGACTTAAACCCAATTGAGCATCTCTGGAGAGACCTAAAAATAGCTGTCCGCCTGACCTTTGGCATGTTCTCTGTCTATCTTGTCTGCTAGTTGCCCCGACCTTTGGCTTATCTCCTAACTATCCCTTGTTGTCCTAGGCTGCTGCTTTCTCTCTATCCTCCTGTAGCCTACCGTGAGTGTGAGCTGGGAGAACCTGGGGGCCACGACCTGGAGCCAGTTGCAGCGCAGTCCATCCTCACCACTAGAGGCTCTGGTGAACACCTGCTCTTAGGCTCTTAGAATTTGTGTCCTGGGGAATCTTATGCTCTAGCTCCCAGTGGGATCCGAATTGGTGCTCCAGTGGACCTGCTTTCCTGAACCATCCAGATTTCCATCCGCAGCAGTCTGCCATAGGGTCCACTACCTTAGCAGTGCACTCCTGACCCCAACGATGTGCATCTGTCACCTGGCCTCAGGTGACCTGACAGTTTACTCGGACCATGGACCCGGCTGTTGTGTCGCTACCTGCCATTGACCAGCTGCAAGGCGTAGTCCGCAGACTCGAGACACAGGAGTCTAATCAGACACAAGTGATGCAGTTCCTGCAAGGTTTGGCCTCCTGCTTTGAACAGCTTCAGGCCTCCTTTGGATCCTAGGTTCAACAACCTCAATCTCAGCCGGCGGTTGTACCTACTCCGCTTATGGTCCCTGCCACAAATTAGTTGCATGTACCAGCTCCTTCTCATTTCTCTGGTGACGCCAAGACCTGCAGGGGGTTTCTTAATGCACCATCCATTTTGAGCTCCAGCCCCAAAACTTTTCCTCTGATCAAGCAAGAGTAGCCTATATTATCTCCCTCCTGACCAACGAGGCTTTAGCCTGGGCTGCCCCTCTGTGGGAGAGGAATGATACAGTGGTCTCCAGGTTGTCTAACTTCCTGAAACTCTTCCGGAATATTTTCGAGGAACCAGGCCGTGTCTCTTCCATGGCCAGTGCCCTTTTACATCTCTGTCAAGAGTCTTCTTCGGTGGGCAAGTATGCCCTTCGCTTTCGCATTTTAACTGCTGAGCTGAGCTGGAATAATGAGGCCTTAGTTGCAACCTTTTTACAAGGCCTCTCTGACACAGTGAAGGATGAGTTTACAGAAAGAACCATTCCCTCAGGTCTGGATGATGTCTTCTCCCTCTGCAATCAGATCGCTATTCGCTTCCAGGAGAGGACTCTAGAGAAAAAGCGTCAGTACTCCATGGTTCTTGGCCAGCCTGAGCTCCCCTCTCCTCAATGCGTGGGGCATCCCTAGCCAACTGTTGAATCTATGCAGCTGGACTGGACTAGGTTACCTCCTGAAGAGCATGTTAGACGCAGAACTCTGGGCTTGTGTTTCTACTGTGGGGACAAAGGTCATTTTCGGGACACCTGCTCTCTCTGTCTGAGAAAAGCGGTTCTAATACATCTGGAAAGTGGCATATTGGACCCAGGAAAATCACCTTCATCATCCCGTTTCCTTCTTTCTGTGCTCCTCCATGTCAACGCTTCCCCTCATGCAGTTGCGGCCTACCTGGATTCCGGAGCCGCTGGAAATTTCATGGACTGGGGAACTGCGTCTTCCATGAAAATTCCTCTTTCACCTCTCACCACTCCGCTGGTGTTCTCAGCGATTAATGGTACTGTTCTTCCTGGAGGGTCCATCTGCTTCCAGACCCTCCCTGTCAAGATGTCTATAGGGGTTCTCCACCAGGAGTGGATATCCTTTCTCATGCTACCTAAAGCCTTAACCCCCATTGTATTGGGCCTTCCTTGGTTACAGTTCCATTCGCCACTAACTGATTGGACTATTGGGCAGATCCTGGCTTGGGGTCCCTCTTGTTTCTCATCCTGCCTACTCAAGGTTACCCCAAAGGAGAGAATTCCTGTGGCCACCACATCAGTATCTCCTGCTCTTCCTGCTGCATATAGTGAGCTCCAGGATGTATCCTGCAAAAAATTGGCTGAGGTACTTCCTCCTCACAGGCCTTTTGATTGTGCCATTGACCTTGTTCCCGGCACAACCCTGCCCAGGGGCCGGACCTATCCCTTGTCCATTCCGTAGACCCAGGCCATGTCTGAGTATGTTGCGGAGAATCTAAAGAGAGGCTTCATTTGGAAATCCTCATCCCCTGTGGGAGCAGGTTTCTTTTTTGTAGCCAAGAAGGATGGGACCTTAAGACCCTGCATTGACTATCAAGGCTTAAATGCTCTGACAATCAAAAAACGATACCCCTTAATATCGGAACTGTTCGACAGATTAAAAGGCGCCTCCATTTTCACTAAGTTGAATCTGAAGGGGTGCGTACAATCTGATCCAGATACGGAGGGGTGATGAATAGAAAACAACATTTAACACTAGAGATGGGCATTATGAATACTTGGTTATGCCCTTTGGTCTGTGTAATGCCCTAGCTGTGTTCCAAAACATTGTCAACGAGATCTTCAGGGATCTGCTTTATCAGTCTGTTGTCATCTATCTGCATGACATTCTCATCTTTTTGGAAAATCTGCTTGTTCACAGAAACCATATCCGGATTGTAAGAAAATTCAAGTTGCGCTGATTAATGGTTGATAGTCTAAATGATACTTTAAATTTGTGACAAATTTATATATAAATTTGAAACATCACAGGAAAAGTGAGAAGAGAAATAGGATAGTGCCTCCACCTCCGCACACACTGCCGCTTACCAGCTGTAAATGATCTCCTATGACGGGAGATCAGATGCGCTTGTGGCTTATTACCCCAGCCTCAGGTCTCTGTGCTGTGCACCAATACTCCAAGCGTCCCCACCAATAAATAGCCTTATACACAAATGCATTCAATGGGTCCCCATGGAAAGACAATAAAGGCTTGCATAGTGTAAATCATTTTGGTTAAAAGAGAACAAAATTGCACTTACAATTAGGTTGTTTAAAAACAGCATATAGAATCAAGCTGGGCAGCTCTCGATAGCAGCCTGTTGCTTCCGGGACCTGCGCACACGTGGTGACATCAGCACGTCGCTCCTCCCTACGTATGTTTCGTCACACCTGACGTCGTCCTGGTGTCCCATTATTTTGCACCATCCAAAATTCTTTTTACAGGTTATATATAAATTTGTCACAAATTGAAGGTATCATTTAGATTATCAACCATTAATCAGCGCAACTTGAATTTTCTTACTCTGTACGATATTGTGTGTGTGCCTCACATGAAGTTGCAGCAAAGTTTTAGATTTACATATATATTTTTTATGAGTTTTAATCACTTTTGTTTCACAGGTAGCGCAGTATTTTATTTTTGTTATATATGTCCGGATTGTACTTAAGCACCTTAGAGAAAACAATCTGTATGCCAAACTGGAGAAATGCTCTTTCGAATGTTCCGAGGTTCTGTTTCTGGGATGCTTTGTCTCTAGCTTGGGTCTTCTTATGGATCCTGGAAAGGTCATGGCAATTACCATTACTCGGCCGAGATTCAAACTGTGTATGGCTGGCCTAGGACTTTACATAAAGTCTCAAAAATCTTTCATTAAGGTCTTCATGTTATATAGTTTGAATATTATGTCATAGATATATTACTTATCATTGTAAAAGAACATATTCCACGCTTTTTTTTAATTCAGAAAAAAAGGCTTTGAAAGAAACGAAAAAAAAATTGTTTTATTCCAAATTTTTCCATTTTTTTCCCCCAAGTCTTCCAATCTCTACCTGTATGCACACATATTGACACAATTTCACATATATGATGAAGATAAAAGTACCTTTTTTCTAGGGGCACTAGAAACATTTCAAGCTGGGCATTTTAGTGCTTTCTAAGCTGCACCCATGACTTTGAAGTCATGAAGCACAAAGTTTAAAAGGTAGCTCAGGTAGTTGTACAGGTGTTTGTGCACAAGTGACTGCGAAGGTCTTTAGATTTGATCACTAATATTCTGCATACAGTTCCTTGCAAAAATGTTCACTCCCCGATTGGCTTTTTACCTATTTTGTTACATTACACCCTTTAGTTCAAAGTTTTTTTAATCTGAATTATATGTGATGGATCAGAACACAATAGTCTAAGTTGGTGACATAAAATTAGAAAACTATATACATAAAACTATTTTTCAGAAAAAAAAACTTATAATTGGCATGTGCGTATGTATTCACCCCCTTTGTTATGAAGCCTATAAAAAGCTCTGGTGCAACCAATTACCTTCAGACGTCACATAATTAGTGAAATGATGTCCACCTGTGTGCAATCAAAGTGTCACATGATCTGTCATTACATATACACACCTTTTTGAAATGCCCCAGAGGCTGGGCTTTGACTAGGCCATTCCCACACATTTACATGTTTCCCCTTAAACCACTCAAGTGTTGCTTTGGCAGTGTGTTTGGGGTCATTGTCCTGCTGGAAGGTGAACCTCCGTCCTAGCCTCAAATTACATACAAAAGCGGTACAGGTTTTGCTCAAGAATATCCCTGTATTTAGCACCATCCATCTTTCCCTTGACTCTGACCAGTTTCCCAGTCCCGACTGCTGAAAAACATCTCCACAGCATGATGCTGCCACCACCATGTTTCACTGTGGGGAAGGTGTTCTTTGGGTAATGTGATGTGTTTGGTTTGTGCCAGACATAGCGTTTTCTTTGATGGTCAAAAAGTTCAACTTTAGTCTTATCAGACCAGAGCGCCTTCCTCCATGCATTTTGGTAGTCTCCCACATGCCTTTTCGCAAACTCAAAACGTGCCATTTTGTTTTTTACTGAAAGTAATGGCTTTCTTCTGGCCACTCTGCCATAAAGCCCAACTCTATGGAGCGTACAGCTTATTGTTGTCCTTTGTACAGATACTCCAGTCTCTGTTGTGGAAGTCTGCAGCTCCTCCAGGGTTACATTAGGTCTCTGTGCTGCCTCTCCGATTAATGCCCTCCTTGCCCGGTTTGTGAGTTTTGGTGTGCGGCCATCTCTTGGCAGGTTTGCTGTTGTGCCATGTTCTTTCCATTTGGTTATGATAGATTTGATGGTGCTCCTAGGGATCATCAAAGATTTGGATATATTTTTTTTATTACCTAACCCTGACTTGCACTTCTCAACAACACTGTCCCTTACTTGTTTGGAGAGTTCTTTGGTCTTCAAGGCAGTGTTTGGTTAGTGGTGCCTCTAGCTTAGGTGTTGCAGCCTCTGGGGCATTTCAAAAAGGTCATGTGACACTTAGATTGCACACAGGTGTACATCATTTTGCTAATTATGTGACTTATGAAGATAATTGGTTGCACCAGAGCTTTTTATGGGCTTCATAACAAAGGGGGTGAATACATACGCACATGCCAATTATCAGTTTTTTATTTCTGAAAAATAGTTTTATGTATATATTTTTCTAATTTTACTTCACCGACTTACATTATTGTGTTCTGATCCATCACTCCATCACATATAATTCAGATTAAGAAAGCATTGAACTAAAGGCTGTAATGTAACAAAATAGGTAAAAAGCCAGGGGGGGGGTGAATACTTTTGCAAGGCACTGTAGTTGGACAATTGCTATACATTTTAATTTATTGGAACACTGACTCAAAAAACATTTGACACTTGAGTTGGTGAAACACTTTGTATGCAAGACAGTTTCGTAATTGTGTTTGTTTATGTCTGTTTACTCTGCTTCCCAGACGGTGAATGTCTCACCTACCGGTATTGGATGCCTGTATACTCCTTGTGAATGTGCACACATGATTCTGACTGAATTTCTTTATCCTGGACCAGCTAATCAAGGTATTTTGAGCTCTGTTAGTTCCCCTTCCCTATATTTATCTTTATGGCTAGGTTTTTACTGCCATTATATGGTTAAATATCCTGGGAGGACCAACTCTATGTTTTTTTTGCCTAGATTAAAAAGCATCTGGTTCAAGGTGACACACACATTAGTGGAGGCAGATTGGCTTATATATATGTATGGGATTCAATGCTATCGTATACCCCAACCTGAATTGAAGTAGTTTGTATCAATATTTATTATTATACCTTTTATACCCAGTTAACACGTACATCCCCACATCCCAACATCCATGCCTTTGTTGTGGCTACCCCTTGGCCCTGGTGTTCCTGGTTGCCATATCCAATTGGATGGGGTTGATCAGCGGTCATTATTTCTGGTATAGATGAGCGTTGAGACCATTTGTTTAAGCACCATATTATTGGTGAGTTCATGTACATACACACACCTGTACCACCATGCCAATATTTGGTACTGTATTTTACTTTGAGTATGTTTTTCCAACTAGAATTTTTGAAGCTCCTGATGAAGCGACATTTCAGGTCTTCATGACTTCTTCAGGGATTCACGTGGGCCGTGACGTAACGTGTAGGGACGGGAAAGGCACTCTTTGTTTGTATCTGCATTACGAGCTCGCTGCTCGTCGGATTTTCGCCTGGTTTTTTGTATTTTAAATGTGAGTACTTTTATACTTGAATAAAAATTGAATTTTTATGAGACAATACTATACTATTTGTGGATCTTCCTTTCTGGTTTATCTTGGTGACCCCGGGACACTACTTGGAGAGACGCAAGTCCATAAAGGTGGCAAGCCAGGATAGGAGTAGGACCACCACCGTCCCCACTGTCCGCTCATCTCATGATTTTGACAACAAAAGGCTGCCATTCCTATATACTGGCTAAATGCGAGTACCCCATTACCTTAAGGTAAGGGGCCATTGCCCACCAGTGTGTGCCGTGTTGCATGAAGAGTTTTCATCACCTATGTCACGTTTATGTTTGCACTGAGTGGATCACATGCTCTGGACTTTGTCTAAATTATTTTCAATTACTTTCAGTACAAACAAGTTTTTTTGCACTTTATGAGAGGACTGCATATTAGGATTTGATATAAGTGCACAATTCACGTCACACGCACCTGTTATTGTATTGAGAAATACCAGGTGCACATTTGTTTGGTCAGCAGATTGTTATAAATTGTTTTTGCTGTTCATATATATAATTTATATTAATTTTTATTTGTATATTGACCCATTATCACTTATGCGAGCACTGGTTACACTTAATTTATGTGTATATACATCTGCTCAAATTGTTAGTTGATTTTTCCAGCATATTCTACAAAGGGTTTATTATATATGGTTTTTATGTTATATACACATATTTAGGCACCCCCACATAGAGGTATATATTTTCACGTTACTACAGAGTCACAAATGGCCGATCGCAGGAGATCTGCACTTTAGAGATACCCACCACTATTGTGTTACCACATTCAATTCAGAATATTGTATAATTTTTGTCACAGTTAAGGATCAGCGCAACACCACACTTCTATTCATTTATCTCAGCGAGGGGCAGGATGTACCCTATCCGGTGTTAGCTGCTTTTCCATACTGCAGCAATATATATATTTTTTACTCTGTATTACCTATCTCCATGTCCCCATTAGTACGATAGCGCAGGAATATCCTTTATTTCTATTTTTTCAATATTGCCACACAGGAAGTATTAACCAAGTGTTACCGCTAGGATAAAACTACTGTGTCCCATATTGCTTTACCACAAAAATTTTGTGTTGTATATGTATGTATTTTATGTGAATTATTAAAAATTGTATTTTTATATGTGCCTACAAAGTCCATAATTCCTTTATTTAGCATTTATAGATTACATAGGATGTAGCACACTTATACTTAGGTGTTTTATTGCCACCTGAGGGCAATGCAATCAACCCAATCTCATACTTTAACACATGACTGACACAGGGAGCCCTAATCAACACATCTGGTCAAAAAAATAAGAGTCTAAACTGCCCACTGGATGATATGGAGGTATATATCGTTTCTTAATTTAGACTTGACCCACCATGATATGCTGAAAAAAGAGCCAAACACCCTGCATTTCTGAATCATTCCACATATACATGAGTTTGACTACCATGAACAATGCAACCCCACAGAATGTTTTGAAAATTTAGGATTATGTAATGTGTACTTATGTAGCTGCCCGGGTGCATTTCCCTCCCTACCTCTGCATATCAATTTTTTAAAATTCTTTATTTATATTTTTCAAATACAAAACTAAAACCATACAAAAAAATAAGGCTTACAAAAGAACTTCTTAAAAATTCCCTCTTGAAACTCAATAGCCTCCCCACCTCCCACAGCCCCCCTCCCAACCCCATCCTGCAGGTGATTCAGTAGTACAAACGAAAAACCAATTTTCCTTCCAAACGTTCCCAAATTCGAACCCATTAGGCTCAACTCATGATCTCCTCTAGATAGCTCAACGAACACTTGAAGCTCCGCCACCCTGCCCATTTATCTTGCCATACAATCCCCTCATCTGGTTCTGATCCAGGGCCATCCAGACACTCTATATTATATATTTCATTTACAAAAAAAAGCCAATCCTGGGTTTTAGGGCTCTCAAGGTCTAACCATTTATTTGCAATCTGACTCTTAGCAGCATCCAGTAATATAGGGATGATGGATATTTGATATTGCTTAATTGGCTCCTCTGTCCCATGGAATAAACATATCCATGGATCGTCCAATATGGTTTTATTAGTAATTTCTTTTATTAGTTGTATAATTTTCTTCCTATATGCCTTGATGATGGAACACTCCCACCATATATGAGCCATCGTTCCTATATTTGTGCACCCTCTCCAGCATTTCTCAGATTTATCCATTGCCAAACATTTGAAATTTATTTCTGTCCTCTTAATATCAACAGAGGAACCGTGTATCATTTTCAAAATTTTTCCTAGTCTGTGTTTACTACACTGTGTCCCTAATTCCCTTTCCCATTTCTTGATGTAGGGAGGTACATCCAGTTCCTCTGTAGAGATCAAAATTTTATAGAGTTTGGAAATCGTTTTTTCCGCTTTTTCTCTCTTACAGAGCTGCCCAAGTGGCCTATACTCTTCCTCACCTCTAATCGGTTTCGGAAGCTTCTCAACAAAGAACGACAACTGGATGTACCGCCATGGATCAATCACCATAAGACCTCCCTTGACCATTCCATCACCCGTGATAGTGTTACTGAAATGTAATATTTATTAAAATCTGGAAGAGCTAGTCCTCCTTTTTTTTTTCCCCTAGTCAAAACTGAGTATGCGATTCGTGGCTTTTTGCCACACCAGACAAACCTCGCAATTAGTATTTTCGGGACTAGCACCATTTTTACTGTGTTAATGCGACCCATCCAAGAGAGGGGGCGCATTGACATGTTTTTCGTTTCTTGCCTAATTTCGTCCAGCAGGGGGATGTAGTTGATTAGGTACATTTTCTTCAGCAAATTAGATAGTTTAATTCCCAAGTATTTTATATCCTTTCTCCAGGGAAAATGAAATTCCCTTGAGAGTTTTTCTTCTTCCGATTTATCCACATTAATATTTAGGACTTCGGATTTGCTGAGGTTTATCTTAAAGTTTGAGATATCTCCATACCTTTTTAAAATCTGCAGCAAATTCGGGATTGTAATCCTAGGGTTAGTAATATAGAACAGAACGTCGTCAGCAAACGCCGCGAGTTTATGTTCTTCTGATCCTATCTTCACCCCTCTACAATCTGAATTATTTCGGACAGATGCCAACAAGGGTTCCAGAGTCAGTACAAATAGAAGGGGGGACAATGAACACTCCTGTCTGGTACCATTCTCCATCTTAAAAAGCCTAGAAAGAACCCCATTTACTTTCACAGATGCCAAAGGATAATTATATAGAATTTTCACCCATCTAATGAATCTTGGACCAACTCCCATTAATTCCAATGTTTTTATCATGAGCCCCCAGTCTACCCTGTCGAACGCTTTTTCGGCGTCCATCAACAGGAATAGAGCTGGGGGCCCACTGGATTTAATAGATTCCAGAAGGAGCAATGATCGCACTCCGTTATCCCTGCCCTCTCTTCCTGGAATAAACCCTACATGGTCTGGATGCACCAGGGTAGTCATTTTATCCTTCAACCTACCCGCCAAAACCTTGGCGTATAGTTTGGAGTCTGCATTTAATAGCGTAATGGGTCTATAACTAGAGCACAGCATGTTATTCTTTCCCTCCTTTAATATCATATAATGGTCTCAGACAGGGCGTCTCCCCCCATTGAACCATTAGCACCCAGCTCATTCCAGTAGTGGCTGAGCCTCGGTACCAATGTATGTTTATATTGTTTCAAGTAGAGGGTAGAAAACCCATCTGGGCCCGGACTTTATCCCTTTGGCGAATCCTTAAGAGCGGCATGAATTTTGTCTTCAGTTATAGGTCTGTCCAAGACAGCTCTATCCTCCTCAGACAGCCCAGCCACCCCTGCCTCATTCAAGAATTCTTCCACTTTCCTGTCCTCTATTTGAATCGATGCTCCCTTCTGTCCTACAGTATACAGGGCTTTATAGTACTTCCTAAATTCTTCCGCTATCCCTTTGGTTGTAGACACCACCTCGCCTTTTTTATTTTGTATTTTCTCAATGAAATTCAAGTCTCTTTTCTTTTTCAGTAACCTCGCAAGGTGCTTACTTGATTTGTTTCCCCAGAAGTATCTATCTCTTGTTATTTTATTTGAGGCCCTTCTCGAGTCCTGCTGCATGCTGTCCCTTTTAATGGCTAGCTGATGGAAGCTTTCCTGATGCTGTTACTTGTATTTTTTATGATTTTTGTTCTAGTAAATATATTTCTTCAATAAGTTTTTCCCCTTTTTCTTTTCTCTTTTTTTTTCTCCGGCCCCAATAGAGATAAGAACCCCCCTAATATACGCTTTGTGTGCCTCCCAAATAGTGGAAGAAGGAATTTCCCATGTATCGTTCACCTTAAAGAAGAAATCAATTTCTTCCTGTACCATTTCTGACACTTTATTGTCTTTTAATAAGTTTTCATTTAGCTTCCAAGAGAATGGTTGTCTTTGGAACTCCAGAATCCTAATTCTCATTGAGACTGGGGAATGATCAGATAGAGAATTTCTATTCTGGTTTCCTCCACAAAATCCGGTAAGCTATGATCTGTCATAATATAGACCAATCTTGAGTACATCCCGTGCACAGGGGAGAAGAAGGTGTAATCATTTACTTTTGCATGCTGCACCCTCCACACATCCATTATATGGCATTGGTGCAGCCGGCGCCTGATCGTTTTTAACTGAACCTTACTTGTCCCCTGTGCCCTGGACGTACTGTCCAAGGTGGGATCAAGACAGAAATTGAAATCCCCTGCCAAAACCATCTCCCCAGCCTTGAATTCCATCAGCTTGACCAGCACCTGCTTTAAGAATACAGTCTGATTTTTATTTGGTCAGTAGACATTTGCTAGAGTAAACGTTTTATTCCCCAGGTTGCCCTTCAGGAATAGATAGCGGCCTTCAGGTTCCGTCAATCTATTAATCAAAGAGAACTTAGATGTTCTTGAGAACCCAATTGCTACCCCCTTGGATCTCCTTATTGGTGTATCGCTATAGAACCAGATGGGCAATGCTGGCGAATACAACTTAATATTAGAATCCAGAGCCAGATGGGTCTCCTGAAGGAATACCACATCAGCTCGGTACTGTTGAAGTTCTTTTAATATTTGATGTCTTTTAACTGGCGAAATCAGTCCCTTAACATTGTAAGATAAAAAATTTAAGTCAGTCATTTATATTTATTCCGTCTACTTAACCTTATCTGTCTTCCACTGTAAATTTCTAACCACCCCTGCAGGATGTAGCCCAACCCCCGCCCCCCCTCCCCCACTCCCCCCAATTCCCCTCCTTCCCTCCCCGGCCGCAATCCTGCCCTAAGCCCGCAGATGAGAGTCAAGCCTGATCCCATACTGCGTGCTTCTTCACCGAGGGTGAGACTCCGGCAGCAGCCACCGGTGCCCCCGGAGGCGGAGACGGGAAGACCAACCCTAGACATACCCTCCCCCAAAACCCCCCCAACATCACTTTTGTCTATATTTATTTAACACCCCCCTCCCCCCCCCCCCCCCCCCCCCCACAGCCCGTATACTCTTAATTAAATCACAATAGACCTTATGGAGGTTAACACAATGGAAAAAAATATATATATATTTTCCCTCAATGTCCGCAATGTCCTCACGAGAGTCCCAGAGAGAAAAAAAAAAAGAAAACTTATGAACCAGGACGGGAATGCCCAAATTTTCACAGAAATCTTGTAGCTCCTCCAGGAACCTCATCCTGTACGATCTACCCTCTTTCATTACTACAAGGGATGTTGGGAACCCCCAGCTGTATTTTATATTAGACTTTCTCAGTTGGTCAAGCAGTGGTCTAAGCTGCCTTCTCCTTGCCAGAGTTCCTGCTGATAAGTCTGAGAAAATCTGTAATTCCTTATTCTCAAAACGGACTGGGGGGGATCCCCGTAAACTTATCCAGATCTTTTCTTTGTCTTCATATGGGTGGAATTTAACAATTACGTCTCTGGGAATATCCTGTTTCAGATTTGAGGGTTTTCTGATCCTGTGTACCCTATCCATCTTTAAGGCCTCGTCCTCCCGTCTTCCCAGAATAGGGTTGAAAATTTTTTGCATTTTGATCCCCAAGTCCTCACTCTGTTGTTCAGGTAGAGATCTAATCTGCAGGTTTTGGCGGCGACTTTGATTTTCTTGTTCTTCCAGTTTATATGTCAGGATTCGATAGTCGCTCTGCATTTTCTTCATTTGCGTTTTCAGAATCTCTTTGGCCTGAATCCCTGATACTTCCTCTGCCTCCTCTACTCTGCGCAACAAGTGACCCATGTCTGTCCGAACATTTAGTATCTCTGACTTTATAGAATTTTCTAGTTTGGACAACGTTTCCAACATTTCTGTTTTGGTGGGGATTAGTGCAATGTTTCTTTGCTCCTCCATATCACTGAACACAGGCTCTCTTTCCAGCTCCGAGTCCTCCCTGGCCTCTCCCCCTGTCCCCCCTTTTGTTTCAGCAAGTCTTTCTTTTTTTCTTTTGTTCCTGGTGGTTTCTTATCTAGTCCAGGACTCTTTAAGCTTATGTCCTTGAGATATTTCTGGATTGTACTTGTGTTTAAGCTCTCTCTAGGGGTCTTAGGTTCTGCTGTTTTTTTGCGAACGACCTCTCATATTACCTCCTTAATTACCCCCCTGCCACTTTATTTGAATATACGCTGTACGATTTAGTCAGGCAAAGACAGACACAGTAAAGCAAGCTGACCACCGAGATCTTCTGTATCCCAACTTCAACTAGTACTGGGATCTTCCCGCCGGGGCTTGCTGGCACAGTGTTGTACTTGCGCTATACTGTCATATACTGTCATATAGCCTGTTTCCCGGTTTTCCCACCTGAAAAGTCCCAAAATCAATATGGGTATGTTTTTTATTGAAAAGCTATTTATATAAAGATGGAACTGTGGTTGGGCAAGCAAAGTCACATATGATATGATGAAGTTGTTTATGCAAGTCTCTTTAAAACTTCACCGGAGTACTAAACATTACAGTTCTTTAATAGAGGTAAAAGTAAAATTTCATACCTGGGGGAGAATCCTTCTCCCACCTCCATACCGTCCCGAGCTGAGCTAGTTGCAGGCGCTTTCAGATGCTTATCCTCTGGGGGACCGAGCCCAGCTGATGATTTTCACAGCGAGACCTCCTGGTACACTGTTACGCTCGCTGGTACAGATGTGTAACATCCTATCCACTTTCCAGCCTAGGGCGGCTCAGGGTGGCCCACCAGAATGTGAGAGGAGGCAGCAGGGGCAAGGGGGGGGGGGTCACACGGGGGGGGTAACACACGCTGGGTGTGAGACAGGCTCTTCCTTACATTGCAAATTCCATTCCTTGCATTGCACTGCTAGTTGGTTTATCACATGCTAGTAGGTTTATCAGGCATAAGAAAGGCATGGAGCGTTGGCTTCCTCGCTCTTCACTCACGTGCATCAGACTCCAGATTCCGCTCGTCCACTCGTCTGCTTGTCTGCTCCCGACTACTTCCGCTAGACACGGGAGAGCACCAGATGACTTCTCACTACGGTTGGTGATGCTGCGGTGGGGTATCCCGGGGTTTCCTTTGAAAATGTAGCAGCGGGCTCTCACCCCGCTCTATGGTCAAGCTGCCTGGTCCGTCCGACCCGCCTCCGCTCCCTCACACCAGCGCCGCCATCAGGCCCCTCCCCACGTTCTGACGCTTCATGTCGGCATCCTCTGCCCCGTCCCACTCCTCATCCAAGGGAACAACCCAAAGCATTCTCGGCTGATTTCTCCTTACGGTATAAAATCCCAAGGCAAACAGCAAGTCTAGAACAAGAAAAAGGGTGGCTAAATGACCTCTCACTGCTAATGCTGTAGAGGTGTCCTCATGTCAGCAATCTGTGCCTGGAAGGCCAGGCAAGTGGTCACATCACACTCCCTTCTTAAGTCTGCACCTTTATCTGGTGTGTGCTGGGCTCCTCTGGCTAAGCACAGCTGCACTCCCTGCAGCCTGGTTCCCTTACCAGGCTCTCTGCAGCTCTCTTTCTCTACCCCGCACAGTCCATGGCTCTCCATTCCAGGACCTCAGCCCTAAGCATGGTCTTCTCCAGGCTCTCCCTGCTCTGTTTGCTGCTGTCTGTATCACTCTGCAACCCAGCTCTCAGGCAATACAATCACTTCTCCTTTATTCAGGTTGCCCTGCTCTCCCCACTCAGCCCAGTGGTCTTTCTCCTCCTAAAGATTTGACAAGGAGACAAGACCTGGAAACATGTCATCTTGGAGACCTTGTATGTTTACGGGCAGTTTGGACTCCGGTAATATGGCGCCTAGGGGCTTCCTGTTAGCAGTGATGCACTTCCAGTCTGGCAGAGCTGCAGTAGCCACCCCACTGGTTTGAATGCTGCAGCTTCCTCCACTCTTACCTTCCAGGGAGCACTGATTTTGCCACATTATACAAGCTGGTTGGATAGTTTGTGAGAGAGCACCTCAAACAAGAGTCTCACCAAGGTTTAAATATGCTTTTCATCCACTGCACACTGCAGAAACCAGTTGTCCATTGTTTTTTTTTTTTTTTGTTTTTTTTTTATGAGATTATCATCTAGGCACATTAATTTAACACCACCACAAAAGTGTTTATTGCTTGGGCATGTAGTCGAGCATTATGTGTGGTATTGGCATTAGTCCATAATATATGCTCAATAATTTATAAAGACATCAGCAACCTTCATGGGCTGTTTATTATGACACCATATATACTCTCAAGGTCCTTGCACTGGGTTTTGTGTGTTACCTATCTCCTCAGTGCAGGCTCACCTCCTCTTCCCAAGTCTAGTGGGAAAAGTTAAAGCGTATATAAACCCATCATTTCATTCCCCTGATATGTGCCTGCTGTACCATGTACTTGTATGAAAAAGTATCCTGTTCTCTTTGTATTGCTTCCTTTGTGTCAGGTCACCTGAGTCCAGCTGACAGATGCACCCCGTTGGGGTCAGGAGTGCACCGCAAGGTTGTGGACGCTATGGCTGACTGCTGCGGATGGAGCTCTAGGTGATTCAGGAGAGCAGGCATTCTGGAGCACCAACATGAATCATACTGGGAGCTAGAGCATGAGATTTCCCTGGGCGCGGAATCTAAGAGCCAGCAGGTCTTCACCAGAGGCCCCTAGTGGTGGGGATCGATTTAGCTGTAGTCTGGCTCCAGGTCGTGACCCCCAGGGCCTCCCAGCTCATGCTCACAGTAGAGTACAGGAAGGTAGAGAGGAAGCAGGAGACTGCGACAACAAAGAATAGTCAGGAGATAGCCAAAGGTCGGGGCAACAAGCAGGTAAGGATAGTCAAGGAACACGCCAAGGTCGGGATATGAAGCAGACTAGGACAGTTAGGAACAAGCCAAGATCAGTAACTAGAATCAGACGTAGAATACACAGCAAAGAGTACACAAAAGTGAGTACACCCCTAAGTGAAAATGTCCAAATTGGGCCCAATTAGCCATTTTCCCTCCCCAATGTCATGTGACTTGTTACTGTTACAAGGTATCAGGTGTGAATGTGGAGCAGGTGTGTTAAATTTGGTGTCATCGCTCTCTCACTCTCTCATACCGGTCACTGGAAGTTCAACATGACACCTTATGGCAAAGAACTCTCTGAGGATCTGAAAAAAAGAATTGTTGCTCTACATAAAGATGACCTAGGCTATAAGAAGATTGCCAAGACCCTAAAACTGAGCTGCAGCATGGTGGCCAACACCATACAGCAGTTTAACAGGTTCCACAGGTTCCACTCAGAACAGGCCTCACCATGGTTGACGTTGAGTGCACATGCTCAGCGTCATATCCAGAGGTTATCTTTGGGAGATAGACATACGGTGGGGCAAAAAAGTATTTAGTCAGCCACCAATTGTGCAAGTTCTCCCACTTAAAAAGATGAGAGAGGCCTGTAATTGTCATCATAGGTATACCTCAACTATGAGAGGCAAAATGTGGAAACAAATCCAGACAATCACATTGTCTGATTTTTGAAAGAATTTATTTGCAAATGATGGTGGAAAATAAGTATTTGGTCACCTACAAACAAGCAAGATCTCTGGCTCTCACAGACCTGTATCTTCTTCTTTAAGAGGCTCCTCTGTCCTCCACTCATTAACTGTATTAATGGCACCTGTTTGAACTTGTTATCAGTATAAAAGACACCTGTCCACAACCTCAAACAGTCACACTCCAAACTCCACTATGGTGAAGACCAAAGAGCTGTTGAAGGACACCAGAAACAAAATTGTAGACCTGCACCAGGCTGGAAAGACTGAATCTGCAATAGTCAAGCAACTTGGTGTGAAGAAATCAACTGTGGGAGCAATAATTAGAAAATGGAAGATATACAAGACCACTGATAATCTCCCTCGATCTGGGGCTCCACGCAAGATCTCACCCCGTGGGGTCAAAATGATCACAAGAATGGTGAGCAAAAATCCCAGAACCACACGGGGGGACCTAGTGAATAACCTGCAGAGAGCTGGGACCAACATAACAAAGGCTACCATCAGTAACACACTATGCCGCCAGGGACTCAGATCCTGCAGTGCCAGACGTGTCCCCCTGCTTAAGCCAGTACATGTCCAGGCCGTCTGAGGTTTGCTAGAGAGCATTTGGATGATCCAGAAGAGGATTGGGAGAATGTCATATGGTCAGATGAAACCAAAGTAGAACTGTTTGGTAGAAACACAACTTGTCATGTTTGGAGGAGGGAGAATGCTGAGTTGCAACCAAAGAACACCATACCTACTGTGAAGCATGGGGGTGGCAACATTATGCTTTGGGGCTGTTTCTCTGCAAAGGGAACAGGACAACTGATCCGTGTACATGAAAGAATGAATGGGGCCATGTATCGTGAGATTTTGAGTGCAAACCTCCTCCCATCAGCAAGGGCATTGAAGATGAAACGTGGCTGGGTCTTTCAGCATGACAATGATCCCAAACACACCACCCGGGCAACAAAGGTGTGGCTTCTTAAGAAGCCTTTTTAAGGTCCTGGAGTGGCCTAGCCAGTCTCCAGATCTCAACCCCATAGAAAACCTTTGGAGGGAGTTGAAAGTCTGTGTTGCCCAGCGACAGCCCCAAAACATCACTGCTCTAGAGGAGATCTGCATGGAGGAATGGGCCAACAGACCAGCAACAGTGTGTGACAACCTTGTGAAGACTTGGCGAAAACGTTTGACCTCTGTCATTGCCAACAAAGGATATATAACAGTGTATTGAGATGAACTTTTGATATTAACCAAATACTTATTTTCCACCATAATTTGTAAATAACGTCTTTCAAAAATCAGACAATGTGATTGTCTGGATTTGTTTCCACATTTTGTCTCTCATGGTTGAGGTATACCTATGAGGACAATTACAGGCCTCTCTCATCTTTTTAAGTGGGGGAACTTGCACAATTGGTGGCTGACTAAATAGTTTTTTGCCCCACTGTATGAGTGCTGCCAGAATTGCTGCAGAGGTTGAAGGGGTGCGGGGTCAGCCTGTCAGTGCTCAGACCATGCGCCGCACACTGCATCAAATTGGTTTGCATGGCTGTCGTCCAGAAGGAAGCCTCTTTTAAAGATGATGCGCAAGAAAGCCCGCAAACAGACAAGTAGACTAAGGACATGGATTACTGAAACCATGTCCTGTGGTCTGAGACCAAGAGAAACGTATTTGTTTCAGATGGTGTCAAGCGTGTGTGGCAGCAACCAGGTGAGGAATACAAAGACAAGTGTGTCTTGCCTACAGTCAAGCGTGGTGGTGGGAGTGTCATGGTCTGGGGCTGCATAAGTGCTGCCGGGACTGGGGAGCTAGAGTTCTTTGAGGGAACCACGAATGCCAACATGCACTGTGACATACTGAAGCAGAGTATGATCCCCTCCCTTCGGAGACTGGGTCTCAGGACAGTATTCAAACATGATAACCTAACACACCTCCAGGATGACCACTACCTTGCTAAAGAAGCTGAGGGTAAAGGTGATGGAATGGCCAAGCATGTCTCCAGACTTAAACCCTATTGAGCATCTGTGGGGCATCCTAAAACAGAAGGTGGAGGAGCGCAAGGTCTCTAACATACACCAGCTCCGTGATGTCATTGTGGAGGAGTGGAAGAGGACGCCAGTGGCAACCTGTGAAGCTCTGGTGAACTCCATGCCCAAGAGGGTTAAGGCAGTGCTGGAAAATAATGGTGGCCACACAAAATATTGACACTTTGGGCCCAATTTGGACATTTTTACTTAGGGGTGTAATCACTTTTGTTGCCAGCGGTTTAGATATTAATGGCTGTGTGTTGAGTTATACAACTACCTGCTGGTGTGCTATGTCCTATCTCCTATTCCTATTTTTGTTTTTTTGTTTTTTACTATGTCTAAAATTAAGGAGGAGAAAGGTACAACTATTATTACCTCTACTAAAGCTATGTCAAATCCTGGAAGACCAGCAAATGCTGGAGTGGTGTCTACCCCTGCTTCTCTTTCCAGAGCTACTACAAGAGCAGAAACTGCGAAAGGAATTTCCGCCCGCCATGATGGCACTAACTCAACGCCAGACCATCATGTACAACTAGAGGACCGCAGGGTCGTCTTTTACACAGAAGCGCCTTCCTCGCAAACCACTAAGATGGATCCCCAGCTTACGCCGTATTCCTGTGGTGACAATGAATGCCCCCCCCTCAGTTCATCTTCTTCTACGCTCAATGTGAGTATTAACACCAACTCTTTAACTGTTCAAACTGCTCAAACAGCCTCTAGTCGGAAATCAACTGAAGGGAAGAGTACAGTTGGAAAGATTTTTGAACCCACATTAAGGGATATTTATTCTTTGATACAACACTGCTCTTCCTCCCTCTCTATGCTCACAGGCCAGGTTCAGGCCATACAGGAAGAAGTTGTTTTTATACGTGGGGAACTCGAAAAAGTACAAGAACATACTAAGATCCTTGAAAACAGGGTTAGTGGCATAGAGGATACTTTTCCTCCCATGGTAGCAGAGATGAAGGCAGCTACGCGCAAGTTAAATTCTACTATCTGTAAAATTGAAGACCTGGAGAATCTAATAAGGGTAATGACCCAGTTAGCTTTGTTGAACGATGGCTCATTGAAATATTTGGCAAGGAACATTTCTCTCCACTACTTGTAATAGAATGCCCATCGGCTCCCTACCCGTTTTCAGAAAATGGGAAAAACACCTCAACCTTTTTTAATACAGGAATCATGATGTGTAGTAGAAAATCTGCGGCTCACAGCGTGCTTGCATCGGCCAGGCTGGCCGATGCAAGCACACTGTGAGCCGTGGATTTTCTACTACACATCATGATGCCTGTATTTTTCTACTACCTGTAAGTGGACTACAATAAATTATTGTCTTTATATCTTATGGGCTTCACTATTGCTGCCTTATTTTCTTTCCATCTGGGTTATATCTCATTGATGAGCGTTTATCACATGCATCCCTGTTTTGAAATCTAATGAGTTGGTGATTATATGTGATCTGGATATGGATTCCCTGTGATTGATTTACAATATCTGGAGTGTGATACCTTGATCCTCTGTGATCTATGATACATGCCTTTTTACCATTACTCTCTGGTAAGCAGATTGGATTCACTTGGGTGTGGTGTGCTGTTTCGTACACACTGAAGCTGATGAAGGGTTCCTCTGATTTATGACAATTTGAAGCACTGCATTTTGGACTTTTTATATATTTGTGTTTGATGATCAACAAACTGTGCTGGCTGCTTTTCACAATATTTTTTAATACGTCTTCTAAATTATAGAGATAAAGAAAATATTCTGCGGCAGGCAGGGGTCCTAAATGATATTAAATATAATGGATCCAAAATTATGTTTTTTCCTGACTTTTCACCAGAGGTTCAGAAATGGAGGGCAAATTTCCAAGAAGTGAAGAAACGTTTTTTACACCAAGGGCTTAAATATTTAATGTTGTACCCTGCCCGTCTGTGAGTGAATCACGAAGGCAATGTACAAATATTCCAAACACCGCAGGATGCAGTGGACTGGCTTGATGGTCAGGTTAAAACTTATGCCGTGTACACATGAGCGGAATGTCCGACAGAAAAAGTTCATTGTATATTCCGATCGTGTGTATGCCCCATCGGACTTTTTACGTTGAAAATTCTGACGGATCTAGAAAGAGAACATGTTCTAAATTTTTCCGATGGAACCAATTCCTATCGGGAAAACCGCTCGTCTTGTATGCTGTTCCGACGTACCAAAAACGACGCATGCTCTGAAGCAAGTACGAGATGGAAGCTATTGGCTACTGGCTATTGAACTTCCGTTTTCTAGTCCCGTCCTGCGTGTTGTACATCCCCACGTTCTGGATGGTTGGAATTTGGTGTGACCGTGTGTATGCAAGACAGCTTGAGCGGAATTCCGTCGGAACTCCGTGGGAAAAACCTTCAGAGTTTATTCCGATGAGAAAACCAGTCGTGTGTACAGGGCATTAGACTTTGAGGTGATAGGCCCTCCCCTCTAGCAAATTTATATATGTACGCAGTATGAAATGACGGAGCATTGATATATATATTTTTCTTAATTAATTTTCATTACATGCAAATTGGTGCGGATAGAAAAAATAGAATTGACTGCGTCCAGGAGTGATTTAGCGCAGCTATCCGCACATAACAGCAGGTAATCACAGTGCACTGTGTCAGCTGCGGATAGCAGCGCTGAGCTGGCTTGCTCATCGGGAAAAGAAAAATGTTTTTTCCTTTCCCAATGAGCGACAAGCACGGGGATCCGACTTGGATCCCCGCCAATCTCAGGCACTGTTTGGTATGAATTTTGAGGGGAAACTCCACGGCAAATTTTAATTTTAAATAAAAAACCGGCATGGGTTCCCCTCCAGGAGCATACCAGGCCCTTTAGTCTGGTATGGATTTTAGGGAACCCCAAAGCCAAAAAACAGCATGGGGGTCCCCCTCGAAATCCATACCAGACCCTTATCCGAGCACACAGCCCGGTCGGTCAGGAAAGGGGGTGGGGACGAGCGAGCGCCCCCCCTCCTGAACCGTACCAGACCGCATGCCCTCAACATGGGGGGTTGGTGCTTTGGGGCAAGGGGGGCACCCTGTCGGCCCCCCCACCCCAAAGCACCTCGTCCCCATGTTGATGAGGACAAGGGCCTCTTCCCGACAACCCTGGCCGTTGGTTGTCGGGGTCTGTGGGCGGGGGGCTTATCGGAATCCGGGTACCCCCTTTAATAAGAGGACCCCCAGATCCCCACCCTATGTGAATGAGTATGGGGTACATCGTACCCCTACCCATTCACCTAGAAAAAAAAGTGTCAATAAAAAAAAAACACAGTAGACAGGTTTTTAAAGTGATTTATTAGGCAGCTCCGGGGGTCTTCTTCCGACTCCGGGGGTCTTCTTCCGACTTCGGGGGTCTCACAGCCCTCTCTCCTGTGTCGTCTCTGCGCTCTCTGGTTCTTCTCCGGTGCCTTCTTTCTTCTGCCGGGCTCCTCCGCTATCTTCTGCTCTTTTGCCGCTCTTTTGCTAGCAGAGTAGCCTGGTCTTCACGGCATTACAGCGAGAGGGAGCATTGTGTCAACATCTCAGGAAGAGAAGAGGGAAGAAGATGTCTCAGAAGACCGTGCTCCTCCACTAGCAAAGGAGCGGCAAAAGAACAGAAGATAGCGGAGGAGCCCGGCAGAAGGAAGAAGGCACCGGAGAAGAACAAGAGAGTGCGGAGACGACACCGGAGAGAGGGAGAAGAGGCCTGAGAGACCCCCAAAGTCGGAAGAAGACCCACAAAGTCGGAAGAAGACCCCCGGAGCTGCCTAATAAATCACTTTAAAAACCTGTCTACTGTGTTTTTTTTTTATTGACACTTTTTTACTAGGTGAATGGGTAGGGGTATGATGTACCCCATACTCATCCACATAGGGTGGGGGGTTGGGATCTGGGGGCCCCCTTATTAAAGGAGGCTCCCGGATTCTGATAAGCCCCCACCCACAGACCCCGACAACCAACGGCCAGGGTTGTCGGGAAGAGGCCCTTGTCCTCATCAACATGGGGACGAGGTGCTTTGGGGTGGGGGGGCCGACAGGGTGCCCCCCTTGCCCCAAAGCACCAACCCCCCATGTTGAGGGCATGCGGCCTGGTACGGTTCAGGGGGGGGGCGCTCGCTCGTCCCCACCCCCTTTTCTGACCGACCGGGCTGCGTGCTCGGATAAGGGTCTGGTATGGATTTTGAGGGGGACCCCCACACCGTTTTTCTGCTTAGGGGTTCCCCTGAAAATCCATACCAGATCGAAGGGCCTGGTATGCTCCTGAAGGGGAACCCATGCCGGTTTTTTATTTAAAATTTGGCATGGAGTTCCCCCTCAAGATTCATACCAAACAGTGCCTGGCATTGGCGGAGATTCAAGTCGGATCCCCGTTCAGTACGAGTCGGTACCCTGTCGGGTTGCTATGGAAATGGCAAACTGCAGCTAAACTCAACCACAGCTAATCGCACTGTACAAATGCAGCTGATTGCAATGCCTGGAGTCTTGAATTTCACAGAAAAAAAACATGCTTTTAACTGCGGCAGAATAGCCGTCCGTGTGAAAGGCGCCTAAGTCATACTATCAAGATTTATATACTTCCAGGGCGGATTTGGCCCTTCCAGAGCTATCTAGTTACTTGGCCAGTATTTAAAGCTGAACTAAAGCCTAAATACGAGAGTTGCACATATTTTTCCTTGAATCTTGGTCTGCTTTGTGCATCATATCTAGATCAGTGCAGTAATCCAGTGTGAAACTTTACCTCATTCAGGAGCTTTCTGTAATAAAGACCAGTCACTGCTGCTCTCTCCTTGTGCAGGGGAAAAGGTCTTGTCTCCACCCCTTTGTTGTATTTTTCTGCAGACAGCCTGTAGTGGGTGGAACCTGCTGTGTCTCTCCCACGGCTCTGCTACTTTTACAAGGTAATATCTGGGTTTGTAAAGGCATTTGGTGCACACAAAATGGATTTATACCCTTTGTTTTTTATTTACAGTATGTGTAGCCAAGTGCTGGCAATATTGCTTTTGCCATCATGGGACATTTCCTAATGAAGATTGCATTGAGGTTTGTTCCCTCTAGTGCCCAGCATGGGGATTATGAAATCATTTCCTGACTGCAGAGAGTGAGCCAACTACTGAAAGCAGGGGATTGTGGGACATGTAGTCCAGAGACCCGAGACTTCAATGGATCTAATGCTGCTGCAAACTACAAGTTTCAGCTGGCTGGAGAGAGAATTCAGGATGAACAAAAAAATAGAACGTCCTGGGAGGGGCTCACCTTCTAGGAACTCGAGGCATGCAGCTATGGGAGCAATAGGCTAGGTTCTCCTGGTTGGTGTGATAGGGTGTCATGGTCTGGAGGGTGCGGAAGGCTTTTTTCCACGAGTGAGTCTTTTTTCCTGGAGGCAGATCCGCAGCTACCAACTTCTCATTGGCAGAGCGGCTATCCAGGATGACTCTCATCTTTGCCCACACAGATGCTGCTAATACCCTGGGGTCATCAGGTGCATGGCCAGACACCTTTAACTGGTTGCAGAACCTTCAAGAGCCTGTTCCGGACCTTATCTCCTCAGATTGTTGTAGCCTCAGGATTGGTGAAAGGGCAGAAGCTCACCCTGAGTGAAACAATCAAAAGACACTGTATGCAGACACTTTTACCCTACCCTTTTGACATTAAAGGCCTTTTGCTGGGAAACACTTTGCTTATGCTTCTCACCATTGCTGATCTCCATTGCACAGCAACATCTTTGGGCTCCTTCATAGCTAGCTGAAGATCCTGGACACCTTTACTTCAAGTATCCCCCCCCCCCCCACACACACACCCAAAGGAATCAGCCCACAACATTTGCTCACCTTAAAGGGGAACTCTCACCCAAGTTATACGTTTTGTCCTATGTTATTTCTTTATGCCCATGGCATCAGGGCTTAGGGGAGCTGAATGACAAAAAGTCTCTTCTTCCCCCTCTTGTACCTGAGGTCATAGGCCTCTTTTTTGATCTGTGGGTTCCTACCGCTATGTTCACGGTTACTGCCATTTCATTGTATATCTTTGTAGTTGCACATTGGGGACCACCTACATTCTACATTTTCTTTCTATTGTTAACTCAAAAATATTCAGTATTATATTACTATATTAGTAATATAATAATAATACTATAATAATAGTATTATTATAAGTATCCATTTTGTACTTTCTAATATTTCTTTGATGTCTTCAGTATTCATAATCTTTCTTTTGAACAATGTCAGAACCCAGGGTGTCAGGAAGCTTGCAAGGTCAGGGCAACCTAAGGTCTAACGAGAAGAGACCTCTAATTCCTCCTGTATCAAATTGTATTGTAACTGTACGGTCTGCCCCGTGTTGTAAAGAGCTGCACAAACTGGTGGCGTTATATAAATCCTGTATTATAATATCAAATACAGTAAAACCTTCGATTGCGAGCATAATTTATTCTATAAACATGCTTGTAATCCAAAGCACTTGTATAGCAAAGCAAATTTCGCCATAATAAATAATGGAAACTCAAATGATTCATTCCACAGCCATTTATTCATAGGTCCTTCAGTTTATAGTTCATATAAAAAGATTATAGCAATGTGATTGCGGTTGTGTAACCATAAAATGTTTATCCACAAATGGAAGCCTCCACAAGGGGATTAGAAGCTAAATCCAGCAGGAGCTACAGAGTATAAAAGAGAAGAGAGGAGCAATATGGTCTGTGGACAGCTTTACCCTGGATGCCTGCATACTTAGATGTGCCTCTTTTAATCATCAACCATATGAGTTTTGTAAATGTTGTACCTTCATAAAATGTAACCATATTGCTACACTTAGAGGCTCCTCTCTTCTCTTTTATACTCAGTTGTGACATGACGCTACTCTTATATCAAGACATTGCTTGTATATCAAGTCAAAATTTCTAAAGAAAAAAAAATGCTTGTCTTGCAAAACACTCTCAAACCAATTCACTCTCAAACCAAGGTTTTACTGTAATAACCTTTGGGCATAGTCATCTTTCATTGGCCCTTATGGGGGTGGCGCTACATAAATAACAATTCTTAGTAGTGAATTTCTATCATGTGCTGCTTGGTCTCATGATGAATCTATGAGATGGGTTTGGCAGGCATTTGCACAATTTTCTAGATATTAATTAATTAATTAATTAATTATTTAATTTTTTTTAGGTCAGGATTCTAAAATATGTATATAAGTGGTTACTGTGGCAATACAGACATTTTCATTTCAGCCAAATTTTATACATTATGTCAATGATACTGTATTTAGGGATGTAGGGCTACCGCTGAGACTGCATTACTTGGCCAAGGTCTTTGTGGTCTTACCATAAATCCAGATTTTGGCAGAACTTCTACTATTTACACAATAAAATGCACTGTAAAAATGTTCAACCGAGTTAGTGAATTTTACATTCTTATAATATATAGTGGTTCTAAAGGCTGTAGGCATGTAGGCAGGCTGTCGACAGCTGCTTACAAAGGGAATGTACCATGTTAGTAAACTAGCTAGTCTTCCCAGGTTAGGCAAGGGTTAATGCTAGTTCTGAATTTCCTTCTCTTTCTGGGCTCTGCCTCTTTCCCTGTCCTGTTATAAAAGGGGGATGGACATAAAGATGTAATCCCCAGTTACTTTACAGAGAGGGTTCTGCTCCAGCTCCAGCCACATGGGAACAGTAGCAAGAGGCTCACAGAATAAGATGTAACCCTACAGCGAGCAGCCACCCAGTTGCTCCCTGGTGCTCTACTGCCACAGCATGGACTTGTACCAAGGTATGGATTCTCACCTTTGCAAAATATGCCTGGGCAGTCACACTCTAAAGTAGTTAGTAAGGGATGGATGCATCAAACTGTGTGTACACTTAACCTGTTATTCTGCAGAACTTTCAGTAAAGTTTCCTGAGCCTAGTCTGAATTCACTAAAGGGGTGCATGAATGTCCCCTGGTAGATACACTATACTACTTTGGGTCAGTAAAGCACATACGGGTTATAAGGCAGGTCAGTCGCAAGGGGTTAACTCAGCAAGGCAAGGAAGAGTAAAGCCATTGCTGAGGGCACAATTTCAAGACACAAAGCAACCAGTCATTAAACGTGGTACCTGGTAAGGTGGCAGGTCCTCCGGTAGCGAAGGGGCAGACGTCTGGCGAACCTGCGTTACGGACATGTATGGCCTGGAGTCAATAAGTGCATGCATGAGGTCCGCGCTGTGTCCATGGCTGGATCCCATTCTGTTACTGTGAGTGAGTTAACAAAGTTATGCTGGACTGGTGGATTGAGTGCATCTCAGCATGTTCCTCCTAATGCAAACATACAAGATAAGCGTATAGTGACATGGGACAAGTCGCTTTTCAGAGGAACTTCTGTACTTTAATCGCTGCACGTAGTGAAGGCTCATCTCTTAGTCAGGGAAGTGCCTTAATCGCTTGCCGACCAGCCGCTGCAGTTATACTGCGGCAGGTTGGCACGACTGTGCAAATCGTTGTAGCTATGAGGCGGCTCTTTTTTACGCGCCCTCAGCGTGTCCCTGCAACCGATGCACATGCCCAGCAGGCGCGATGTACACCGGGCACCCACAAACACTCCTGACAGAACGAGAACGGGGATCTGTGTGTGTAAACACACAAATCACGGTTCTGTCTGGGGAGTAGAGACAGATTGTGCGTTCTTACTAAGTAGGAAAAATGATATGTCTCCTCCCCCAGGCAGTCACATCCCCCACGGTTATAATCACACCTAAGGAACACATTTAACCCCTTGATCGCTGCCTAGTGTTAACCCCTTTCCTTCCAGTGACATATATACAGTAATTTGTGGCTATTTTTAGCTCTGATCGCTGTATAAATGTCAGTGGTCCCAAAAAAGTGTCAGAAGTTTCCGATCTGTCCGCCGCAATGTCGCAGTCCCAATAAAAATCGCAGATCGCCGCCATTACTAGTAAAAAAAAAAAAAAAATAATAAAAATGACATAAATCTTTCCCCTATTTTGTAGACGCTATAACTTTTGCGCAAACGAATCATAATACTCTTATTGCGATTTTTTTTTTTTTTACTAAAAAATATGTAGAAGAATAAAATGTTTTTTTATGGATATCTATTATAGCAAAAAACTTAAAAATATTATGTTTTTTTCTAAATAGTCGCTCTTTTTTTGCTTATAGCACAAAAAATAAAAACCACAGAGGTGATCAAATACCACCAAAAGAAAGCTCTATTTGTGGGGAAAAAAGGACAATTTTGTTTGGGTACAACATCGCACGACTGTGCAATTGACAGTTAAAATGATGCAGTGCCGTATAGCAAAAAAAGACCTGATCAGGAAGGGGTCAAATCCTTCTGGGGCTGAAGTGGTTTTTCACATGACCGTAGTCTCCGCCTGGTCCCAGGCATTGATGAGTGCACTCCACGTGAAAAGTTACCCCTGCATGTAGGGCGAGTGACCCCGCTCACATTGCCCCACATAGCCCAAGAACCCTGTGTGCTTACAGCTTGGAGGATTTGGCAAGGATGTGCCCGCTCTGCACCACCCACATGCAACCCCACAGGAATCGGCTTCCTACGGTGTCGCACCGAGAAGAGAAAAAGCACAGGAACGCCGGCGGGGGCCCTGAGAAGGGCAAATTTGGGGCCTCTCTGTGCAACACAATTGCACAGAACAGGCAGATATATAGTATGTTTATTATTTTTATTAAAAAAAATAAGCTTTACAATGACTTTAGGCTTTTAAAGAAAATTTTTACCATGTCTATTGTAAGTATAGTCAGAAGTTCAGAAAATAACCTCTGTCACTGATACTACAGCTTATATCACACACATGTACAGTATCTCACAAAAGTGAGTACACCCCTCACATTTTTGTAAATATTTTATTATATCTTTTCAGGTGACAACACTGAAGAAATGACACTTTGCTACAATGTAAAGTAGTGAGTGTACAGCTTGTATAACAGTGTAAATTTGCTGTCCCCTCAAAATAACTCAACACACAGCCATTAATGTCTAAACCGCTGGCAACAAAAGAGTACACCTCTAAGTGAAAATGTCCAAATTGCCCAATTAGCCATTTTTGCCATGTGATTCGTTAGTGTTACAAGGTTTCAGGTGTGAATGGGGAGCAGGTGTGTTAAATTTGGTGTTATCGCTCTCACTCTCTCATACTGGTCACTGGAAGTTCAACATGGCACCTCATGGCAAAGGACTCTCTGAGGATCTGAAAAAAATAATTGTTGATCTACATAAAGATGGCCTAGGCCAGTGATGGTGCACCTTGGCACCCCAGATGTTTTGGAACTAAATTTCCCATGATGCTCAACTACACTGCAGAGTGCATGAGCATCATGGGAAATGTAGTTTCAAAACATCTGGAGTGCCTGTCAGAAACCATGAAATCAGACCGAGACAGAAGTACAGTTCAATCACACTTGTTTAATAATAAAAGTTAAAAAAACAAACGTAGTCAAAACATAGCCAAAGTTCAGTAACTGGAACAGATAGTCAGCCAAGCCAGAAGTCAGGGATCAATGTAGTGGAACAGCAAGCAGGATTTGGAGCCAGAAGGGATGTCAGCAAAGTCAGTCTTAAAACAGGAACGGAGGAGATAGTTTCTTATGATGTGACCAAGGCAAAAGCAGAGCTCCTCTGGACTGGACAGCTTAAGTAGGCAGGACTGACGAGCAGGATCATCAACAGCTGAGTAACTGTGGAGAGAGATGGGAGCTGGCAATTAGCCGACAGCTGAGCGGCCAGCTCAGAGAAGCTAGGGCTGAGCCCAGCCCTGACAGTAACCCCTCCTCAACGACCCCTCCCCCTCGGAGGACCACCAGGCTTGAGGGGAAAACATCTATGGAAATCACGGAGGAGGATAGGGGCATATACGTCCGAGGATGAGACCCAAGAGCGTTCCTCCGGACCGTACCCTTTCCAATGCACCAGGTACTGTATGCGCCCACAAACTGACTACCCCTGTCTTAGACAATCACCTTGGGTAGCCCATGTAAGCGAAAGAGCAAAAATGGAAGCCAGTTCCTTAGAAGTGGGCAACTTCTTAAGTGGAATACAATGACACATCTTTGAGAACCGGTCAACCACCATAAGGATAATAGTGTTGCCTTGGGAGTTGGGTAACTCCACAATGAAATCCATAGACAGGTGGGTCCAGGGCCTCTCTCCATTGGGTATGGGTTGTAGGAGGCCCACTGGAAGGTGTCGTGGAGTCTTACTCTGAGCACACACAGAACAGGCAGCTATGAAGGCAGTTACATCAGCACGTAGACTAGGCCACTAGAATTGTTGGGAAATGGCCCAAACAAGTTGATTCTTCCCAGGGTGTCCAACTGCCTTGGGAGAATGGTAATTCTGGAGCACGGTAGTACGGAGACTCTCTGGGACAAAGCATCGGTCACAAGGTTTCTCAGGAGGAGCATGGACCTGAACAGCAAGAATTTTGTCACCCAAAGGAGAAGTGAGACTGGTGCGAACCGTAGCCAGAATACAATCATGAGGAATCACAGGAACCGGAACCGACTCCTACTTGCAAGTGGAGGAAAATTGTCCTGACAAGGCGTCAGCCCTTACATTCTTAGTAGTGGGTAAGAATAAGACAATGTAATTGAAACTTGACAAGAAAAGAGCCCATCGCGCCCTTCTGGGAGAGAGGCATTTAGCCTCAGAGAAGAATGTGAGATTCTTATTGTCAGTAAGAATGAGAACCGGCACAGTGGTACCTTCGAGGAGATGTCTTTATTCTTTCAGGGCTAAAATGATCGCCAACAGCTCTCTGTCACCAATCTTGTAATTGCAATGTGACAATTTCTTGGAAAAGTAGCCACAAGGATGCATAGCACTCTCAGAGGTAGGACGTTGAGACAGAAGGGTGCCAACACCAGTCTCAGAAGCATCAACCTCAGGGATAAAAGGTAACGTAGGACCAGGATGTGCCAATACAGGAGCAGAAACAAAGGCAGCCTTGAGACTCTCAAAGGCCTTAATGGACTCCAGAGACCAACTCTGTGGGTTACCGTCCTTTCTGGTCACATCAGTCAGGGGCTTGACCGGAGATGAGAAGTTACGAATAAACTTCCGATAATAGTTGGCAAAGCCCAGGAAACGCTGCAGAGGACTTAAACCCACGGGTTGGGGCCACTGTAGGACTGCTGAAAGTTTCTCTGGGTCCATCGAAAAACCTGCAGTGGAATTTAACCTGTTCACGATGGAACTCGCACTTCTCCAGTTTACAATAGAAATTGTTCTCTCTTAGTTTCTGGAGCACACGTCATCTGTGTGGTGGTTCTCCAGGGACTTTGAAAATATGAGGATATCATCGAGATAAACCACCACACATAACTGCAACAAATCTCAGAGGACATTGTTAATAAATTCCTGGAAAACTGCCGGGGCGTTACAAAGGCCAAAAGGCATTACGAGGTACTCATAATGGCCTGTTCTGGTATTAAATGCAGTTTTCCACTTATCGCTCCCTCCTTAATCCTCACGAGATTGTATGCCCCTCTCAAATCAAGCTTTGTGAAAACCGTTGCTCCCTTGAAGCGGTCAAATAACTCCGTAATCAATGGAATCGGATAGGCATTCTTAATCGTGAAACGATTGAGACCCCTATAATCAATACAAGGTCTCAGTTCACCACTATTCTTCTTCACAAAGAAGAAACCAGCACCATCAGGATACGAGGATTTGCGGATGAAACCTCGAGAAAGTGCATCTGCAACATACTACTCCATGGCTTTATCCTCCAAGACCGACAAAGAGTTAACCTGGCCACGAGGGGGTATGGCACCAGGTTGAAGGTCAATTGCGCAATCATACGGCTGGTGTGGAGGCAAACTACCGGCCGTCAAGGACTATCTCATCCTTGATGGTATCCGAGAGACCATGAGAAAAAGCTGCCACGAGGGCCTCATTGTTCCACGCAACCTCTGCTGCCAGAGTACGGAATTCAATGGTGAAGTCGGCAACAGTTCTCGTACTCTGTTCGATGGACATGAGCGTGTGGGAACGTCAAATATCCTTTTAAACGAAGCCACAAACGCAGGATAACTCAAGACAACAGGTTTTTGCGTCTCCCATAGATGGTTTGCCCAGTTGTACCGGGGCGGCCACCGTTAAATCAGAACGAGACAGAAGTACAGTTAAATCATACTTGTTTAATAATAAAAGTAAAAAGAACAAACGCAGTCAAAACATAGGCAAAGTTCAGTAACCAGAATGGATAGTCAGCCAGGCCAGAAGTCAGGGATCAATGTAGTGGAAAAGCAAGCAGGATCTGGAGCCAGAAGGGATGTCAGCAAAGCCAGTCTTAAAACAGGAACGCAGAAGATAGTTTCTTGTGATGTGACCAAGGCGAAGGCAGAGCTCCTCTGGACTGGACGACTTAAGTAGGCAGGACTGATGAGCAGGATCATCAACAGCTGAGTAACTGTGGAGAGAGATGGGAGCTGACAATTAGCCGACAGCTGAGTGGCCAGCTCAGAGAAGGAAGGGCTGAGCCCAGCCCTGACAGTGCCAAGGTTCGCCATCACTGGCCTAGGCTATAAGAAGATTGCCAAGACCCTGAAACTGAGCTGCAGCACGGTGGCCAAGACCATACAGCGGTTTACCAGGACAGGTTCCACTCAGAACAGGCCTCGCCATGGTTGACCAAAGAAGTTGAGTGAACGTGCTCAGCATCATATCCATAGGTTGTCTTTGGGAAATAGACTTATGAGTGCTGCCAGCATTGCTGCAGTGGTTGAAGGGGTGGGGGGGGGTCAGCCTGTCAGTGCTCAGACCATACGCTGCATACTGCATCACATTGGTTTGCATGGCTGTCATCCCAGAAGGAAGCCTCTTCTAAAGATGATGCAGAAGAAAGCACGGAAACAGTTTGCTGAAGATAAGCAGACTAAGGACATGGATTACTGGAACCATGTCCTGTGGTCTGATGAGACCAAGATAAACGTATTTAGTTCAGATGGTGTCAAGCGTGTGTGGCCGCAACCAGGTGAGGAGTACAAAGACAAGTGTGTCTTGCCTACAGTCAAGCATGGTGGTGGGAGTGTCATGGTCTGGGGTAGACATGTGCGATTCGGTTTGTAACGAATAGATTTTCTTATATTTGTTAGTATTCATACATTCGGATCAAACATCCGAATAGCTGAAAGAACCAAAATATGAAAATTATGAAATTACGAATAAGCAAAATAATGAACATGCGAAAATACGAACTTACGAACGGACAAACTTACGAAAATACAAAACTCCGAAACAGTAAAGGAAAGAAAATTACATCTATAAAGAATGATTTACATTTCGTATTTTCAATACTTTGTTCGTAATTTCGTATGTTCGTATTTTCATTCATGTGTTCGTGATTTTGTTTCTTCGTCTGTTCGTAATTTCGTTTGTTCGTGTTCCCGAATCGTTCTTTTGAATGGACAGTGTAAGTGTATCTTAATATGTATGTTCGTAATTTCGTGTTCTTGAATCGTTCTTTCGAATGGACAGTGTATTAGTGAGTGATGTATCTTACTTAATATCTTTAGCCAATCAGCTTATCCCTTTTGAGTCACACTGCATTCCTGAATCTTTTTAGATTCAGTTGAGGAGGAGACTGAGTCAGGTCTCGTGACTGAGGGAGTGGACTGGAGTAAGTACATGACTTATTAGAAAAGCAAGCATAGGATTATTATTTTTTATTTCCTATAAAAGTACAAATCAACGAAAAAGGCAATCTCACAAAAGTAACAATTACTAAATTACGAGTAGTGTACCGAATAAACTAAAATTTACTTTACATTGTAGCAAAGTGTCATTTCTTCAGTGTTGTCACATGAAAAGATATAATAAAATATTTACAAAATTGTGAGGGGTGTAGTCACTTTTGTGAGATACTGTAGTAAGTGTACAGCTTGTATTATGCCCCGTACACACGGTCGGATTTTCCCATGGAAAATGTCCGATCGGAGCATGTTGTCGGAAATTCCGACCGTGTGTGGGCTCCATCGGACATTTTCCATCGGATTTTCCGACACACAAAGTTGGAGAGCAGGAGATAAAATTTTCCGACAACAAAATCCGTTGTCGGAAATTCCGATCGTGTGTACACAAATCCGACGGACAAAGTGCCACGCATGCTCAGAATAAATAAAGAGATGAAAGCTATTGGCTACTGCCCTGTTTATAGTCCCGACGTACGTGTTTTACGTCACCGCGTTCAGAACGATCGGATTTTCCGACAACTTTGTGTGACCGTGTGTATGCAAGACAAGTTTGAGCCAACATCCGTCGGAAAAAATCCTAGGATTTTGTTGTCGGAATGTCCGAACAAAGTCCGACCGTGTGTACGCCCTATAACAGTGTAAATTTGATGTCCCCTCAAAATAACTCAACACACAGCCATTAATGTCTAAAATGCTGGCAACAAAAGTGAGTACACCCCTAAGTGAAAATGTCCAAATTGGGCCCAAACTGTCAATATTTTGTGTGGCCACCTTTATTTTCCAGCACTGCCTTAACCATCTTGGGCATGGAATGCAGTGTGACTCAGACACAAAAGGGATAAGCTGATTGGCTAAAGATATTAAGTAAGATACATCACTCACTAATACACTGTCCATTCGAAAGAACGATTTGAGAACATGAAATTACGAACATACATATTAAGATACACTTACACTGTCCATTCAAAAGAACGATTCGAGAACACGAACAAACAAAATTACGAACAGACGAAGAAACAAAATCACGAACACACGAATGAAAATATGAACATACGAAATTACGAGCAAAGGATTGAAAATACGAAATGATATATAAACCCTACTGTAAAACAATGAGCTTACTTTATAGATCCTTGTAAACTTACTTTATGTATCTTTATAACATTGTATACTCAATAAACTTCTTTTGACAAGGAAAATACGAAATGTAAATCATTCGTTATAGATGTCATTTTCTTTCCTTTACTGTTTCGGAGTTTCATATTTTTGTAAGTTTGTTCGTTCGTATTTTCGCACATTTGTTATTTTGCTTATTCGTAATTTTCATATTTTGGTTCTTTCAGCTATTCGGATGTTTGAATTGATCCGAATGTACGAATACTAACAAATTCATAAGAAAATCTATTTGTTACGAACCTAATCGCACATGTCTACCCCAGACCATGACACTCCCACCACCATGCTTGACTGTAGGCAAGACACACTTGTCTTTGTACTCCTCACCTGGTTGCCACCACACACGCTTGACACCATCTGAACCAAATAAGTTAATCTTGGTCTCATCAGACCACAGGACATGGTTCCAGTAATCCATGTCCTTAGTCTGCTTATCTTCAGCAAACTGCGGGCTTTCTTGTGCATCATCTTTAGAAGAGGCTTCCTTCTGGGATGACAGCTATGCAAACCTATGTGATGCAGTGTGCAACGTATGGTCTGAGCACTGACAGGCTGACCCCCCACCCCTTCAACCTTTGCGGCAATTCTGGCAGCACTCATAAGTCTATTTCCCAAAGACAACATCGGGATATGATGCTGAGCATGTGCACTCAACTTCTTTGGTCGACCATGGCGAGGCCTGTTCTAAGTGGAACCTGTCCTGTTAACCACTGTATGGTCTTGGCCACCTTGCTGCAGCTCAGTTTCAGGGTCGTGGCAATCTTCTTATAGCCTAGGCCATCTCTATGTAGAGCAACAATTCTTTTTTTCAGATCCTCAGAGAGTTCTTTGCCATGAAGTGCCATGTTGAACTTCCAGTGACCAGTATGAGTGAGTGAGAGCGATAACACCAAATTTAACACACCTGCTTCCCATTCACACCTGAGACCTTGTAACACTAATGACTCACATGACTCTAGGGAGGAAAAATGGCTAATTGGGTCCATTTTGGACATTTTCACTTAGGGGTGTACTCACTTTTGTTTAGACATTAATGGCTGTGTGTTGAGTTATTTTGAGGGGGCAGCAAATGTACACTGTTATACAAGCTGTACACTCACTACTTTACATTGAAGCAAAGTGTCATTTCTTCAGTGTTGTCACATTAAAAGATATAATAAAATATTTACAAAAATGTGAATGGTGTACTCACTTTTGTGAGATACTGTATGACAAAATGTTGTAATTTGTGAATAATCGTTGCACTTTGATTGTGTGAAGCTGCAGATGATTATGCTAAGGTAAAAAATTGCAACGCGTTAGCTGACCAGCACAATTAAATTTATTATTACAGATAAGAAATGTTTAACCCCTTGTCTACCAAGGTATGTTTATAAATAGCAACATAGTAAACAAGGGGTGAAAGCAAGCTCATGGCTTCGTTAGTAGTAGCTTAAAATCAATTTTACCAGCCGGGAAAGGACTTTCAGATAAAAGTGATCTGGGTGCTTCTAGAGCCGCCTAATCTCTTTTATTGGGCTCAGAAGGTTTTTCTCTAGTCACCAATGCCCATGGTGGCCCACTGGCTCTCTCGTTCCTCCAGGCTACCCAGGACCACAGAAAATGGCTCCTGCAGTGAGAGGTAGAGGTAATCAGGCAACATCCTTTCCCTGATCCCCTACAATGAATGAAGGCAGAAGCGATGTGTATTACATCAATTCTTAGTTTAAAGCTGTCTCTCCTCGGCTACTACAGCCAAGGATGTGGCTAATCAATCACAATCTGTGCTTAATTAGCTGCAGTGAAGGGCAGGGGAGACATTGGGGGTCTAATAGTCCCCATATGTCTACATAAAGACATAAAGACGTTACTCCTGAGGACATCATTACAGTTATATTGTGCTATGAATAATGCACTTTTGCACTTTATTTATATATGAGTTTTATATGATTTATATTTAGCTGTAGGAGCACTGTATATTGAGAATACTATTAATTTATGCATAAATTGTGTAACATACAGCTGCTGGAGTTGTGGGCACTTAGCATGGCTGTTAATGATTTTAATTACTTTACAGTATATAGTTCCTTTGGGCCAAGATGGCCCAAACAAACTATGTCCCTCACTAACATGTGAGCCACTGGATGTGATGTATAAACTGTATGTAGCTGTGTTCTGGTTTCAAGCCAAGACTTCCAGTCTCATACCTGGCACACATTGGAGTCTATCTGATTGGCACTCAGAAATTCAGGGAAAGCAATGTATTCTAGGAACAAATACAAAGCTTTCTCTGACTGGCTGAGTCAGAGAGGTGGGCTGATGATGTAACAACCTCTGACTCAGACAATCAGAGGAAGCTTTGTATTCATTGCTAGAATAGATCGCTTTCTCTGAATGGCTGAGTGTTGATCAGATAGACTCTAATGTGTTCCGGGTATGAGACAGGAAGTCTAGGTTCGAACCTGGAATACAGTGCGGTATGCTGTATGTAGTCTCAGCTATATCCAGTTTATACAGCACATCCAGCAGCCTCACATGTTAGTGAGGGACATAGTTAGTTTCGGCCAAGCTGTGTGTAAAGTGTATCAAAAGCTTTAAATGGAAAAAAAATTAAAACCGTGTAAAAAAAAAAAATTACATTTAAAAATCAAATAATAAAAATACATGTAATGAAAAATAATTTTTAAAATTGTAAAAGCATGAAATAGAAAAAAAAGTGTAAAAACACCCCGTCCCCCCTGTGTAAACACCAAATGCAAACATGAAAAATGAAACTACTGCCCCCGTAGACAAGTGGTTAACCTTATGGAGCCTGTATCCTGCCTGCTTCATCTGTGATTGTATAATTCTACTGTGTATTAGTGACAGTGACATTATATCTTTTCCTAATATATTTCACATGCCTTGGAGTTAGATACCAGAGAAAGCTTTTCTCATTTAATCCTATTGGAATGATATTATTACCACATAATGTGAGGTCCTAACACATACAAAATAGAACAGGAAGTAGAGATGTCTGCATTTCCTCACATTCATTCTCTCATGACCGTACTCATTTAATTGTGCATTGATTCCACTGAATGCAGCATCAATAACAACAGACGCTTGGCACAGACACAACTGAACCTCTTTCCAAAGAGGCTTGATGAGTAGACATTATATTCATAAGTAATGATGAATGCTAAATAACTAAGCTACAATATCCATTCCAAAATACCCAGCCTGTCATAATGACTGCTTATAAGGTTACATTTTCACTAGATTTTATCCTCAAAACCAGGATCCAACAGCTGCTGCCAGAATATGCTGTGCATGTTGTGGGAAGAGTCCGGTATAATGTACAGTGCCAGCTGTTCACCACCAGTAAGTAAATTCTTAAAGTGGCAAAATCTAGTTTTAGGGTACATTCACACATAGCGCAGTGGGACTTGTGTTGGGCGGCTATTCCAGCGAAGTCCCACAGCATAACAAGGCAAAATACCTTGTCTCCCTATATGCTCAGTTCACATCATGTTGTAGTGGCGTCTGGGCACTGTGCTGTGCAAAATGTACGGCATGCAGTACTTTATCATCACAGCATGAGGCAAACCACTGCCAGCAGTTGAACTCTACAGCGATGTGACTCCCCACTTATTGGACCGACACCAACATTTTGTGACCTCTGAACTAGAGGCAGGTATAAAAGCCAATAAAGCCAAGATCCTGCCCTACCATTTTTCTGAAAGATGCTTACATTTCTGTTCCTACTGGAAAAGAATGAACTGCGGTCATATTGGTCCACAGATCTGATTCTTCATATGCCCATTTACTCTGCTGCAATGGTCAGGAAAAGGTCAGGATATGCGACAATAATGTGTTTTATGCATTTTAGTGATAATATACTCTTTTGTCCTCAGAGTGAACCCAACTATGATCGGTTCCACATAATTCGGCCCCTCATAAACAACCTCTTTGAGAAATTCACAGATGTGTATATGGCCCAATAAAACATCTGTGTAGATGAGTCCCTCATACATTTTACTGGTAGGCTTGCAATAAATTAATATTTCCCCAGCATGCCAGGTATGCCGACTTAGAAAGGGGGAGAAAGCCTGCTTGCAGAACGATGAAATAATCAGTGAATTGGAAGGACAAACAGGAAGTATTCAGCCTGTCTTCCATTCACACAGACACGACAGTCCAAAATAACACGGCGTCTGGTGTTGTTGAAAAGCCTCTCTGTGTCCATGATTATAATCTTTAAATGGGAGGTGTAGACTTCCACGACCAAATGATGAAGCCTTATTTAGTTTCCCACAGAGTTATACACTGGTACAAAAAAGTTTTTTAAAAAAAGTAAAAAAACAAAAATAAAGTAAAATAAAAGTTGTTGTTTTATTGAGTTGTCATTTTGTTACTGTGTGTTCTTGTTAACTGTTGTTTGCTTTTCAGATATGCCAATCAGCTGCAGCACTGATCAGCCAATCAGCTGCAGGGTGCTCCTCTCAGAATACATATGTCAGTGCCTGCAACATGGCAGGAGGAAATTTCTCATCCGCAGTTAAAAAATAGAATGTGTATGCCCAAGCATTAGGGTTCTTTTTTTCATATGCCTAAGCATTAGGCGCATGGGGTGGTCAGTGGGTGGTGGCTCCTATGCTTCGGCATATACTTTTTTCCCTTTTTTCTGGCCAAGATTTCCACATCGATGTGAATGGAGGAATCTGTTAGGTTCTTTTTTTCATTCAGCCCACAGGCTGCACAAAAAAAAGAACATTGCATGTATGCTCAACATTAGAAGAGTGGGTGGATGCGTGGCAGACGCTTCTAATGTTGGGCATAAATTGCTAGGACAGTTCAAACACCCCCCAAACGACCCCTTTTTGGAAATTAGATGCCCCAAGAGAGGCAAGTTGAGTCCATGAAAGATTTTATTTTTTGCCATAGGTTTTTGGAGAATGACAAAAAAAGTTGTTTTTTTTTTTTTTTTTTTTTTTTACACAAAGTTGTAGCTTTAACCACTTGAAGACCATGCCTATTCTGACACTTCTCTCCTAAATATAAAAATTTATTTTTTTTTTGCTAAAAAAATACTTAGAACCAGCAAACATTATACACTACATTACCAAAAGTATTAAGACGCCTACCTTTACTTTTAGTCCGTAGGGTTCAATATTGAGTTGGCCCACCCTTTGCAGCTATATAGCAATATTGTAAACAGTAGGAGTTTACATACCCCTCCAGTGAACATACAAAAGAACCAAATACTGTAGCTATTATAAAAGTACAAATTGTATTTCTACCAATAAAATCTATGCATATAAAATCACATAATCTATGCAGCTTGTTTTACATGTTAATACCAGCAGTTGTCTGCATATTTCTTAGGTCAGACTTGAGAGATAAGGTCGATGCATTTCAGGGGATTCCCGCTTCTTCAGGACCTCCTATCTATTGAAAGGATGTAAATTACCAAAAGGAACATTTCTAGGAATAGAGAATACATACATCACATACAGAATCTTTAACAGATGCAATTGATATAATTACCTCATCAAAGAAATAATATTTTTTCCGGCAGATACATAATTCAAATGTGTCAGATCAAAAATATGGTAATGCAAATAGTCGGTGACTTCATGTGGTATGATCCTACTGGCCTGTGAGAGAATGACTAGTCCTCAGATGGGGTTCTATGGGGAACAAAGGAGCAGTAAAAGTAATGAACCTCAAGATGTGTGTGAACAAATGAAAAAGAACCAATGAAAAAGAGGTAGAAAAATAAATAAATAAAGGTGTAAGGATCATAACTCCTTACCTTATAGGCTATGGGGTGTGTAAACGTGATGTTATATGGCGTATCCGGTAACCCTTGGTTAGAGCAAGGGTGAAGGGAATAATTCCATGCTAAAAGTGAAAAATGTACAGGCAGTCCCTGAGTTACGAACACAATAGGGACTATAGGTTTGTTCGTAAGTCAAAGTTGTTCGTAAGTCACAACACTGCATTTGTAAGTGTAACTTCCGGTCGAGACACTGCGTTCGTAAGTGTAACTGCCGCCTGTGCATGGATGTGGGATGTTCCGGGCGCTTGTTATGTTATCTGGGGTGTAATAGTGTGGGATGTGTTCGGAAGTGCTCGAAAGGTATCCAGGACTCATGTGGAGCACAAGTGGCCGGCATTTGAGGCCGTTCCTAAGTAGGAGTCGTTCGTAACTCGGATGTTTGTAACTCGGGGACTGCCTGTATATAGGTACATATGTATATATAAAAATATATCCATTTTGCACCATATAGCCACAAAAAGAACACAGCCCAGGTAGGTTATAATGGCTAAAAAACAGCCATCAACGCCGGGGTTCATATATAGCACCATTCAAGTAGAAAATCACTCACCTGTATACCAGAGAGCTCAGCAAGCCATTGTTAGAAAGGGTGAGTGATGGCATCAACAAACAACAAGCCCATCTGAGGGCTTGCAGTAACCCGGGGGGGGGGGTGGTCAACCCTGGAGGCTGCCCTTTGCTTTATGCACTGGTCTAAATCATTTGGTGGAGGAAGGATTATGGTTGTTTTTCAGGGGTTGGGCTGCTTGGCCCCTTAGTTCCAGTAAGAACACTTAAAGCGTAACTCCACTTTTGTTGAGAATAAAAACATTCTCCTCTGGGTGATCTATGTACATTTCAAAGATTAGAACAACCCTTGTTGCAGATTCCTACCTTTTGGTATTCTGAAGAAATCCCTGTTTGTTCTTTGTTCTTCTGTGCCTCCGTGCCGAGTGAGTCTAATTGGAGTGGTATATATATATATATATATATATATATATATATATATATATATATATATATATATATAAATAGAGACTATCACTTTAAGAATTTGTAATGCACTTGCTTGTTTTATTTTATAGACACAGAATTTTCAGTCTATGATGATCTTCACCACCAGATACGAAGCAACAGTTTACTCCCTTTTTGCTCCAAGAAATGGACTGTCTTATCTGGCTAGTCTGATCCAGTACTGTCATGGTGGCGCCCATGTTTTCTTTCACTTTCAGTCACATGATGTAACCACCTACTTGACTGTTCCCTTGCTGTAAAGAAGATATGAATGCCGATTGGACTAAACAATACGGTCACACCTATAACACGCCTAGACCTTATTCATAAGTATATATTGTTAAACTTGATGTTTGTAAGTCAGAGACACTTCCTTCATTCAGCCCGGTAGAGCTGGACATTGGTGTGTGTTGTGTCTCTCCACTGCTACTATCTCATCTGAATAGTCTTGTTTGGAGACTCCCTAACCTGATTTAACAGAATGGTGCCTGCGACTCGGATCCAGTGGGCTCCCGGCCAGAGAGACACAAAACTCATGTTGCACAGACAAGTGGCCACAGTAAGAAACTGTTATTCTTACTTATTCTGCTCTCTGTGGTGAGTAATTAGTTGGTATCTGGGGTCCATTGGCTGAAGGAGTCTTATGCTGTTGATGAGATGGTGAGATTAAGGTAAAATTGAGTGTAAACTAGAGTAATGTTGATGTTACATAGTTTGACCCAAATAACTTCTTTACTTTACCTGTTGCAGAAATAATAGAGCCGATAACAATTATCAATGTTGATATTTTGTTTCTATGCTTGGGGTGTCATGCCTTCGGCCTATAAAGAATAAATAATAACTTCTGGATCTGCAATATCAACATTGCCCACTAGATGCCACTCTCACCAAAGGACTATTGATGGGTAGTGTTCTATGGTTAATAGACATTTCCTGTCATAATACTAAGACCTAGCCTACTTCCTATTGCAACTCTTTCATCTTCACCATGAGGAGGACAGAATGGAATGGAGCCAGCTAAGCCTGTACTGCATGTTCTTAGGAATTCCTAACCCTCTAGGGCAGCATCACTGGTATGATAAAGACTGTTTATTTGTATACCTAGTAGGCATTTGTTATGTTCATGTAGTTCTTATGTATGTTCATTGTCTGTTTATTCCTAGTTTCACCACGCATATCATATTCTATCTTATATGACCATCACCTGACTATCCAGCAAGTGGGATTTAGGACAGTGACTACACAGAGACCTGCTACCCTGTCAGCACAGTCACCTGCATACGGCAATACAGCAGTCTCTACACAGTCAAGTATTCCTGCAAGCAACATGTCACATAGCCAGGCATCCTCACTCAAGACAAGGTCCCAAGCTTTCTGCTCCTCTAGATCTTCCTCTGCAAGCAATGCACTCGCTATCGCACGTGCAAAAGTTAAAGCTGCCAAGGCCCGAGCAGCCTTTGCTGAGCAAGAAATGCAGATTTAAAAGGAGAAAGTGAGACTGAAGGCAGAAAAAGCATAGCAACAGTTAGAGGCCAAGAAAGCACAGCAACAGTTAGAGGCCGAGAAAGCGCAGCAACAGTTAGAGGCTGAGGAAGCCCTCCTAGAAGTAACCTTAGAGAAACTCACTGTAGAGAAGGAAGCAGCAGCCGCCATAGCTGAAGCAGAGGCTTTAGAATTAGCTGTATACCCAAGAAGTGAATGCAGCAGACGCAGCAATATTCTCGACCCAGAAGCTGAAACTCAAGATTCTCTACAACGAACTTCAGATAACATCAATCAACATTTTAAGCCAAGCAGTGACAAAGATGACGTCAAAGAGATAAGCCAAAGACACTACACGGTACAGCAAGTCAGCGACAAGTCTCAAGCCTGCAAACAGGAGAAATCCATGCAAAGTGACGCCTCCTACGAAAGACTCCCTAAACGTGAGGTAACAGAGCCTTCTAATCGTCCTCCAGAACCAACGTTCAAGTCAGAACGGTACAACAGAGGTCAGCTCGACACCCTCAAAAGGTATGACTACACACAGCCATCTCACCATGGCAACACACAGCAGGCTAACCAAGCCACCATAGACTTTGCAAGGTTCTTTGCACGACGTGAGTTAGTCACCAAAGGACTTAAAAAGTTTAATGACTGCCCTGAAAGCTACAGAGCCTGGCGGTCTTCCTTTAAAAATGCCATCAGAGACTTAGATCTGTCTTGCAGTGAAGAGATAGGCCTCCTGATCAAATGGCTTGGAAATGAGTCTGCCGAGCATGCCAGGCGAATCAGGACAATAAATATAAACCACCCAGACACTGGTCTTAAAATGATTTGGGATAGACTTGATGAGTGTTATGGTTCAGCAGAAGCAGTAGAAAGCGCACTATTCAAAAGACTTGATAACTTCCCCAGAATACCTAACAAAGCCTACCAGAAACTTAGGGAGCTAAGTGACTTGTTAATGGAACTTCAAGCTAAATTCGAGGGGGGACTTACAAGGACTTGCATTCCTTGACACAGCCAGAGGTGTCAACCTCATTGTACAAAAGCTACCCTTTAACTTGCAAGAGCAGTGGATTACACATGGATCCCGATTTAAAAGACAGTATGATGTTCCATTCTCTCCTTTTTCTGTTTTTGTGGACTTTGTGTGTCAGCAAGCTAAAACAAGAAATGATCCAAGTTTTGATTTTACATTACCGTGCTGCTCCTTCAGGACTTAATCCTTGTAAACCTCCAGTAGCAATACACAAAACTAACATGACTCCTCCAGATTCTTTTCACAGGTCTACCAGCTTCTCTAACTCAGAGACAAAGGTCCAAGATCCTGGTAAGCAGTGTCCTTTGCGTCGGAAGCCACATCCTCTCCTAAAATGCAGAGCCTTCAGAGAGAAGACCCTGCAGGACCGCAAGGCCTTCCTCAAGGAGAACCACATCTGCTACAGGTGCTGCTCTTCCACATCTCACCTCGCCAAGGACTGTAAGATCAGTTTAAAATGCACAGAATGTGACAGCTCAGATCACAACACAGGTTTACATCCTGGGCCAGCTCCATGGACTTTACAACACACTTTCAGCACTAGTGAGCATGGCGGAGAGGAAGAGCACACCATTACAACTACACCAAAGATCACTTCACAATGTACAGAGGTCTGCAAAGGAGTCATAGGTGGCAGGTCCTGCTCCAAAATCTGCCTACTCAGAGTCTACCCAGCAGGCCAAAAAGACAAAGCTATTAAGCTTTACGCAATTCTGGATGACCAAAGTAACAAGTCATTAGCCAGCTCAACCTTCTTTGGCATTAAAGGCCCCAGCATCCCCTACTCCTTAAAAACTTGTGCAGGAATAGTGGAGACGGTGGGGAGGAGAGCATCCGGCTACCAAGTTGAGTCCATTGATGGACAATCATGCTTATCTTTGCCAACTCTTATCGAATGCAACCAGATCCCCGACCATAGATCTGAAATTCCTACACCAGATGTGGCTGCTCATCACCCACACTTGAAACGCATAGCGCATCTGATACCAGAACTTGATCCTCAGGCTCAGATTATCCTACTCCTTGGGAGAGATATCTTACGAGTCCACAAACCAGGAGCTCAAATTAATGGTCCCAACAACGCTCCTTATGCTCAGAGGTTAGACCTTGGATGGGTCATCATAGGAGATGTCTGTCTAGGAAGCGTGCATAAACCTAACTCCATTAACAGCATGCTCACAAATACCCTAGAGAATGGGCGTCCCTCTCTTTTCCAGCCATGCCACAACCACTTCCTTCTTAAGGAATCGCCCTACACCACCCACTTGTCTTGTCCCTTCACAAGCCCCACTAGTGACAACTTTGCCTGTGACAGTGACCGAGACCATTTAGGGTGCACAGTCTTTCAAAGAACTAAAGATGACAACCGTGTGGCAATGTCTATTGAGGACAAACTTTTCTTGGAAGTAATGGAGCAAGGACTATTCAAAGATAGCACAAACAGCTGGGTCGCACCTCTTCCCTTCATCCCACAGAGACAACGCTTACCCAGTAACAGAGAACAAGTGCTACAATGTTTCACTTCCCTTAGACGTAATTTACAAAGAAAGCCGGAGATGAGAGAACATTTCTTTTCTTTCATGGGGAAGATCTTTGAGAACGGTCACGCCGAGATAGCTCCCACCCTTAAAGACTCTGAAAAGTGTTGGTACCTCCCTATATTCGGAGTGTACCATCCTAAAAAGCCAGGTCAAATCAGAGTAGTGTTTGACTCTAGTGCCAAATTCAAGGGTGTCTCTTTGAACAATGTCCTCTTGACAGGTCCAGACCTATACAACAAACTCCTGGGAGTGCTCTTACGCTTCCGCAAAGATTCTATTGCCTTCATAGCTGACATTCAACAGATGTTCCATTGCTTCCTGGTCAGAGGGGAAGACAGAAACTTCCTAAGGTTCCTTTGGTTCAGAGACAATGACCCTTCCAAAGACATCTCAGAGTATCGTATGAGGGTACACATCTTTGGAAATAGCCCTTCACCTGCAGTCGCTATCTACGGACTCAGACATTCCGCCCAAGAAGGTGAACTTGAGTATGGCTCTGATATAAAGCAATTTGTAGAGAAAGACTTTTATGTAGATGACTGCTTAAATTGATTACCTTGCAGTGAGTCTGCAATCTGTCTTCTTAAAAGAGCACAGGAAATGCTCACTTGTTCTAATCTCAGGCTTCACAAGATTGCTTCCAACAGCAAAGAGGTAATGGAAGCTTTCCCTGCTCAAGACCGTTCCAATGATCTAAGAGACTTAGATCTAGGTACTGACTCTTTACCTGTACAGCGCAGTCTAGGTCTACTTTGGGACTTGAAATCTGATTCCTTTACCTTCCAAATAAATGGAGCAGAAAAGCCCTTCACTCGCAGAGGTGTCTTGTCCACAATCAACAGCCTATACGACCCATTAGGATTTGCGGCACCTGTTACAATTCAAGGTAAATCCCTACTTAGAGACTTGATTCGTGAAACATCTGACTGGGATGCCCCACTACCCCCTGATAAGAGGAACTCTTGGGTAGAGTGGAAGAACTCTCTATCAGTCTTATCTGATCTCCAAGTTTCACGCCCATATGCTCCCATACCTTCTACACAGACACAGAGCCAAAACCTTTGCATATTCTGTTCTGTGATGCTTCTATCAAGGCAATAGCTGCTGTGGCTTACTTAAGAACTGTCGACACTACGGCACAATGCCACGTAGGATTTGTCATGGGCAAGGCAAAGCTAGCTCCACACCCTGAGCACACTGTACCTAGGCTAGAACTTTGTGCCGCAGTACTAGCCGTTGAACTAGCAGAACTAATAACCTCGGAGATGGACATTGACCTCAAGGATATCCAGCTCTACACTGACAGCAAGGTAGTGCTAGGCTACATTTACAATGAGACCAGGCGTTTCTATGTCTACGTCAACAACAGAGTGTTGAGGATTAGGAGATCCACTCGTCCAACACAATGCCGCTACGTACCTACTGACCATATTCCTGCAGACCATGCTACAAGAGCTGTTGCTGCATGTAACCTTAAAGACACAACATGGTTTACAGAACCTGCATTCTTGTACAATGCAGAACAGACTGTTCCTAAGAGTGACACTATTGAACTAGTAGATCCAGACTCAGATTCTGACATCCGTCCTGAGATCTCGACATTTCAGACTGCAACTTCAGACTGCCAGCTTAAATCTAACAGATTTACCAGATTCTCAAAATGGAAGACGCTTGTTCGAGCTATTTCTTGTCCTATCCATATAGCTAAATTTGTTGTTGTCATCTGAGTGATAAATAGTGGTATCTGATGATACCAGGTGGGGAGTGTCATGCCTTTGGCCTATAAAGAAAAAATAATATCTTCTGGATCTGCAATATCAACATTGCCCACTAGATGCCACTCTCACCAAGGGACTATTGATGGGTAGTGTTCTATGGTTAATAGACATTTCCTGTCATAATACTAAGAACTAGCCCACTTCCTATTGCAACTCTTTCATCTTCACCATGAGGACAGAATGCAATGGAGCCAGCTAAGCCTGTACTGCATGTTCTTAGGAATTCCTAACCCTCTAGGGCAGCATCACCGGTATGCTAAAGACTGTTTATTTGTATACCTAGTAGGCATTTGTTATGTTGTGTAGTTTCTTATATATGTTCATTGTCTGTTTATTCCTAGTTTCACCGTGCATATCATATCCTATCTTATATGACCATCACCTGTTCATCGTAATAAAGATCCAAAGTTACAGACAGTCTGGTTATTGTAGGATTCAAGGTTTAAACTGTATGTTGAGCTACATACACGCCAGGGGCAAACGTGTAGTGAGAACAGAACATAGGGTGTCAATAGATTTGTGAGACTTGTGAGAAGGTCTGACCAGAGGACTGTAATAGTTAGCCTGTGTGGCGATTAATGCCTAGGCAACTGTACAGGCCTGTGTGGCTAAGTATAATAAAGTAAAGGAGATGGAAAGATTGGGAAAAGTATAAGCATTCACCGAGATACGCTGAAAGGATGGTAGAGGGAAGGTAGTATGAGTAAAGGTGAGAGGGCTGGATTATAGACAGGTACTTGGAGAGATTTGGGGGGTCGATAGGGTTGGGAGGGTGGTAGGTTGTAATTTTGAGACTATTTTTATATGTATAGCAGGGTCGGGGGTGGCAACCCGGCTTAGGCTGAACTTGTTTTGTATGAATGTTTTTCTTTTGTCTTAAAAAAAAAAATCTTAATAAAGAGATGTAAAAAAAAAAAGATGTAAAAAAAAAAAAAAAGTATAATAAAGTGCCATTTGATGGCTACTGTGTGCAGCCCGGGAGAAAAATGTTTGGGTGACAGCCCACAAATTGTTGTAGAGACTCAGTGTCAGGAAGCTAGTTTTTAGGTAATTTGGACAGGGTATAATTCTCAATCCTCATTAAGTTTAATAGGTATGATGCATCCTATGCATTAAGGTGAAAAAACTTCTGGCATTGACCGGCCCCCCAGCCCCCCCCATTTTACCTACCTGAGTCCATTCATCCCCTCGGCGGAGACACGCTCTTCCTCTCTGCACGGGGTCCCGACTCTTGATTGGATAGATTTATAGCAGTGCAGCCATTCAAATCCAATGACCCGGGGGCGGGGCCGAGTCTGGCATTCGTGTCTATGGATGCAAATGCTGGACTCGGGAGCATGCCCGCAAGGTAACCCCCGGGAGAGCGCTTCTCTTAGGGGGTTATTTGATGTGAGGAGGAGCCGTGAGAGCTGCCGTGAGAGCTGCTGGGGGACCCCAGAAGAGGATGATCGGGGCCACATTGTGCAAAATGAACTGCACAGCGGAGGTAAGTATGATATGTTTGTTATTTACGAAAAAAAAATCATGAAGCTTTACAATCACTTTAACGAGGCCCCAGACGTTAAACCCATTCACCTTCATTCGTTTAAGCAATACAAAGCTGCCCAAAAACTAGTATGTCCAAAAATACCACAAATGTTCTATTATTGTGAAAATACATGTTATGCTAAATATAACTTAAGGCCCTTGGGAATATCCCCTTGTTTAGTAAGGGAAAAAGGTATACAAGATAGAAAATATGACAAACCCAGATTACACTTTGTTTAGAAATTGTAAATTTTCATGGATTCAACAGATACTTTTGTCCTCATAGGAATCATTGTTATAGGATTGCTTGCTTATTTGTTTTTTTTAGGTGTGCTAAATGTGTAATACAAAGGATTTCACAATGGCAGTGAGAACTGAGGAAGATCACCCTAAGGTGTTAGCCGATTCGGGGGATGCGAATGAGTAAAGATATCCACATACACCCTAAGAAGAGATTTACTCCACTTAGATGTGAAGTAGTACTGTGGACCCTCTGGTATCATTCTAGGTAGGGAAGATATGGTAGTGACCCCTCCATAGGGGTCAAGAGGAGGGAAACGAGTAGAATTATAGTGGTCTGATAATGTTGAGTTATACAGTATATATATATATATATATATATATATATATATATATATATATATATATATATATATATATATATATATATATATATATATATAGTGGGGATGGAAAGTATTCAGACCCCCTTAAATTTTTCACTCTTTGTTATATTGCAGCCATTTGTTAAAATCATTTAAGTTAATTTTTTTTCCTCATTAATGTACACATTTTTTTCACCGAAGACCTCTATAAATCTATTGTGGACCAAAGTAATTTGTATGCTGGTCAATTCATCGCCACTAATCCCCAGTCCTCCCTTGCCAGAGATTGGAAACCAATTACGGTTTCTGAATTTAAAATCTTTCTGGGCCTATCCCTCGACATGGGCATAGCTAAAATGAGTATGTTGCGGTCATATTGGTCCACTGACCCAGTTTACCATATGCCTGTGTTCTCTGCCTCCATGACCAGGGCACGATATGAGCAGATCTTGCGGTTCATGCACTTCAACAACAATGAACTCTGTCGTCCTCTGTCATCCTCGTGGAGACCCTGGATAAGATTGGCGCTACAAAATTCGGTTCTCCCGTAAACCACTTCAACTAACGTTTTGCAGACTTGTTTACTTGCTTGCCGCTTGTCTTTTCAAACAGTATCTTCCCAGCAAGCGTGTCAGATACAGGGTCAAGATGTATAAGCTCTGTGACAGGGCCACAGGCTATACATGTCGTTTTATGGTTTACGAGGGAAGAGATAGTCACGTAGAGCCGCTGAACTGCCCAGATTACATAGGGAGCACTGGCAAGATTGTGTGGTACTTGGGGTCACTCTTATTCGGAAAGGGGTTACAATTTGTATGTGGATAATTATTACATGAGCATGCCACTTTTTAGTCACTTGTTTGATCATTAGATTGGCGCATGTGGCACCGTGCGATCTAATCGTCGGGGCTTTCCCCAACGGCTTGTAGAATCCCGTCTTAGGCTGGGGGAGAGAGCCTGCTTGAACTGTAATAACTTGCTCGCTGTGAAGTGGAGGGATAATAAGAATGTTTTCGTTCTTTCCTCCCTTCATGCAGACATAGCGGTCCAAATTTCTACGGCAACTGGTGTTGTGGAGAAATCTCTCTGTGTCCACGAATATAAGCAAAATATGGGAGGGGTGGACCTCAACGACCAGTTGTTGGCGCCATACCTAGTTGCCCGTAAGGCCAGGCGCTGGTATAAAAAAGTGTCTGTATACTTATTTCAATTGGCTTTGCTGAACGCTCATGTGCTATACAGAGCTTTTTTTTTTTTTTAATTTCTGTTTATTCAGCTTTTATATCATACATATACATCATACATCATACATATATCATACATACAACAACCTCCAGGTTGCCAACATGGCAGTCACCTGACATTGTGGCCATGCAGGGCCCCAAAAAAAAGATCAATCCTGACTACCATAGTCTACTAACTCCGTAAACCCCAACCCCCCTCCCCTCACCCCGCCACAGCCCAGTTTCTTAGATGAGAATGAAGGCTGGGTACTCAGTCTTATTTATAACCAACCCACCGCTGAGGTAGGCAGACATAGACTCCTATCAGGCCTCCAATGTTCCGCTGTCATGACGCCCTGCCACCACCCGCCACCCAGGAGAATCCCACTCTGTAAAAATAACACCGTTTGAGAAAGCCTAGACATTTAACATTTCCTGTCTATCCCACCGTACTATCCGTTCCGTACCAGGCCTGCCATACCTTATCAAATTTCCTTCCACACCCCCTAGCCTTCTAAGTAGATTTATAGAGGGGCATTATGTTATTCACCAACGTCTTCCAAAATGCAAGGTCCGGAGCCCTCGGATCTTTCCATTTAAGCAATATGGCTTTTTTTGCGTAAAACAGCAGAATGGTGAGCAATGTTCTCAAAGCCCTAGTCTGAACCACCTCTTCCACCAGTCCCAACAAACACACCCTTATGCCCCGTACACACGGTCGGATTTTCCGATGGAAAATGTCCGATCAGAGCGTGTTGTCGGAAATTCCGACCGTGTGTGGGCGCCATCGGACATTTTCCATCGGATTTTCCGACACACAAAGTTGGACAGCAGGAGATAAAATTTTCCGACAACAAAATCCGATCGCGTCAATTCCGACCGTGTGTGGCCTGTTCCGACGCACAAAGTGCCACGCATGCTCAGAAGAAATTCCGAGACGGGACAGCTCGTTCTGGTAAACTTAGCGTTCGCAATGGATACAGCACTTTCCTCACGCTGCAATGTTCAAAATGGTTTAATACAGCGCACTCTCTTCTTCTTTATAATGTGACAAGAATTAAGTCGTTTTGCTGCTCATAGTCACACACACTTCTCACAAAGTTTTATTTGTGTTTTTTTAGTGGGATTCCCTGAATATATTGTTATTAGTTGTCACATCTGACAGTTTTATTTTTTTTATTTTTTTTTTTTTTTGGATTTTCAGCCTTTTTTTTTCTTTAATGTTTGGATTTTTTCCAAGGCTGATCTTTGTTCAATGTTATTTTTATTTTTACTCAAGAATATTTTTGGGTGTGTTTTGTGTGTCAAGTTACCCCAACACCATTGATATCTTTTATTATTTAATCTCCAGGAGATTGTTTGTTGTTGGTGTCCCTTGTTCATTTCACATTGTATATTTGAAATGTACCTGAATCCTCACAAAAAAACTGTCCTTTTTGAAGTAAAACACATAGGAGAGTATAATTCAAAACAAAAATCCTTTATTAAGGGATCAGAACCAAACAAAGAGGAAGGCAACGCTGGATCAACAGGAGAAATTAGCGAAGCCTGGGACCCCCACGGCAGACATCAATTCTTGAACATCAAAATTGGTGGCCTGAGGAGTCCATATGTAAGGGAGGGCAGTCTGGTCCAGAATTCGCAGAGATCCGGATAGCAGCAGATGACATGTGTGTCCCTAGGCTGTGGTACCACAAGAGGCTGCATCTTTTGGCCGACCAGACTGAACCCAGGGCAATCACTGTCTGGTCTTCCTTTCACGCTTCCTTCCGGGCTGTGGCTGTGCAGTTGGAGATGTGGCAGGAGGAGGAGTAGGACCTGGAGGAGGAGGAGGAGGAGGAGGAGGACCTGCAGGAGGAGGAGGACTGGGAGGACCTGGAGGAGGACTGGGAGGACCTGGAGAGGGAGGAGGAGGAGGAGGACCTGCAGGAGGAGGAGGAGGACCATCGCGAAGGTGTGTCTGAGGTGTAATTTGGCCCCTCATACCTTTCTCCAGAGCCTCCGATATGAGGGCCTCACACATTACTTTTTGGCCCTTCTCCATCCTCTGCATTTTATATGCAATGAAGGCAGCAATGTTCTAATCCATGGTGTGGGGTGCTCCCAGGACCTCTGTAGCCCTCCAAAAGAATCCTATAGCAGCCTCCTCTAGGGCACTCCTCCTACTGCCACTTTCTGTTTTCAGGGGGGGTGGAGGGACCTGCAGATCAGCCAGCCGGCTCGGCCTGGCCACCTCCTGGCTAAGACTTCCCTGTGTATGAAAAAAGGACATGGTTTTAGTTGTTGCTTCATCAATCACAATCCTAAATTAGTACTCCCAACTAACATCTAGTTAACATCATTGATTGGACAAGCAGAAATATTTAGAGGAATGCTATACCTGGCTCAATCTGGGCTCCTCCACATGTGGCCTGGAAGGCCCAGGTTGGGCGTCAGAAGCCTCAGCCGGGGGGGGAAGGAAGCGTGGAAGGAAGACTGGAGACGGATGGCCTGGGTTCAGTCTGGCCTGCCAGAAAATGCAGCCTGTCGTAGTACAACATCCTGGGGACATAGATGTCATCTGCTGCTCCGGATCTCTGTGAATCCTGGACTTTCTTGCGCTCCCTCAGATATGTGCTCCTCAGGCAACCAATTAATATCTTTAAATAAGTGATGTCTGCCGTGGGGATCACCTGCTTCACAATTTCACACAATTGCTCCAGTGCTACCTTCCTCTTTGCTTGGTTCTTGAAATGGGGGTGTTTAATCTCCCACAGACATGGCAGCTCCCTTAGCATCTCTAGGAATACTGACATGAAGTCATTATCTTTGAGTACCATATCCATGTTCACTGCAAGACACAACACAAGACAAAGCCTAATGTCAGACAAAACTCTCCTAATCTTGCTACAATATAGGCCTCAATCTAGAAGCAGTATAGGCACAAGTTTGTCTCTTACCTTCGTTCTTACGATCGGCGCGTCCAATGCTCCTTCCTCCGCTCACAGATCGTACGTAATACGCACACGTGTTACGCTTTATACACACTGCGCATGCGTGTAACTCCGCCCGCCCCTGACGTTCTTTCTAGTCTATTCCCCGCCCCTTTTCGTTCGGCGCAGTGGGTGAAGAGCACATGGCGGAGTTACAGCAGGTGCATGCTAATTCTAGCAACGAGGAGGAGGAGGAGGAAAGCCCGGATCCAGGCACGTCCCGATCCAGAAGGAGACGTTTTAAGGCCACAAATATGTCCTTTGGGGAGATGTTGGAGATGGTCGACATCATGAGGAAGTCCGACTATGACGGAAAATATGGGCCTTACCCCCACCCCAACATCCGAAAGGCCAAAATCATAGCTAAAGTGGTCAAAAGCCTTCACAGGAATTTCGGGGTACGAAGATCTAAAGATCAGCTCAGGAAGCGGTGGTTGGACCTGAAGTTGAGAGAGCCAGAGCAGTACCGAAAGATCCGGAGAGTGCTGCAAAAAAGTAAGTAGTTGTGCTGTGTTCCTATTCTTTCTGTCTTTATTCCGTTCGTTCTGCTCCATATGCTTTTATTAATTGTAACGTTTAAAAGGGCAACTTTAATGTTCATGGGCCCATTATTCGTTCGTATCAAACATATTTCTTTCGGCCTCTGGAACACCATTGTTTAGGCCATATGCATTTTCACACATTTTTTTGGGGCCTACTTGGATGCCAAATATTTGTTTGTGTAGATGGGTTTGTTACTAGAATGAAATGCCAACTAGATTGTGTGTAAGGAGAGGACACTGAGCAGCTGTTTTCACATCTGGACACTGGAGCACTAGTGTGGGACACAAGAACACCATTTTTATTAGGGGGCCACACAGGTGCTCCAGTGTATACTATAGGGGGGCTACATCTGTGAAGCTTGTACTAAACAGGTAAAGTATTGCAGCTTGACAAAGGCCAATAAAAAATATACATCTTGGAACTCTGCTAAAATAGACAATTTTACCCCACTTCCAAGCAATGTTTCCTATTTCTAGTTCGGCCATCAAATATCTGTGTGCTAATTATACCATTTTTGTTTTACATAGGGGAGAAAAGACTCGGAGGACACCCCTCATCCGAGGAGACCACAGACCTCCCACCTATGGAAGAAGGTGAAATACCCCCAAACGAAGCTGAGCAGGAGGAAGAAGAAGACGTGGTGGAAATTGGCACCACAACAGGTGAGTGTCTGCGACCACAGACTCAGGTAAAAGAGATGGATGGTGGCAGATTTTTGAAACCTATTTTTTTTTTTTATTTATCTCTTTTTAGGTGATCGTGAGGTTGTGGATCCCCGACGCTTTACTTCTGAAAGTGCCCAGATCCTGATCGGGGAGATCATGGGGTGTAATGCCGAACTGCAAAACATCCAGCAAAAAATCCATGATGTTATTAAAAAAAATAATAACATCATTGATGTTTTGGGGCGAATTTAAACCCCACAAAATCACTTTTTGTATTGTGGTTCAATCTTTTAAATTTTTTTGCAATGTTTAGAAAAGCCAAATTTGGAGGATGCACACAGTGTGCCAACATGTGCTATCTGCCATCACGGGAGATCAATGGACACGTTTTGGGGGGTGCAACCCCTTCCTCAATTATAAAGTCGCATTGAGGAAGGGCTTGCTCCCCCAAAACACGTCCCTTGATCCCCCCTGATGGCAGATAGCACATGTTGACATTCGTAAATTGGTGTGCATCTTCCAAATTTGGCTTTTCCTGGGGTGATTTCCCCCCATCTGAACGCTATATCAAACCCAGTTCCTAAATACTGATGTCTGATATAGCCTTCAGGTTTTACCATATGTGAACTTTGTAAGTTCTAGTTTTTGGCTTTCTTGTTGGTTTTACACGGGCCTGTTTTATCTTAAATGGACATTTCGATTTTTGATAATGCTACTGCAAAAATTGTTATACAACAAACATGTTGGTTTGTTTTAAAAACCTTTGGTAAATGCACATGTGATTGTGCAGGTATAAAAAAGTGGCTTACTCAAGAATGTGTGGATTATTGTCTCAACACTACAACACTTTTGGGGTGATGTAATAGCTGTTTTATGCAAAAGTGGGGGTTATTTCCTAAGGGCAAATCCACTTTGCACTACAAGTGCAGGTTCAGTGCAGTTGCAAGTGCACTTGTAGTGAAATGTGTTTTTGCATTTAGGAAATACCAGCCAACAGTGCTTTGTATAAGGTTACCCAATCACGACATTTTCTGGACTCAACACATTTCTGTCAGGGTCAGCTAAAACAAACACAAGCAGTAAATGTCCACAAAGAATTTCTTTTTTTTTTTTTATTTGAAAAAGGCTTCACATGGGGGGGAGATGGGCGGAGCCTAGCGGAGCAGATATGCATTGTTAGAGCTCCGCACCGCTGAGGAGAGAAGAGAAGGACAAAGTGGAGCCTGCAGGCTCAAAAGCTATCCATTTGAACCTTTTTGCCCCAGGGAACAAACTGTGAAAGTTTGGGCAGGAAATATGGTACTGGGAGGAAACCGTGGCAGAAATAAAAATCACCTCACAAAGAGCTCACAGGCACTCACTGCAACTAAAGCAGCTCCAGTCACCTCACAAGATACAGCATCAGGGCGCTCTCACAGACAGAAAATGTCACAGCAAGACTCTCCATTTGAGTCAGATACAGAACAAATCCTCTCACAAACTTCTCCACAAGCCTCCTCAGCATCCCCAGTAATATTATTACAATTTGAAAAGATGCTTCATAAGGCATTAAAACAAACCTCAGACCAAATAACAAAAAGCCTAACCAAAGAAATAAGAGAGCTGGGAAACCGCACCGCAGCCTTAGAAATAAAAATGGATGAAATTGAAATTACAACCCAAGTAAATATAACAGAATTGGAACAATTAAAAGAAGAGAATTTAATACTTCAAACTAAGCTTGAAGATTACGAAAATAGAGCCAGACGTTCAAACTTGCGCATAAGGGGAATACCTGAAACTGTGACAGACCTGCAATCTACTATTACTGCTCTATTACAAGAACTAAAGCCAGATATCCCTATTGAACATTTAGAACTGGACAGAGTACACAGAGCCCTCACAGCCAAAAAGAAAGATGGACCCCCACGTGATATAATCACAAAATTTCATTATTACAGAACGAAAGAACAAATACTAATTGCTGCAAGAGAAAAAAAGGAACTTAATTTTCAAGGACACAATTATCAAATTTTTGCTGACCTATCCCAACTTACTATTACTAAAAGACGATCCATGAAACCCCAACTAATGGAACTGCAACGTCACAACATTATGTATCAATGGGGCTTCCCCTTTTCAGTCAGATTTAACTACCAAGGTACAATTTACAGAAGCAGATCAGCAGATGAACTACAACAAACCCTTTTAAAATTAAATCTGACAGAACCCACAAGCAGCAACTCTCCCACACGCAGAAGAATGGCATCATCTTCACCTTCAGGCAGCACTCAGAAAATCTCAGAACAAAATGGGAATCATCATTCTCACAAAAGAGGCCGTTATGCCACATCATCCATGGACCAAGAAGATTCAATGGACTGACATCCTAATTCCTGATATCTCTTCATTTATTATACTAAGAGATGGTTCTCTATAAAAAACCTGTATTTATAACTGAATGTAACTGCATTCTGATAGCCACACACTGTGTGGGATCATGTTACATTCCAGTTATATTTCTTATTACTTCTGATTCATATAGCCTTAGAATATATAAGTGAAATAAGGAAATTCTTGTTCAGTTATATATTATCAGGTAATAACAATAGATTTATTACTTTTTAGGACAAATATGTTCAATAATCCAGAAGTAATGGAAGCTTTTTCTTTCTTTTCTTAAAACAAATATATTATTACCTAACTAGTTCCTAGAATTATGTTTTTGTTTATTCTAATCTGAAGCAATACAACCTCAATTTTATGAGTTAACATATCTAAACAGTTACATATGAATAAAATATGTAATTGTTTACTCTAAAAGGGTTAAAATCCCAAAATAATTCAAACTATCTTCATCAATACCAAAGTTATTAACAGTACCTTTCTAACTGAATTATTTAGCCTAGGGCAAGACTAACCATATACAACCACCCTGGAATAAATAATTTCAACAAAAACTATATTCTGCACTCCAATTAATGAAACATCATTTTGATGTCTTTTGACATAGCACTTCTCTCCTGTAAGCGGAAGATCCGTGTACCCCCATTAGCCCTCCTCATTCTCCCAACCATATTATGTGGGAGTGTGACGAAGGCACTTATTCCCCTGAGAGAGATATTTATTCTCTTTCACGGGTAAATTGTGATTACTTGCAAAAAATAATTTATACAATGTATCATCTAATCTCATATGTTTTTTTGTTTACTCTTTACTCCAGAATTCACTGGTTTCTTTTCTATCTATTCATCTCTTCAGTCCACACAGGTTGATCTGCGCAGTCAGCTCTGCATAACAAAAAGTAAGTCAAAACTATTTGATCTGTTGCCATGGCACCACTGAATATACTTTTCCTGAATGTTCAGGGAATAAATGTCCCTCAAAAAAGGACCAAAGCCTTCTGTACTTTCCATAACAAGAAGGCTCACATAGTATGCCTCCAAGAAACACACTTCACCAAAGATTCTACTCCAAAATATATTTCTCCTTTTTATCAACAAATTTACACGGCTTCTGCCTGTACCAAGCAAAGGGGAACTCTAATTGCATTTCACCGATCCAAACCATTCACCTTATCATCAGAAATGAAAGACCCAGAAGGTAGATACCTGATACTCATGGGTATAATGGATACAGCAATCACGGTGATTTCCTACTACGCTCCTAACAAACAACCTACACCATTCCTCTCACATATATTACAAGTGATTAATACACACAAAATAGGAACAGTGATAATGTGTGGGGATTCGAACCAGGTCCTCCTCCCATTTCTAGATAAATCACCTTTTACACCATCCAAAATAACCTCTAGATTACCTTTTTCTCAACTTCTTTCCAAATACAATCTGGTAGATTCGTGGAGAGAAAGTAACCCAATGAAAAAGAAATTCACTTATTTCTCGCACCCTCATCAAACCTTCACCAGAATAGATCATATTTTTCTAAAAATAGGAATGATACCAGAAATTATTGCATCAGATATAACTCCGATTCCGTGGTCTGACCATAATGCAATATACACTACTATAGCCTCAGCCATACCAAAAGCGCATGACCCAACGTGGTACTTACCGGACATAATGCTCAAACACCCACTACATCAGATGGCCATTGAACAAGCTTTAAAGGAATACATATCAATTAATAATACAACAGACATCTCCCCAATAACACTGTGGGAAGCTCATAAGCCTGTCTTGCGTGGTACAATACAAAGACAAATGGCACTATTTAAACGGGAACGCAAAAATCTAGCAAAAAAACTAGAACTCAATTTTAATGCAGCCTACATATCATTTCAAGATAATCCATCTCAGAGTACAAAATCTCATCTGGAAAAATCTAGATTGGAATACGATCTATTTCTCACTGAGTCAGTTGATAAATCCCTCAAACGCTCCAAACACAATTTCTACATGAATACAAACAAACCAGGTACATATTTGGCTCGGGCATTAAATTCAACTAACAAATCTTTCAAACCAATACGTTTGAAATTATCAAAAAATGTTTACACTTGTAATCCAGTTAAAATAGTCCATAAATTTCACTCACATCTCGCAACTTTATACAAGACAAACAATGAATTTAATCCTACAGAGGCTGAATCCTTCTTCTCAAAAATAACCTTACCTGAGTTATCTCAGAATCAAAAAAGCAGTTTGGATGAGCCTATAACTATAGATGAAGATGCTAACGCCATAAAAGACCTAAAACTTAACAAAAGTCCAGGCCCAGACGGCTACTCGGCTTTATACTATAAAACATTCTCAGAAATACTCTCTCCCATTCTCACTGAATCTTTTAACAAACTTCTAGATGGACATTCTTTTCGGCAAGAAACACTAATGGCAATTGTTTGTATGATCCCAAAACCCCTTTCTGATGATACTTCCTGTGTGAATTATCGGCCTATCTCTCTGTTAAACCTCGATATTAAATTATTAGCAAAAATAATAGCAAAACGCCTCAATAGCATTGTAGGAAAATTAATACATAGAGATCAAGTAGGCTTCATGCCAAATAGACAGGCAGGCGATAATATACGCAGGGCAGTGTTATTGGCACATATTGCTAAAAAACGGAAAATCCCTTTATGTTTTCTATCTCTCGATATTAAGAGGGCATTTGACACAGTATCCTGGCAATATATGCAATATTCATTACAAAAATGGGGTTTTGGACCCCACTTTTTAACATGGATCAAAGCATTATATAATAAACCCAAAGCCTATATAAAATATGCTGGATACAAATCTGAAGCCTTTAATATCGAAAGAGGTACCCGACAGGGTTGCCCATTATCTCCCTTATTATTTGCCCTTATACTCGAACCCATGGCCCAATACATCAGAACAAACCAAACTATAACTGGCATTGAAGTAGGAGGTATTACACACAAATTATGTATATTTGCAGACGATATATTACTTTTTCTATCATCACCACAGGTCTCTGGTCCTAACTTAATACCAGCTCTTGATGGATTTGCAGCCCTATCTGGCCTTATGATTATTCCTAAGAAATGCCTAGTGCTTAATATTTCACTCACAAACATGGAATTGATCCCGGCTAGGGCTGCACTCCCATTCACATGGGCAGAAAAATCAATCCCATATCTTGGAATTCATTTAACAGCATCTCATTCTGACTTATTCTCAACCAATTATCCTCCTGTATTAAGACAGATCACAAATCTAATAAAACAATGGTCGCAACTTCCTTTATCCTGGATAGGGAAGATTAATGCAATCAAAATGACTATTCTACCCAAATTGCTTTATCTATTCAGAGTCCTCCCTATTCCAATTCCTTCCTATTTTTTGAGAATAGTACAAAAAAGAGCAACTTCGTTTATATGGGGCTCTTCGAAACCACGTATACCTATACACACACTACATCTTCCCAAAAATAAAGGAGGCCTGGGATACCCTAATTTTACTAACTACTACAGAGCAGCACATTTGGCCAGTCTGTCCAAATACCATGCAAAACAGGAAATCCCATTATGGGTATTTATAGAGGCTTCAGAAAATGACCCTCTATTAATATCAAATTTATTATGGCTTGATCCTAAAGACCGCTTTAAAATTCATAATCCCATAACTAAACACTTCTTATCTCTCTGGGATAAACTAAAAACCAAATATCAGTTACAATCTCCACACAATCCTCTCCTTTCTTTTATCAGAAATCCGGCCTTTTATCCGGCATGGATCTACCCAAATTCTTTTAAAGCTTGGACAACATCAGGCATTCAGACACTAAATGACTTCATAGCATCTAAATCATTCCTTTCATTCCCATCGCTTAGAGAAAAATATGATTTACCAAACTCTGAGATATTTAGATATCTCCAAATCAAAAATTTCTATACACCATTCCTAAAGGGGGATACACCATTATCCCAATTATCCATTTTTGAATCAATCTGTACAAAAGATCCATTTGCTAAAGGTACAATTTCATCACTTTATAATCAATTATATGGAGTAGCAAATCTTAATAGACCCTCTTACGTTCAGAGGTGGGAGGAGGACCTGGGACGAACTTTAGAAGACACGGACTGGTCTAACATATGGCTCACATCTAAGTCATCTTCACCCAACATCTTAGCACTGGAGACAAATTATAAAGTCCTAACTCGCTGGTACCTTGTACCCGCTAGAGTGGCAAAATATTCACCTAATACCTCAGCTCTTTGTTTTCGAGGATGCCCAGAAATAGGCACATATTTACACATATGGTGGACGTGCCCAGTAATCCAAACCTTCTGGAAGGAAGTCTTCGTGATTGCATCTAAAATATTTTAAAAAATAATACAACCAGATCCATATTTAACTTTACTTAATCTAAAACCGGAATGGTTAACACTCTCTCAATTCAAACTTATGATCCAACTAATAACGGCTGCAAAACAAACAGTGGCCAAGGCATGGAAATCTCCTACATTGGTACTAGCAGAAACAATTCACAGAATGAATAATACAATGTCCCATGCTAAGATGGTAGCCATCGATCAAAATCAAATTCCAAAATTTGAAAAACTTTGGCATCCTTGGATAAAACAACAGTTCCTGTCAAACTTCAATGACTCTGTCCTGTTGCCATGGTAACAGATTAAATGACTTACAGAGACACCCATTTACTTACTTTATGTATCTTTATAACATTGTATACTCAATAAACTTCTTTTGACAAGGAAAAAGGCTTCACATGTCTGGCATATTGATAGCCCCCCTACCCGCAAAGAACTCCAGGTATCGTAACCGGACATCACGGCACTCAGGGAGGGCAAGCCAGGACGGCCGCTTTCAAGCGCCGTCAGTGTTGTTGGATGTAGGATTCCGGCCTCAGACCCAACTGAGCCAGCATAGTTGGCAGAATGTTTTCTTAAAAAATTATGGAGAACACAGCACGCCAGTATTATATGGTTCAGTTTATACTCCGCCATATGGATGGGTGTCAGAAATAGTCGGAACCGGCTGGCCAGGATTCCAAATGTGTTCTCCACCACTCTTCGGGCTCTGGCCAGCCGGTAATTAAAAACCCTCTGTTCCGGGGTGAGGGTCCTCATTGGGAATGGCCGCATTAGGTGGTCCCCCAGCGCAAACGCTTCATCAGCAACGAACACAAATGGGAGACCTTCCACATTGTCCTCTGGAGCTGGCAAGTCCAAGCTGCCATTCTGGAGACGCCTGTAGAACTCCGTCTGGGCGATGACTCCACCATCAGACATCCGGCCATTCTTCCCCACGTCCACATACAAGAAGTTGTAATTAGCCTACACCACTGCCAACATCACTATACTATTAAACCCCTTGTAATTATAATAGTACAGCCCCGAGTTAGGTGGTGGGACGATGTGGACGTGTTTCCCATCAATTGCCCCTCCGCAGTTAGGAAAGTCCCACCGCTGGGCAAAGTGGGAGGCCACAGTCTGCCATTCCTGTGGCGTGGAAGGAAACTGTTGAGGAAAAAACAATCAACATTACTATTTTTTCACAGAAACATGGCAAGCAGATTAGACACAAACATTCTGGGGCAACCTCCAGATAGCATTTATTAAGGGGAATTTAACAAGGCCAAAGTATAAGGTACACCTATCATATTCCCCCCCCCCCCTCTCATGGGCCATTTCTAACATTATAGGGGGGGAACTCTTGGACAGGTAACCCTCTTCACTTCATTGAGAGATGAATGCCTAAATAATGGGTATTACTTGGAACAGCCCCTCCTTAGTTACACTATTGGCAGACCACTGGACAGGTAAGAAGTGTCATAATACAAAGATATAAATACACATTGTACACATTTGAGGACATTTGGACATTCTGCTATTACCTATCAAGATAATAATAGGATACAAAAACTTTAAACAGTACCATTGGAAAGTATACAGGCAGGCCCTTGCACTACATGCTTTGGGGAATTCATCCATAAATCAGAGCACAAAAGAGATGGGTATAGTGTGTATGGGTTTGGCAAAGTCAGCAGATAGATGATTGAGGATAGAGAATTGGGATCAACTGACTTAGCAGTTGGGGGAGGGAGGGTTACTAGAAATTATTTGGGGACACCACAAAAAAAAGCCTCTGGCACTCTGCCTGAATTTAAATCAAAAATAACATTTCCAAACATTTTAGGGGGTGTTTGGGGTAAAGCACTACTATGGAGCTGAAAAAATATATTGTTAAGTGACTACATGAGGTGAATATAGGGCAGGAGACACCATGCTGGGGAGGTTATTGAAGGGCAAATATGTATGAAGGACCTAAAATAATAATTACATAACAATCCAGCATGCATGAGGACAAAGGGGACATTCACAGCATATTACAATCATGGTAATTAGGGAATGAGGAAAGAAATACAATATATTATCAAACATTCAATACAATAAAATGTGATATTAAAGGATAAAAATCTTACCTTCATATACTCCTTCTGCAGGACCTGGATGATGGCAGAACAGGTCTCTGGGATAATGATCCCCAGAGCCTGGGGGGAGATGCCTGTCGAGAACTTCAAGTCCTGCAGACTTCTCCCTGTGGCCAAATACCGCAAGGTAGCGACCAACCTCTGCTCCGGAGTGATGGCTTGCCTCATGCAGGTATCCTGCCTGCTGATATAGGGGGTCAGCGAAGCCAACAAATGGTGAAACACGGGGTCCGTCATCCTGAGAAAGTTCCTGAAATCATCAGGATTATTCTCACGGATCTCACGGAGCAAAGGCATATGACAGAACTGGTCACGCTGAAGCAACCAATTCTTGGTCCATGAACTCCTCCTCACCCTGTTCATGGACTGGACTTGTGTCAAGGTCAGGACCCCAACACCAAGCCCCCGCATAGCACGAACTCTACGAGGAGTACGCATACGAAACATGGCTAGAAAACGGTCGGCTGCTCAGAACGAAGTAACAGAACGCACTGAAGAACAGCAAGGCCTGTGAAGAGCGACCTGAAAAACAGCAACGAGCAGGCAAGATCACACAGAAAACTCCGATACGAACTGACTGCACGCACTGAAGAGCAGATACAAACCCACAAGCACAAACTGAACGGCAGAAAACGATCTGAAAGCCACGAGTCTGAAAAAGCGCGAATCATCTCTCACCAAACTTTTACTAACACGAGATTAGCAAAAGGAGCCCAAAGGGTGCCGCGCTTGGTTCTGAACCGGCCTTTTCTAGTCTCGTCGTACGTGGTGTACGTGACCGCGTGGTTGGCGATCGGAAATTCCGACAACTTTGTGCGACCGTGTGTAGGCAAAACAAGTTTAAGCCAACATCCGTCGGAAAAAATCCTAGGATTTTGTTGTCGGAATGTCCAAACAAAGTCCGACCGTGTGTACGCCCTATAATAGTTAGAAGAATGGGGTTTGTGAGAAGATCCGATACACAAGATAGGACCTCCTCCCGATATCGTCTAATGTGGGGGCAGTGCCAGAATATATGGCTAGCGTCAGCTGGGGAAAATGCACATCTCCAGCATTCCACTGAAGCTGTCCCAAAAATCTTTGTCAACCTGGCTGGAGTATAGTAGCTTCTATGGAGGAATTTAAATTGAATCAGCCTATCTCTGGCTGATACCAGATACCGAAAGGGTTGATTCCACACCTCATCCCAGTCCTCCTCCTGCATTTCTGGGACTTCTTCCTCCCATCTACTTTTGTATTTAGCCACTGCTTTAGGTGTGGTTTTGAAAAACTACTTGTATGATTTAGAGAGGGGTTTTTCTAGAACATCTTCCGATAACATAGATTCAAGAGTTGATGGAAGCGATTCCACTTTGCAGTCCCTGTATTGTGACTGGTATGCATGCCTAAGTTGTAGGTAACGAAATAGGTATGTGTTTTCCAAGTCACGTCTCATTTTCATCTGGGGGAACATCAGTAGGTCACCGTAAGAAGTTATGTCTCCCAATGTCTTAACTCCCTTTACTGCCCATATCATGGGGTCGGGTAAGTTATAGAAATGCTGCAGCTTAGGGTTCATCCACAGCGGGGTTGTGGGCGAAAAGCCCTGAAAACTAGGAGATGCTAATTGAACTGCAGTTTCCCAAGCTTTAATCGTGGCCTTCATAGTGATCGTTATCGGTAGTTTAGATTTAAGGCCCCTGAAGAGTGCCATATGCAAACTTTCATACAACCCCAGGTGAGCCACCTCCAACACCGTGGCGGCGTCTCCCTCATCCATGATCAGCCATCTCCGGGCAAAGACCATTTGGCCTGCCAGATAGTACTTACGCCAATCTGGGAACGCTAGTCCCCCCCATCCCCTGGCTCCTAAAGTACCTTAAGCCCAATTCTGGGGGTCTTGGGGGCCCATAGGAAAGAGCCCACTATTCCATATAATTGTTTGAAATATGATTTTGGAATCCACACTGGTGCATGTCTTAAAAAATATATAATTACCGCGAGGACCTTCATTTTGAGTAGACTGATCCTGCCTATCAGGGACAGTGGGAGTTTAGTCCATGCCTGCATTTTTTGTTTAAGAAAAGTCAACAGTGGGAACAAGTTAAGGGACATGTAATCATTTATATTCGCTGTAACCTTTACCCCCAGGTATTTCATTGACGATACCCATTGTAATGGTAGGTCGGGATCTACTCCATTTTTTGCCCTATCATCTAAGGGGAGGATTGTTGATTTGCTCCAGTTCACCTGTAGGGATGAGCTTCGTGTTCGAGTCGAACCCATGTTCGACTCGAACATCGCCTGTTCGCCCGTTCGCCGAATTGCGAACGATATGGGCCGTTCGCGCCACATTCGCGTGGCGCGTCACGGCCCATAATTCACTGTGGCATTGCAGTGCATTGCTGGCTGATGATTGGCCAAGCATGCACTATGACCCGCATGCTTGGACAATCACAGCGCCGTCTGAACAGAGAGCTGTAATTGGCCAAAGCCAAGGAGGCTTTGGCCAATTATGGCTCAGGGGATTTAGCACACGCCCCACACTATATAAGGCCGCCTGCACGGCGGCTCTGTGTAATGTGTGTACCGGCGTTCATAGATAGAGAGAGAGAGAGAGAGAGACAGACAGTGTCATTTGATTTGAGTTAGATAGATTACGCAGAACAGTCAGTCAGTTAGCTGCACTTACAGTGTATTGTGTATATATATATGCATCCCAGGTGTTGCATATATATATATATATATATATATATATATATATATATATATATACACTGTATTCAGTTTAGCTAGATCCGTTCCTGTTATCTTCTTACTGACAGGCAGGCTTGTCTTGTTACAGTATTTACAGCTACCTGAAGAAAATTGCTGGTGTTCTTTTGATCCTATTAGTACCACAGTCAGGCAGCTAGACTATTTACAGTTAGTGCAGTGCGTCCTGCTCACAGTGTTCAGCTAAAACTACAAGTTAGTGGGGTGCATCCTGCTCACAGTGTTCAGCTAAACCTACAAGTTAGTGGGGTGCGTCCTGCTCACAGTGTTCAGCTAAACCTACAAGTTAGTGTGGTGCGTCCACCTCACAGTGTTCAGCTAAACCTACAAGTTAGTGCGGTGCGTCCTGCTCACAGTGTTCAGCTAAAACTACAAGTTAGTGCAGTGCGTCCACCTCACAGTGTTCAGCTAAACCTAGAAGTTAGTGCGGTGCGTCCTGCTCACAGTGTTCAGCTAAAACTACAAGTTAGTGCTGTGCATCCTGCTCACAGTGTTCAGATAAACCTACAAGTTAGCGTAGTGAGACCTCTGCACAGTGTTCATCTAAAGCTACAAGTTAGTGCAGTGCGTCCTGCTCACAGTGTTCAGCTAGATCCGTTCCTGTTATCTTCTTACTGACAGGCAGGCTTGTCTTGTTACAGTATTTACAGCTACCTGAAGAAAATTGCTGGTGTTCTTTTGATCCTATTAGTACCACAGTCAGGCAGCTAGACTATTTACAGTTAGTGCAGTGCGTCCTGCTCACAGTGTTCAGCTAAAACTACAAGTTAGTGGGGTGCGTCCTGCTCACAGTGTTCAACTAAACCTACAAGTTAGTGTGGTGCGTCCACCTCACAGTGTTCAGCTAAACCTAAAAGTTAGTGCGGTGCGTCCTGCTCACAGTGTTCAGCTAAAGTACAAGTTAGTGCGGTGCATCCTCCTCACAGTGTCCAGCTAAAACTACAAGTTAGTGCGGTGCGTCCTGCTCACAGTGTTCAGCTAAACCTACAAGTTAGTATAGTGAGACCTCTGCACAGTGTTCATCTAAAGCTACAAGTTAGTGCAGTGCATCCTGCTCACAGTGTTCAGCTAAAACTACAAGTTAGTGTGGTGCGTCCACCTCACAGTGTTCAGCTAAACCTACAAGTTAGTGCGGTGCGTCCTGCTCACAGTGTTCAGCTAAAACTACAAGTTAGTGTGGTGCGTCCACCTCAAAGTGTTCAGCTAAACCTAGAAGTTAGTGCGGTGCGTCCTGCTCACAGTGTTCAGCTAAAACTACAAGTTAGTGCTGTGCGTCCTGCTCACAGTGTTCAGCTAAACCTACAAGTTAGTGTAGTGAGACCTCTGCACAGTGTTCATCTAAAGCTACAAGTTAGTGCAGTGCGTCCTGCTCACAGTAGGAACCATATAAAGTGTAGCGCTATAAGTGTAAATATAATGAAAAAACAAAGTGAACTAGGCCCAAACCATTACTGAGGGGCCCACGAAAAACAATTCATCGAATTCAAGATTGCATATAAATGACTAAATACAATACAAATTAAGCAAGGTGCCACATACTATATATATCAGAATAAATTAATATAGTGAAAAAACAATGTGAAGAAATATAAAAGTGATATAAAGGTGAAAAAAATTTTTTTTTTTTTTTTATAACAAAAGTGTCCAAAATGCTAAAAATTATGATCTAAATGGAATTCAACACCCACCACCCAAAAAAGTCTCTGAATATTGATTAATGAAAACAATGGTGAAAAAATTTCTGCCAAGTGAGTAGATGGAACACCAGGTAAATGAAACTTCTAGATGAGTGTCGGGACCACCACCAAAGCATCGGAGGAGGCTTACCGGAACCAGGTGACTTGAAAAGACATACGTCTTACAAGTCCCAGAAAGCTTGTTTAGCCACCAAGGCTGGCAGGATGGATCCTCAGATGTCCTCAACTTCCAAAGGGGGAGGGGAGAGGAGAAAAAGGTAGGGATCCCGTCGTAACCTCAACCGTCCAGACTCATCAACAGGCCAACTCCTCTGCGGCCACTTCCAACATCTTCTCTCTACTTCCTCCTGCTCACAGTGTTCAGCTAAAACTAGAAGTTAGTGTGGTGCGTCCACCTCACAGTGTTCAGCTAAACCTAGAAGTTAGTGCGGTGCGTCCTGCTCACAGTGTTCAGCTAAAACTACAAGTTAGTGTGGTGCGTCCACCTCACAGTGTTCAGCTAAACCTAGAAGTTAGTGCGGTGCGTCCACCTCACAGTGTTCAGCTAAACCTAGAAGTTAGTGCGGTGTGTCCTGCTCAGTGTTCAGCTAAAACTACAAGTTAGTGCTGTGCGTCCTGCTCACAGTGTTCAGCTAAACCTACAAGTTAGTGTAGTGAGACCTCTGCACAGTGTTCATCTAAAGCTACAAGTTAGTGCAGTGCGTCCTGCTCACAGTGTTCAGCTAGATCCGTTCCTGTTATCTTCTTACTGACAGGCAGGCTTGTCTTGTTACAGTATATACAGCTACCTGAAGAAAATTGCTGGTGTTCTTTTGATCCTATTAGTACCACAGTCAGGCATCTAGACTATTTACAGTTAGTGCAGTGCGTCCTGCTCACAGTGTTCAGCTAAAACTACAAGTTAGTGGGGTGCGTCCTGCTCACAGTGTTCAGCTAAACCTACAAGTTAGTGGGGTGCGTCCACCTCACAGTGTTCAGCTAAACCTACAAGTTAGTGCGGTGCATCCTGCTCACAGTGTTCAGCTAAAACTACAAGTTAGTGCTGTGCGTCCTGCTCACAGTGTTCAGCTAAAACTACAAGTTAGTGTGGTGTGTCCACCTCACAGTGTTCAGCTAAAACTACAAGTTAGTGCGGTGCGTCCACCTCACAGTGTTCAGCTAAACCTACAAGTTAGTGTGGTGCGTCCTGCTCACAGTGTTCAGCTAAAACTACAAGTTAGTGTGGTGCGTCCTCCTCACAGTGTCCAGCTAAACCTACAAGTTATTTTTTTGCGAGCTCTGCACAGTGTTCAGCTAAAGCTACCTGTAGAAGGTTGGTGGTGTTTTCCTGATCCTATCACTACCGCAGGCAGCTAAAAAAGCTACAAGTTAGTTTTTTGCGAGCTCTGCACAGTGTTCAGCTAAAGCTACCTGTAGAAGGTTGGTGGTGTTCTCATACTACAGGCAGGCAGTTGATTTTGCTAGCTGCAGTATCAGTACATATATATATATATATATATATATATATATATATATATATATATCCCAGCTTAGTGCAGCTACAGGCCATTAGTATGTCTAAAAGGCCAAGAAGGAGAGGCAGACAGTCACAAGCCAATAAGAGAGGGCAAGCAGGCTCTGTGTCTAGTGCTGGTCGTGGAGACGGTGCATCCTCATCAGCACGTGGCCGTGGGACACGCTTGGCCTTTTTTTCGGCAGCTGGCCGCGTTGAGCCGCAACATGCGGAAGACTTGGTCGAGTGGATGACCAAGCCGTCCTCATCCTCCTCATCCTCTCTCACCCATGCCCAGGGTACTTTGTCTGGCAAAGCAGCAGCCTCTTCCCTTGGCTCAATGTCATCAGTGACTCCTTCCCTAGCCCCACCATATCCTCCTGAGGAGTCCCTCGAACTGTTTGACCACAGTGTTGGGTACATGCTCCAGGAGGATGTCCAGCATTTGGAAGGCTCTGATGATGATACTGAGCTCGATGAAGGCAGTAACATGAGCACGGACAGAGGGGGTGCCCAAGAAGGACAGCAATCTGGCAGTCATGCTCCCCCTGCTGCAGCATACTGCCAGCTTTGCTCCAGTGATGAGGAGGGAGGGGATGATGAGGTCATTGACTCAACGTGGGTGCCTAATAGGAGAGAGGAGGAGGAGGAGGCGACACATCACCAACGAGGCAGGATGCCCTCCAGGGGCCAGCCTAAGGGCAGCACCTTGACTGCATCACACCCCAAAGCTCCACATGTGCAGGGCGCTGCAGTCTCTGCGCGTTATTCAAAAAGTTCTTTGGTGTGGGCCTTTTTTGAGACGAGTGCATTAGATCGCACCGCTGCTATTTGCTACATATGTCTCAAGCGTATCTCGCATGGCCAAAACATCTCCCGCTTGGGTACCACATGCTTAACCAGACATATGTTGACCTGCCATGCAGTTCGTTGGCAAGCGTATCTAAAAGACCCACACCAAAGAACAAAGAGGACCTCTCCTTGCTCCTCATCAGCTGAGATCTCCAACTCCACTATACCTTCAGTCTAGAGGTCGACCGATATATCGGCCGGCCGATATATCGGCCGATATTTGGCTTTTTTTACTTAATCGGCATCGGCCGATTGTGCTGATAAAAAAAGCCGATTATAACTTCAGCGGGACTTGCAAATGACTTCTGTAATAGAAGTCAATTGCAAGCTGTTTGAAGTTTGTTTTCTCTCCTCCTCTGGGCAGCCTGCCAAATCTGATAAGAAGATACATTTGTATCTCTTCGGGTTCTTTTTATCAATAGACTGAACTCCGTGGAGAAGTTTTCAGTTTAACCATTTAAAGACTAAATCTTTTTTGACATTTGTTGCTTACAAGTAAAAATCCTGTATTTTCTGCTAGAAAATCACTTAGAACCCCCAAACATTATATATATTTTTTTTAGCAGAGACCCTAGGGAATAAAATAGCGGTTGTTGCAATATTTTATGTCACACGGTATTTGCGCAGCGGTCTTTCAAACGCAATTTTTTTTTTAAAAAATACACTAATTAAAAAAAAAATAAATAAAACAGTAAAGTTAGCCCATTTTTTTTTTTTCGTCCAAAAGTTTTGATTACCTGTTTTTGTGTATTTAATATTTAAGATATAGTTTTTTTTTAATCTAAATTCTACATACAAGTGAACTGATTGGAGGTTTGTTTTGTTCAATAAATGTTTAAATGTAAAAAATTTTCTGTATCACTTATTACTTAAGGCTGCTTTCACACTGGAGCGGGCATGCGTTGACGGTAAAACGCTGTTAGTTTTAGCGGCGCTTTACCGTCATTTTAGCGGCGCTATTCGGCTGTTAGCGGGGCGCTTATAACCCAGCTAGCGGCCGAGGAAGGGGTTAAATGCGCCCCTGAAGTGCTGCTGCCAAAACGTTATGCAGGTGCTTCGGCAGCGGTGCGCATTCATTTTAATGGGCAGGAGTGGTGGAGCAGCGGTATACACCGCTCCAAAGATGCCGCTTGCAGGACTTTTTTTTTACATCCTGCCAGCGCATCGCCTCAGTGTGAAAGCACTCGGGATATCACACTGAGACTGGAGGGGAGCCATTTTACTGGCACTTTACAGGCGCTATTTTTAGCCTAAAAAAATGCCCCAGTGTGAAAGGGGTCTAACTGTTAGATTTTATGAGATGAAGGGGGAAAAAGAAAAAAAAAAAAAAAATCGGCCTAATATATCGGCCCAAAAAAATCGGCATCATATATCGGCCATCGGCCACCGCGATTTCTAAATATCGGCATCGGCATCGGCCAGAGAAAAACCCATATCGGTCGACCTCTACTTCAGTCCTCTCTGAGACCTGCACTGAGAGGAATGAAGGTGTAGAATTAGGTGTGTCACAGCCAAGTACTTGTGGGCAATCTGCTTTTGGTACACCGACATCAGATTGTACCAGGCAAATTTCCCTGCCCCAGCTGCTGCACCGCCGAAAGAAGTTTGCTCCCAGCCATCCACATGCCCAGCGGTTGAATGCTAGCCTGGCAAAATTGCTAGCACTTCAACTGCTGCCTTTTCAGTTGGTAGATTCTGCCCCCTTCCGTGAGTTTGTGGAATGTGCGGTTCCTCAGTGGCAGGTACCCAAACGCCACTTTTTCTCACGGAAGGCGATTCCGGCTCTCTACCGGCATGTGGAAGGCAATGTCCATGCCTCGCTGGACAGGGCGGTCAGCGGTAAGGTGCATATTACCGCTGACTCATGGTCCAGCAGGCATGGACAGGGACGTTACCTAAGTTTCACGGCGCATTGGGTGACTCTGCTGGCAGCTGGGAAGGATGCAGGACAAGGTGCAGTAGTGTTGGAGGTTGTTCCGCCACCACGCCTCCAAAATGCTAATGATTGTGACACACCTCTCTCCTCCACCCCCTCCTCTTCTTCTTCCTCCATGGCCTCTTCCTGTGCTTTGTCCTCGGAACCAGCGGTGCTCCGTAGCCGTTCAAGGGGCTACGCAAGTACGCAGGCCAAAAGATGCCATGCGGTGCTTGAGCTGGTGTGCTTGGGGGACAGGAGCCACACTGGGGCAGAGGTTCTGTCAGCTCTGCAGGGGCAGGTTCAGAGGTGATATAAAACCAGGTGTAGCGCTAAGAAATGAGAAAAATTATTGCTGTACCACATGTACAATAAATTGTGAAAAAATGGTGTTTTGTATATTTTGTGAAAATTCATACATAAAAGTCACTCATATAATAAACCCTTAGGGTCACCAAACGTGATGGCAAGATGCAATAATAGCAATAAAGTCCAAAACAAAATATGCAGGTGCAGTGAACATAAATGTTGCAATGGTGATGAATTCCAAAACCGTATACTCGTGAAAATTTCTGATATATTCCAACGTGTGCTGATAACCACTTGTGCACAACCACCAACCGAGATGACTGGAGGCTTACCAGAAAGTTGGGACCCACCGAGCATACGCTATATGGGTCAAACAGGCTTAGGTTGCTCACTGGCAAAGGAGGTAGGATACCAAGGGCTGGTAGATGGTGAAGTTGTGACGTTGCTATCCCGAGACAGTCTTCTCCATATGGAAGCTCGGACATCAACGGACATTACCCACATGTAAACACGGGAAACACGCGCCACTTTACAGGCATACTATAGACACACCCCAGGTACGATATTTAAAGGAATATTTCACTTTTTTTTTTTTTACTTTAAGCAAGCCGTTTTTAAAAGTTTTTTTTGCATTGATACATGTCCCCTGGGGTAGGACCCGGGTCCCCAAACCCTTTTTAGGACAATACCATGCAAATTAGCCTTTAAAATGAGCACTTTTGATTTCGAACATTCGAGTCCCATAGACGTCAATGGGGTTCTAACGTTCGTGCAAATTTTCGGTCCGTTCGCAGGTTCTGGTGCGAACCGAACCGGGGGGGTGTTCGGCTCATCCCTATTCACCTGTAACCCCGAGAACCTGGCGAAGTCATCCAAGATTTCCAGTACGACCTTCAGTGAGCTCCCTGGGTCCTCAGGAAACAGGAGCATTTCATCGGCGTACAGTGGCAATGTTTCATGAATTGTACCCACCCGAAATATCCTGGACCCTTCCAGAGGTACGCAAGGCGATAGCCAGGGGCTCCATAACCAGGGCAAAAAGGAAAGGGGACAGTGGGCAGCCCTGTCTGGTACCCCTACTTACTGCAAAAAATGTTGACACCGCCTTTCCCATATGTATAGCCACTTTGGGGTTCTTATATAACATGGAGATCCACTTCCGAAAGTGTGGTCCAAATCCCATAACCTCCAAGACCTTACTCATGAAAAGCCAATCTACGGAGTCGAAGGCCTTTGCTATATCTATGGATACCACAATTCTAGAGTCAGTGGAGGGGAGTTGTAAATGTGTGAATAGTCTCCTGAGGTTGGTATCCATCGATTTACCTGGCATAAACCCAGTTTGGTCTATATTAACTATTGTTTGGATAACCTGGGCAAGTCTAGTTGCCAACAGTTTGGTTAGAATTTTAAGGTCTGTATTCAGGAGGGCTATAGGACGGTAGGATGCACATTCAGTCAGGTCCTTCCCTGGTTTTGGCAAAAGAATCATATATGCTTCCATCATAGAATCTGGCAAAGAGGAGCGTTCTAGACAGTGTTCTAGTAACCAGTTAAATCTAACAGCTAATGATTCAACTTTAGCTTTGTAAAAGTCTGCCGGGAGGCCATCCAGCCGGGAGCCTTGTTCAGCGGATAAGCGAACATTGCAGCCTCGATCTCCTTGACCGTGATTTTGGCCTCTAACAGGGCACAATCTTCTTCAGACAACCGAGGTATAGGCAGTTTCATAAGTACATTGTCCAATTCCGCCGTGTCATACGGGGGGTGGGAGAATATAGTGACGAGAAAAATCCACAAACTCCTGCATGATAAGTGTCAAATCACTGACCAGTGCTCCCCCCTTGTCTTTAATAACTGTAATGTGACCCAACGGAGGGTGATCCACCACCACCAGCATGCCCATTCTTGTCTCCCTCAGCAAAGACCCTGTGCATTTTCTGAGACTCCTCCGTTTTTGTCAGCCCTTTGACTAACAGCGACAAACGCCGTCTAACCTCCAGAAGGGATCCATACGAGGCCCTCGAGGGGGACACCACATGGACCCTAGCACAGTCTCTCTCTTCCTGTTGTATGCTGTTATATTCCTCATTCTCATTGACACAGACAGTCTTAATGGCTGATATGCATTGCCCTCTGGCAACCGCCTTGAAGGCATACCAGACCACTGGGGGCTCTGCTGTGTCAACATTAGAAGTCCAATACTTCTGGATAGCCTCCTCCAGCTGGGCAGCAACCTGCTCGTGCTGCAACCAACTAGGAGATACCGAAAGGCCAGAGTGAGAGAGAGAGGACTGTGATCTGACAGACCCCCTGCCAAATATTCGATACTCGTCACATAAGGCATCATAAGATTATTACCAAATGCCAGGTCTATTCTCGCGGAGGAGCCATGGGTCGTTGATATGTGAGAGAAGCATCGATCTGATGGATGCTTCCATCTCCATAACTCCACCACACCAGCCACCGAAGCCCAGCTCTGCAGGTCGGCAGAACTCGCCCTGCCTTGATTGGAAGAATCCAACGCCGCGTCCAAAAAAGCGTTAAAGTCTCCCAGCACAACCATGTATATATTGAGCCAGCCTAGTCAACATGTCATACAGAATTTGAACCTTGAAGGGAGGAGGCAGATATACATTAATTATCAGTATACAACTATTAAAAATATCTAGTGCTATAAGGTGTGGCTTATAGTGCTTTAAATATTTAAAGATTGAGGCCCTTTTGAATTTGTTATTGAGGCCCCTGACGTTCCAGGACACTATGTTAACCTTATCTGTCATGACCTTTACGGTCCAAAGGACCAGTGCTATGGAACGTCAGGGGACCTTCCTTTTCCCACCCAGCGGTGTTATCAACCTTCAATGACATTTCTGGATTTATACACCAGACAATAGTTACAAGCAATTGGGCTGTGACAGTTAAAACATCCCCCCTGCTATTATACCAGAAGAATGTCCCCAACTAAACACAAAAACAGTTCCGGTATGCAGCTTCATCCCCAAAAAAACCCAAAAAACATTCAGTGAGGTCTGGTCGTCACAATCAAAAGTTCTGCAGCACTACTTCGAATCCGCATTTGCTGTCATTGCTCCAGTTCATGAAAAATGGAGCATCCAAAGAAATGATAGGGAAAAATCTTGCTATGCCCGGCTAGAGAGAGAGAAACAATCCTCTTTGCACGAGGAACCTCACTGCCACTTCCATAGATGTTGCAGAAAACAGAGGGCACACAGAATGCCCAGCTGGAAGCCCCCTGCAAATCCCGTTAGTGTTTGCGCCATTCCCTCCCGGTCTCTTCCGGAGGGGCATTCCCAGGAAACAACTCCCAATATCCGCCTATCCACAATCGCGTGCTATACAGAGCTTCAGGACGGACTGGATCCTTCCTTAAATTCCAGGAAGGGATCATCAGAGTCCTTCTGTTTCCAGACGGTGCTTCACCTCACCTTCCCAATCCAAATGCAGTAAGCCGGCTGCATGAGAGGCATTTTCCTTATGTCCTCTCTGGTACCCCTACCTAACAAGTCCCCCAAAGAAGATGTGTCTGTAGCAATCGCGGATATAGGCGTGACACCCGTTATTATTGTCCCTCCTGTCCTGACAATCCTGGTCTCTGCATTGGTGAATAGGGATGAGCTTCGAGTTTGAGTCGAACTCGTGTTCGACTCGAACATTGGCTGTTCGCAAGTTCGCCGAACAGCGAACAATTTGGGGTGTTCGTGGCAAATTCGAATGCCGCAGAACACCCTTTAAAAGTCTATGGGAGAAATCAAAAGTGCTAATTTTAAAGACTTATATGCAAGTTATTGTCAAAAAAGTGTTTGGGGACCCGGGTCCTGCCCCAGGGGACATGGATCAATGCAAAAAAAAGTTTTAAAAACGGCCGTTTTTTCAGGAGCAGTGATTTTAATAATGCTTAAAGTCAAACAATAAAAGTGTAATATCCCTTTACATTTCGTACCTGGGGGGTGTCTATAGTATGCCTGTAAAGGGGCGCATGTTTCCCGTGTTTAGAACAGTCTGACAGCAAAATGACATTTCGAAGGAAAAAACCCATTTAAAACTACCCGCGGCTATTGCATTGCCGACAATACACATAGAAGTTCATTGATAAAAACGGCATGGGAATTCCCCACAGGGAAACCCCGAACCAAAATTAAAAAAAAAAAATGACGTGGGAGTCCCCCTAAATTCCATACCAGGCCCTTCAGGTCTGGTATGGATATTAAGGGGAACTCCTGCCAAAATTTAAAAAAAAAATGATGTGGGGTTCCCCCTAAATTCCATACCAGACCCGATTTTAAGGGGAACCCCGCGCCAAAAAAAAAAAAAAAAAAAAGGCGTGGGGTCCCCCCAAAAATCCATACCAGACCCTCAGGAAAAGAGGGGGGGGACAAGAGTGCGGCCCCCCCCCTCCTGAACTGTACCAGGCCAATGCCCTCAACATTGGGAGGGTGCTTTGGGGTAGCCCCCCAAAACACCTTGTCCCCATGTTGATGAGGACAAGGGCCTCATCCCCACAACCCTGGCCGGTGGTTGTGGGGGTCTGCGGGCGGGGGGCTTATCGGAATCTGGTAGCCCCCTTTAACAAGGGGACCCCCAGATCCCGGCCCCCCCGTGTGAAATGGTAAGGGGGTACTTACCCCTACCATTTCACTAAAAAACTGTCAAAAATGTTAAAAATTACAAGAGACAGTTTTTGACAATTCCTTTATTTAAATGCTTCTTCTTTCTTCTATCTTCCTTCATCTTCTTCTTCTGGTTCTTCTGGTTCTTCCTCCGGCGTTCTCGTCCAGCATCTCCTCCGCGGCGTCTTCTATCCTCTTCTCCTCAGGCCGCTCCGCACCCATGGCATGGGGGGAGACTTTTATTGTTTGACTTTAAGCATTATTAAAATCACTACTCCTGAAAAAACGGCCATTTTTAAAACTTTTTTTTGCATTGATCCATGACCCCTGGGGCAGGACCCGGGTCCCCAAACACTTTTTATGACAATAACTTGCATATAAGCCTTTAAAATTAGCACTTTTGATTATTCATGTTCGTGTCCCATATACTTTAACGGTGTTCGCGTGTTCGAGCGAACATTTTTCCTGTTCGCATGTTCTGGTGCAAACCGAACAGGGGGGTGTTCGGCTCATCCCTATTGGTGAATGTTTTGAACGCTACCATACACTAATGGAGTATTAGCGTAGGGTACAGCACTGCACAGACTAGGACACACTTTCACAGGGTCTCCCAAGATGCCATCGCATTTTGAGGGACCCGAACCTGAAACCGTTACACTTACAACCGTTACAGTTACAAAAAAAAAGTGTAAAAAAAAAGTAAAAAAAAAGACATAAAAAAACAAAAATAGTTGTGGTTTTATTGTTCTCTCTCTCTCTATTCTCTCTCTATTGTTCTGCTCTTTTTTACTGTATTCTATTCTGCAATGTTTTATTGTTATTATGTTTTACCATGTTTGATTTTTCAGGTATGTAATTTTTTTATACTTTACTGTTTACTGTGTTTTATTGTTAACCATTTTTTTGTTTTCAGGTACGCCATTCAGCTGCAGCGCAGATTTATTTATCTTGACAGCAACAGCGTTTGCTCCCACGATACATAAAGCCGTGACTCCAGCGCTGTAGGAGGTGATTTCACCACCACAGGAAAAAAAAAGAGCATATATGCCGAAGCATGGGGGCAGCAGGGGTGGAGGAGCGAATTGCTCCTAACTTTGGGGGCGGATGCCCCCATGCTTCGGCATATATATATTTTAGCCACAGATTGCGTTAAAAAATGTTTTATTTTTTACTATTTTTTTGTATTTGCTTTGCAGGTATGGTATTTCTTACTGTTATACTGTAATGTTACTTTGTTTTATTGTTAACCATCGTTTGCTTAGCAGGTACACCATTCAGTTGCAGTGCGGATTTATTTATCTTGACAGCAACAGCATTTGCTCCCACGATACCTAAAGCCGTGACTCCAGTGCTGTAGGAGGTGATTTCACCACCACAGTTAAAAAAAAGAGCATATGTGCAGAAGCATGGGGGCAGCAGGGATGGAGGAGCGATTTGCTCCTAACTTTTGGGGCAGATGCCCCCATGCTTCGGCATATATATATATTTTAGGCACAGATTGCGTTAAAAAATGTTTTACTCTTTACTATGTTTTTTTTGTATTTGCTTTCCAGGTATGGTATGTCTTACTGTTATACTGTAATGTTACTTTGTTTTATTGTTAAGTATCATTTGCTTAGCAGGTACGCCATTCAATTGCAGCGCAGATTTATTTATCTTGACAGCAACAGCTTTTGCTCCCACGATACATAAAGCCGTGACTCCAGCGCTGTAGGAGGTGATTTCACCACCACAGTTAAAAACAAAATGGTGCATGTATGCCCATCATTACAAGTGGGTGGATGAAGGGAGGTATTCTAATGGTGGGCATACCCACCAATCAATCTCTTTTTTTCGTTCAGCCCACAGGCTGCATGAAAACAAAGATTACAATATATGCCCAACAAGGACCAGCAACGTACTGGTTATGTTGCTGGACTTTGAGTGGTTATACCAGAATGATGCCTGCGGGTTTAGGTATCATTCTTTTCAGCCAGCGGTCGGCTTTCATGTGAAAGCAATCCTAGCAGCTAATTAGCCTCTAGACTGCTTTTACAAGCAGTGGGAGGGAATGTCCCCCCTCCCACCGTCTTCCATGGTTTTCTCTGGCTCTCCTGTCCCAACAGGGAGCCTGAGAATGCATCCGGTGGTTCCGCCAGCTGACCATAGAGCCGATCAGATACCAGAATGGCTCCAATCATCTCTATAGCCTAGGAAACCGGAAGCTACAAGCATTTCATGACTTAGATTTCGCCGGATGTAAACAACACCATTGGGAAATTGGGAAAGCATTTTATCACACCGATATACTGTAACATTACAGTATAACAGTAAGAAATACCAATCCTGCAAAGCAAATACAAAAAAATAGTAAAAAATAAAACATTTTTTTAATGCAATCTGTGCCTAAAATATATATATGCCGAAGCATGGGGGCATCTGGGGTTTGTGCCATCTTGCAATTTTATGGCCTTCAAAACTGTGATAGGTAGTGAGGAGTGACATAAAAATTTTACGCCCTTGGAAATCCTGAAGGCAGTGCTTGGTTTTCGGAGCCCCGTACGTGGCTAGGCTCCCAAAAAGTCCCACACATGTGGTATCCCCATACTCAGGAGAAGCAGCAAAATGTATTTTGGGGTGCAATTCCACATATAACGATGGCATGTGTGAGCAATATATCATTTAGTGACAACTTTTTGTAATTTTTTTTTTTTGTCATTATTCAATCACTTGGGACAAAAAAATTAAATATTCAATGGGCTCAACATGCCTCTCAGAAATTTCCTTGGGGTGTCTACTTTCCAAAATGGGATCATTTGGGGGGGGGGGGTTGTACTGCCCTGCCATTTTAGCACCTCAAGAAATGAGATAGGCAGTCATAAACTAAAAGCTATGTAAATTGCAAAAAATGTACCTTAGTTTGTAGACGCTATAACTTTTGCGAAAACCAATAAATATACACTTATTGACATTTTTTTTACCAAAGACGTGTGTCTGAATACATTTTGGCCTAAATGTATGACTAAAATTGAGTTTATTGGATTTTTCTTATAACAAAAAGTAGAAAATATAATTTTTTTCAAAATTTTCGGTCTTTTTCTGTATATATCTTTTTCTGTATATATCGCAAAAAATAAAAATCGCAGAGGCAAACAAATACCATCAAAAGAAATCTCTATTTGTGTAAACAAAAGGACACAACAGAGTATTGGTAACTGTAAGCGCAAACACACAAGTCCATATATACCAGGAGATATAAAGGGCTGAGCAACTTAGTCCATAGAGGCCTATTGAAGGAGCAGTGGCTCCGAGCGCGTAGCCTTCTCTCAACCTCCCTGCTAGCCCTCCTCCCTGGACGATCCGTTCCCTGGATACCGAACCCGGAAGCAGACGGACGACCTGTGACGTCATGCACGCTCCACGTGCGCTCCATGCCGGCCCCTAGTTCCAGATGGCCACAGAAGGAGCTCCCGGCTGGTAATCCACCTTCTGCAGCCCAGCATCTCTGCAGCGTCACCACCAAAGGATCAGAGGGAACACCGAGGACCACATACCTATACAGATGAGCCTTTTATATGTTTTTATCCTGTAAGTGTGTTTTTACCTGGTGTCATTAAACATCATTTGTTAATACTACACTCAGGTGGCGCTTCCTTCTCTACCCCTCTCTAAACAAAAGGATGCAAATTTAGTTTGGGTACAGCATTGCATGACCGCGCAATTACCAGTTAAAGCAGCACAGTGCCAAATTGTAAAAAGTCCTCTGGTCTTTAGGTAGCCAAATGGTCCGGGGCTTAAGTGGTTAACAAGCGTATATTTTTTAAGATGTGTTCCTATTTAGAGTATCTCACCAAAAATTAAATTTTTGTTCCAGGTGATGCCTGATATCTGACTTGTATCTTAGGCAGACTTCTGGGAAAACTGTTGAGCCAATCACACAAGCAGGAAATGATTTCTGGGGGGTGGTCAGTACACATTCTGTGTACAGAACAACTTCAGGTAGCCATATTGCATTGCATTTTCATAAAATGACAGCGGCTGCGGATTGAAAAGAAAAGGTAATAGTTAATAACATTCAATCACAATATGACTTTTGTCGCAACTGTATACTCTATATTAATTTTTCTTTATTTGCTATTTTCTTTCCACACGAAAGTGGAGTGTCCCTTTAAGGTGTCAGCATACCAAGACATTTGGACAATTTCATGCTCCCAACTTTGTGGGAACAGTTTGGGGATGGCCCCTTCCTGTTCCAACATGACTGTGCACCAGTGCACAGACAAGGTCCATAAAGACATTGATGAGCGAGTTTGGGGTGGAGGAACTTGACTGGCCTGCACAGAGACCTGACCTCAACCCGATAGAACACCTTTGAGATGAATTAGTGTGGAGACTGCGAGCCAGGCCTTCTTGTCCACATCAGTGCCTGACCTCACAAATGCGCTTCTGGAAGAATGGTCAAACATTTCCATAAACACAATCCTAAACCTTGTGGACAGCCTTCCCAGAAGAGTTGAAGCTGTTATAGCTGCAAAGGGTGGGCCAACTCAATATTGAACCCTACGGACTAAGACTGGGATGCCATTAAAATTGAAGAAATGGATTCTGGACAGCAGCACTCCAAAGTCTTTATTGTAATGAATAGTCAATGTTCATGTGACAACAGAATCAGGACAAACAGCTGACGCATTTCACAAGATAATTGTTGCTTAGTTATAGCTATGACTAAGCAAAAATGATCTTGTGAAACGCGTCAGCTGTTTGTCCTGCTTCTGTTGTCACATGAACGTTGACTATTCATTACAATAAAGGCTTTTATCAGAGTGCAGCTGTCCAGAATCAATTTCTTCAATATTGCTCGTGCTGAGCCTGCACCTGGGTTCCACTTTGAGGACGGCATTTTCTTCAGTACACTACTGGAGCAGTTCACCCACTTGTGAGGATGTCATTAAAGTTCATGTGAGTGTAAAGGCAGGTGTCCCCATTAATAATAATATAGTGTAGATTTTTTTAGCAGAGGCCCTAGAGGATAAAATAGTGGTCGCAGTTTTTTTATGTCACACTATTTGCGCAGCAATTTTTCAAATGCAATTTTTTTTTGGTGAAAATTACACTTTAATGAATTTTAATGCAAAAAAACCCACAATATATAATCCAGTTTTTGTAAAAATATAAAAGATAATGTTATGCCGCGTAAATACATATGTATCATGTCATGCTTTAAAAGTGCACATGTTCGTGTACGATACTTAAATTTCCCTATAGGCGACTCTTTATAAATAAAAATAGCTTGCCAGTTTAGAGTTACACAGGATGTCTAGAGCTAGAATTATTGCCCTCTATAACTTTTGTGGCGATACCCCACATGTGTGGTGCAACCACCGTTATACATATGTGTGCATGACCTATGTATGCATTTGACTGTGTGCACATGTATGGGGGGAAGGAATGATTTTTTTATTATTATAAATTTTATTTAAAAAAAATATATTTTTACACTGTTCCTTTAATTTTTTTTTGATCCCTTGTGATGACATGACAAGTCCTTATTATGGAGACATGGAGACCTCAGATCTTTCCTCTACCCTGAAAAGCATGAGATAAAAAAAAACAAACAAACATTGATCTCATGCTTTCCAGAAAAAAATGGCTCTGTTTACATTTTCCCTAACCAGAAGTGACTAAATGCTTTTAGCTTCCGATCTCCTACACCATAGAGGTAATCAGGGACGTTCTGGTTCCCGATCACCTCCTTTTGCTACCATCAGGAACTGCCTGATCTTATCCGGAGCTCTCCGGTGGGATGGAAGAGCTCGGAAAACAACAAAAAAACTCTGGAGATCGGCAGGAGGGAGAGGCAACCTATTCTGCTGCTTGTAAAAGTGATCCAGTGGCCAATTAGCTGCTCAAATTGCTTTAACAGTGTAGGGCATTTACGGCTGAAAAATATGAAATTGGGGTTATGGCTGACAGCTGCAGCATGGTCCCAGTATAACTGCCTGAACACCATGACGTACATGTACAGTACATGACTGTGTGGCAAGTGGTTAATGAGATATTTCTCACACATGCCATGGGTATATGTAGAATTACACCCCAAAACACATTCTGCTACTTCTCCAAAGTATGGGGATACCACATGTGAGAGACTTTTCGGGAGCCTAGCTACAAGCGGGAGCCCAAAATCCAATGACCACCTTCAGGCTTTCAAAGGGTGTAACTTCTTCATTTCACTTCCTGACTACCTATCACGGTTTCAGAGGCCCTGAAATGCCAGGATAGTACAAAACATCCCCCAAATGACACCGTATTGAAAAGTAGACACTCTAAGGTGATAAGAGGCATGGCGAGTATTTTGCAGATCTCACTTGTTGCTACAAAATTTTGGAAAATGAAGCAAGAAATTAAAAATGTTTTTCTTCAAAACCTTGTGACAAAAGAACGACAAAAAACCCTTAAAGTATTAAAGTCTTGTTTTTTTTTTTTGTTTAAAAATAACAAACATGGTATACTTACCTGCTCTGTGATCCCGTGACCACGTTCGCTAGTGACGAAACGACGTAGGGAGGAGGAGCTACGTTCTGATGTCACCGCTGCAGTCCCGGAAGCATACGGGCTTTGTGGAAGCCGGCCGGCTCGTTACTTTTACCATGCGCATTTTATTCATCTTTCTGTAAGTTACCACTTGTCTTTTTACCTGAATAAATGTATTAGGATTTACACTATGTGGAGTTTTCCTGTTTTTTTGGTACAATATTGTCACAATACCGGTCCTGTCTGCTGACTACTTCCGCTGACGTTTTGGAGTCCAGTGCCTGCCAGGGAGATCCCGGGCTGGGGTTACAGCCATCTGCCCAGTGTGGTCCCCTGTAATAAGGAACCATTACTTTCTGGTAAGCGGCATTACTTTTCAGTGGTGGAGGAGATTTATATATTACACTTAGCACTCCAGTGTGGACCTTCACTAATATCACTGCGGATTTATCTTCACTACCGAATTTTTTTGATGTTCCATCCTTCAATATAGACTCTATTTTTTCATTCACGGATTGATTTTATGGACCTTTGTTATTTTGATTTTTTTGTTAGGCCCCTTTCACACGTGCGGACCGTTCATTAGTTCAGTTCAGTCACGTATTTTGTTGTCAGTAAACATCAGTTTTCATCCATTTTCACTTCCGTTTTCCTTCCGTTGTCATCCGTTTTCCATCCGTTTTCCTTCCGTTGTCGTCCGTTGTCGTCCGTTTTTCATCCGTTGTCATCCGTTTTTCATCCGTTGTCATCCGTTTTTCATCCGTTGTCATCCGTTTTCCTTCCGTTATCATCCTTTTTGCATCCGCTTTATATCCGTTTATGTCCGTTTTTCATCCGTTTATGTCCGTTTTTTTTTTTTTTTGTTCAGAACTGTCTTTTATCATTTTTTTATGAATTATGGGAATTTTCCCATGATTCTTTGTATTCCCCAGCGTGCATTGTGCTTCCCATGCTGCTTTGTGGTTTCAGCTTGCTTTGTGTTTCCTGATTCCTTGCTGTAGTGTACGTGCTTATTTACAGCAATGGATTTTGTCAGATTTTTGGAGCATGTGACATTATTTGTCATGCTATCTTATTGGAGGAGAAAGAAAAGCATGACCAGGAAGATTTCTGCAAGACGCAGGTACTGGACACATCCCATGCTGCTCAAGAGGCCCACTGAAGGGTTTTTTGCTCTGCAGTATGCAGACATGCGACGTTTCCCACAAAAATTTTTTAATTTTACGCGAATGTCTGTACCAACGTTTGATTTTTTATTAGAAAAGTTGCATCCCCGTTTGGAAAGGATGAACACGGATATGAGATGTTGTGTGCCACCAGAGGAGCGATTTCTACTTACCCTGAGGTAAGCCAACCAGCCTTTCTGCTTGATTATGTCCAGCATAATGTAGGATTCCTTTCATCGTTTGTTCTACTCTTCCTAGGTTTCTGGCATCTGGACTATCCTATACGTCCCTAAACCACTACTTTTTGGTGGGAACCTCTACAATTTCTGGAATTGTGCACAACACCTGTCAAGCAATATGGGAGGAGCTTCGGTGTACTGCAATGCCTGTTCCAGATACATCCACGTGGCAGGAAATAGCAAATGGGTTTTGGAAGAAGACCCAATTCCCTAATTGTGTTGGAGCCCTGGATGGGAAACACATCCGAATTCAGATGCCACCTGGATCTGGCTCACAATATTTTAACTATAAGAAATACTTCTCCCTTGTGCTTATGGCAATCTGTGACAGTAATTATAAGTTTGTAGCTGTAGATATTGGGGCGTATGGACGTACTGCAGACTCAAGAGTGTTTACAGCATCATCAATGGGGAGAAGACTACTTGAGGGCCACTTTCATTTGCCATCAGACAAACCTCTTCCAGGAACTGTAGGGCCAGATATGCCACATGTGCTTGTAGCTGATGAGGCATTTGCACTTTCTAGGCATCTCCTAAGGCCTTATGCCAGGCACAATCTAACTCCCCCCAAAAAAATTTTTAACTATCGGTTGAGTCGTGCAAGGCGCCTTATTGAATGCACCTTTGGCATTTTGGCAAGCAAGTGGCGCATATTCCATACAACAATTCAACTGAGCCTGGAGAATGCCCAACTAGCTATACAAGCATGTTGTGTCCTCCATAACATTATACGTGAGAAAGAAGGAATTACTGTTGAGGAAGAGGACGAGATCGATTTACCTTCTGTACGGTTTGCTGGACTGCGACCCAACAATTCAGTCGTTACCATGCGTGATACGTTTGCAAACTATTTCATGTCCCCAGAGGGAGAGGTTCCGTGGCAGTATCAACATGTGTAAAAACATTCACCAGGCACTTTATAAGGTATAATTTGCTAGTACCATGTTTGACCCTCTTTTTGTACTCTGCATTGTATATGTTTTCCCATAGAAAATGTAAATTCAATAGTTTGACGAAATATACATTTTCACGTTAGCAGTATAGCAGTCTTGTGACCTCTATCAGTGTATGTTTATAAAGCTTGTTGTTTTCAGTCTCCTAGTGCCAACATCGATCATCACTCACCCTAGGACCATCACATTCATTTGTATCAGTTGTTTTTGGTTTATATAGAGTACAATAATAAAATTACATTTTCCATGCAGTCAATTATTTTTATTAATAATCGAAAATGACCACACAAAATATCTCAAAAATTATTGAAAATGTACAGACATAATATTTGTACAAATATAAACACAAACATAACATTCAGTGTTTCATTACAAAAATGGTGGCCAACTACAACGGGGCAACTTAAAATGGGGATTTTTTAAAGGTCCTGATAATAAGGACTGTGGGAAGTGGAATAGGGAGTGGATGACTGGGAGGAATGGCTGTATGAAGTACCCTGTGAACTGGAGGACTCATAGGTGGGTGCCACTTGCGGTGGGGGTACAACATTTTGGCCAGTGTGGGCTGGTGCACGTTGGTGATGGGGGTTAATGCCTGGATGATATGGATGAAATGAATGTTGTGGAGCTTGCTCACCATGGTATGGACGTTGGTGATGGGTAATGACTGGTGGCATGGGTTCTCCAGACATTGCAGCCCTTATGCACACACCTGTAAAATTAAAGATGGACATTTGCACATCCATTTTACGATCATTTGGAACTCTTACTAAATGGTGGTACAAATTCCGAGCAAAACTTGCATCTTGGTTATTGGGGTCTGAAAATGGGTCGGTGGTATCAGCCCTTCTTGTTGCCCTCATCTCCTCCATAAAACCTAACATGGCTGCATCCATGTCACGTTTGGGATGTCCGTGACGTTTCCTGGCCCTCGGTGTGGTAGCTCCAACAGAACGAATCTGAGGGGTGGAAAATTTTTATTAGCACATTTTATTTTGTCAGCATTTAAAAAAGGGGCATTTTATATAGGATACTTACAGGCACACGTTGTCTATCAAGCGTGGCTGTTGCTGTAGATTGGGAGGACGGGTTTTCTTCGGGACCTTGCTCGGTAACTCCCACGTCTTCCTCTTGTGCAGGCTGGGTATCCACTGCATCCCCCTCCTCTTCAGTTTCTGAAATGTTGCTGGTGGTACTGTAAAATATTTGTACATAGATAGATTACAGCTCAGTACAGTATAGTTATTACAATACATAGATCCATGTGTGTCATTACTGTTAAATAGGTTGTAAACCTTACAGACCACTTTTACCTACAGGTAGGTGCAAGAAATATCTCCTAAACCTACACAGTTATTAGGAGATTTTTGCTGAAAACACATAGACAACGGCGCCTGACTAGGCGTGCCATTTCTGAAAGCAATCGTGCCGTGACTGGTGGCTCCCGCACGCATGACGTAAACGCGGCTATGGCCAGTCACAGCACCAGAGCCGTGATACCCGGAAGTCACTCCAGGAGTGATGGCGGCGACGTGTAGGGGAACAAGGGCCAATACGCGGGCTTCGATCTCGGGCAAGAAATTCATAATGAGCTAGTATGCCATGCATACTAGCTCATTATGCCTGCAGTTTTTTTTTTTTTTTTCATGGTTTTCTTCCTCTTTGGAATATATGATTATTTCGACTAGGCCAAATAATTTAATATAGGGGAGAAAGAATGTATTTACTTACCTTCTTAAGTCCATCACACATCTTAAGAAGTCCAGCATCTCAAAGAAGGGGCTTTTCTTTTTACTGGACGATCCTGCTCCGCTCCGACTGTCTTTTGCTTCCTCTTTTAGTTCCCGCCTATAGCGGTCTCTAAGGGATCTCCACCTTGTGATTATTTTTTCACCTGCATAGGAACAGTAGACACAATGAACTTATAGAACTACAACATGACAATTTTGTATACTATTTAAAACCCATATGTGGAATACAGTGGTTTTTAACAACTATTTTTGTCAGTTTTACATATAGTTAAGCCTATAAAATGGCTTCACTAGAAGTACTGTAATTATCTCTGCGCCGTTTAGGATATATTTGCTGTACACTGGGGGATGACAACATGGCCAGGTGACATGGCAGGTGACGTTTGCATGTGACATGGCCAGGTGACATGCAAGGTGACTTTGCAGGTGACATTTGCAGGTGACGTGGCAGGTGACATGCAAGGTGACTTTGCAGGTGACGTGTCAAGGTGACGTGGCCAGGTGACATGGCCAGGTGATGTGGCCAGGTGATGTGGCTGGTGACGTGGCCACGTGACGTGGCAGGAGACGTGGCCAGGTGACGTGGCCAGTTGATGTGGCTGGTGACGTGGCAGGTGAAGTGGCCAGGTGACGTGGCCAGGTGACGTGGCAGGAGACGTGGCAGGAGAAGTGGCCACATGACGTGGCCAGGAGACGTGGCAGGAGAAGTGGCCACGTGACGTGGCAGGAGACGTGGCCAGGTGACGTGGCCAGGTGACGTGGCAGGTGAGGTGGCCCGGTCACATGTCAGGTGATCGGGCCAGGTCACGTGGCAAGGTGATGTGGCAGGTGGACAATCCACAACTTTTGGCAGGTGATGTGGCAAGTGACACACTAAATACAAATATACACGCTAAACGAGGCTCAACGCGGCATGCAAATGCAGCAAAATGAGCGTTTCTAAACACCAGTTTCAAGCTTTGTTCAGAAGAGTTTGCACCAGCGAAACGTCTACATGGGGCCTAATGTAGGAGAAGAGTGCTGGAATTTACATGGTGAGTAGGACTACAATTATCTGGATGCCGACATATGGGTGTACTATTTAAAAATGCTTACCACGTATCCGACGGTGTCTATTGCTCAGTGACAACCAGTTTGGAGTGACCTCCTCGAATACTTCTTCCCACTGCATGCTTGTGCAGTTTCTGTCGCTGTATTGTGCAGTCCTCTTGTCCCATAATGCTGGCCTGGCATGCACAAGCTGGATGAGCTGCTCATGGGATACATCTCTTGCCATTTTTTGCTGTTCTTCTCTCTCCAGCATGTGCTTGTGCATGTGACTTTTACTACTGACCACTACCTGGGTCAGAGGTTAAAATGTATGCATATTGAATAAATTACATATTTTGATGAAAAACGGATGTCAGCGGATCGGATGTTAACGGATCGTCCGCAAACATCCGTTTTTCATCAGTTCCGTTTTTTTTACGGAATAAAAATAGGGTTTTCTTCCGTTCAAAAAAAAGGAGCTGAACGGAGACGGATGTTAACGGACGTTAGCGGATCATGATCCGCTAACGTCCGCTATCCCATAGAGTTGCATTGAGGTCCGTTTTAATCCGTAAACGGATGTATGAAAAAACGGACGAACGGTCCGCACGTGTGAAAGGGGCCTTATTCATTTAGCATTTGCACTCACGCATTTGGTGCATAACTATGATATGTGGGATTTATGCATTTTAGTTAAATTTTTTGATATTTATTTGTAACAATATTTCATGGGTTGTTTGTCACTTAAATTTTTTGCTCAGCAATTTGCACTATTCATTGATTAGCGCGACTTTTTGCTCTCTGTATACATTTGTTTGGTGTAGTATAACACTTTTTAGTCGCAGCTCCTTTTTTGTTTTTTTTATTTATAGCGCACTATTTATTTTTACCTACCTCTGGTACAACATCGCTGGATCGAGATTAGGCTCAGGTAAGTATAAGGAGGGCTGTTGCACATAGAAGGTTTTTTATCTTAATGCATAAAGTGCATTAAGATAAAGAACCTTCTGCCTTTAAAACCACTTTAACATCCTAGTGAAAGGATGTGTGTGTGTGTGTGTGGGGGGGGGGTGGGGGCGGGGGTGGGGGGGGCTTTAGGACAAATCTGATCATTGGAGGAGAGCAGGCTGAGTTTCCAGCACAGAAAACAAGGAAAACTGAACATGGTTTGTTCTCCTGTTTAGTGTGGTCAGTTTTTAATAGGAAAGCAGGAGGACAGGAACACGAGGGATTTCACATAAAGGAAGCAATACAGAGAGAACAGGATACTTTTTTTTATACAAGTACATGGTACAGCAGGCACATATCAGGAATATAAAATGTTGGGTTTAAGTACTCTTTAATACATTTCCCTTCATTCATTCATTCATTCAATAAATGCACTCAGTGGGTTCACAAAATCTCCAAAATACGAAAGTGGAATAGATGGCTGAAAATGTTAAAACATTAGTTGCTTTTATTGCTATCTTTTTTTGTAGTTGAATGTGATTGAGATGTGTCTTTTTTGACACAACTGTGATACAGTACGATAAACACAATCAGAATGATACTAAAAACACTTATGATAATATATGATTTGAAATCTTTAGACAATATTGTATATTAATCTTATTAAATATTTCTATTTCAAAGTAACATTTGAAACAAGCAGTGGTTACTCGCCTGCAGGGTTTCTTTTTCTGCTTTGCTATTATGGGCAATCTAATTAATGGAAACTAAAAGACTCCGTTGACCTACAATCACAAAGTGTGGTAACTATATTAAATAGATAAATTCTGATTCTTAGTAATATTGCTGACAGGAAGTAATTAACACTAATAATCCACATAAAGAAGAAGTCATAAAATTCACAGTACTGTTCTCAGTTGGCAGCATTAACCACTATCATATGGTATACAAGTAATTATTCACACTGTCAAACTGCTAATAGGAATAGCACCCATGTCCAGGTTCACACAGAAGAACAAATACATTTAAACTGAAGCTCCCCTATAGTAGATTATAACATAACAGCACAGTGTATGCTGCCTCTTAGAGATTGTTATACGTTTCACTTTTTTGGGGAAATTATATCTTGTGTCTCCTGACCCATTTCCATTGCCTCTTTTTCCTTTCCCTTGCCCTAACCCTTTCCTCGATATGTAAATCACTTTGTGCTTATTAGACTGAGCCTGTCGTATGATAGGTGGACTTCCGCAATACCTATAAGCATATGGTTCTATTGCCCAGTTCAGGACTACATTTTGTTGCTCTGAAACCGTTCTGTATGCTTTGATTGTAAGCTTAATGTTTATCTTGACATTGCTTCTTGTTAAACATTGGAAATCTCAAAAAACCTATTGAAAGTAAATAACATAACACCATTTCATTAGTATACTAAGTGCCAGATTTCCATAGGATGACTGATGTGAACTGAAAAGAGCAAGAATGTGCCACCCAGGTTGTTGCCTTCCCTACCACCACACTACAGTCCTAGGAATGGACCTATAATCCTTGCTTTAAAAAACACCATCTCCCTGACTATTGATCTGTACCATCTCACTGGCCAAAAGTTGTGGGTTTATTGCATTCTCAATTACAAAGAAAAAAAAATAACCTTTTCAGAAAATTAAGAGGCTTTTATGAAAGGTTAGGCAGCCTAAACACTATAACTACAAACTGTTTTTTTATTAAAATAGATGTCCAAATTATTTTCTTGGTTTGTTTTGTTTGAATGGAAAAAATTAGAACCTCGGTTCATTTTTTTTAATACATATAATCTTTTTTGTATATATAGTTTGCATGAAAAAAAAACAACACAATTTGAAAATAAGCATAGAGAAAGTATGAAAAAGGGTAAACCAGCTCAGATAAGCAGTGATCATGGTATACATCATGAGGTCTGATTGACCGTCCGACATGGAGGATGCCGAAGCATGGAAAGCAACATATCCAATATTGTAGCATATGAATATATATAATAATAATATAATATTATTATTATATTCTGCTCCAAGCCCATCAACATGCTTTTATAGCAACTGTGACCCAATATTAGCCATTGAACATTAGGAACAATAGCCAAATGAGCAGGCATAGACAAAGTAGGGGCAGGAAGTGAGGGGGAGAGGGAATGGGGAATAAGGAAGAAGAACAAGAATACTAAAGGTTGCACTCCATCATACCAGTGGTTCTATATTATGTCACAAAAGAACAAAAGAAGATTCATTGGGTCAGATCAGGTCTTCTCTAACAGTGGAACTCTCTTGAAGTTCAAGTACCCGCCAGTTGTGGGTCTGGCGAGGTCTTGCCAGTACAGTGAATCCATATGGCCCAGATACTATAGAATTTATCATTTTGGCCTTTACATGTCGCCATCCATTCCTCTGCTGCCATTACGTTGTTCACCAGGCGGATCCAATGTTCGGAATTTGGGTCTTCTTCCAGTATACTGGAATCAATCGTCTAGCCGCATTCAGCAGGTGGGGTAACACAGACTTGCGATAATGGCTAGGAGGGACAGTGGGGACATGAAGCAAAAGCTCCATTGGGGAGTCAGGTAGATCAATATCTAAAGTGGCTTTTATCTGAGATCTGATGTCTTGCCAGAAGGGTTGTAATTTGAGGCACTCCCACCAAATGTGTAGAAACGTACCCTGATGTCCACACTCCCTCCAGCAAGCACCTGAAAGAGCCGAATAGGTTCTAGCAAGGCTGGAGGGAACTCTATACCAGCAGGATAGCAATTTAAACCGATTTTCTTGCATTTTTTGTAGGGACTGAACTAAAGTGGGTGAGGCAATATAAATGGTCAAGTTGTATCTCAGTGAACACGTGTTGCAAGTCTCTCTCCCACTCTCTTATATATATCAGCTTTCCTTTGAATTATAATGCCTGCAGCATCCTGTACAAAACTGAAATGGAATGCGGTATCAAAGTAGGGGCCATGCAAAGCTTCTCAAAAGGTGTGGCAGAGGTGGGTGAGCGAATGGCCTGGGGCAGACTGCGGGTAAAATGCTGGAGCTGCCTGTAGCACCAGTCGTCTAAAGGAAAGCGACCATATTGAGCCCTAAGGGCATCTAACGATAACAGGCTCTGCTCCTGGACAAATCTACTACACCTCAGTTTGCCATCCGCCGCCCAAGTGCGAAAAAATAAGAGATGTTCCCCTGGAGTGAATCAAGGGAAGCCTCCCAGGGGAACTAGGGGTGAAACCATAGGGGCTAGCTGTCCCAATTTATTTAAGATATCCCATAAATGTAAGGCATAGGGACATTCGTAATCAGCACCCCTCTCTTATATGGCCCAATGGGAAAGGGATCTCCAGGCCCCCGTAGACCTGGAAGACTGGAGTAAGGCCTGGAGAATGATGGCCAAATGCTCATTTAATACAAACACCCTAAAAGCGGCATATAAGGTCCTATTCCGATGGTACTGGGTCCCAGCCTGCACAGCTCATGCCTTCCTGGGAAGTACTGATAGATGTTTCTGCAACTGTGGACAGCGGGGTGATGTCATACACACCTGGTGGTCCTGCCCAAGACTGGTGGGGTTCTGGTCTAGGGTTTTTGGCTTTCTGCAGACACTTTTCCATCTAACAATCCGAAGGGACACTAAGCTAGCCCTATTACATTGTCCAATACCTGGTTTGTTCACACCACAGCAGAAGCTGGCCACTTACCTCTTTATAGTGGCTAAATGAACTATAGCTCAAGCCTGGAAGACCCAACGAGTAGCTTTCCAAGGAGTGAGGACACGCATGACAGCTATGTGACTTCAGGAATGAATGCCCAGTATTGTGAATGACTCACACGCCAAATTTCTCAAAATTTGGGAACCATGGATCACTTATGAGTTCCCCACAATTTAAGCATCCTGTTTGGGCCTTGTCTGACTCCCTTCTGTGGGGCTCCCGCGTCCGAGTTCTCCCATTCCCTGTCCCCCCTCTCCTATCTATGACCCCCTCTCTCTGCCTTTTTTCTCTTCTCGCTTTCTTTCTGGTTTCTCATTATTCTGGTTCTTACCGTTGCCTCCTATGGAGGGGGGTTGCTGGAGAAGAGCCTGACCTTCAGCGACAAATTTGGGGACATGGCATTTTATGCAGTTGTCATTTTTTGATACCATCACCTATTTTCACTATGTCATGGGATAATTGTGAACGATATTGTTCATTGGTAATTTTTACACATCTCTAGCCCCTGCATGGGTGATCAACGAGCTTGTTATTGAAACCGAAATGTAAGGCATAAGTAGTGGTTGGGGAGACAAGTTCGGACAGCCCTCTATGTTACCCACCAGGGCGCATGGGATAAGTTGCGACCCACTAAAATTTTTTCTAAGGGGACCCATACTTTAGTGGAAACACTATAATGCCAGTCCAATATCCATCGCAGGGAGATCGCCTCATAATATTTTCACCTAAACCCCCCATTCGCTTAGCTCTCTGCAATGTGCGAAAAGCCAAGCGTGGGCTCCGCCTATGCCATATGTATTTCAAAAAAAGGCTGTTAAGGGCTGTGAAAAAAGACCTAGACAAAAAAGATAGGCACCACTTGTAAGTAAAAAAGAATCCGGGGTAACACATTCATCTTTTAAACACTGACTCGGCCCATCCACGAAAAGGTTTCCCAATCCCAGCTCTGCAAATCTCCTCTTATGGTAGAAAGTAGCGGAGTATAGTTACAGGTGTATAGCTGAGAGCAGTGGGGAGTGAGATTAACCTATAAGTATTTTAGGGAAATGTAACACCAGGTAAAGGAGAACGAGGATTGCACGTACGTAATTCCGAAGGGACACTCAGAGGCAAAATCTCAGATTTGCTTTCATTAATTTTGAAGTTTGAGATCAAACTGAAAACTTGTAGCTCTGCCATGATATTGGGAAGAGAGATCAAGGGTTCAGCAATATAAAATAGGACATCATCCGCATAGGCAGATAGCTTGTATTCCCCTGTCCCTACACAAAATCCTTTAATATCAGGATTTAAGCGTATCTTGTTAAGCAGTGGTTTGAGGGTGAGCTAGGTTTTATTATTATTATGTGTCTGATTTTCACTTTTGTGATAGGTGTCACTGAGACAACATGGACAAAGAAAATCTTCATAACAAAGATACATATAGCAATACAGACATAACAAAGGTATTTAATAACTGCACATTTTAAGTGGATCTTTACCCATAACAGTTTGATAACAATTAATTTTCTTTAACAAAAGATTCCACAATAAGAATTATGCTACCAAAATAATGTGTGCTGTAAATTGCCTTCAGCATTGTTCCAACTTTTTCTGGCTTGAGGAAACCATTTTGTTGAAGCCCATAGCAGTCACTTCCTTTTTAGAAACTCTCCCCCTCTCCTTGATCTCAAAAACTATGGGGTTGATTTACTAAAGACAAATAGACTGTGCACTTTGCAAAGTGCAATTGCACTCTGCAAGTGCAGTTGCTTCAGAGCTTAGTAAATGAGGTAAAGCTTCACTTTGCAAAGAATACCCAATTCATGTGCAAGGAAAATGTAAAAAATAGCCTTTTTGGATTGGATGATGGAATTCAGCAGAGCTTTTCCTCATTTACTAAGCTCTGGAGCAACTGCTCTCACAGAGTGCAACTGCACTTTGCAAAGTGCACAGTCTATTTTCCTTTAGTAAATCAACCCCTATGTGTCACTTTCTTCAATTTAAATGTGCACATTTCCAGCCTTAATTGTATGCCTTGGCTCAGGCAGAGAGGAAGGACGACAGAAGCTACAGTGCTCAGTAGGGATGAGCTCGATGTTTGGGTCGAACATAAGTTCGACTCGAACATTGGGTGTTCACCCCCGTTTGCCAAAGAGCGAACATTATGGGGCATTCATGGGAAAATTTGAGTGCCGCAGAACGCCCCATGATGCACTGCAAGATCGCAGTGCATTGCTGTATGGTGATTGGCCAAAGCATGCACCTGACCAGCATGCTTTGGCCAATTTCAGCGCGCTCTGCTAAGAGAGCCATAATTGGCCAAAGGCAGGGTGGACTAAGTCCACGCCCCACACTATATAAGGCTGCTTACGGCAGCCGTGTGTAGTGTTGTTGGCATAGACAGAGATAGCTTGATTTAAATTAAGCAGGCAGGTTATCCAGTTAGTGGTAGTGTATTTGAGAGATATATACTGTGTGTATATATATATATATATATATATATATATATATATATATATATATATATATATATAGTCAGTCTAATATGTGTATATATATATATATATATATATATATATATATATATATATATATATTCTGCATTTAGCATAGGCTATATATTCAGTTTACTCGATATTCAGTCAGTGCGGGCAGTGTATTAATATATATATATATATATATATATATATATATATATATATATATATATATATACATCCAGTGTAGCCTATATCTACACTTCATTCTGTGGTGTATTGTTTCTAATACACTTCAGGCACAGGGGAGGATCCGGGGGGGGGGCAACGGGGCAATTGCCCCCTCCGAGAAATGCGGGTGAGTAACTGTGAGAGAGCCCGCCGGTGGGCGGCTCCATAGGTGAGAGAGCCGCCGGGCGGCTCCGTGAGTGAGAGAGCCGCCGGGCGGCTCCGTGAGTGAGAGAGAGAGAGCCGCCGGGCGGCTCCATAGGTGAGAGTGAGAGAGCCGCCGGGCGGCTCCGCAGGGGAGAGACAGCGGGCTGGCCCGGCGGCTCAGTTGGTGACATGTGCCGCTCGATGTGTTTGTGGGCAGGCTGCTGGCCAATCAGGGAGCCAGCGGGTGGGGGAGCAGAGAGATGACATCATCTCTCACCGCCTGGCACCCACCCTGCATCCCTGCAGTTCCCCCCTCACCATGCAGGCAGCTGCGGCAGCAAAGAGATTACATTATCTTTCTGCTGCCTGTCTCTGGGACACAAGAGACCACCTTAGCAGGTGGCAAGTGACAATCTTCATCTAGTGACAGGCGACGTGGCAAGTGACAATCTGCATCTGGTGACAGGCGACGTGGCAAGTGACAATCCGCAACATGTGGCAGGCGACGTGGCAAGTGACAATCTGCATCTGGTGACAGGCGACGTGGCAAGTGACAATCCGCAACATGTGGCAGGCGACGTGGCAAGTGACAATCAGCATCTGGTGACAGGTGACGTGGCAAGTGACAATCCGCAACATGTGGCAGGCGACGTGGCAAGTGACATGGCAAGTGACAATCCGCAACGTGGCAGGCGACGTGGCAAGTGACAATCTGCATCTGGTGACAAGCGACGTGGCAAGTGACAATCTGCATCTAGTGACAGGCGACGTGGCAAGTGACAATCCGCAACATGTGGCAGGCGATGTGGCAAGTGACAATCTGCATCTGGTGACAGGTGACGTGGCAAGTGACAATCTGCATCTGGTGACAGGCGACGTGGCAAGTGACAATCCGCAACATGTGGCAGGCGACGTGGCAAGTGACAATCTGCATCTGGTGACAGGTGACGTGGCAAGTGACACACTCGGGGCTCCCACTGATTCTGCATTATGGTGAGTTAAACTATTTAATTTTTTATAACAATGTAATAATAGTAATAATGCGCTTCAATCATCCTGACACCATAACGACCATGGTGCCGTGATGATTGAAGCGCCAACACCAGCCATTTCCCCGATAGATGTACCCCAAAAAAATATATTTTCTGGCAGTGCCCCTCCCGAGACTAGACTCTGGATCTGCCCCTGTTCAGGCGGTGTACACAGTATCTAATACAGTGTGTACAGTTTCTTCTATACTTCTGGTGGTGTACACAGTATAAAATAAAGTGCAGCAGTTCTACAGTTTCTAATACAGTGCTGGCGGTGTACACAGTATCTAATACAGTGTGTACAGTAGTACAGTTTCTACTACTTTTCTGGTGGTGTACACAGTATGTAATACAGTGTGTACAGTTTCTAATACACTTCTGGTGGTGTACACAGTACACAATACAGTGCAACCGTAGTACAGTTTCTACTACTTTTCTGGTAGTGTAAACAGTATCTAATACAGTGTGTACAGTTTCTACTGCATTTCTGGTGGTGTTCACAATACACAATACAGTGCAGCCATAGTACAGTTTCTACTACTTTTTTGGTGGTGTACGCAGTATCTAATACAGTGTGTACAAATTCTACTACACTTCTGGTGGTGTACACAATACAGTGCAGCTGTAGTACAGTTTCTAATACAGTGCAGGCATTGTACACAGTATCTAATACAGTGTGTACAGTTTCTACTATACTTCTGGTGGTGTACACAGTATACAATACAGCGCAGCCATTGTACAGTTGCTAATACAGTGCAGGCGGTGTACACAGTATCTAATACAGTGTGTACAGTTTCTAATACACTTCAGGTGGTGTACACAGTATCTAAAACAGTGTAGTGTGATGTTGCAAAAAAAAAATACATCATGTCTGGAAGGCCACCAAGGAAAGGCAGACACTCACAGGCCACTAAAAGAGGGCAAGCAGCCTCTGTGTCTACAGTCAACAGTGGTGGTCATGGACATGGTGCATCCTCTGCAGGTGGCCATGGGGCACGCTTGTCCTTTTTTTTGCTGCTGGCCGTGTTATTGAGCCAGAACATGCAGAAGAGTTGGGGAGTGGACAACAAAACCACCCTCATCCTCCTCATCCTCTGTCTCAGGCTCAGAGTACTTTGCCTTCCAACGCAGCTGCCAAAGTGGCCTATTCCACCGGCTCCTTGTCCACAGTCACTCGTTTCGTAGCCCCACCATCATGCACGGAGGAGTCCCCAGAATTATTCAATCCACAGTGTCGGGTACATGCTGCTGGAGGATGTGCAGCAAGGCTCCAATGTTGGTTCCCGGGTTGAGGAAGGGAGTAACGTGAGCTTAGAGAGAGGGGGTGCCCAACAGGGGCATGCTAGGTCTGCAAAAGATCTGGGGCTAGAGCCCATAGGCCTGTGAGGGGGGGCAGGGGGCACACCGGTGGTAAGCAAGTGGTTCAACTTCCCATAATGCAGAATCAGTGGGAGCCCTGAGTGTGTCACTTGCCACATCTCCTGCCACCAGATGTAGCGTGTCACTTGCCGCCGTCGCCTGTCACCAGATGCATTGTTTCACTTGCCACTGTTGCCTGTCACCAGATGCAGCTTGTTTCTTGCCACCGTCACCTGCCACTAGATATGGATTGTCACTTGCCATGTCGCCTGCCACCAGATGTGGATTGTCACTTGCCACTGTCACCTGGCACCAGATGAGGATTATCACTTGCCACGTCACCTGCCACCACTTGCAGATTGTCACTTGCCATGTCACCTGCCACCATTTGCAGATTGTCACTTGCCATGTCACCTACCACCATTTGCAGATTGTCACTTGCCACGTCACCTGCCACCATTTGCAGATTGCCACGTAACCTGTCACCATTTGCAAATTGTCACTTGCCACTGTCACCTGGCACCAGATGAGGATTATCACTTGCCACGTCACCTGCCACCACTTGCAGATTGTCACTTGCCACGTCACCTGCCACCATTTGCAAATTGTCACTTGCCATGTCACCTGCCACCATTTGCAGATTGTCACTTGCCATGTCACCTACCACTATTTGCAGATTGTCACTCGCCACGTCTTCTGCCACCATTTGCAGATTGCCACCTCACATGCCACCATTTGCAGATTGCCATGTCACCTGCCACTAGATGTGGGTTGTCACTTGCCACATCACCTGGCACCAGATGTGGATTGTCACTTGCCAACTGATGTGGATTGTAACTTGCCATGCCAGGCTGGCAGCACTGGTCCATTTAGTGAGGGCAGGAGAGCAGTGATGCAGGGCAAGCAGTAAAAGATGATGTCATCTCGCTGCTCCCCGCTGCACCTCCGACACTGAAGCAAGGGGGTCTGGGTAGTGAGAAAAGATGTCATCTCTCTGCACCTCGCTCCCACATTGAAGAGGCCCGGCTGTGAAGAGCACTGATGTGGAGCGGTCAGAGAGAGATGATGTCATCTCTGCTCGTCCGCCCACTCGCTTCTCTCCTATCCTCCGCCTCTCTCATGCAGCCATCCTGCCCGCTGCAGCCGCGGCCTGCTGGTTAGGCAGGGACCCTGCGGCAAGAGACTCAGGGCTATGGGCCCCAGATTCAAGGCTATAGCCCCAATAGCCACCCCCTAGCGCCCAAGAAGGACAAGAAACTGGCAGTCATGTTCCCTCAGCTGCAGCATACTGCCAAGTTTGCTCCAGTGGCGAGGAGGGAGTGGATGATGAGGTCACTGACTGTACTTGGGTGCCTAAGAGAAGAGAAGAGGAGGAGGCACAACTCCAATGAGGCAGCATGTCCTCTAGGGGCAGGTTAAGGGCAGCTACCCTATTGCATCACACCGCAGAGCTCCGCAGGTGCAGGGTGCTGCTGACTGCTTGCTGACTTTTAAAAGTTCCTTGGTGTAGGCCATTTTCGCCTTTTCAGCTGGTAGACTCTGCCCCCTTTTGTGAATTTGTGGAATGTGCTGTACCTCAGTGGCAGGTTCCAAAATGCCATTTCTTTTCACAGAAGGCCATTCCGGCTCTACCGGCATGTGGGAGGCAATGTTTTGGCCTCATTGGAGATGGTGGTCAGCAGTAAGGTTCATATTATCACTGACTCATGGTCCAGCAGGCATGGGCAGGGATGATACCTTTCCTTCACGGCGCACTGGATAACTCTGCTGGCAGCTGGGAAGGATGCATGACAGAGTTCAGTGTTGTTGGAGCTTGTTCTGCCACCACGCCTCCAAAATGCTAGTGGGGATTCTGCCACAGCTCTCTCCTCCACCCCCTCCTTATCTTCTTGCTCTATGACCTCTTCTTCAGATTTGTCCTCTGAACCAGCGGTGCTGATAGGTACCTGGTAGTAGAGCCTGACTTGTAGGAGAAGACCTCTCATACAACGCTGGTTCAGGAGCCACTGGAATGGGAACAGTGGTCTCCTGAGCGCAGAGGGGTAGGAGAGCCTGTTGGAGTAGAGTCTCTGATGCTGAAGAAGGGTAGAGATCCCTCAGGGATGCCTGGACTGCAGATCAGATGGAGACTGGAGGCAGCAGGCTGGAACACTGGAGATGCAGAGATCACTGGAGCTGAAGCTGATGGTGCAACAGCAATGACAAACAGCAGGCACAAGCAAGGTCAGACAGTCCGGGTCAGCAGGTAGGTGAGACAGGCAAAAACGGCAGGCAGAGGCAGAGTCGGTAGACGAGCAGCAGTCGGCAACGGTATCAGGCTGGAGCAGTAGAATAGTCAGGCAGGCCGGGTCGGGTAGGAGCGGGACGGATGGTCAGACAAGCCGGGTCAAATCAGGAACAAACAATCAGGTGCAGGTTACAGGAATCACAGAGCTGAGACGAAGCAGCAATGTGCCAGTGGCACAGGGGAACCTTTAAGCGCTCTTTGCTGATGCCTGGAAACAGCAGGACTTTGCTGTAATGCTCGTACAGGGGCGCGCCGGCGCATAGGCGCATGCAAACGCCCAGGTCTGGCGCCGGCGGTTCCCTGACAGGTGCTCCGTAAGCGTTCAAGGGGCTACGCAAGCAGTCAGGCTAAAAGATGCCATGCGGTGCTTGAGTTGGTCTGCCTAGGGGACAGGAGCCAAACTGGTGCAGAGATTCTGTCAGCTGTGCAGGTGCAGGCTCAGAGGTGGTTGGCGCCACCCCAGCTTCAGACAGGAATGGTTGTATGTGACAATGGCACCAACCTTCTCTCTGCCCTCTGACGGACACTTGACTCATGTTCCATGTTTGGCACACGTCCTAAATTTGGTGGTGGAGTGGTTCTTGTGCAGGTACCCAGGCTTACAGGATCTCCTGAGTCATACAATACCAGTGCTCGGCTGGCTGACATTCAAAGGGAATGCAACCTGCCCACCAACCGCCTCATTTGTGAAATGCCCACCTGGTGGAACTCAACATTGGCGATGCTGCAGCGGCTGCATACACAGCAGGGGGCCATCAATGAGTACCTGTGCAAGTATGGCACAGGACAGGGGAGCTTGGCTATTTTTTGCCTAGCCAGTGGCTACTGATCAAGGATGAATGCACTGTCCTGTCACCATTTGAGGAGGCCACAAGAATGGTGAGCAGCGACAACGCATGCATCAGTAACACTGTCCCTCTAGTCTTCCTGTTGGAGCACATGCTTTGTGGAATCATGGACAGGGCACTTGAGGCAGAACAGCGGGAGGAAGAGGAGGACTTCCTTACCTCTCAAGGCCCACTATATCCAGATAGCATTCTGATAGACCTGAAGGGCCTGGTATGGATTTTGGGGGTGACATCCACACTATTTTTTTTTCTGTATTTTTGGTACTTTTATCTATATTGCTGGGATCCGACAATACATTACAGCCGTGAGCAGTTTTAAATGACATTGTTTCCTTTAGAAATGTCATTTTGCCGTGGCACTGTTATAAACATGGGAAAGATGCGCTACTTTACAGGCATGCTAAGGACACCCCCAGGCACGATATTTAAAGGAATATTTAATTTTTATTGTTTCACTTTAAGCATTATTAAAATCACTGCTCCCGAAAAAAATGTCAGTTTTTAAAAAACTTTTTTGCATTGATACATGTCCCCTGGGGCAGGACCCAGGTCCCCAAACACTTTTTTATGGCAATAACTTGCATATAAGCCCTTAAAATGAGCACTTTTGATTTTTCACATTTGTGTACCATAGACTTTAACGGTGTTCGAACAAATTTTTTGCCTGTTTGCATGTTCTGCTGCAAACCGAACCAGGGGGTGTTTGGCTCATCCCTAGTGCTCAGGTTCACAGCTGCCATGAGGGAGAAAGGAGAGAATATCGGGGAGATAAGATAAGACACTATGCCAGGAAATCTCGAGTGTGTAATCTTTTTAATGTTGGATCGCCACTTGTCAAACTCTTCTCTACATAGGTTCACTGCAATCTCCATTCAACCTACGGAGAGCTCACAGCCAATGTTGTAAGTTGCGATGTGGTACCTAAAAAAACTACAAATTATGGTTGCCTTTGCTGTAACATTGTTTCATATTTCATATCAGTTATAGTGTTAGCTATGTAAAATAAAGTAAAGATGGCCTCTTTTAAAGTTTTGTTTTGGATGGGGTGTGCAAGGATTAAAACCGCTGTTAGGTTTTATTGCTGTCTGTGTCCTTACTGGAGAAATTTACTCTTTTTTGTTATGGTGACCAATGCAGGAATAAAAGGAAATCTCTTGAACAGGACACAGAAGGCAAAAAAAAAAAATTACAGGGGTTTTAATTATTCTTTACTATGTCCAAAATAGCAAATAAAGAAAAAATAATCTAGCATATACAATTGTGATACGAGTCATATTGTAATTGAATGCTATTAAAAATTCCCTTTCCTTTTCAATATGCAGCTCTGTAATTTTCTGAAAATGCAATGCAATATGACTACCTGAAAATGTTCTGTACACAGAATGTGTACAGAATGCCCCCCAGAAACATAATTTCCTGCTTGTGTGATTGGCTCACTGACTTTCCCAGAAGTCTGCACTAAAATACATGTCAGATTTCAGGCATCCCCTGCAACAAAAATGTCATTTTTGGTGGGATACTTCCAATAGGAACACATCTAAAATGGATGCAGACCTTGCATTTTTCCTCATTAGTGCCCAGCAGCTACTGCAGCTGATTGATAATTATAAAACCACTCCCATTAGATTCATTTTCCCACATGGGCACAGAGAAACAAACAGTGATTTGTAGACATGTGCTGAACGAAAAAATGTGTTTAATTTAGATTTGTTATTTACGTAAATTTGTTTAGTTAAATTTGTTTCATTCGTTTCATTCATTTTTGGAATTTGTTTTGTGTATTAGTTTTCAAATTAATTTGAAAAGTTTTCGAATCAATTTCGAAAAGTTTTCGAATTTGAAAAGTTTTCCAATTTCCAAAAAGAATAAAATAGAATTGAAAAAAAAATCTATTCTATTCCTTTATTTTCTATTCTATTTTATTCTCTTTGGAAATTGGAAAACTATTTTAATTAGAAAAGTATTCGAAAACTATTTAAATTTTATCTGAATTTTTGTTCAGACGAAATTTTCGTTTTCGTTTAAATTCGGTACTATTCTAATTCCGAAATTCAGATACATCTGAATTTCCGAATAACGAAAATTTGTCTGAATTTTAATTTGAAACAAAACAAACCGCACATGTCGAGTGATTTTTTTCAGAATAACACAAGGTAGGAATCTGCAACAAAGTGTGTTAAAATCCTTGCAATGTACATAGATCAACCAGAGGGGATTTTTTTTCTCAACAAAAGTAGAGTTACTCTTTAAGCATTCAATGATATTTGACTTATGCATGAGGCATGGACTCCAGATCAGCTGTACACATCTGAAACTGTTGCAGTATATGGAAATTAATGAGTCAGTATATGAGGTATAGGCCAATGGCTGGTTCTCCCTGTCCATTGTGGCTGCTTTAGAAAAGACCCATGTAAAACCAGACACTAGTTCCTTCTTTAACCACTTACCAACCGGCCCATAGCCAAATGACGGCTGCAGGGCGGTTGGATAACTCTGGGAGGGTGTACTATGACGTCCTCCCGGAGGAACGGTCCCGCGCGCCCCCCCGGGCGCGCACACGGGAACATCCGTGTTCGCCGGGTCCACGGGACCCGGCGCAACACGAATCGCGGTAAAGGGCCAATGACAGCGGCCCTTTATCATGTCAACAAAGGCTGTGCTGCAGGGTCAGCACAAGTTCATCGCTCTCCTCTCCTCACACCGATGCAGCGTGAGAGGAGAGGAGAGCTTCATAGTGCCAAACAGTGAGTTTTTTTCTATTACCAGTGCCCAGCAGTGCCACAGCAGTGCCCAACAGTGCCACAACAGTGCCACAATAGTGTCATCTGTGCCACAAGTGCCATCTGTGCCACATCTGTGCCACCTGTGCCACATCTGTGCCACCAGAGCCACACCAGTACCACCAGTGCCACACCAGTGCCACACCAGTGCCACACCAGTGCCCATCAGTGCCACCTGTGCCCATCAGTGCCACCTGTGCCCATCAGTGCCACTTGTGCTCATCTGCGCCACTGCAGTACCACATCAGTGCCGCCAGTGCCCACCAGTGCCGCCAGTGCCCACCAGTGCCACCTGTGCCCACCAGTGCCGCCTGTGCCCACCAGTGCCACCTGAGCGCAGCAGTGCCACCTCTGTGCCACCAGTGCCACACCAGTGCAACCAGAGCCACACCAGTGCCACTACAGAGCCACACCAGTGCGGCCAGAGCCACACCAGTGCCACCTGTGCCCATCAGTTCTCATCTGCGCCACATCAACCTCACCAGCTACCAGTATGGCAAAAAAATTATTTACGGCCGAGGAGGCCTACCAGCGTCTCAGCATGACCGATGAGAGCAGCGGGGAGCTCTCTGAGTCTCTGTCCGATTCGGATTCGGCCTATGAACCCGTGACAAGCAGCGGGTCCGATACAGAATCAGAAGAGGAACGTGTGCCCGTGAAAAGAAGGCGTTCTGGCGTAGAGCAGCAGCCTACTACCACCTCGAGAGCAGTGCCGTCCACCTCCAGGGCAGTGCCATCCACCTCAAGCGCAGTGCCGTCCACCTCAAGTGAAGAGCCACTGCAACAAAGGCCAGGCACCAGTAGGGTGTCATCTCAGCCCCAAAGGGATAGAGGCCATGCCAGCCTACCCAATGCCCTTCAAAACCCCCTGTGGCTTCCCTCTAATTCCGGAGCAGCAAATATCCCCCCTTTTACCGCCCAGCCAGGTGTCCAGGTGAACACCGATAATTTTGTCACGCTTGATTTTTTTTATTTGATTTTCACCGAAGACTTTCTATCGTCCATTGTGGCCCAGTGCAACCTTTACGCACAGCAGTACACCGTAAGCAACCCTGGCTCTAGTTATGCCCGTCCCTTTGAGTGGAGAGAGCTTACCATAGCAGAATTTAAGATTTTCTTAGGCCTAACTTTTACAATGGGTCTCACAAAAAAAAACGAATTGTACTCATATTGGTCAACTAACCCCGTCCACCACATGCCACTCTTCTCTTCAATAATGCCAAGATCAAGATACCTTATGATTTTGCGCTTCCTTCACTACAATGACAACACCCAGTGCCCTCCCCGAAATGACCCAGCATTTGACAAATTATTCAAACTTCGGCCACTCCTAAATTATTTCTCTGAAAAATTTCCCCAGCTATATACCCCCGACCAGAATATTTCTGTTGATGAATCCCTTGTAAAATTTACAGGCAGGCTTGGCATCAAACAGTTTATCCCCAGCAAAAGGGCCCGATATGGGGTTAAAATGTATAAACTTTGCGACCGAGCCACGGGGTACATTTACGCCTTCCGGGTGTACGAAAGGAAGGACACCCAACTGCATCCCCCTGAATGTCCAGAATATATTGGAACCAGCGGCAAAGTTGTCTGGGAGCTCGTTTATCCACTCTTTGGAAAGGGTTACCACCTTTATGTGGATAATTTTTATACTAGCTTGCCCCTCTTCCGCAATCTTCACCGGAGGGACACCCCAGCATGTGGTACTGTAAGAACCAATAGAAAAGGCGTCCCGCAAAAACTGGTCAATGAAAGGCTACGCCGAGGGGATACGGTGGCTTTGCGGAACCAGGAGCTATTGGCTGTCAAGTGGAGGGACAGACGAAACGTCCACATGCTCACGACAATCCATAATGACACCTACGTGGAAGTCCCAAGAAGAAACGGCCCAGTCCAGAAACCTGCTTGTATTTATGATTACAATTTATTTATGGGGGGAGTGGACTTCAACGATCAGATGATTGAACCCTACCTTCCCACAAGAAAATCCCATCATTGATATAAAAAAGTGTCCATTTATTTTTTCAGTTTGGCCATGTATAACACTTACGTAATTTACCAAAAATCTACTGAGACCCCCGTATCCTATCTGCAATACCAGGAACAAGTAATCTCCTCCCTTTTGTACTCTGAAAGCCCACCAGAAAATATTTGTTGTGATTCCGTGAGCAGACTCCACAAACGCCACTTTCCTGACAAAATCCCCCCCCCCCCCGTGAAACAGGCCACAGACGTCAGAAGAAATGCCGGGTGTGCTCCAGAAGAGGAATTAGAAGAGACACCACATATTATTGTCCCGATTGTCCTTCCCAACCAGGCCTCTGTATAAGTGAATGTTTCTGCCGTTACCATACTTCTCTACATTATTAGGGAAGTATGGTAAACGTAATTCTCATTTCCTGTAATTTTCCTCCACACCCCTTATGCCACTGCGCTGAACCTGACTTACCTCAGCCTTGTCTGGAACCGACCCTGGCCTGTTATACGACCAAGCTTCTGCCTAACACTAAAACTGTACCTACCTCTGCCTTCTCCGGAACTGACCCTGGCCTGTTATACAACCAAGCTTCTGCCTAACGATAAACATACCTCTGCCTTCTCTGGAACTGACCCTGGCCTGTTATACGACCAAGCTCATGCCTAATGCTGAATTGTACCTACCTCTGCCTGCTCTGGAACTGACCCTGGACTGTTTGACCACGTTTTTTGCCTGCCTCTTGGACTGATCATTTACCCTGCTATGCTAGTGGGAACACAGGGGTCTCACATATGTGAGGGGCTCCAGAAATGTTTTTCTGGATGAAGAAATCTAATTTTTTAGTTTTCTCATTCCCATATTTAGGGTCTGGAGACTCGGAGGCTTCAAAGAGATTTGGGTGGGAGAAGCCTCTACCCCTGTCCCCATTCTTTCCTGGTCTGCTACTTGGACCATGTTCCTGCTTACTACCAGGACCAATATTTTGGCACTGCTGGCAATGTCTCTACTTGCACTGACCCTGGACTGTATAAGGACAGTATCCCTGCCTGTACTATGGACAATATTCTTGCCTGCTGCCTGGACTATTCCATTCACTGTGGCTGACCACGTCCCTGCCTGCTGCCTGGATCAGGGCTCTCCTCCTGTGGACAACTGCACTACTAAAACCACAGGTAATCTTTTGTTTACCCTTTGCTCAGCAGAATGTATTTTAGGGTGTAATTCTTGGTATGTTCATGCTATGTGTTAGAAATATGAAGGGCCTTCAAAAATGTGATAGATTGTAAGGAAATTAGATGTGTAATTTATGCTCCTAGAACGCCTGAATGTGCTACTTCAATGTTGGGCCTCTGTATGTGGCCAGGCTGTGTAAAAGTCTCACACATGTGGTATCGCCATACTCAGGAGGAGTAGCGGAATATATTTTGGGGTGTCATTTTTGCTATGTACTTGCTACGTGTTGGAAATATCTTAGAAATGGACAACTTTGTGTAAAAAAATATACATTTTTTATTTTTTTCCACATTTTCCAAAAACTTCTGGAAAAAAATTATCCATTCAAAAGACTCATTATGCCTCATAGATTATACGTTGGGATGTTTGCTTTCCAAAATGGGGTCACTTTGTGGGCATTTACATTGTCCTGGTGCTCCAGGGCCTTCAAAAGTGTAATAGGTGGTTGAGAGATTAGATGTGTAATTTATGCTCCTAGAATGCCTGAATGTGCTACTTCAATGTTGCGCTTCTGTATGTGGCCAGGTTGTGTAAAAGTCTCACACATGTGGTATCACCATACTCGGAAGGAGTAGCAGAATATATTTTGGGGTGTCATTTTTGCTATGTACATGCTATGTGTCGGAAATATCTTAGAAATGGACAACTTTGTGTAAAAAAAATGCGTTTTCATTTTTTTTCCACATTTTCCACAAACTTCTGGAAAAAAATGAACCATTCAAAAGACTCATTATGCCTCATAGATTATACGTTGGGGTGTTTTCTTTCCAAAATGGGGTCACTTTGTGGGCGTTTCCATTGTCCTGGTGCTCCAGGGCCTTCAAAAGTGTAATAGGTGGTTGAGAGATTACATGTGTAATTTATGCTCCTAGAACGCCTGAATATGCTACTTCAATGTTGCGCCTCTGTATGTGGCCAGGTTGTGTAAATGTCTCCCACATGTGGTATCGCCATACTTGGAAGGAGTAGCAGAATATATTTTGGGGTGTCATTTTTGCTATGTACATGCTATGTGTCGGAAATATTTTAGAAATGGACAACTTTGTGTAAAAAAAATGCGTTTTCATTTTTTTCCACATTTTCCAAAAACTTCTGGAAAAAATTTATCCATTCAAAAGACTCATTATGCCTCATAGATTATACGTTGGGGTGTTTGCTTTCCAAAATGGGGTCACTTTGTGGGCGTTTCCATTGTCCTGGTGCTCCAGGGCCTTCAAAAGTGTAATAGGTGGTTGAGAGATTAGATGTGTAATTTATGCTCCTAGAACGCCTGAATGTGCTACTTCAATGTTGCGCCTCTGTATGTGGCCAGGTTGTGTAAAAGTCTCACACATATGGTATCGCCATACTCGGAAGGAGTAGCAGAATATATTTTGGGGTGTCATTTTTGCTATGTACATGCTATGTGTCGGAAATATCTTAGAAATGGACAACTTTGTGTAAAAAAAATGCGTTTTCATTTTTTTTCCACATTTTCCACAAACTTCTGGAAAAAAATGAACCATTCAAAAGACTCATTATGCCTCATAGATTATACGTCGGGGTGTTTGCTTTCCAAAATGGGGTCACTTTGTGGGCGTTTCCATTGTCCTGGTGCTCCAGGGCCTTCAAAAGTGTAATAGGTGGTTGAGAGATTAGATGTGTAATTTATGCTCCTAGAACGCCTGAATGTGCTACTTCAATGTTGCGCCTCTTTATGTGGCCAGGTTGTGTAAAAGTCTCACACATGTGGTATCCCCATACTCAGGAGGAGTAGCAGAATATATTTTGGGGTGTCATTTGTGTAATGTACATGCCATGTGAGAGAAATAACCTGTTATGATGACAATTTGGTGTGAAAAAAAATAAAAATAAAAAAAAATCTTCATTTTGCAAAGAATTGTGGGAAAAAATAACAACTTCAAAAAACTCACCATGCCTCTTACTAAATACCTTGGAATGTCTACTTTCCAAAAAGGGGTAATTTTGTGGGTATTTGTACTTTCCTGGCTTGTTAGGGTCTCAAGAAATGAGATAGGCCTCAGTACATCAGGTGTGATCAGATGTGATCAATTTTCAGTGATTGGCACCATAGCTTGTAGACTCTATAACTTTCACACAGACTAAATAATATCCACTAATTTGGGTTATTTTTACCAAAGATATGTAGCAGTATAAATTTTAGCCCAAATTTATGAAGAAAAATTACTTATTTGCAAAATTTTATAATACAAATGAAGAAAAATGCATTTTTTTACAAAATTTTCGGTCTTTTTTCATTTATAGCACAGAAAATAAAAAACCCAGAGGTGATCAAATACCACCAAAAGAAAGCTCTATTTGTGTGAAAAAAAGGACGAAAATTTCATATGGGTACAGTGTTGCATGACTGAGTAATTGTCATTCAAAATGTGAGAGCACCAAAAGCTGAAAATTGGTCTAGTTAGGAAGGGGGTTTAAGTGCCCAGTTGTCAAGTGGTTAAACTCACTGTGAAAAAAACAGAACTATTACTGCATGTGGCAAAAAAAGGGGTCTATTTTTACACTTCTCTGAAATATACAATTTTTTTTTAAAAGAGTTGATCATTAAACCATCACAATAAAGTAATCATTCTTACCATTTTCCATGCACTATCTGCATGGAGTCTGCATGTTCTCCCTGTGCCTGTGTGGGTTTCCTCTGGGTAACTGCAATATTCTGATTGGTTTCTGTCTAAATTGGCCCTTGTATGTGCATTTGTGCATGTGAAACAGGGATGTTAGATTGAAAGCTACTTGAAGACATTGATGTGAATGTACAATATGTAAAGTGCCAGTGTTTATATAAATACTTGTAATAAATACATTACTACTCTTATTATTAAGTGTTCTTGCATAGCAAGACCACTTACTGTTATTTCACATATATATTATTAAGTGTTCTTGCATAGCAAGACCACTTACTGCTATCTCACATATATATTATTATTCTTATTATAGCCAAATTTACCACCCTAACTCCTCCCACAGCTTTTACACTACATAGACAAGTAATATACCGAAACGTGCGGATTGTTCCCAATTGGTGTGCTATTACTTTGTGGAACGTTTCGCCGAATGGTTCACAAAATATCGTCGTTTTTGCGGCGAAATTCGTCCTATAGGAATGAATCGCAAAATGTTCAAAACTAGAGTGGGAGGTGACAAAAGCTGAAAAATCAGGAAATGATTGCTAACCTGCCACCACTCCCTCATTTTCAAGCCCACCTACACAAATCTTATATCAAAACGTTCAGCTATCCCTGCTGCCACTAAACATGTCCACGGCTAAGCCATAGTCCTGATAGTTTTCACAATATGACCATTTGTTTGCAACTCACGCCGTCGATTGACATTCATTGAAACGTCACTCTAGCCACTTCAAATTTGAAGGACAATATCTAAACTGTGACTGTGCCTTCAATTTTAATATTTCAGAGACATACTATACATCAAAATCTAGGTCTGGGTCTTGTGATTCTCACAATATAAAGCTCTTCGCTGTAGGATTTATAGTTTTTAAAATAGGACCATTTGAAGTACTGCACAGTTATTAAAGCTATCATGATCCTGTGTATTGTGTTTTGAGCAGTGGTTGTGAAGCATAAACAGGGCATGAGCATTGCTAGGAAACAGTGATTGTAAACATTGATATCATCAAACAGATAGCACACCTTCACCTCCATTCTACGTCAAGATGCTGAGACCCCCCAAATGTATGTGGTCATACCTTCATCTGCTAGGCTTGATAATGCTGCTAATGTTTTTTATAAATGTATGTTTTAATGTAACTGTGAAGCACTTTGGGCAACAACGCTGCAATTAAATGTGCTATATAAATAAATAAGAGTTGAAATGCATTTCTCACTCTATTAAGCTTGTCGTGCACTTTTTAAATTTGATCAATTAATTGTAATTGTGTAGTGTAATGTTTACTATCTTTACTCACTCCAAACACTCCACACAGTTACTCTTCCCACTCCATAAAGTTACTCTGCCCAGTCCAACCTTTCCACAGTTACTCCAGCCACTCCAACCACACAACAGTTACTCAAGCCACTTCTCCCAGTTACTCCGCCCACTCCAGTTGTAGACTACTGGTGGAGGCAAGAACACTTCACACAATTTCCCCAGAAATTGTAGCTTTTCTAGTTATTCTTATTATTCATAATAAGTATAATCATAATAATAATAAAGTAAGAGTCTGAACATGCAGACATAGCTATAAATAGTACGGACCTTACCAAATTTCAGAAAAATGAAATCAAATAATGGATGTCCTTTTTCGGTGTTGGCTAAACACTGGTACATTCAATAATGATGGTTAAATCTTGACAGTCTTGATGGATATTTGAGTGACCATATCAAAGTTGATGTGAACTTGTCTAAAAAATGCCTTTCAACAAAATATTCACAACAAATATTTACAACATGCTAGTGTTACACTACCTATGCAGAATTTTTTAATCATTGCCTATTTGGAGAACTTTGACTCCACACAATTTTGTATGGAGCCGTGCTTTTCCAGAGTCCAATGGAATTATAACAGCAGCAGGTACTATTTATCTAAATTTAAAAACAAAGGTGACATAGCTGTGGAGAAACTGGCAGATAGCAAGATCTAACACTCTTGAAAATGTCAGATTACTATTTATTCTGTAGGGATTGTAAATAAACAAAATAAAACATGGAATTAAATAGTAAAAGTGTATCTATTATTTTTGATGTTACAAAAAAACATGTAAAAATCATAATTTTTTTGCTAGAAAATTACTCAGAACCCCTAAAATTGTATATATTTTTTAGCAGATACCCTAGGGAATAAAATGGCGGTTGTTACAACTTTTTATCTTGCACGGTATTTGCGCAACAATTTTTCAAACGCGTTTCATGAATTAAAAAATAACAAAACAGTAAAGTTAGCCTAATTTTTTAATATAATGTGAACGATGATGTTACGCCGAGTAAATAGATACCCAACATGTCATGCTTTAAAATTGCGCACACTCATGGAATGGTGCCAAACTTCGGTACTTAAAAATCTCCATAGGGGACGCTTTAAAATTTTTTACAGGTTACCAGTTTAGAGTTACAGAGGAGGTCGAGCTACCAGGGACAGGGTCTTTTTTTTTTATTATTATTTTACTTTATTTTTATTTTTTTTACACTTTCTCTTTTACATTTTTTTTATCACTTTTTTTCCTATTACAAGGAATGCAAACATCCCTAGTAATAGGAAAGGTGCGTGACAGGTCCTCTTTATGGAGAGATGTGAGGTCAATAATACCCCACATCTCTCCTCCAGGCTGGAAAGCATGAGATAATAAAAAAAATCCACGATCTCATGCTTACCAGCCGCGATCAAGGCTTTGTTTACAATCTCAGCCTAGGCGTGACGTCATAACGCCGCACCCGGGCCTCCGATGGTCATAGAGATGACTAGTGACTATCTGGTCACTGGAAATCTCTATGGTCATCATCCGGCGGCGGCCGATTCTTTCTCCGGGTCCCCGATGGCACGGGAGAGCCCGGAGAAGCACCAGATTCCCGCCGCCTGTAAGAACATTTAAGCGGCGAGATTGCGCTATGATTGTTCTTATGGTGCACAGAATCGCCGGCTGAAAACTAGGATATCTGAATGAGGCCTGTAGCTGCAGACATCATTCAGATATTCCCACTGAAAGTCAAGGACATCATATGACGGCTTTGGGCTGGAAGTGGTTAAGGACTTTACTATGTTCACACTAGAATGTGGCATGGGAAACCTGAGTTCCGTGTGCGTTTCCTACACTGCATTCAATATGCACTGCAGTTGCGATCTGCAGCGGGTGACAATGTTAAGTTAACAAAACCCCAAACACAGGTTGAAAAAGCAGTGCGTTTGCCTGCAGCGGGTTGCAATGTACAAAAGCAGCATGCGATCCGGTTGCAGTGCATTTCCAAAAGTAGTGCTTGTACAATGCAGTACAGTTTGAGCCCATTCAAAATTATAACAAACAACATTAGTGAATTGGTATAAATATATTGTATGTTACACTACTATATAAACTTACAAGAACTTGATAGACTATCCTTCAACTTTACTAACAATATACCTGTGTTCAGGCCTATGAGTAATCTTTAGAAAATCAGAGTTTTCTTGGTGATTTTTAAAACAGAAACAAAACATTTTTTTATGTTTCTAAGTAAAAGTTTGAGATCTGGAGGCGCAGCATTAAAAAAAAGCCACAAAAATGTAAATAGTAGCTATTTATTGGTAATATATTATATACATTCCTGATAACGTGGTGTCTCTTTCTAGTGTCAATGTATATAGGCTTTGTTACTCCTGAATGAAATGAAAAAGGAACTGTGAACTTTTACAAAATATCAGCACTTGTGTGGGTAGCAGAAAGATGAATCAGGCTTTTTATATGCCTTTTGAGATTTTAGTTCTGAGATTCACCACCAATTGTCTATAATTTTATCCCACAGATGGCACCTGTTCAATGGACACACAGAGCAAGCCTTGGAAACGAGTACATACAAGTCCCCACAGAGAAAGTTCTTGCGCTGGGGGCACAATGGCAGGCGGGAGGAGCCAGAAGAACCTATGAGGGACCAAGAAGAGGAGGATCGTGGCTGCTCTGTGCAAAACCTTTGCACAGAGCAGGTAAGTATACCATGTTTGTTATTTGAATAATATAAAAAAAATAACACTTACTTTACTTCTAGCCCTAACTCTAATGCCCTGTACACAGGATAGGATTTTCAGATGGAAAATGTTCAATGGGAGCTCCCAATCCTCTGTGCGATGACACAACGGTAATCCCAGATGCTGGTTCAGGCACCTGTTGCTCCTAGTGATATAGTAAGGCACTGGATCACCTCCTGATGGCTGATAAGACAAGAATACCAGACAGCGGCCGACCTGGACATATGTTGCAATCCCTGAGGCAGTAATGCCCCGTACACACGGTCGGATTTTCTGGCGGAAAATGTTCGATGGGAGCTTTTTGTCGGAAATTCCGACCGTGTGTAGGCTCCATTGGATATTTTCCATCGGAATTTCTGTCACACAAAATTTGAGAGCTTGTTCTCAAATTTTCCGACAACAAAATCCATTGTCGTAAATTTCGAATTTGTGTACATAATTCCAACGCACAAAGTTCCACGCATGCTCGGAATCAAGCAGAAGAGCCGCACTGGCTTTTGAACTTAATTTTTCTCGGCTCGTCGTACGTGTTGTACGTCACCGTGTTCTTGGCAATCGGAATTTCCGACAAGATTTGTGTGACCGTGTGTATGCAAGCCATTTTTTAGCCAACATCCGTCGGAAAAAAACATGGATTTTGTTGTCAGAAAATCCTATTGTGTGTACAGGGCATAAGAATTTTTGGGGGGCTTGGATTGCCTATCAGTAAAGGGGGCCAAGGAACAACTGGAAGGGAAGTGTGATAAGAAAGGCAAAGTAGATCAAAAGGAAGAAAAGCAGAAAAGGAAAGGGGGACTGAAGAGATAATATAAATAGGATACAGGAAAAAGCCTCCATTTATTTTCTGCGAATGGCGCAAAAAACAAACAATTGTTAATAGGCTATATCCTGTGCTTTTTGGTTGCAAACACAGTAAAACCTTGGTTTGAGAGTAACTTGGTTTGAGAGAGTTTTGCAAGACACGCAAAATATTTTAATTAATTTTGACTTGATAAACAAGCGATGTCTTGATATACAAGTAGTGTCATGTCACAACTGAGTATAAAAGAGAAGAGGCGCCTCTAAGTGTAGTAATACAGTTACATCTAATGAAGGTACAACATTTAGCAACTCACGTTGTTGATGATTAAAACAGGCACATCTAAGTATGCAGGCATCCGGGGTAAAGCTGTCCACATAGACCACCCTATGCTCCGCCATCGACGTCACCCCTTCCACACTGCTCTCCATGAGTGCCTCAAGCCTCGCGTTCAGATCGCTCTACTGCAGGGTAGTCTTCCCGGTCACAATTGCTGACTGACAGCGGTGAGAGCCAGTGGTGCGGGGGATGGTCTATGTAGACAGCTTTACCCCAGATGCCTGCATACTTAGATGTGTCTGTTTTAATCATCAACCATGTGAGTTTCTAAATGTTGTACCTTCATTAAATGTAACCATATTGCTACACTTAGAGGTGTCTCTCTTCTCTTGTATACTCTGTGTAGCTCCTGCTGGATTTTGCTTCTAATCCCCTTGTGGAGGCTTCCATTTGTGGATGGACATTGCTATAATATATATATATATATATATATATATATATATATATATATATATATATATATAAATGTAGCAACACTAACCCATGCTTTTTTGCAGGCTGCTTTCCTCAGAGATGTGGTGTGTCCCCATATCAGATTATTACTTTATTCTCTTCAACCCCAAAGCTGTTGCTAATTATTTTTTTCGGGCTTACAGTTACCTTGCTTCCAGTGTCCATCCTAGGGGTACTCATCACTCGTTCAATTGAAACACTGGCTCAAACACTTAGTCCTTTTTTTCTCTTTCCAAGTTTTAGAGGGTGAAAAGGGGATTCAGGTACCTTGGACGTTGCGATCTGAGATAATTTCTACATCCAGCGAATAACACTTCCAAAGCTGGATTCAGCAATCACCGGATAGGCCCCTCTCACTGACCTAGCAGTCGATGCAATGCTCGAAGATGGTCTCTGCCACAGACCTTACGGTTCTAGGTGAACAAATTGTGGATGATCTAAACGGCCTCTGCCACAGACCGTACAGTCTTGAAAAAACTGACTGTGATACTAATCCAAGATGCGTCTCTGACTGAGTTCCCAGGCTCTTCTCAAGATACCAGCCTTATGCTCGGTCCTCTCCTGAATAGTCATCCCCTGGTCACTGCAGTTCCTTGCTTCTTCCCGCAGGTCTGACAGCAAAGAGACCATCATGCCGACCCATAGGCCACCAAGACTCTGATCCTTCCTTTATTAGCTAGGCCTTAGTTCTGCCAAGCTCAAGGCAGAGCTTTAAGGATTCGTAGTCTCTCAGGCCAGGAGGGCCACGAGGTGGGGAGCGTCAACCCACCCCCTGAGCCCGGGGGGTCAGGAAGCGTGGACCAACCGATAGCCAAAGAACCCCGAAAGATGGCGTCTGTGCCTTAAATACCCCTACCCAGAAATGTCCGGTGTGTGAACCACTCCCACCGAAAAGCCTCTGAGCAACGAGTAGTCAATGTGTCTGACCAGATTGTATTTTCCAATCCACCAATGATGACAGTACCACCCATGGTTAGATGGAAATCTGCACAGTCCAGCCAATCTGGCACAGAAACCATTAAATTTAGGCTGTAATATGTTGAGCCAAACCTGCAGCTACAACTAATTTAAATTTCAAAAGAATAGCGTCTGCTCTTCAGGAGCAGGGCGCTACATATATATATATATTCATAAGTCCTTTTATAAACTAAAGGACTTATGAATAAATGATTGTGGAACGAATCATCTGAGTTGCCATTATTTATTATGGGGAAATTTGCTTTGATGTACAAGTGCTTTGGATCAGAAGCACATTTCCAGAACGAATTATGCTTGCAATCCAAGGTTTTACTGTAATTGATTTTAAACAGAAAATACAGCATTCAGCCACTAGATGGAGCCAAGTATTGTAGAAATTTACTATAATGCTTAGCTCCATTTAGTGGTCAAAATTGCTATGATGTTTAGCTCCATCTAGTGGCTAAGTGCAGCATTTTCCATTTAAAACTATTAAGGTGGGATATGATCAACATGTATAAATAAATACATAGGTGATCAATACGGAGAACTTGGTGTACAGTTAATCACATTCAGGTCATTACAGAGGACAACTCTTTACTTCTGGAGGAAAAGTAATTTAATCTCCACATACGGAAAGACCTCTTCACAGTAAGAGCTGTGAAAATTTGGGATAGGCTCTCAAGAACTAGTTCTGGCCAGCACAGTATATTACTTAAAAAAAGAGATAGATGCATTCCTAAATGCACAATATATTACTGGATATTAATATTTATAGGTATATTTTTTGATCCAGGGAAACTCCGATTGCCTCCTGGGGGACCAAGAAATATTTTTTTCCAACGTTGGAGCAAACTGGGTCATGCTTTATAGTTTTTTCTTTTTTTCCCCTCTGGATCAACTGTGGGTATAAGATTGTGTATATGGAAGTTTTCTATTTATTTATTGTTTCTATTGGTTGAACTAGATGGGCTTGTGTCTTTTTTTAACCTAAATATGTAACTATGTAACTAACTATGTTTAATTTTACCATGTTTTAAAGAATTGTTTTTATTGCATAACTTTTAAATAAGACTAGTAGTGATAGTTTACGTTTGCTTGCCAAATGCCCCAAATTCTGGACATTTATAACACCATATGAGATGTTTTGTCATTTGTAATGGAAGTGGGCTCCTAAACAATTGTAGACTGTGTTCCTGACAAGGAGAATATGGTCTAGTATGACATGTGCACCTCCACCCACCAACACACCAACTCCACACACACAAGTCCGTATAATTCTGTTCCTTATTAGTTAACAACAAAAAGGCCATTGTAGTCTTTAGAATAAACTCAATAAATGTGTTTGAGACTTCAAAGGACAGCGATGATTCAGAAAAAGGAACTTGTTTTTCAGCTTGTGTTAAAGGAGAGTCACCAAGGGTATAAAGTGACATGTCTTTTCCATGTGCCTTTGTTTATATAAGTATATTTGGTTCTAATCTTTTTTTATTCAGACCATTGACTTTACATTATGTTCCCTGCCTCAACTCTGCAAAAAGACTTTTGGAAATTTTATATACCGTATAAAAAAACACCAAACATTTAGAAAAGCAGAGTTCTTTAAATTAGATTTTTTTTTTTCATGGAGACATGACAGAATCGCAAGAAAAAGCATCAACTGTTCCAGATAATGCAAAACACCTTACAGTATTTGTAAAATTCCAGATATTCCTGGTAACAAATTCCAAATTTTCTTGTGATAACAAATCTCATACAGTGAAAGCGGAAATATCCCCCAATTTAAGGTGGATATAAACACTTCTCCCATGCTCCCTTTTACTCTGTTAAATATACAATTGAAAGTATTTTTTTTTAACTAAATATCTGGTCAATAAGTGTAAAAAATACTTATTAATCCTGCCATAAATCCAGTACTGCCTTCTATCCTGTACATGTAACTGACTCAGGTTGTACAACATTGTATCCAAATAAATGTGAAATATTTTTAAGACAGATAGAGCTTTCGTTCTTTTGGAGGTATTTAAAGACCATTGTTTTCTAATCATTTTTTACCAACTAAAGAACAAAGGTTGAAAAAAAAAAATGTTTCCTTCTGTTATAAAACACATTAAATAATCTTTTTTTCATAAAATCCAGTCAAACTTCCTTTGGTAAAATCATAAATTAGTGTATAATAATTGGTTTGTATAAAAGTTATAGATTACACAAACTATGATACAATATACGAGTATATTTGAAATATATGAACCATAATGTTCTGACTACCTATTGCATTTTTTGGGTGCCATGACAGTCCAAACAGCCCTTCTATTGGCAAAATAGCTCCAAGTTATTTGAAAAGATGCATGATGAAAAATTTTAAGGTCTCATTTTTTTGCCACAATTATTTGGAAAATTAAGAAAGTAAACAAAATTAGATTTTTGTTTCCTTTACAAAATGGAAAATGGCTTACAATGATACCCCAAAACACATACAACTATACCCAAAAACACATTCTTCTACTCCTAGGTATGATGATACCTCATGGTTGAGAATTTTTTGCAGCCTAGCCGCATAGAGGATCCCCAAAATCCAGTGAACGCTGCCAGGCTTTTTAAGGGACAGAAATGATGCATCTGATTTCCTGACTGCCCATTACATTTTTGAGGATCAGAAATACCAGGACAGCAGAAACACCTACAAAATGCCCCAATTTTGGAAAGCTGATGCCTCAAGATATTTGCTAGATGGCATGGTGAGCCTTTTGAAGATCTCATCTTTTGCCACAATTATTTGGAGAATGAAGTAAAGTAAATGATTTTTTTTTCACAAAGTTGCCATTTTAATAGATTAAACATGACATGGACATGCTTACAATTACACCCCAAAACACATTCTACCACTCCTCCTAAGTATGCATACCGTTTTACTGCGTAGTCTTAAAGAAGGGATCCAAATTCAAGGAGCACCTTCAGACTTTCAAAAGGCATCAATTATGCATCTGATTTCCTGACTACCTATGATATTTTTGAAGACTGTGAAGTGCCAGGACAGCCGTTCTAAAGTGATCACCCATGCAACGATCACCTGCGAGCGCCCACAATTAGCTTAAAGAGCTCGGAGCTTGGTGTCAGCAGCCTCCCATTTTCAATGGATCTGCCTCCTGCAGCTAATCGCTGGGAACCCGCTGGGGGGTTCTCGCATGTAATCGGAGTTAGGCGCAGCATTCATAAGGTACAGAGCCCTCTCATTAACTCTATACTTAATACCTGTGAATTTGTTCACAGAAATTATTATTATTTTTTTAAATTGGGATATTTATTATAGCAAAAAGTACAAAATATTGTGTTTTTTTCAAAATTGTTGTTCTTTTTTTGTTTATAGCGCAAAAAATAAAAACCACAGAGGTATTCAAATACCACCAAAAGAAAGCTCTATTTGTGATCAAAATTTCAGATGGGTACAGTGTTGCATGACTGCACAATTGTCATTCAAAATGTTATAGCGCTGAAAGCTGATAATTGGCCTGGGCAGGAAGGGTGTGAAAATGACTTGTATTGAAGTGGTTAAAGTCTATGGGACCCGAACATAAAAAATCAAAAGTGCTAATTTTAAAGACTTATATACAAGTTATTGCCAAAAAAGGGTATGGGGACCCGGGTACTGCCCCAGGGGACATATATCAATGGAAAAAACATTTTTAAAACTACCGTTTTTTCAGGAGCAGTAATTTTAATAATGCTTAAAGTGAAAAAGTTAAAATGAAATATTCCTTTAAAAATCATGCCTGGGCGGTCCCCTTAGTCTGCCTGTAAAGTGGCGCATCTGTGTGATGTGTTTTACAGTGCCGCAGCAAAATTACATTTCTAAAGGAAAAAATGTCATTTAAAATTGCTTGCGGCTGTAATGTATTGCCAGCTCCCAGAAATATAGATAAAAATCAAGGAAAACATCATCGTGGGTCCCCCCCAGTCCATACCAGGCTCTTCAGGTCTGGTATGGATTTTAAAGGTAACTCCACGCCAAAATAAAAAAAAACTGCGTGGGATCCCCCCAAAATACATACCAGGCCCTTTGGGTCTGGTATTAATTTTAAAGGGAAACTCCACACCAAAATGTAAAAAAAAAATGGCGTGGGGTCCCCCCAAAATACATACCAGACTCTTATGCCGCATGCAACCTGGGGGACAGGATAGGGCACCCCCCTCCTGAACTATACCAGACCACATGCCCTCAACATAGGGAGGGTGCTTTCGGGCCCCCCCCAAGCACCTTGTCCCCATGTAGATGGGGACAAGGGCCTCGTCCCCACAACTCTGGCCCGGCGGTTGTGGGGGTCTGGGGGCAGGGGGCGTATCCGAATCTGGAAGCCCCATTTAACAAGGGGCCCCCCAGATCCCACCCCCCCATGTGAATGGGTAGGGGTACATTGTATTCATTGTAGCCATGCATTCCTCTGCCCAGGCGAGGGCTGCAATGGGCACAATATGGCTGCGATGAGCACAGTAAGGCTGAAATGGGCACAGTATGGCTGCAATGGGCACAGTATTGCTGCAATGGGCACAGTGGGACTGCAATGGGCACAGTGAGGCAGCAATGGGCACAGTGAGGCTACAATGGGCACAGTGTGCCTGCAATGGGCACAGTAAGGCTGCAACGGGCACAGTGTGGCTGCAACCGGCACAGTGTGGCTGCAATGGGCACAATGTGGCTGCAATAGTGGGCACAGTGTGGCTGCAATGGTGGGCACAGTGAGGCTGCAATGGTGGGCACAGTGTGGCTGCAATGGTGGGCACAGTGTGGCTGCAATGGTTGGCACGGTGAGGCTGCAATGGTGGGCAGTGTGGCTGCAATGGTGGGCACAGGTGAGGCTGCACTGATAAAGTTGTTGTTATTATTTATATTTATATTTTTGTAACTTATTTTTGCATAAAACATTTAAGTGTCATTTCATGAGAAAATGTATGAGGGCATGTCTAGGGGCGGAATTAGGGGCGGGGCAGGGTAGGGATTGAGTGGGGCACTGGTGGCAAGTAACCTTTGAGGCCTGGCTAGTAGCTCAGGACTTGAAATTTTGAGCCCTGTATATATATATATATATATATATATATATATATATATATACACACAGTATCTCACAAAAGTGAGTACACCCCTTTTCATTTTTGAAAATATTTAAATATTTTATTATATCTTTTCATGTGACAACACTGAAGAAATGACACTTTGCTACAATGTAAAGTAGTGAGTGTACAGCTTGTATAACAGTGTAAATTTGCTGTCCCCTCGAAATAACTCAACACACAGCCATTAATGTCTAAACCACTGGCAACAAAAGTGAGTACACCCCTAAGTGAAAATGTCCAAATTGGGCCCAAATAGCCATTTTCCCTCCCCGCTGTCTTGTGACTTGTTAGTATTACGAGGTTTCAGGCATGAATGGAGAGCACGTGTGTTAAATTTGGTGTTATCACTCTCACTCTCAATGGCACCTCATGGCAAAGATTTCTCTGAGGATCTGAAAAAAAGAATTGTTGCTCTACATAAAGATGGCCTAGGCTATACGAAGATTACCAAGACCCTGAAACTGAGCTACAGCACGGCGGCCAAGACCATACAGCGGTTTAACAGGACAGGTTCCACTCAGAACAGGCCTCGCCATGGTTGACCAAAGAAGTTGAGTGCATGTGCTCAGCATCATATCCAGATGTTGTATTTAGGAAATAGACGTTTGAGTGCTGCCATCATTGCTGCAGAGGTTGAAAGGGTGGAGGGTCAGGCTGTCAGTGCTCAGACTATATATGCCGCACACTGCATCAAATTGATCTGCATGGCTGTCTTACATAGTTACATAGTAGTTACATAGTAGGTGAGGTCGAAAAAAAGACACAAGTCCAACCTATGTGTGTGATTTTATATCAGTATTACCTTGTATAGCCCTGTATGTTGTGGTCGTTCAGGTGCTTATCTGTCAGGGCTGGGCTCAGCCCTTCCTTCTCTGAGATGGCCGCTCAGCTGTCGGCTAATTGCCAGCTTCCATCTCTCTCCACAGTTACCCAGCTGTTGTTGATTCTGCTTGTCAGTCCTGCCTACTTAAAGCCGTCCAGCTCACTTGATCTCTGCCTTCACCTTTGTCTACATCACAGAGACTTCCTCCTGCACTCCTGTTGAAGACTTGCTCGGCTGACGTCCCTTCTGGCTCCTGATCCTGCTTGCTATACTACTACGTTTACCTCTGGCTCTCTGACATTGGCTTGGCTGACTACCTGATCCGGTTACTGAACTCTGGCTTGTTTTGACCATGCTTACTCTGTTTACCTTTTAATTATTATTTTTAAACAAGTGTGATTTAACTATACTTCTGTCTCGGTCTGATTCATGGTTCCTGATAGTAGGCGAAGGCCATGAATTCAAAAGATACAGTTAATCCACTTGTTGGTAATATTTTTTCCAGATTGGATGAGCAAGATCACCACATGGATCAGTTTGCCATAGCATATCAAAAGCTCCTGAGTCGCACGGCTCACCTGGAATCTCCCACTGTGGCTGCTCCGGTACAACCTGCCGTCCCTACTGCTGCGCCAGTCTCTGTGCAGGCACCTGCCTCGAGTATTACCCCTATAAGAGGTATGTCTGATTCCGCTTTGCTTCCCCAGTGATTTTGAGGTGATCCAGTTCATTGCAGAGGGTTTCTCAATCAGGTTGAGATATACTTCGAGATGCTGCCCCAGGCGTTTCCCACAGACAGAAGCAAAGTAGGTTTTGTAATATCTTTGCTTTCAGAGAAAGCCTTGGCCTGGGCAAACCCTCTATGGGAGACGCACAAACCTGTTGTCTTGAGTTACCCTGAGTTTGTGGCCGCCTTTAAAAGGGTATTTGACATTCCCACACACTCCGCTTCTGCTGCCAAGTGCCTCATGTCCATCAAACAGAGTACGAGAACTGTTGCCGACTACGCCATTGAATTCCGTACTCTGGCAGCAGAAGTTGCTTGGAACAATGAGGCCCTCGTGGCTGCCTTTTCTCATGGTCTCTCGGATTTCATCAAGGATGAGATAGCAGCCCAAGATATACCCACTGAGCTGGAGAAGTTGATCACGTATGCCATCCTCATTGACTCCAGACTCAGAAAGGGACTCTCTTTTAAGGAGCGCTTGCGGAAGCCTCCTATACGTTTGCCTCCGAGCTTTGCAGTCCCACCTGTGCCTCCCTCACCTCACATGCCTCCTGGTACTGAGCCAGTCAGTGAAGATGAACCCATGCACTTGGGCTTCACGTATCTCTGTGTGGGTGAGAGAACCTTTAGGAGGAGGGAGAGATTGTGCCTTTATTGTGGCCAGGCAGGTCACTTTTTGAAGTCTTGTCCTACCCGTCCAGGGAACTCCCGAACCTTGAGGTCCTGTCATGGACAGACCTTAGGTGGCGTTGTTTCATTCCCAGTTATCCAGAAGGATAAGTCCCTGGTTTTGGTCACCCTTTCTTGGGCTGAGTCGTCCATCGAGATACAGGCTCTAATCGACTCTGGGGCTGCAGGCCTGTTCATTGTTGCTGCCTTTGTTTCGCAGCACTCGATTCCGCTACATGACACTCCACTTGCCATTGAGGCTCTTGACGGGAGACCTCTACAGCCTGCCTATGTGACCCATGAGACGGTTCCATTGTCCATGGCCATAGGGGCTCTTCACCATCAGATAATCAAATTCCAAGTTATTTCCTCACCTAGGTTTGCGCTGGTTATTGGTTATCCTTGGTTACAGAGGCCCAACCCCTCTTTTGATTGGCTCCGTGCTGAGGTTCTCTCCTGGTCACCTCAATGCAGTGAGACATGCTTCCAGAAGGTAGCCAAGGTCCTGTGCACCTCTTCACTCTCCTTCCTGCCGGAGGAGTACCGCGATTTTAGCAATGTCTTTGACAAAGGTCAAGCGGGTAGTTTGCCTCCACACCGGCCTTATGATTGCGCAATTGACCTTCAACCTGGCGCCATACCCCATCGTGGCCGGGTTTACCCTTTGTCGGTCTTGGAGGATAAGGTCATGGAGGAGTATGTTGCAGACGCACTTTTTCAAGGTTTCATCTCAATCCTCGTCTCCTGCTGGTGCTGGTTTCTTCTTTGTGAAGAAGAAGAGCGGTGAACTAAGACCTTGTATTGATTATAGGGGTCTCAATCATTTCACGATTGAGAATGCCTGCCTGATTCTGTTGATTACAGAGTTATTTGACCGCCTCAAGGGAGCAACGTTTTTCACAAAGCTTGATTTGAGAGGGGCATACAATCTCGTGCGGATTAAGGAGGGCCACGAGTGGAAAACTGCGTTTAATACGAGAACAGGCCATTATGAGTACCTCGTAATGCCTTTTGGCCTTTGTAATGCCCCGGCAGTTTTCCAGGAATTTGTTAACGGTGTCCTCCGAGAGTTGTTGCAGTTATGTGTGGTGGTTTATCTCGATGATATCCTCATATTTTCCAAGTCCCTGGAGAGCCACCACACAGATGTCTGTCGTGTGCTTCAGAAACTAAGAGAGAACAATCTCTATTGTAAACTGGAGAAGTGCGAGTTCCATCGTGAACAGGTTAAATTCCTGGGCTATGTCATTTCCACTGCTGGTTTTTCGATGGACCCAGAGAAACTTTCGGCAGTCCTGCAGTGGCCCCGACCCGTGGGTTTATGTCCTCTGCAGTGTTTCCTGGGCTTTTCCAACTATTATCGGAAGTTTATTCATAACTTTTCGTCTCTGGTCAAGCCCCTGACTGATATGACCAGAAAGGTCCATTAAGGCCTTTGAGAGTCTCAAGGCTGCCTTTGTTTCTGCTCCTGTGTTGGCACATCCTGATCCTACGTTGCCTTTTATCCTTGAGGTTGATGCTTCTGAGACTGGTGTTGGTGCCCTTCTGTCTCAACGTCCTACCGCTGAGAGCGCTATGCAACCTTGTGGCTACTTTTCCAAGAAATTGTCACTTGCGGAGTGCAATTATGAGATGACAGAGAGCAGTTGGCGATCATTTTAGCCCTGAAAGAATGGAGACATCTCCTCGAAGGTACCACTGTACCGGTTCTCATTCTTACTGACCATAAGAATCTCACATTCTTGTCTGAAGCTAAATGCCTCTCTCCCAGAAGGGCGCGATGGGCTCTTTTCTTGTCAAGTTTCAACTACATTGTCTCATTCTTACCTGGTACTAAGAATGTAAGGGCTGACGCCTTGTCACGACAATTTTCCTCCACTTCCAATTTGGAGTCGGTTCCTATGATTCCTCCTGATCGTATTCTGGCTACGGTTGGCACCAGTCTTACTTCTCCTTTGGGTGACAAAAATCTTGCTGCTAAGGTCCATGCTCTTCCTGAGAAACCACTGCTTTGTCCCGGAGAGTCTCCGTACTGCCGTGCTCCAGACTTACCATTCTCCCAAGGCAGCTGGCCACCCTTGGAAGAATCAACTTGTTTGGGCCATTTCCCAACAATTCTGGTGGCCTAGTCTACAGGCTGATGTAACTGCCTTCGTAGCTGCCTGTTCCGTGTGTGCTCAGAGTAAGACTCCACAACACCTTCCTGTGGGCCTCCTACAACCCATACCCAATGGAGAGAGGCCCTGGACCCACCTGTCTATGGATTTCATTGTGGAGTTACCCAACTCCCAAGGCAACACTGTTATCCTTATGGTGGTTGACCGGTTCTCAAAGATGTGTCATTGTATTCCACTTAAGAAGTTGCCCACTTCTAAGGAACTGGCTTCCATTTTTGCTTGGGAGATCTTTCGCTTACATGGGCTACCCAAGGTGATTGTCTCGAACAGGGGTAGTCAGTTTGTCTCCCGGTTCTGGCGAGCCTTTTGTGCACAGTTGGGAATTCAGCTTGCTTTGTCCTCTGCGTATCACCCACAGTCTAATGGGGCCCCAGAACGACTCAATCAGTCCTTGGAGCAATTCCTACGTTGCTATATTTCTGACCATCATAACAACTGGTCAGACTTATTACCATGGGCAGAGTTTGCTCACAACAGTGCTTTGAATTCTGCTTCCCGATTGTCCCCGTTTATGGCGCATTATGGTTTCCAACCTTCCATGTTGCCTGGCTTGTTTGTTCCGCAGAGTATTCCTGCATTAGAGGAGCATCTCCGTGGTCTTCGTTACACTTGGGCACAAGTTCAGGAGGCTTTGCAACATGCTAACGATAGGTACAGACTCCATGCTGACCGCCTGCCTGCGCCTTCCTACCAGGTTGGGGACAGGGTCTGGCTGTCATCTCGCAACCCCTCGACTTCGTGTTCCCTCACTGAAGTTTTACCACCTCGGTGCCACGTCCTCACCCTGTACAGGTTCAGAACCATGAGGAGTATGAAGTACAGTCCATTGTTGACTCCCGTAGGTTCCGTGGGCGCATACAGTACCTGGTGCATTGGAAAGGGTCTTGGGTCTCATCCTCGTACATGCCCCTGTCCTCCTCCGTGATTTCCATAGACGTTTTCCCCTCAAGCCTGGTGATCCTCCGAGGGTAAGGGGTCATTGAGGAGGGGGTACTGTCAGGGCTGGGCTCAGCCCTTCCTTCTCTATGCTTGCCGCTCAGCTGTCGGCTAATTGCCAGCTCCCATCTCTCTCCACAGTTACCCAGCTGTTGTTGATTCTGCTTGTCAGTCCTGCCTACTTAAAGCCGTCCAGCTCACTTGATCTCTGCCTTTGCTTTTGTCAACATCACAGAGACTTTCTCCTGCGTTCCTGTTGAGGACTTGCTCGGCTGACGTCCCTTCAGGCTCCTGATCCTGCTTGCTGTACTACTATGTTTACCTCATTGGCATTGACATTGGCTTGGCTGACTACCCTATCCGGTTACTCAACTCTGGCTTGTTTTGACCACGCTTACTCTGTTAACCTTTTTATTATTATTATTAAACAAGTGTGATTTAACTATACTTCTGTCTCAGTCTAATTCATGGTTCCTGATACTTATCTAATAGTTTCTTGAAACTATCGATGCTCCCCGCTGAGACCACCGACAGTGGAAGGGAATTCCACATCCTTGCCGCTCTTACAGTAAAGAACCCTCTACATACTTTAAGGTTAAACCTCTTTTCTTCTAATTTTAATGAGTGGCCACGAGTCTTGTTAAACTCCCTTACAGTTTTATCCCTATTGTGGGGTCACCAGTACGGTATTTGTAAATTGAAATCATATCCCCTCTCAAGCGTCTCTTCTCCAGAGAGAATAAGTTCAGTGCTTGCAACCTTTCCTCATAACTAATATCCTCCAGACCCTTTATTAGCCTTGTTGCCCTTCTTTGTACTCGCTCCATTTCCAGTACATCCTTCCTGAGGACTGGTGCCCAGAACTGGACAGCATACTCTAAATGCGGCTGGACCAGAGTCTTGAATAGCGGGAGAATTATCATTTTATCTCTGGAATTAATCCCCTTTTTAATGCATGCCAATATTCTGTTTGCTTTGTTAGCAGCAGCTTGGCATTGCATACCATTGCTGAGCCTATCATCTACTAGGACCCCAGGTCCTTTTCCATCCTAGATTCTCCCAGTGGTTCTCCCCCCAGTGTATAGATTGCATTCATATTTTTGCCACACAAATGCATTATTTTACATTTTTCTACATTGAACCTCATTTGCCATGTAGTTGCCCACCCCATTTGTTCAGATTTTTTTGCAAGGTTTCCACATCCTGCGGAGAAGTTATTGCCCTGCTTAGCTTAGTATTGTCCGCAGATACAAAGATTGAACTGTTTACCCCATCCTCCAGGTCGTTTATGAACAAATTGCCTGGAGGAGGAGACCGACCGCTGTTCCCAATCAGTAGGAACAATAGATCTGTCTCCTCTCTCCTGAAAGAATGGAGATTTGTCTGTTTACATTGACAGATCTCTGTTCTGTCTCTCTCAGAAGCAAACGCGGGTGCCCAGCGGACATTGCGGCCGATGTACCATGGCGGTGATTCCCACAGGGGAGCCAACCTGCCGCAGTATAATTGCGGAGGCTGGTCCTTAAGTGGTTAACCCATTTTTTTTGTTGATCTCTCAGTGGTGTTTGGGGCCCAGAAGGAGCTGAGAAGTTGATTAACCTTCTCTGTTCCCTCTCAGCGCCTGTGTATTGGACATATAAATTACTGTCTTTTCTATACTTACAGTTGCTAAATATTGAAAGTTATCGTTTCTACTGTATTGATTCTCTGCAGCAAGGTTTAAAAGTGCTGTAAGTATCCATATGCTTTAAACCGTTATAATATATTGTTTATCACTACCAGGTGTGTGTCTGTTTTTGGTGATAATCCACAGCCAGGATAACAGTATTTTCCACATGTGTCCTTAAATGTGTTTGCAGTAATTTAATTTAACCAGGTGTGTCAGAGGGGCTGAGGTCATTCTTGGAGTTGAGGCGGATACCCCTAGACCCTATCACAATCCAGCTGAAAACTTGAGGAGATGGAGGAATCTTAAAATATCCTGACTTATTCCTGGTTGTACAAGAAGTGGATGCCAGAAATCAGAGCCTGTTGCTGGGGTTAGAGTAGCTAGTGTGACTGATGGCAACACATAGATACAGCCTTTGACAACCCAGGTGTCACAATTGATGGAGATGATGACTCTACTGACAGCCAGGACCACTGTTTACCCCGTTAAGGTAGTCTCAGAGTCCAAGCAGTCCACAAACCCTATGGTTGTCCAGGTCGAGAAGCCAGTAAATTGAGGGGTTTGCTTCAACTGTGGAGGAGTGGGGCACTACCGACGTGTTTGTCAAAGCCCACAGAAGTCTGAAACCCAGTGTCCAAAGCTGGCGGGAAACTTCAGAGGGCTCCGGTGAAGGAGCCAACTGGGTGCTCACCTAGGGCAGTTAGCTCCATAATCAAAGACACAAAGAAACCACAGTGGAATCCCAAATCTTTACAGAGGGCCCCCGCTGCTGTTTCTGAGCGACCACACAACCCCCTCTCCTCGACCTCAGGTGCTTGGTCACTGGGAGTAGATGCACACCAGCCCTCTGGGGCCCAACAGAGACAAAAGCAAAACCCAAAGTGCATCAAGAAGGGGGCACGAATATAGATGACAGGTCAAATTAACTGCTCTACAGGTAGATTTCCTGACAAACTAGTGGGACCTTCTCCCATCGTGTCAGTCCAAGTAGAAGGCATCTATACAAGGGGCCTTCAGGACACTGGGGTGCAAGTTACCCTGCTATATAGAGACTTTTGTGGCAGGCACCTCAAACACTTACCCCTGCAGAAATTGGAGGAACTGGAGATATGGGGTATCGGAACCCAAAATTTCCCATACAGTGCCTTGCAAAAGTATTCACCCCCTTGGCTTTTTACCCATTTTGTTATATTACAGCCTTTAGTTCAATGTTTTTTTAATCTGAATTATATGTGATGGATCAGAACACAATAGTCTAAGTTGGTGAAGTAAAATTAGAAAAATATATACATAAAACTATTTTTCAGAAATAAAAAACTGATAATTGGCATGTGCATATGTATTCACCCTGTTTGTTATTAAGCCCATAAAAAGCTCTGGTGCAACCAATTACCTTCAGAAGTCACACAATTAGTGAAATTATGTCCACCTGTGTGCAATCTAAAACCCCGTACACACGAACGTATTTTCCAACGGGAAATGTTGGATGTCAGGCTGTTGGCGGAAAATCCGACCGTGTGTATGCTCCATCGGATATTTGTTGTCGGACTTTCAGCCAACAAATGTTGGCTAGCATGTCTTCAAATTTTCTGCCAACAAATGTGTGTTGTCGGATTCTCTGATCGTGTGTACACAAGTCCGTCAGACAAAAGTCCAAAGTACAAACACGCATGCTCGGAAGCAGAAGGGGTCGGTCTTGTAAACTAGCGTTTGTAATGGAGAATTAACATTTGTGACGTGGCAAATTATGAAATCTCCCAATACAGCGCACAATTCTCTTCTTCTTTAATGAGATAATAATGAAGCTGCTTTGCTGGTGATACTGATAGAGTTATTGCAAACGAATTTTCAAAGGCTTCTTCTTTCTAGTGATATCAAGAATAATATTATTATGTTTTTTTTTTTATTTGTGCAAGTTACCCCAACACTATTATCCCATAGTTTATAAGATCAAAGATACAACTATGTTGGTGTCCCTTGTCAATTTTACATTGTATTTTTTAAAATATAACTGCCTACTCCCAAACTGTCATTTGAAGTAAAACACACAGCCAAGTATTATTCACAATTTTTTTTCTGTGCATTAAAAATAAAAAAAATAGACATGCTATTTGCCAATAGAACTTAACCAAAAAGTGCATTCTATGCATCCAAAAATATAGAAAATATACCAAATCAAATCATTATTCAACCAAAAAAAAATATCAAAGCAATAACTCCAAGGCCAATAATAAATAACACGTTACCTCCTCCGATTCCGCAACAGGAACGAATGCCCTGTAAACGCGGTCGGACAAAATCCGATTTTTTCAGATGGATTTTGGGCCAAACTTGTCTTGCATACACAAAGTTGTTGGAAAATCCGATCGTTCTGAACGCGGTGATGTAAACCACGTACGTCAGGACTATAAACGGGGCAGTAGCCAATAGCTTTCGTCTCTTTTATTTATTCTTTTTTTTTGTTTAATAAATTTTTATTAAAGAAAAATATATCATGTATACAATTATAACACAAAATAGATAACACTTCTATTTTTTCAACAACATAGGATACAGTACTCATAGAATCCACCAATTAGAAAATTATAGTAGGTACATCCAGGAAGCTACATAGAGTCAGGTAAACAGCTAATTTGGATAAAAAATGTGAACTAGGTGAGCACTATACTCTAAATATAATTTAAATAGAAAATATTGCTTTAGTTTAACATAAGTATACATCAAGACAGAGTAGTGGTAGAAAAGGAGAGAATAGAAAAGAAAGAATTGAAGGTGGGAGGGGAAAAGGGTAGGAAGTTGCTGGTATACTAGACCATGTATTGAGCAGAGGGGAAAATTAGCATGAATAAGTGTTTAATGGCTATGCTAGAGTGTTAGAGTTGAGGGGTTAGAGCAGGAGATTTGTATATGTGGCGGTAGACTGAAATTTTTTCCAAGATTCCCAGGTTAGAGAGTGTTTCTGGGAGGTCCCTCTAATATTGTGGGTGATACTCTCCATGAGGTATACATTGTCAACCATTTATAGCCAGGCCTTCATAGAAGGAATAATTGGTTGGCCCCACAAAGTGGGGATTAAGGCTTTTGGCAGTGTTCAGTAGGTAAGGAATGATTGAGTGTTTGTACGCCTTTATGGGAGTTTTTGTGACATGAAAAAGAATAGCCCATGGGTCATTTGGTATATGAACATCAGCAATCTGAGCAATCAGAGTGCGAATATCCACCCAGTACGGTTTAATCAGTGGGCAGAACCACCATATGTGTGCATGAGTAGCTTTGTTCCCACAGTTCCTCCAGCACAATGGGGAACTGGCGGGGAACATTTGGTGTAAGCGAACTGGGGTGTAATGCCACCTAGTGAGCAATTTATAGTTGACCTCTGCCATTCTTGAGGCTATGGACGAGGTGTGAGTAAGTTGGAGGATCCTATCTTTTTGGTTGTCAGTCAGGGAGAGACCAAGGTCAATTTCCCATTTAGTCAGGTAGGGAGGGGGGTCGGGGTTTTGAAGAGTAATAAGAGCTTTATAGAATATAGAGATGCTATGTAGAGGGGGGTCTTTTGGAAAGAATATTACTTCTATATCGTTTAAATCACTGACGCCCCTAAGTGGAGTAGGAAGGGAGCTTAAGAAGTGTTGTAATTGGTGGTATCTCCATTTATCTAGGAACGTGGCAGGTTTAGGGGTGAGGATTGAAGATAAGGGTTTGAGTGTATTGCCATTTAGAACGTGATGCAATAGGAGGGGTTTTTCTGACCTCCATGATTTAAAACCTGGATCCAGAAGGCCTGGTAGAAAGTATGTGTGATTGAGAAGAGGTAGCAAAGGGGAGTCATAGTTCCAGGAATATTTTTTATGTAGTGCGTCCCATACATCCAAAGAGGAGATGGTAAGGGCCTAGGTAGTATGGGCAAGGTTCCTGTGGGAGCGGGGTATCCAGGGAGCTATTGAAAGGTCTACACCACTTAGGTAATACTCAATTTGTACCCATAGTTTCCAGTTAAGGGCATATTTCCATTCAGCTAGTCTGGCCAATACAGTTGCTTGGAAGTAGGCTTTAAAATTAGGAAGTGCCAGACCACCTGAGCATTTGGAACGAAACAATAACTCCCTGGATATTCGAGGGTGTCTGTCCTTCCAGATAAAGCGGGAGACCAGGGACTGTAAAATAGTAAAAAAGCCCACTGGGACACCTAGTGGTAGCATTTGAAAGAGGAAAAGGATGCGTGGTAATATGTTCATTTTAATTATTTTAACCTTCCCTAACCAAGTATGTGACAGGTTAGACCATTTTCGTAGGTCGGTTCTGATTTTGTTTAGCATGGGAATATAATTATATCGGAAAAGGGATTGAAGATTAGAGGTAAGATAAATACCTAGGTATTTCAAACAATTTGATTCCCATCGAAAAGGAAAAAGGGGTTTAAGGAAGAGAGTCTCGGACTTGGGGATGTTAATGTTTAAAATTTCGGATTTAGATAAATTTATTTTGAAGTTAGAAATTGATTGAAACGTGGAGAATGCAGACATCAAATTCGGAATCGAAATCCAAGGTTGTTGGATAAAAAATAGTACATCATCTGCATATGCCGCGTATTTATGGGATCTGTTGCCTATTTGTATGCCTTTGATATAAGCATTGTTCCTAATTGTGGCGAGGAAAGGTTCTAGAGTGATAGCAAATAGGAGAGGGGAGAGGGGACAGCCCTGCCTGGTTCCATTATGTAGGACAAAGGGGTCACTCAACGTTCCGTTAATCCTAACTTGAGCAGAAGGGTTAGCATAAAGGGAGGAAATACGGTAAAACATTTTAGGACCCATACCGAAGTGGCATAAGGTCAGCTTAAGGTACTCCCAGTCCACCCTATCGAAAGCTTTTTCTGCATCAGTGGAGAGGAGTAGGGTGGGCTGGGAGCACCGCCGAACATATTGAATCAGGGAGACTGCACGAAGGGAATTATCTTTTGCTTCTCTAGCGGGTATGAAACCTGATTGATCCGCCGAGATCCAATTTGGTATAAGGGGAAGTAAGCGGTTTGCCATAGCTTTGGCGAATAACTTAATGTCAACGTTTATTAACGATATAGGTCTAAAACTATTACAGAGTGTAGGATCCTTGTCTGGTTTGGGGATGACTGTGATATGAGTCGAAAGTGATTCTGGGCGTAAACCTGAAGAGTGGGAGATTGAGTTTGCATATTCAGAGAGTCGAGGGAGCAGGATGTCGCTAAATGTTTTATAATATAAAATCGTGAACCCGTCAGGTCCAGGGGCTTTACCAGAGGGGGAGGACTTCAAAGCTGTCTAAATTCCTCGACCGAAAAGTCTTCTTCTAATTCTTTAAGGACAATATGGGCAATTTAGGAAGATTTGCCTCTCTCAAGTAGGATAGCATACGGTTTCGTCTCTCCTTACAAGGAAGAGAGGACAAGTCATTTTTGACATTATATAGGTCCGCGTAGTAGTCTCTAAATGCTTTAGCAATATCTGGAGTTGCATGGGCCAATGCACCTGAGGGAAGCTTAATTTTGGGGATAAATGATTGCGACTGTTTAGTCTTTAGTGATCTAGCCAACAATCTACTTGGTTTGTTCCCCCATTCGTAAAATTTTTGCGACAGACGTTGGAACTTTCTCTTGGTGTCTAGATTGAGGAGGGACTTCAATTCCTCACGTTTAAGTGTGAGGGATTTAAGGTGTTCATTATGTAAAGAAAGTTTATGCTGCTTGTCTAGAGCCTCTATCTGTTGTAAAACCTGGTTAATTCGTTGACCATGCTCTCTTTTTATCCGCGCACCAAGCTCAATGAGCTGGCCTCTAATGGTAGCCTTATGAGCTTCCCAAACGACCGAGGGGAAGGTGTCAGAGGATTTGTTTTCTCTAAAGTACTGCGATAAATGGAAGGCCAACATAGAGACCTCTGCTTCATTAGTGAGAAGGGAATCATTAAGCCTCCAGTTGGTGGTACGTCGGGGTAGGGAGGGCATGGTCAATGTCATCGACACAGGTGCATGGTCTGAAATTGATGCGAAACCAATGTGGGCAGAGTGTAAAAAGGGGAGATGGAAATGGTCTAAGAATATATTGTCTATTCTGGAGTATGATTGGTGCGTTGAGGAGTAGTGTGAGAAATCCTTCTCCTTAGGATGAAGAAGGCGCCAAACATCCATCAATTGATGATCAAGAAGCCGTTTTTTCACAAATTTCAGTCTTTTGAAAGAGATATTAGAACGGCTTTGTGATGTATCAATAATGGGGTCTAACGGCATGTTAATATCCCCCGCTAGAATAGTAAGTCCTTTAGCAAAGTGTGACAATTTAGTCAATATTTGGGAGAGAAAGGCAGGTTGGTTATGGTTCGGGCAATAGATATTTGCAAGCGTGCATTGGACATTTCCAATGAATCCCTTGAGAAAAAGGAAGCGACCATAGTCATCCGCAAGCATGTCAGATAGCCTGAAAGACAAACTACTGCAAAAACCAATGGCTACACCCTTGGACTTGTTGGTGTCTGATAGGCTATAGTACCACTGCGGAAAGTTAGGTGAGGTTAGTTTAACAGGTGTTGTGTGGGTTAAGTGCGTTTCTTTAAGAAAGGCAATGGAACATGTGGCTTGTTTAAGTTCACGATATAATTGATGTCGTTTAGCAGCGACATTAAGACCCCTAACATTGTAGGATACAATCTTTACCTTAGCCATTTAAAAAGAGAATGAATATTTTCAGTTTGTCTTGCCAAGCATACCAGCAGAGAGGGGGAAAAGGGGGAGGGAAAGAAGAAAAAGGGGAATAGTAGGAAAGGAAGAGATGAGAGGAAGAAGAAGAAGATAAACATATACAGAGAGTATATATGTAAGTCAGGGAACTTGTGGGAAATGAAAAAATATCACGCAGAAGACTGCAGTGGTCCCATTGGGGAAAGAGAGAGCGAAAGGCCATCCCAATACTTGAACAAGGATTAGATAGGACATCTTCAGGGCCATTCACACTTGCCATCCCCAGGAGGAGGTGGGGGGTGGTGTTACGCTGTGGGGGGAGGTGGTGAGGGGAGTGCGCCCCGACAGCACACGGCCTGTAGAAGAAAAACAGTTTAACAACCTGCCATTAACAAGAGAACAATGAATTCCAGTCGAAAATATGAAAACCCATGTAAGTGGAACCAGGATCAATAGAAACAATAGGCAACCTAAAAGGAATCGCAAATGTAGACCAATTGGAAACATGCAACGATCAACATAATAATAAAGAAAAACAAATATTGGTCAGCTTACTGGTGAGTCCGCTCCGGTCCCGTGCACAAAAGTATAGAAAAAAAAATAAAGAAAATTTTTATATGTATATGTATACACAGCGGCCAGATCCGGACCCGGCAGAAAAAACCTTTTTGTAAGAAAGAAATGATTCACATTATTAGCAAAAACATGAGTGAAAAAATAAATGTTTCAACCATGTTTTTGTGCAGAACCCGGAAGAGAAGTGCGACTCTCTCTTTTTCCAGACAGAGTCCACGGGACATGAAAATTTTGGAATCGGATCCTGCCAGCCTGGAAGTTCCATGGGTGAGAGATGTAGGTCCTGCAAAAAAGTTGGAAGTTCCTCAGGAAATCTCAATGTATAGGAACGACCGTTTTTTGTAGCAATCAGGCAGGCAGGAAAGCCCCATCTGTATGTAATCCCGTCAGATCGTAAATTATCCAGTAGCGGTTTTAGTGCTCTGCGGCGGTCCAAAGTATCTTTGGAAAGATCTGGATAGATACTGATGGTAGCCCCGTCAAAGTCAATGTTAGGTAAGCCTCGCATCTTTACCATAATGGCATTTTTATCTTCAAAATAATGTAGGCGGCAGATGACATCCCTGGGCTGGTCTGAGTTAGCGTTACGGGGTCATAAGGCCCGATGCACACGGTCAAAGCGTAATGGTGCAGTGACAGGGTTACCCAGGATGGTATTAAAAATGCCTCTTATAGAAGGTTCAAGATCAGTATCCCCAGTGGCTTCCGGCAAACCTCTAACTCGGATATTATTTCTGCGGTTGCGATTTTCAAGGTCTTCGAGCTTATATAAAGATGCACGGTGGGCAAAAGCCAGCTGGGTAACAGTGTCCTGCAGTTCTTTAATAGCTAGTGCCTGTGTGTCCTGTCGCTGCTCCGCTTCCTCTACCCTGGCCAAGATATGTGACATATCAGATCTAACGGCAGTTATTTCTTTTTTGATGGATTTCTCCAGACTGTGAAACATACCTGCAAGTTCTTTTTTGAGGCCGCTCATAAGTGCAGACATTTCAGAGTCTACGGGGGATCCAGGATCATCCATAAGATCCGAGCAGCAGGAAGAAGCTGGAGAGCTCTCCCTCACAGAGGCAGCGTGGGATGATGGAGAGGCGCTTGTTCTCGAGGTTCTGTCTTGGTCACCACGTGCGTTGGCTAGGTATTGCTGAATAGAACCTGTAGAGACTGGAATAGAGAGTAATCTCTTGTTTGGACGTTTAACAGGGGCAGAGTGGAGCTTAGGTGTTTTGGCGGGCATAATTGAAGCTATATGGCCGATAGCTGCAAGGGGCACTCTCCCTCACATCTGAGCAGTTTCACACATACATCAAAATGTTGTCAGCACCTGGAGGGGCTCCCATATAGGCGGAACACAGGTAGCAGAAAATGTACTCCAGCAACAGCAAAAGAGCAAGTAAAATTATTAAAATTATTGTGATTGAGTAAGGATGGAGGCTGTGGAGGTGATGTGTCAGATGAGGGGGGAACTTGCTGAAGGGTAAATGCTGTAGAAAAGTTTCAATGAGAAAGGTAGTGGAGTAAAATGGTTATGGGAGTACTTGGAGCACCAAGATGGCCGCCGACCTCCAGGAATAGGCCGAAGCCGCGGACTTTCCTAATAATTGTATCCGGTCGGGCGAGCGCCGTTTTCAGTACGGAATGTAGGCTCAGAGCGGAGCGTGGGCGGGGAGGGGGAGCTGCTACTCACTGTGTCCCAGGAGTCAGGCAGGGCAGATCCACCCCAGGCCGGTGTCCGGCTCTTTAGATGGTGTAGGTCGGAGGCTCCGGGTAGATAGCAGGCTGCAGGGTAACGTCAGGCCTCAGTGCAGCAGAGCGGAGGAATCGGGCGCACAGGCAGTCCTCAGGTGTCCCTCCCCGCCGGTCTCCTGGAAGGTTGACAGCCACCCGTCTCACAGGGACTGCAGGCCAGAGGCTCCGATCGGGCCGCAGGCCCCAAGATGGCGGCAAATGTCTCTGCCAGGAGCAATCTGCAGGCCCGGGGTACTAAAAATAGCCAAAGCCACAAAAAAACACTCCGGATGTTAAGCAGGGTGGTTCTAGAGGCTGATGTATTATAAAGCAGGCTCACATGAGAGGATTAGAGCTTGGATGGCAGCGGATTCTCTGTGGCTTGGAGGAGCTCAGCCAAAACACATCCTCCACCTTGCTCGTCCAGACAGGCCCCCACCCTCTTTTATTTATTCTGAGCATGCGTGGCACTTTGTGCATCGGATTTGTGTACACATGATCGGAATTTAAACGATCGGATTTTGTTGTCGGAAAATTTTATATCCTGCTCTCAAACTTTGGGTGCCGGAAAAAGTCTGATGGAGCCCACACACAACCAGAATTTCCAACAACACAATCCGATCGCACTTTTTCCGTCTGAAAATCAGACCGCGTGTACAGGGCATAACTGAAAAGCATGAAATGAAAAGCATGAACTGAAAAGCGCTAAATGAAAAAGGCGAAAAGAAAAGCGCGAATCAACACTCACAAAACTTCTACTAACAAGAAATTAGCAGAAGGAGCCCAAAGGGTGGCGCTAAAGAGCCAAAAAACCACGTAGTACGTCTAGTACATCACTAGGTTCGTAATTGTTGGCCAACATTTGTGTGACCGTGTGTATGCAAGACAAGTTTGAGCCAACACCCTTCGAACAAAATTCCACTGTTTGGTTGTCGGAAAGTCCGATCTTGTGTACGAGGCATAAGTGTCACATGATCTGTCATTACATATACACACCTTTTTGAAAGGCCCCAGAGGCTGCAACACCTAAGCAAGAGGCACCACTAACCAAACACTGCCATGAAGACCATGGAACTCTGCAAACAAGTAAGGGAAAATGTTGTTGAGAAGTACAAGTCAGTGTTAGGTTATAAAAAAATATCCAAATCTTTGATGATCCCTAGGAGCACCATCAAATCTATCATAACCAAATGGAAAGAACATGGCACAACAGCAAACCTGCCAAGAGACGGCCACACAAGAAAACTCACAGACAGGGCAAGGTGGGCATTAATCAGAAAGGCAGCACAGAGGCCTAAGGTAACCCTGGAGGAGCTGCAGAGTTCCACAGCAGAGACTGGAGTATCTGTACATAGGACAACAATAAGCCGTATGCTTCACAGAGTTGGGCTTTATGACAGAGTGGCCAGAAGAAAGCCATTACTTTCAGTAAAAAACAAAATGGCGCGTATTGAGTTTATGAAAGGGCACGTGGGAGACTCCCAAAATGTATGGAGGAAGGTGCTCTGGTCTGATGAGACTAAAATTGAACTTTTTGCCCATCAAAAAAAAAACGCTATGTGTTTGGCGTAAACCCAACACATCACCCAAAGAACACCATCCCCACAGTGAAACATGGTGGTGGCAGCATCATACTGTGGGGATGTTTTTCAGCAGTTGAGACTGAGAAACTGGTCAGAGTTAAGGGAAAGACGGATGGTGCTAAATACAGGAATATTCTTGAGCAAAACCTGTACCACTGTGTGTGTGATTTGAGGCTAGGGCAGAGGTTCACCTTCCAGCAGGACAATGACCCCAAACACACTGCTAAAGCAACACTTGAGCAGTTTAAGGGGAAACATGTAAATGTGTTGGAATGGCCTAGTCAAAGCCCAGACCTCAATCCAATAGAAAATCTGTGGTCAGACATAAAGATTGCTGTTCACAAGTGCAAACCATCTAACTTGAAGGAGTTGGAGCAGTTTTGCCAGCAGGAATGGGCAAAAATCCCAGTGGTAAGATGTGGCAAGCTCATAGAGACTTATCCAAAGCGACTTGGAGCTGTGATAGCTGCAAAAGGTGGCTCTACAAAGTATTGACTTTAGGGGGGTGAATAGTTATGCACATTGACTTTTTCTGCTATTTTCTCCTATTTGTTGTTTCCTTCACAATAGAAAAAAAAATCTTCAAAGTTGTGGGCATGTTCTGTAAATTAAATGATGCAAATCCTCAAACAATCCATGTTAATTCCAGGTTGTGAGGCAACAAAACACGAAAAATGCCAAGGGGGTGAATACTTTTGCAAGGCACTGTATATAAAATAATATGCAAAGTGGTTGGAGGGAAGCTTCAGAATGGCAAAGATGTTTTTATTACAGATTATGTGAGCAGGCTGCAGTTCCTCTTGAAGTTGCATTACTGGACGGGAGCTAAGTATAACGGACTTTAGTTTCTCTCTAAGAACCCGACATAATGTGAAGTCATTGCTCTACAGCTTTTTACTTTTTGGTTAGGTACTCTTTTTTATCAGACTAATGCTGTTCCAAAACTTCCAATTTTCATGGCGCTATTGGCGTCACCATTAAAATATTAGTATCAGCATTATGAATGGGTACATGTATTCTCTTATTCTGCCACCGTGAGGTGCTGTTGCTTTGATAGTCTTTGTAATAAATGTCATGTAATAAATGACTTTGTATGTTGTAACACAGAAGGAGCAGTTTACGCTTTGGAGTGTAGCTGTGGGCTACAATATATAGGGCGCACGAAAAGACCCCTGAAAGTATGCATTAAAGAAAATGTACAAAATATTATTAAGGGATTCGACAAACATAGTGTTTCCAAACGTTTTGCCGCACATCACAATAAAGACCACACCCAACTGAGGTTTTGGGGCATAGAACCATACAAAAAACACTGGCATGGTGGTCATAAAGTAAGGACCCTCAGCCAGTTAGAGTCCAAATGGATTTTCATATTGGACACTTTTGCACCTCGGGGAATAAACATCGAATTCGACCTCAAATGCTTTATTAGTGATTTTTAATCAGCAAGAAATAGTTTTAAGAATTCTTAGCAATAGCTTGGTCGATTCTTTATATATATATATCTGTATATATATATGTGTATTTTATATATATGTATTAATATATATATTATGAATTTTTAATATATATTATATATTTTATATATTTTTTATTTACTCTCTAGCCCTCTGCCCCTTTTGCGCATAGGATATTTTTTTCCACTCCCCCTATATCTGTTTTGTGACGATACGCATTGGAATAGACGGGCACCAGAAGTGACATCAGGCAGCGAGCTCGCTGCTCGTTTTGTGTTTTATTTAATTTTAACTGCTTTTATGTGAGTACCTTATTTTGGCTGTAAGCAATTAAATTTCTAGTTTTTATATACTTCACTATTGGGGTCCCCCGTTCTCTTTTGTCCATTGTTGATGTGTCCACCTGAGAGGATCTCCATCACTGTTACCCTGTGTGGAGGAGACACATATAAATGAGTAGCTCCAAATAGACCGCCATCCATAAAGAAACTCTTAGAGAGACCGACTGCAGGATGCCGGAAATCCAGATTACCCCTGGTTATCTTTATGCTCTTACCTTACAACGGTAAGGTAAGGAGCCGCTGCACCCTTAGGTGTAACCACACTGAAGAAAAAGATCACTTATTCACATCATCACAACACAGAATGCCAGTTGGAATCCAGCACTTCACAGTGTATTCACCAGCACTTGTTTGAAGATATATGTTTACTTTGAACTTTGTGTCACTAGCACTTTATCCTGTTCAGGCTAGGGTGGGTCTGCATGCTATCCTATATTGGACTATTTGCACCGATTACACATGGGAAGTTCATTACTTATCTCTCTGATTATTTAGCACTTTAGATTCTGTATTTTACTGTGTTTTTAGTGTATGAATTTGAATAATTTTTGGGGGTCCACTATCTTGTAAACGTAGCACTTTATATGAACCGCTGAGCACTTTATTTGTTTTTTATTACTTGGAGCGCAGCACCATATATTGATTTTTTTAAATTAACTTAATGTGATAAATAAAGCTTATTAAACCTCATCACAAAACTTCAATATGTTCTACCTAACAGCTCTGGACTAAGTTGTCAATCTGTAACAGTTATAAAATAAACAGCCATTTAAAGTAGGACACGAGTGACTTGGAGTAATCCGGGAACGGCGTGCATAACAGGTTCCATCTAATCCTCTTTTCGTTAATAGCCTTGCATAATTTGTAAACAAAATCATCACAATTTTGGGATTTGTCATTCAGAAATTATTCCAGCGATGTTTGGTACAAACATTACAAACAGATGTACTGTATCTATTTTACATCAAAATATACTTCTAAGTGGGGCATGTACTGGTAGTAAATAACAGTTTAATATGCTGCAGATGTGATTGCAATGTGTAAGGGGGTTATTTAGAGGTTCCTATTAATCAGAAATACTGCATATACCTATATAAGGACCAAAATCCCCCTCATTACTATTACAATGCACTGCATGACTCCCATTATTCCTTCTCTAGTAACATACTTCCTGCCTTAAGTTGTCTGCACTCTGGATGGAGGAGCAAGGGAGACACCTCTGGACAGCAGCATTGTCAATCTAGGGAGAGATTAGTGTTAGATCCACTGGCAGAGTTAGATGGACTTGATTAACAAATTAAAGCTGTACTCCAGCCAGTGGAGGATTAAGGTGGTCATGGGCCCCTAGGCTACTTTTTGTGTGCCCCCCTTCTAAGCATGCTTTACCAGAAAATAAAATATTTAGTGCCATGTGTAAAAGGGTAGACCTACAATATATTACACGCCTCAAGTGCAACTCTCAGGTCTACAGCCCAAACACATTCAGACATGAGCCTACTATAAACAGCAATGCCACAGAAAAAAGCATTCAAAATACACCTGCAAACAGATTTTACCTTTCTAAACCAACAGTTAGGCCAAAAACGTCTGCAGCCGCTCCTGTTTAACTGAGGCAAAATCACAACATTCTGACAGAGACCAATCAAAACACTGTGTAATATTCCAACAAAATAAAAGCCATAAAAATACCATAAACAGCAGCAGCACATAAAAGGAAGCAAGAATCAACAGCAGAACAATCATACGTTCCAACGGCAGGAAGTGCCAGCATCCATCGGCGCAGCCTGTCCATCGGACACCACTGCAATCCAGGAAACTGACCAGACTCACTCCCAGGATATCCGGCAGCTTTTGCCAACATGCTTGTTCACTATGTACCTTTGTGAGTACCTTTTTACAGTTTTATTAAACTCCATGTTTTTTACTGCACTTAGAGTGGCGCCTTTGTTTCATTTTCAGAGTGCATATAACACGCACCCTAACATTAAGAGGGAAGTTTCAGGAAAAAAAACTTCCCACAGCCCCCTGCACAGTACACAGACCCCTTTCCCTGCACAGTACACAACCCTCTGCACAGTACACAGACCCCCTGCACAGTACACAGTCCCCCTGCACAGTACACAGTCCCCCTGCACAGTACACAGACCCCTTTCCCTGCACAGTACACAACCCTCTGCACAGTACACAGACCCCCTGCACAAAACACAGCCCCCTTTCCCTGCACAGTACACAGACCCCCTGCACATAACACAGCCCCCTTTCCCTGCACAGTACACAGACCCCTTTCCCTGCACAGTACACAGACATCTGCATAGTACACAGACCCCTTTCCCTGCACAGTACACAGACATCTGCATAGTACACAGACCCCTTTGCCTGCATATCACACAGGCCTCTTTCATTATAAAGCCCCCCTGCACTCCCAGGAGACCCCCAGTCTCCTGGGAAAGAATACTCTAAAGCTGAGAAAACATCACTGCCAGCCCTTTCTCATACACCGCTCCTCCTGTGTCACTCATTGTAAATCAAAGCTTCTAAATACCTCAATTAACGACGTTCTTCGTGACCCGGTCATGTGACTGCTCTTCTCTGCTGTTTCATTGACGGTCACATGACTGCTCTCCTCCTGCAATCAAAGGCTACACTCGGGAAAGAGGTGGAGCGGGAGGAGGAGAGCGGCCAGACAGAGCGGCTTTAACCACTTGACAACTGGGCACTTAAACCCCCTTCCTAACCAGACCAATTTTCAGCTTTTGGTGCTCTCACATTTTGAATGACAATTACTCAGTCATGCAACACTGTATCTTTATGAAATTTTTGTCCTTTTTTTCACACAAATAGAGCTTTCTTTTGGTGGTATTTAATCACTGCTGGGTTCTTTATTTTTTGCGCCGTAAAAGAAAAAAGACCGAAAAATCTGTAAAAAAATACATTTTTCTTCATTTCTGTTATAATATTTTGCAAATTAGTAATTTTTCTTCATATATTTTGGCCAAAATTTATACCGCTACATATCTTTGGTAAAAATAACCCAAATCGGTGGATATTATTTGGTCTTTTTGAAAGTTATAGAGTCCAAAAGCTATGGTGCGAATATCTGAAAATTGATCACACCTGAATTACTGACGGCCTATCTAATTTCTTGAGACCCTAACATGCCAGAAAAGTACAAATACCCCCCAAATGACCCCTTTTTGGAAAGAAGACATTCCAAGGTATTTAGAAAGATGCATGGTGAGTTTTTTGAAGTTGTCATTTTTTCCCACAATTCTTTGCAAAATCAAGGTTTTTTTTTACTTTTTTTTTTTTCCACAAAATTGTCATATTAGTAGGGTATTTCTCACAGACCGCATATGCATACCACAAATTACACCCCAAAACACATTCTGCTATTACTCCCGAGTATGGTGATACCACATGTGTGAGACTTTTACACAGCGTGGCCACATACAGAGGCCCAACATGCAAGGAAGCACCTTCAGGCGTTCTGGAGCACCCAGGCCAATTCTGACATTTCTCGCCTACATGTAAAAATCATCATTTATTAGCTAGAAAATTACTTAGAACCCCAAAACATTATATATGTTTTTTTAGCAAAGACCCTAGAGAATACAATGGCGGTCGTTGCAACTTTTTATCTCGCACGGTATTTGCGCAGCAATTTTTTTAACGCGTTTTTTTTTGGAAAAAAAACTGTTTTGTGCTTTACAAAAACCAAAACAATAAAGTTAGCCCAATGTCTTTGCATAATGTGAAAGATGAAGTTACGCCGAGTAAATAGATACCCAACATGTCACCCTTCAAAATTGCACGCGCTTGTGGAATGGTGCCAAACTTTGCTACTCAAAAATCCCCATAGGTGACGCTTTAAAATTTTTTACTGGTTACATGTTTTGAGTTACAGAGGAGGTCTAGGGCCAAAATTATTGCTCTCGCTCTACCGATCGCAGCGATACCTCACATGTGTGGTTTGAACACCGTTTTCATATGTGGGCGGGACTTACGTATGCGTTCGCTTCTGCATGCGAGCACACAGGGACAGGGGCGCTTTAAAAAATTTTTTTTTTTTTTTTATTGTTCATTTTACTTTATTTATTTTAGTTTGATGCTTTTTTCCAAAAAAAAAAAATTTTTGACCACTTTTATTCCTATTACAAGGAATATAAACATCCTTGTAATAGGAATATGGCATGACAGGTCCTCTTTACAGTGAGATATGGGGTCAATAAGACCCCACATCTCACCTCTAGGCTGGGAAGCCTGAAATTAAAAAAAAAAAAAAAAAAGATCCTGGCTTCGATCGTAGCGGTGAGTCGGTAGAAGCACCGCAAGGCGGCGGGAAGGGGGGACGTCCCCTCTCGCCTCCCGTAAGAACGATCAAGCAGTGGAACAGCTGCTATGATCGTTCTCATGTAGGGAATCGCCGGCTGAAAAAGCTGATATCTGAATGATGCCTGTAGCTGCAACCATCATTCAGATATCTCCGCACAAAGTCAAGGACGTTGTATGACGGCCGGCGGGCGGAAGTGGTTAAAACGCTTTTTTTTTTTTTAACACAAAGTTGTCCATTTATACAATATTTCTACCACATAGCATGTACATACCAAAAATGACACCCCAAAATAGATTCTCCTGCTCCTCCTGAGTACAGCGATACCACATGTGTGAGACTTCCACAGCCTGGCCACATACAGAGGCCGAGTACAGCTGAGCATGGCTCAGCATGGCAGGGTATGGCGGGGTATTGCGGAGTATGGCGGGGTATGGCAGGGTATTGCGGAGTATGGCGGGGTATGGCGGAGTATGGCGGGGTATGGCGGGGTATGGCGGAGTATGGCGGAGTATGGCGGGGTATGGCGGGGTATGGCGGAGTATGGCGGGGTATGGCGGGGTATGGCGGGGGCATGGCAGAGTATGGCGGGGGCATGGCAGAGTATGGCGGGGGCATGGCAGAGTATGGCGGGGGCATTGCAGAGTATTGTGGGGGCATTGCAGAGTATTGCACAGCATTGCAGAGTATTGTGGGGGCATTGCAGAGTATTGCACAGCATTGCAGTGTATTGTGGGGGCATTGCAGAGTATTGCACAGCATTGCAGAGTATTGCACAGCATTGCAGAGTATTGTGGGGGCATTGCAGAGTATTGCACAGCATTGCAGGGTATTGTGAGGGTATTTCAGAGTATTGCACAGCATTGCAGAGTATTGTGGGGGCATTGCAGAGTATTGCACAGCACTGTGGGGGTATTGCAGAGTATTGTGGGGGTATTGCAGAGTTTTGTGGGGGTATTGCAGAGTATTGTGGGGGTATTGCAGAGTATTGCACAGCATTGCAGAGTATTGTGGGGGTATTGCAGAGTATTGTGGGGGTATTGCAGAGTATTGCACAGCATTGCAGAGTATTGTGGGGGTATTGCAGAGTATTGTGGGGGCATTGCAGAGTATTGCACAGCATTGCAGAGTATTGTGGGGGTATTGCAGAGTATTGCACAGCATTGCAGAGTATTGTGGGGGTATTGCAGAGTATTGTGGGGGTATTGCAGAGTATTGCACAGCATTGCAGTAGTAAGGGATGGCTGAGCATGGATGGATGGATGTCTCTGTGCAGCGCTGTGGGCACTACACATACAGCCCACAGCGCTGCAGACATCCATCCATCTCCCTCTCCTCCACAGTGTACCGATCGGTACACAGGAGGGGAGGAGAGGAACCGGCGTCATCATTTGACGGCTCGATCACATGGTAAACGGCCGCGATCAGAGGCCATTTACCGGGATCCGTGATGCGCCGGGTCCCCTGGGCCCGGCGGTCACGGATGTGTTCGGGTGCGTGCCCCAGGGGGCGCGCGAGAGGGGAAACCCGGGAGGATGTCATAGTACGTCCTCCCAGAGTTATCCAACCGCCCTGCAGCCGTCATTCGGCTATGGGCCGGTTGGTAAGTGGTTAATTGAGGTATTAAGAGACTTCCATTTACATTGAGAGTGACACACAAGGAGCTGGGAGCTGTTCATGAGAAAGGGCTGGCAGTAATGTTTTCTCAACTTTAAAGTATGCTGGAAGCGCTGTCCCAGGGCCAGGAGAGGCAGTACAGCTGGCCTGACACACCCCCCCCATGCGTGGCACCCGGGGAGGACCGCCTGATCCCCGCCCCCTGTTGGTAAAAAAACATTTATCGGCGTATTCGTATAACACGCAGGCATGGTTTTTATTCTACATATACATAAATATATATAAATTAATAAAAATATCATGGCCAATCGGGGGCCCTTGCACACATGGGGCCCTAGGCTGCAGCCTAGACCAGCCTGTGCATTAATCCGCCCCTGACTCCACCATACACTTTTTTTTTTTTTTTTCTGTCACATCAGTCGACCATACCGAGAGGTGTAAATCAACTTTGCAGTTCATTTCCATAACTTTCCCTCTCTCGTTTGTCTCATCATCGTGACTCTTTGCCATGTCAAAAGTGTAAAAGAACAATTAAAGCCACTATGAACCCAAGGCTAGTGGATTTACTCAATCTCGTCTAGTGTCGCTCATATGTGATAGATGATAGAAGTATTGACTTCTACTACGACTACCCCCACCCACCCGCCTACCCCCCACCCAACCCTCCCGTTCCCCCTCTCCAGGGTCTAGTTTCGGTTAACCACTCTTTTTTTTTTTTTTTTTTATTAGGCTATAGATTGGATCTCTTTGGCGTAGTTCCAAGTTTTTTTTAATTTTTTCCAACCGTCCCACCTGCCCGAGTTTTTACTCCTTAAGTCCTCCAATCTACTCCCTAGTGTCTCCATATTGCAACTCTCCTCTATTGCGTCGAACCACTCCCATAGCTCAGGGCTTTCCCTCTTCTGCCAGTTCCTTGGGATCGTTCGTTTTGCCGCATTCAGGAGCAGTGGAACTAAGGACTGTTTGCAGTTGTTTGGGTCCCTTAATCCCCCGAGAAACAAGACCTCCCAGGGGTCATCTGCTACCTCTATTCCAGTAATTTCCTTAATAAGAGGCAATATTTTGCACCAAAAGCTTTGGATTGTAGGACAGCCCCACCACATATGTCCCATTGTTCCGATAGCCTGGCAGCCTCGCCAGCAGGTGGCTGGCCCTTTTTGATATTTACTTAATATCTCGGGGGTCAGGTAGCTTCTACTGATGCATTTGTAATTCATTTCGGCCGTTCGAGAATCTATTTTTGAATTGGCGCTCATTTTGAAAATTCTTTTAATTGTATCTGTGTCCTTTTTAGTGCCTAAATCCTTCTCCCATTTAACTATATATGGCGGTAACTCCAATTTTTCTGAAGCCAACAAGATTTTATAAATCTGGGAGACTATATTTCTTGGCGCCTCCTTATCACACAATTTTTCAAAGTCTGTTAGTTGCTCTCCCGACCTAATTGGCTGCGGGAGCCTTTTCAGAAAATGTTTTAATTGGAGATATCGCCATCCATCCAAGCCCTGTGTGATCCTACCGTGTGTAAGCTGGTGGAGTGACAAAATTTTACCTTCATTCGTGACTTCTCTCAATTGTGTTTTCCCCCAAAGTGCTTCCTTTCCTCCTATACTCTCCATTCCTGGTGTAAACAATGTGTTGTCTATTAAAGTGATCAAAGGTGAATTGTACTTCCCATTCACCTTCTTGTAGACCCCGTCCCATATTTTGAAAACATTTCTAGTTATTGTATGTGTACTATCTGCCAGTGATCTAAAGTGTGGGGGGTTCCAAGCTATAGTGCCTAATTGTGTTTTACTTAAATCTTCTTCTAATTTCACCCATTTTTTCCGTTTACCTCTTGTCGCCCATTCTACAATCCTGGATAGGACTACGGCTTTATAATACAACTGCACATCGGGGACAGCCAGGCCCCCATCCAATTTTCTTAGTTTTAATGTCTGAAATGAGACTCTCGGTTTTTTATTTTTCCAGATAAAGGTCATGAGAATTTTCCTAAGCATCTTCAGATAGTACTGAGGTAGTGGGACTGGTAGCATCTGAAAGAGGTACGTAATCTTGGGTAATAAAACCATTTTAATTACATTGATGCGACCAATCCAGGATAGGGCCTTGCAATAAAGTCTATTGCATTCTGATCTTACTGAGTCTAATAGGGGCATATAGTTGGTGTTAAACGTCTTCTTGATTGAATTAGTTAGTTTAATACCCAGATATTTTAGTTCTTTGGTCCATTTAAAACTAAATTCTTTTTTTAGGCTTTCTATCCCTGACTTACTTATATTTATATTTAATATTTCTGATTTATTCATATTTATTTGAAAGTTGGATACCTCTCCGTATTTCCTTATTGCTTTTAATATGTTTGGCATCGTCGTGGTGGGGTCGGTTATAAAAAATAGCACATCGTCCGCATATGCTGCGACTTTGTGCTCCTCGCCATCTACCACGACTCCTCGAATATCAGGGTCTCTTCGAATTGAGGCCAAAAAGGGTTCCATGGCTAAGACAAAGAGAAGCGGAGACAGGGGGCAGCCCTGTCTCGTGCCCCTCTCCATCTCAAAAGGTTGAGAAGTAGTGCCATTGACTTTAATTGCCGCGGTTGGATGATGGTAAAGGGACTTTATCTTACTGATCATTTTAGGGCCCAGACCCACAGCCTCCAGAGTCTGAAACATGAACCCCCAGTCTACCCTGTCGAAGGCCTTTTCGGCATCAATAGACAGGAGTAGTCCTGGGGGTCCATCCTCCCTCATTTTCCCGGTCAGGAGAAGGGCTCTGATCCCATTATCCTTTCCCTCCCTATTAGGGACAAACCCCACCTGGTCTGGATCAACTAAGAGGTTCATGAATTCCTTCAGTCTTTCTGCCAAGACTTTTGCGAGGATTTTTGTATCGTTATTCAGGAGGGAGATTGGGCGATAGCTCGAGCACAGTAATTTGTCTTTCCCTTCTTTCAATATTGTTGTAATAGATGCTTTCAATGCGTCTCTACTCATCTCAAATCTATCGCCCAACCCATTTAGGTAGCGGCATAGCCTTGGTACTAAGACCTCTCTATATGTTTTATAATATAGTATTGTTAGGCCATCTGGGCCAGGGCTTTTCCCAAGTGCCATTCCCGCCAGAGCTTTATTTATTTCTTCTTCAGAGATTGGTCTTTCTAGCAGTTCTCTATCTTCCTCAGATATCTTGGGGAGCGCCGCCTTTTTAATGTAGTTGTTATTTCTTAGTATCTTATTTATGGAGGGAGTGTCTTGCTTGGGAGCCGAATAAATCTCCTTGTAGTAATCTCTAAAAGTTTCTGCCACCTTCTTAGTTGAATACTCTATATGTCCCTCTTTAGTTTGAATTTTTTCTATAAAATTCCTGGTTTTTTCCTTTTGTACCCTTTTTGCTAGCAGCTTGCTGGGTTTATTATCCCATCTATGTCTTTCCCAGGCTATCTTATTTAGTGATTTTCTAGACTCCTGTTCCAGTAGCGTTTTTAGCTCAGATCTTTTAATGACCATCCGATGGTGTATCTCTTGGGGTCGCTGGTCGGAAAATTTTTTATGTGTTTGTTCTAGTCCCGTGAGCTCGTCAGTTAATTTTTTGATTTTTTCCTGTCTGTTCTTTTTCCTCCTCGTACCCATTTCAATAAGCACTCCTCTAATATAGGCTTTATGAGCCTCCCATAATATGGCCTCCGAAGTCTCTCCTGTATCATTAATCTCGAAGAAGTTCTCTAATTCCTGTCTGATTCTGTTATACCCCTCGACGTCACTTATCAGCTCCTCATTTAACCTCCACTGTCCCCTCACGGCTTGTTCTCTTTCGGACATCACTTCTATGGTCATGGGAGCATGGTCTGAATAGGTTATGTTTCCTATCGTGGATCCCTTAACCCTATCGATTCCCCTGTGCTCAATTAGGCCCCAATCAATCCGCGAATAAGACCCGTGTACAGGGGAATAGAACGTATCTCTTTTATGTGGATGTTGAATCCTCCAGATGTCCACTAGTTGCCAGAAGGAGAGCTTTTGCCTTATCTTCTTTAAGTAAGTACAGTCCTTCCTCTGGGGACGGGCCGTACTGTCGATGCTCGGGTTAAGGCAAAAATTAAAGTCCCCCATCAAGATCAAGTGCCCTCTCCTAAACTCCATTATTTTCCCCAATATGTTAGCCAAGTACTTCAACTGATTTTTGTTAGGAGCATAGATGTTGACTAACGTATATTTTTCCTCATTTAGTCTACCTCTTAGGCACAAAAACCTTCCCTCTGGATCTACTAGCCTTTCCTCCAGCACAAACCTTGTTTTCTTTGCAAAGCCAATAGCTACTCCCCGTGACCTATTTGAGATAGTGTCTCCTTGAAACCAGACCGGGTATTCCCCAGAGAACAATCTAAGTCTCGATTGGAGTGAAATATGTGTCTCTTGAAGGAACACCACGTCTGGTCCCAGTAATTTTAACTCATTGAAGATATTTAATCTTTTCTTAAGTGAATTTAGACCTTTAACATTATAACTTGTAAATTTTATTGTTGCCATCGCCCCCTTTAAGGCCTCTCAGAATATCCCTTTTCTTTAGACCCTGGAGAGTTCCCCCTTTTCTTGGGGTTAAGGTTTAAGACCACCCCTCTAATCCAAAAACACCCCCTCCCCATTCCCCCCACACCCCCCCTCCAGTCCCTCCAGCCCCCCACCATCCCCCCCTCTCCCCCCCCACCACCCTCCCTCCGCTCTCCCCCCCGCCCCCCACCCCCCCATTTGGTCCCTAACGAACCCTTGGACCATTGAGGGTCACAATCATTGTGGCCCACCATTGGTCTCCTCCTCTGAAGGTGAAGTTTTAGGCGTGCCGTCTCTGGATTTGTATTACCCTAGCAACAACTTTGTTACCCTACATGACCTTTTGCTCCCTCTCCCCTCTATCCCCTCCCGCCGGGAAATTCCCTCAACCCATGCTCAGTTCAATCCATCGTTCCATGGACCAGTCCAATGTTGGAGGCGCCTGTAGCCCCAATTTCTCGCAGAACTCATCTAATTCTCCTGGAAATCTAAGGATTGCGGTTCTCCCATCTCTCGTGCCCACCGGACAGGCTGGGAATCCCCATGTATATTTAATATTTTGGTTCACCATGCGCTCTAGTAGGGGTTTTAGGTGTCGTCTTCTTGCCAGTGTACCTTTGGCTAGGTCAGCAAAGACATGAACTCTTGCCTCCTCAAACTGCAGTGGGGCATGACCCTTGATTTTGTACCAGATGTTTTCCTTGTCTTCGTAAAAACTGAACCTCACGATTACATCTCGGCTTCTTTCAGTCCATCTGGTGTCTAACCTACCTACCCGGTGCACCCGCTCAATTTTTGGGAAGTCTTCTCTTCCTAGCCCCAGGAGTGGGCTAAAGATAGTCGCCACCGTCTGCCTCAGATCTTCACCCCTATTTTCTGGAATCCCTCTAAGTCTTAGATTTTGTCTGCGATCCCTGTTTTCCTGGTCTTCCAGCCTATAACAGGCTTTTATCTGGTTTTGTTGAGTTGTTTTAAGTTGTTCTTTTAGTCCGGAGATCTCCCGCCCTTGCCTATCAAGCTTATCCTCAGCCTCTTCCACTCTTGTCAGGAGGTTACCTAAATCCGACCTCAACAGAGTGATCTCCGCCTTAATTGATGACTCAAGCGCTTTGAGCATTTCTGCTAGGTCTCCCTTCGAGGGGAGCTGTGAATCATGGCTATATTCACAGCATCTAGATGCTTCCAGCGTGTCATCAGTCAGTGGCTCATCTCTGGAATGGTCTGGGGTCAGGTCCTCCCTCTCGCCTCGTCCCTTCTTCTTTTTGTCAGCCAGAATTGCCTTATGCGACTCTAGATGGGAACTCGCCGGACTCTCCCCTTTAACCATATATTGCTTGATAGTACTAGCTGGATTGCTCCCAGCTAGGTTATCTTTTGGGGTTTTCGGTGGGCCCCCCCTCCCAGGTTTAGATGAGCTGCGACTCATATTTCTATATCAATGTCCAGACCTACTAAGTTTGATCGCTAAGACCGATACTGACCGTAACCGGTAAGTCTCCTAGGTTTCCTTTTTTTTTTCTTTTTTTTTTTTTTTTTGGGGGGACCAGTAAAGTTGTGTTTAAAGTGCAAATGCTGGTGTGGAGGTGGGGTAGGATTGATTCAGTGAATAGGCCTTTGTATCTCTGGGCTAAAATCGTACCTACATGCGGGACTAATGTAGAGGGTTCCTGGGTATATTTTCCACCAAACTATGCCCGCCTTATAAGTACTCAGACATTGGAATACAGACTTGAAGATAACACAGTCCTGTAATAGGCATTAGTATGTTTCCAATATAGCAAAAAGGGAACCAAAATAACAGTCCACTGCTTCGCCCCAGTATCTCAACAACTCCACCGCAGCCCCCCTTGACAGTGTTACACTTTATGTTAGGTTTAGGTATAGTTATGCAGTAGAGTTGTGCGATATGGTACACAGGAGGCCTCTTTTCTCTCCAGCCTATTACCGTATTAGAGGAAAAAACTCTTGCAAGTGTTTCTTACAGGATAGCTGCAGGCTTAGTTCTCCAAGCTTATCTCTAAAGCATTCTTACCTTTGGCTTTATTAGGTTTTAATTATCTCTTACCACCACCATATATGACTCCCTGTCACCACTCCAGGTTATCAGGTGAGGCTCAGCTGTTTCCTAGTCACTCCCGGTTATGAGGCTCCTAGCTTCTGACGCCTGCTTCCTGCAGCGTCAATGTGCTTGAATTAAAGCTGATGTTGTATGCAGGGGGGGTGAAGGGGGGGAGGGCGGGAGAGGAGAGCGGAGCTCCCCGAACTGGCAGTGGAGACTGTCGCTTCGTCCGTGTTCTACCTTCCTCCAGCGGGGGGCCCGCCGGCTTTCAGCATGCCGTTGCCCTGCACGCTACACCCGTGGCTCCTCGCTCGGCCACCTCGTCCGGTCATCCCGCTCTGAGAAGGGGAGAGGAGGTCCGCCAGTGCTTCAGCTGGGCGGCACGCCCGTTACTCCTCCCTTCCCCTCAGCCGTCTGACGTCTCACGTCATCCCCCCCACCATACACTTTTTAAGCAGTTACAGAGCAGTTTGTTTCCTTTCGGGATAAAGGTTTCACGAAAATGAATAAAAGCTGATCATTATAAGCACCTCTGTCAGTGTTACAGTATATGGTTTTTCCCTACATTTGCTGGACAGCTTGGTCTGTTAAAGGAAGTTGAAAAATAACATACTTACTGGCTGGATTACTAGGTGATAATAAATGAAAAAACTTAAAATGGTTGTAAACCCTTTAACAAAACAAAAAAAACCTGCATGACAAAGGCATAATGAGCTAATATGCACAGCATACTAGCTCATTATGAATTACTTACCTTAGACTGGAGCCCCAGCAGCGGTCCTCGTACACCGCTCCGGCTGGCAACATCACTCCCGGAGTTACTTCCGGGTATCGCGGGCTCCGGTGCTGTGATTGGCCAGAGATGCAATGACGTCACTCCCATGCATGCGTGCGGGAGCCGCCGGTAACGGCATACTAACTAAAGCAACGGCACGAACGTGCCGTTGCTTTAGTGCGTATGTGCCGATGACGTTGGCACATGCAGATACAGGGGATATCTCCTAAACCGTGCAGGTTTAGGAGATATCCAGGGTGGCTACAGGTAAGCCTTATTATAGGCTTACCTGTAGCAAAAAGTGGTTGTAAAGGGTTTACAACAACTTTAAAAAGAAGAAAACAAATAAAGCCACCACATCTAAGAACTAATAAGTTGCAATATACAGGAAGTCCCCGAGTTACGAACATCCGACTTGCGAACGACTCCTACTTATGAACGGGACAGCGGGCACATTCGACGGAACCTTTTCGACGGCGGGCACATTCGACGGACCCTTTTTCTGAAAACAACATATCTGCTGTTCTGCCCATGCTGTTCCGACTTATGAACATATTCGACTTAAGAACAAACCTACAGTCCCTAGCCCGTTCGTAACTCGGGGACTGCCTGTACTACATTTTTGTTTTTGGGTTTAGGACTAAGATAATCACTGCAGTCCCAGTAACACAGTCCCAGTTGTAATACAATGTGCACCACTATTCACTACTATTTAAACATATACCATAGGTACATTCTCTTATCACTTACCTTTTTTTTTCTTGTTCAATAGCTTTCTATTTAAAGTTAATAGTTACAAGTCCAACAGCAAAGACAGCGAATAAGTGAGTAAACTTTCATATAGGTTTTTAAATCTGTTGTGGCTGCTACCTACACTGTTCAATTTAGGCTTGTTACCACTGGATAAAAAAAGTTACAGTGCCTTGCAAAAGTTTTCACCCCCTTGGCATTTTTCATGTTATGTCGCCTCACAACCTGGAATTAACATGGATTGTCTGAGGATTTGCATCATTTAATTTACAGAGCATGCCCACAACTTTGAAGATGCTTTTTTTTTAAATGTATTGTGAAGCAAACAACAAATAGGACAAAATAACAGAAAAAGTCAATGTGCATAACTATTCACCCCCCCAAAGTCAATACTTTTTAGAGTCACCTTTTGCGGCTATCACAGCTCCTTGTTGCTTTGGATAAGTCTCTATGAGCTTGCCACATCTTACCACTGGGATTTTTGCCCATTCCTGCTGGCAAAACTGCTCCAACTCCTTCAAGTTACATGGTTTGCGCTTGTAAACAGCAATCTTTAAGTCTGAGCACAGATTTTCTATTGGATTGAGGTCTGGGCGTTGACTATGCCATTCCAACACATTTACATGTTTCCCCTTAAACCACTCAAGTGTTGCTTTAGTAGTGTGTTTGGGGCCATTGTCCTGTTGGAAGGTGAACCTCAGTCCTAGCCTCAAATCACACACCGAGTGGTACAGGTTTTGCTCAAGAATATCCCTGTATTTAGCACCATCCATCTTTCCCTTAACCCTGACCTGTTTCCCAGTCCTGACTGCTGAAAAACATCCCCACAGCATGATGCTGCCACCACCATGTTTCACTGTGGGGATGGTGTTCTTTGGGTGATATGATGTGTTTGGTTTGCACCAGACATAGCGTTTTCTTTGATGGCCAAAAAGTTCAATTTTAGTCTCATCAGACCAGAGCACCTTCCTTCATACATTTTGGGAGTCTCCCACATGCCTTTTCGCAAACTCAGAACGTGCCATTTAGTTTTTTGCTGAAAGTAATGGCTTTCTGCTGGCCACTCTGCCATAAAGCCCAACTCTATGGAGCGTACGGCTTATTGTCGTTCTATGTACAGATACTCCAGTCTCTGCTGTGGAACTCTGCAGCTCCTCCAGGGTTACCTTAGGTCTCTGTGCTGCCTCTCTGATTAATGCCCTCCTTGCCCGGTCCGTGAGTTTTGGTGTGCGGCTGTCTCTTGGCAGGTTTGCTGTTGTGCCATGTTCTTTCCATTTGGTTATGATAGATTTCATGGTGCTCCTAGGGATCATCAAAGATTTGGTTATTTTTTTATAACCTAACCCTGATTTGTACTTCTCAACAACATTGTCCCTTACTTGTTTGGAGAGTTCCTTGGTCTCCATGGCAGTGTTTGGTTAGTGGTGCCTCTTGCTTAGGTGTTGCAACCTCTGGGGCCTTTCAAAAAGGTGTGTATATGACAGATCATGTGACATTTAGAGTGCACACAGGTGGACATCATTTCACACATTTTTTTACTTCTGAAGGTATTTGGTTGCGCCAGAGCTTTTTATGGGCTTCATAACAAAGGGGGTGAATACATACACACATGCCAATGATCAGTTTTTTATTTCTGAAAAATAGTTTTATGTATATATTTTTCTAATTTTACTTCACCAACTTAGACTATTGTGTTCTGATCCATCACATATAATTCAAAAAAACATTGAACTAAAGGCTGTAATGAAACAAAATAGGTAAAAAGCCAAAGGGGGTGAATACTTTTGCAAGGCACTGTACATGTCACAGCCAAAACCACCATACAAGCCTGTTATTTACGGTTGACATGAATCAGATTGGGGTGCTGATGTTGTATTTGAGCCAAGTGTAAAATTAAGAAAAATCAGTTACACATCAAAAATACAATGTATGATGCCAGAATACAGTGTTGCACATGTGGTCCATTGCAAATTGTTCTGTCACACCACATACAGCTCAAAGGCATCTCCCAAGTAAGTCATTTAAAGCATTGGTGTTTTTTCCATGTCACGCTTAAAGTTTCATTAACAGGACCCTCTTCTCATTATACAGATTTAAAAAAAAAACTACTTTTTTTGCTTTGTTAAATACCCCTTCTCGCAGTGCTTAACCTGTTCCTGTACACATATATGTGGCCTCTTGGTGGGTGGGCTTTTACGCAGAAAGGCCACATATATGTGGCCCAAACCTAGGGCCCAAACCTAGACAATTTTGTGCTGAGAGCGCATGCCGTGCGCACTCCCAGCACAGTTACAGGTGGGAACCGGTAAGCTCCAGATGTCTATTTGCGATTAGGAGCTTTCATCTGGCGACTCGCCCATCTTTCTTCAAGTACCTCCTTATTGTGCATCTTGAAACAGCCACACCACATGTTTTCAGAGAGTCCTGTATTTCATCTGAAGTTATTTGTGGGTTTTTCTTTGCATCCTGAACAATTTTCTTGGCAGTAGTTGGACTACCTGACCGTGGTTTGGTTTCAACAGAACCCCTCATTTTCCACTTCTTGATTAGAGTTTGAACACTACTGATTAGCATTATCAATTCCTTGGATATCTTTTTATATCCCTTTTCTGTTTTATACAGTTCAACTCCCTTTTCCCACAGATACTTTGACAATTCTTTTGCTTTCCCCATGACTCAGAATCCAGAAACGTCAGTGCAGCACTGGATGAAAGATGCAAGGGTCTGTCGGGAGTCCAGAAACTCATTGACCTTTTATACATACACACTAATTACAATCAAACAGATCACAGGTGAGGATGGATACCTTTAACCACTTCAGCCCCGGAAGGATTTACCCCCTTCCTGACCAGAGCACTTTTTACATTTTGGCACTGCGTCGCTTTAACTGCTAATTGCGCGGCCCTTTGCGTCCTTTTCTTCCCACAAATAGTGCTTTCTTTTTATGGTATTTGATCACCTCTGCCGTTTTTATTTTTTGCGCTATAAACGGAAAAAGACCGAAAATTTTGAAAAAAAATGATATTTTCTACTTTTTGTTATAAAAAAAATCCAATAAACTCAATTTTAGTCATACATTTAGGCCAAAATGTATTCGGCCACATGTCTTTGGTAAAAAAAATGTCAATAAGTGTATATTTATTGGTTTGCGCAAAAGTTATAGCGCCTACAAACTAGGGTACATTTTCTGGAATTTACACAGCCTTTAATTTATGACTGCCTATGTCATTTCTTGAGGTGCTAAAATGGCAGGGCAGTACAACCCCCCCCCCCCCAAATGACCCCATTTTGGAAAGTAGACACCCCAAGGAAATTGCTGAGAGGCATGTTGAGCCCATTGAATATTAATTTTTTTTGTCCCAAGTGATTGAATAATGACAAAAAAAAAATGCCATGGGCATATGTGGAATTGCACTCCAAAATACATTCAAATGCTTCTCCTGAGTATGGGGATACCACATGTGTGGGACTTTTTGGGAGCCTAGCCGCGTACGGGGCCCCGAAAACCAATCACCGCCTTCAGGATTTCTAAGGGTGTAAATTTTTGATTTCACTCCTCACTACCTATCACAGTTTTGAAGGCCATAAAATGCCCAGATGGCACAAAACCCCCCCAAATTACCCCATTTTGGAAATAAGACACCCCAAGCTATTTGCTGAGGGGCATGTTGAGTCCATGGAATATTTTATATTTTGACACAAGTTGCGGGAAAGTGACAATTTTTTTTTTTTCACACAAAGTTGTCACTAAATGATATATTGCTCACACAGGCCATAGGGATATGTGGAATTGCACCCCAAAATACATTTAGCTGCTTCTCCTGAGTATGGGGATACCACATGTGTGGGACTTTTTGGGAGCCTAGCTGCGTACGGGGCTCCGAAAACCAATCACCGCCTTCAGGATTTCTAAGGGCGTAAATTTTTGATTTCACTCTTCACTGCCTATCACAGTTTCGGAGGCCATGGAATGCCCAGGTGGCAAAACCCCCCAAAATGACCCCATTTTGGAAAGTAGACACCCCAAGGTTTGCTGAGAGGCATGGTGAGTATTTTGCAGCTCTCGTTTGTTTTTGAAAATAAAGAAAGACAAGAAAAAAAAAATGTTTTTCTTTTCTCAATTTTCAAAACTTTGTGACAAAAAGTTAGGTCTGCAAAATTCTCACTATACCTCTGAGCAAATAGCTTGGGGTGTCTACTTTCCAAAATAGGCTCATTTGGGGGGGGGGGGGGGGGTTGGGTTGTGCCACCTGGGCATTCCATGGCCTCCGAAACTGTGATTGGCAGTGAAGAGTGAAATCAAAAATTTACGCCCTTAGAAAGTCTGAAGGCGGTGCTTGGTTTTTGGGGTCCCGTACGCGGCTAGGCTCCCAAAAAGTCTCACACATGTGGCATCCCCATACTCAGGAGAAGCAACAGAATGTATTTTGGAGTGTAATTTCACATATTTCCATGGCATGTTTGAGCAATATATCATTTAGTGACAACTTTGTGCAAAAAAAAAAAAAATTGTCTTTTTCCCGCAACTTGTGTCACAATATAAAATATTCCATGGACTCGACATGCCTCTCAGCAAATAGCTTGGGGTGTCTACTTTCCAAAATGGGGTCATTTGGGGGGGGGGGGGGGTTTGAACTGTCCTGGCATTTTATGCACAACATTTAAAAGCTTATGTCACACATCACCCACTCTTCTAACCACTTGAAGACAAAGCCCTTTCTGACACTTTTTGCTTACATGAAAACATTTTTTTTTTTTTTTGCAAGAAAATTACTTTGAACCCACAAACATTATAAATTTTTTAAAAGCAAATGCCCTACAGAATAACATGGTGGGTGTTTAAATTTTTTTTTTTTCACACAGTATTTGTGCAGCGATTTTTCAAACGCACTTTTTTGGGAAAAAACACACTTTTTAAAATTTTAATGCACTAAAACACACTATATTGCCCAAATGTTTTATGAAATAAAAAAAGATGATCTTAGGCCAAGTACATGGATACCAAACATGACATGCTTTAAAACTGCGCACAAACGTGCAGTGGCGACAAACTAAATACATTTTTAAAAGCCTTTAAAAGCCTTTACAGGTTACCACTTTATATTTACAGAGGAGGTCTACTGCTAAAATTACTGCCGCTTGCGTTCGCCTTTGCGCGAGAGCAGGAGGGGACAGGGGTGTTTTTTTTTTCTTTATTATTTTTTTGCTTTTTTATCTTATTTTTAAACTGTTCCTTTCATTTTTTTTTTTATTTTTTATCATTTTTAGTGTTAACTCAGGGAATGTAAATATCCCCTTTGATAGCAATAGGTAGTGGCAGGTACGCTTTTTTGAAAAAATTGGGGTCTGTTAGACCCTAGATCTCTCCTCTGCCCTCAAAGCATCTGACCACACCAAGATCAGTGTGATAAAATGCTTTCCCAATTTCCCAATGACGCTGTTTACATCTGGCGAAAGTCATGAAATGCTCGTAGCTTCCGGTTTCTTAGGCCATAGAGATGTTTGGAGCCACTCTGGTCTCTGATCAGCTCTATGGTCAGCTGGCTGAATCACCGGCTGCATTCTCAGGTTCCCTGTTGGGACAGGAGAGCCAGAGAAAAACATGGAAGACGGTGGGGGGGGGGGGCATTCCCTCCCACGGCTTGTAAAAGCAGTCTAGAGGCTAATTAGCCGCTAGGATTGCTTTTACATGAAAGCCAACCGCTGGCTGAAAAGAACGATACCAAGATGATACCTAAACCTGCAGGCATCATTCTGGTATAACCACTCAAAGTCCAGCAACATACCAGTAAGTTGCTGGTCCTTGATGGGCATATATTGTAATCTTTTTTTTCATGCAGTCTGTGGGCTGAACGAAAAAAAGAGATTGATCGGTGGGTATGCCCACCATTAGAATACCTCCCTTCATCCACCCACTTCTAATGATGGGCATACATGCACCATTTATATATGCCGAAGCATGGGGGCATCCTCCCGCAAAAAGTAGGAGCAAATCGCTCCTCCACCCACTGCTGCCCCCATGCTTCGGCATATATCACCTGTAACTTTTATAACTGTAACCGGTTCCAGGTTCGGGTCTCTCAAAATGCGATGGCATCTTGGGAGACCCTGTGAAAGTGTGTCCTAGTCTGTACAATGCTGTACCCTACGCTAATACTCAACTAGTGAATGGTAGCGTTCAAAACATTCACCAATGCAAAGACCAGGATTGTCAGGACAGGAGGGACAATAATAGCGGGTGTCACGCCTATATCCACGCTTGTTGCAGACACAACATCTTTTTTGGGGGGGTTTGTTGGGTAGGGGTACTCGGGAGGACATAAAGAAAATGCCTCTCATGCAGCCAACTGCATTTGGTTGGGGATGTGAATGGGGGAAGTACGGGCGCTGCAGAAGTGGTGGGTTCCCAATTAGGATTGGCGAATGCAGCAGGAAGGGCACTATGGGCACGACGGGCCTGTGTTTGTCTTTTTCTTGGTGGCAGCGGGACACTACTTGTGCTTGCCACCTCACCAGCTTGAACTGCACTTATGGGACTCGCCACGTCACCAAGTGTTACTGCAGTGCTGGTTTGACTACGACCGGGGTGTACTAGGCCGCTGGTGCTTGCCAGTTCACCAAAACGCTACCAAACTGTTAGCGATCGCAGGGATCAGGCCTGACTCTGCGAACACTGCAGTTATGCGTTTAGTGTTTTGTAAGTGACAGTGATCGATCGATACTGCACTTGGGTGGGCTGGGCTGGGCAGAGGGGCAAAACGCAGGTGCTAGCAGTTATCTGGGCTAATCCCGCTAACACTGCGTTTTTGGGAACCCTAAACTGCTGGGGACGCAAGTATAGATCTGATCGGATCAGATATTGATCCGTTCAGATACTATACCACTAAGGGAGGTGTACGGTGCGTGCGTGGGTGTTAGCGGTACTGGCACTAACCTGACGCTGCCTGGGGTTGGTGCTTGTCAGTTCACCAAAACGCAACCAAAAAAACTGTTAGCGATCGCAGGGATCAGGCCTGACTCTGCGAACGCTGCAGTTATGTGTTTAGTGTTTTGTAAGTGACAGTGATCGAACAATACTGCACTTGGGTGGGCTGGGCTGGGCGAAGGGGCAAAACGCAGGTGCTAGCAGGTATCTGGGCTGATCCCGCTAACACTGCGTTTTTGGGAACCCTAAACTGCTGAGGACACTAGTATAGATCTGATCGGATCAGATATTGATCCGATCAGATACTATACCACTAAGGGAGGCGTATGCTGCGTGCGTGGGTGTTAGCGGTACTGGCGCTAACCTGACGCTGCCTGGGGCGACACAAATCACCGCCGGGCGATCAGGGGGCTAAACCTTTATTCGGTAATAAACGGCGGGTGCCCTGACACTATAAAAAATAAACTAACTAACCAGCGTCACCCATAACAGTTATACGGTGATCAGTGGTGAAAGGGTTAACTAGGGGGCAATCAAGGGGTTAAAATCTTTATTAGGTAGTATATGGGGGTCCCTGACGCTATAAAACGCTGACGGCGAACCTTTATATTTACCTCCCTAACTAACGTCACCAGTGACACTAATACAACGATCAGAAAAATGATCGCTTAGTGACACTGATGACGGGGGGTGATCAAGGGGTTAAAACTTTATTAGGGGGGGTTAGGGGGGTACCCTAGACCTAAAGGGGGCTAACACTAACTGCCCTACCACACTAACTGTCACAAACTGACACCAATGCAGTAATCAGTGTGACGGGGGGGAGGGGTGATTGGGGGGTGATCAGGGGGTGATCGGGGGGTGATGGGGGGTGTAATGTATGCCTGGCATGTTCTACTGTGTGTGTTGTGCACTCACATCGATGTCTTCTCTCTTCGGCGCCGGAACGGAAAATACCGAGCCGAGGAGCGATGACATCAGTTCCTCTGCCTGTGTTTACTATACAGAGGCAGAGGAAGATTCTCATTGGCTGGGAGCGATCGCGAGGGGGGGGGGGCCCACGAATGGATGGCCTCCCCCTCACGTCTGATCGCTCCTGGACAGAAGCCGACCGCCTCGGGCACCCGTGCCATTGTGCCGACGTACGTACACACCCCCTGTGTTCATTCATGACTGAAGCATAGTAAACATTTTACTATGCTTCAGTTTTGTGGATGAACAAGGAGCCGCTCAGCCCAGAGCACTTCCCCTTCATTCAGCGGAGGCTGTAGATAAAGGAATTGGGTAATCTCTGCCCTCAGTCCCTTTCTCTATCTCAAATGTGAAACGTCAGGTGTTTAGACCCCTGATATTTCATTAAAGCCTCCCAACAGGGCTGTTAAAAATGTTTAAAAAAATAAATACATTTTGAAGAAATTAATAATTAAGAATTTTCTCACACTTTGGTTTCTGAAGGGCGATTGGCATTCGGATTGCTCTTCAGAGAGTATTTAACAGACAGTAAGGGGACATTGTGTCGCCTCCTCACCATCTGCTTTAACCGATTCAACCCCACACTAGCATGCCGCAACCATGTGCATTGCACGCGGTTGTGGGGCGCTTGCAGAGCAATGAATGGACCATGTTCAGCAGAGGGTATAATTGATGCCGCAGCTGTGAAGCAAAGCATGGCGGCCGCAGTATGTGTACACCCCCAGGTGCAGCCTCTGTAGCTAAAGAGGGGTTTGCGGCTGAGGCAACCAGGGGATGCCAAATTGTCCCCTCCCGACCATCATAATCTAACCACAACCACTGTTAAACCATAGCCACTTTTTACCACGGCCACAGGTCACTCTTCCCCTAAATGGGTCTCTTTCTCAGCGTCAGAATTTGGGAGGTATAATACATATAATATTTGATCCACCAAAACCTCATACCACACTTGAACTGCAGATTACATGAAGCTTACATAACTGTGTCCCTTACATGAGATAACTGTGATAAACAATTATCTCCTAATATTTATTATTAGTAGTACAAATCCGCACATTTAAAAGTAAAAATGTTTACGGCATTGCCTGTAAAAATGAACATAGGGAAAATACCTCATTCATCAAAATTGATGACAGATCTGCACATCCCCAGCCTTCACTGCAGACAAGGAATGCAGCTTCCATGATTCTCAAAAATTTACAAACAGGGAAAAACTCTCCTGCTCTGTGTAAAAGCGCCATCTAGTGGTTTCTAAAGAAGTGATAAATTTGATCTCTAATTCCTTAAACCCGTTAATGATATTTGCACTAGTTTTTATTCTGTAGATTTGCAAAGTTCTAATACGAATTGGTATTACAGGTTTAGCCTATAACTATACAGGTGCATCTCAAAATTAGAATATCACCAAAAAGTTAATTTATTTCTATAGTTCAATTCAAAAAGTGAAACTCATATATTTTATATAGATGCATTACCAGCGCTGTGTCTTGGCCTAGGCTGACAAGGCACAGGCCTCGGGTGGCACTTTGCGGAAAAAAAAAAAGCCGCCCCCCCTTGCACGAAAAAAAGCCCCCCACCTCCTCCTGAGTCCTGACACCTGCACAAATACAGTCCCCCATAAAGTGGCTTAAAGTGACTGGCAGGGGCGGTCTCAGCTCACCTCGGCTCGGCTGGGCAGGTTTGGCTGGGCTCAGGTGGGGGGGCGCTCTCCTCTTACCTCTGCTGGGCATGGGTTCGGTTGGGCTCAGGCGGGGCGGTCTCAGTTCACCTCGGCGGGTTTGGCTGGGCGAGGGCGGGGGGGGGGGGGCGAAGGGTCTTGACTCACCTCAGCTTGGCTATGCTCGGGCAGGGGGGGGGGGGGGGGCGGTCTCGGCTGGGTTCGGGCGAGTGGCACGGTCGCAATGATAACTGGCAAATTTATTAGAAGAAGGACGATCTCCTGTATCATGTCCACAGCCTCTGATCATGTCCGCAGACTCTGATCATGTCCACAGCCTCTGATCATGATCATGTCCACAGCCTCTGATCATGTCTGCAGTCTCTGATCATGTCTGCAGTCTCTAACCATCTCCTGTATCATGTCCGCAGCCTCTGATCATGTCCGCAGCCTCTGATCATGTCCACAGTCTCTGATCATGTCGGCAGCCTCTGATTATGTCCGCAGCCTCTAACCATCTCCCGTATCATGTCGTTAGCCTCTGATCATGTCTGCAGTCTCTGACCATGTCCACAGTCTCTAACCATCTCCTGTATCATGTCCGCAGCCTCTGATCATGCCTGCAGTCTCTGATCATGTCCACAGTCTCTGATCATCTCCTGTATCATGTCTGCAGCCTCTGATCATGTCTGCAGTCTCTGATCATGCCCAGTCTCTAACCATCTCCTGTATCATTTTCGCAGTCTTTGACTGTCTATACACTAGAAAACACTCTACAGAGTCCTACAAGTTCAGAGGCTAATGCCCCGTACACACGGTCGGACATTGATCGGACATTCCGACAACAAAATCCTAGGATTTTTTCCGACGGATGTTGGCTCAAACTTTTCTTGCATACACACGGTTGTTGTCGGAAAATCCGATCATTCTGAATGCAGTGACGTAAAACACGTACGTCGGGACTATAAACGGGGCAGTAGCCAATAGCTTTCATCTCTTAATTTACGCTGAGCATGCGTGGCACTTTGTGCGTCGGATTTGTGTACACACGATTGGAAATTCCGACAACGGATTTTGTTGTCGGAAAATTCTATAGCCTGCTCTCAAACTTTTTGTGTCGGAAAATCCGATGGAAAATGTGTGATGGAGCCTACACACGGCCGGAATTTCGGACAACAAGGTCCTATCACACATTTTCCGTCGGAAAATCCGACCGTGTGTGCGGGGCATAAGTCCCTATATTTTGGTGGAAGAGTCAAAAAAACACCACTCTATCCACATTATTTAGAGTGGTGTTTTTTCTCTAACCATCTCCTGTACATGTCTGCAATCTCTGACCATCTCTTATATCATGTCTGCAGTCTGTGACCATCTCCTGTAGTATGTCTGCAGTTTCTGACCATCTCCTGTAGAATGTCCGCAGTCTATGACCATCTCCTGTATCATGTCCCCAGTCTCTGAATATTTCATATATCATGTCTGCAGTCTCTGACCATCTCTTGTATCATGTCTGCAATTTCTGATCATGTCTGCAGTCTCTGACCCTCTGACCATCTCTTGTATCATGTCTGCAGTCTCTGGTCATCTCTTATATCATGTCTGCAGTCTCTGGTCATCTCTTATATCATGCCTGCAGTCTCTGACAATCTCTTGTATCATGTCTGCAGTTTCTGACCATCTCCTGTATCAAGTCTACAATCTCTGACCATCTCCTGTATCATGTCTACAGTCTCTAACCATCTCCTTTATCATGTCTGCAGTCTCTGACCATCTCCTGTAATATATCTGCAATCTCTGACCAACAATAAAAGAGAAAAACTGCGCTAAAAAATATGATTGAAAAACAACCTAGTGAAAACAATATGTAGATAAATTAAATCAATATAGTGAATAAAGCTATGTGAATATGTGACCAAAAAAAATCATCCATGGAGACAGAAAAGTCCAAACACAGAAGCTAAAATCCCTCAGTTAATCCCAGTGAAGGCTATGTAGGAAACATTGGATGAAAAACCACCACTCATTGTGATCCACCACCACATAGATGTCGCGCTTACCAGAAGGCAAGCTTGATAAACCTGTATGTAAACTGGACATCCGGACGCCAAACCAGTGGCGCTGCTTCTCTGTACTCAGCGTCAGATCGGAAGTACAGCAGGTATACGGACCATACACCAACTCAGGCTCAGGATCAAGGAGGTAAAAGAAAAACAGCCATAGTGTGAATCCGCATAACAAGTTTATTATGTAAAAAAGAATTGCAATTACAAGAATAGGCAGTATAAAGCATCCATAAAAACAGTTAGCCGGCCGGCGTTGCATACACCTGCTCACATCAGGGTCGCGATGACGTCAGCGCGTCAACCTCCCTTTTGACGCGCTGACGTCATTGCGACCCTGATGTGAGCGAGTGTATGCAACGCCGCTGGTGAACTGTTTTTTTGGATGCTTTAGGGAGGTTGACGCGCTGACGTCATCGCGCCAATGTTTCCTACATAGCCTTCACTGGGATTAACTGAGGGATTTTCGCTTCTGTGTTTGGACTTTTCTGTCTCCATGGATGATTTTTTTTGGTCACATATTCACATACTTTTATTCACTATATTGATTTAATTTATCTACATATTGTTTTCACTGGGTTGTTTTTCAATCATATTTATTAGCGCAGTTTTTCTTTTTTATTGTTGTTTTTTGTGTATATCTCACAATTTAGCTGCTGCTGGTAGGGATTTTGTAGCACGGTATTTTTTCTATTTCTATAGTCTCTGACCAACGCCTGAGGTGGAGCTCTACCAGGAAGAGGTGGAGCCTAAAGAGGAAGAGGTGGAGTTTACAGATGTAGGGGTGGATCATAAATAGGGAGGGGTCGGGTGAATTTAGATGGGGGGCGTCCAATTTTAGTCTTGCCTAGGGTAGCACAAAACCAAAATACACCACTGTGCGTTACACACAGAGTGGTATATTTCAAGCATTTCTTTCTTTTAATTGTAATGATTATGGCTTAAATTAGAATATTACATACAGTGCCTTGAAAAAGTAGTTATACGCCTTGAAATTTTCTACATTTTGTCATGTTACAGCCAAAAATATAAATGTATTTTATGTGATAGATCAACACAAAGTGGCGCATAATTGTAAAGTGGAAGGAAAATGATAAATGGTTTTAAAAACATTTTTAAAAATAAATATCCAAAAATGATGGTGTACAGTACATTTGTATTCAGTCCCTTTTACTCTGATACCCCTAACTAAAATCTAGTGGAAGCAATTGACTTCAGAAGTCACCTAATTAGTAAAAAAAGTCCACCTGTGGGTAATTTAATCTCAGTATAAATACAGCCATTCTCTGAAGCCCTCAGAAGTTTGTTAGAGAACCTTAGGCTCGGTTCACACAGGGGCAACCCGACTTACAGCATGACTTTGCAAGGCGATTTCGAGGCGACTTCAGCACGACTTTGCGCAACTTACAACGTGACTTAAAGTTGCCTCCAGGACAGGCGATTTTGGCTGTGGCCAATCACAGAATAATCAGCTCTGTGGTAGGGAGGGGGTTGCCTGGGTAAACGTGGGAAATACCTGTGTAAATTATTTTCTTTTTCCTGTAAAGTTGCTTCAATATAGATGGAGATCCGACTTGGTGGCAACTTCCATTGATATCTATAGGTACAAGTTGCCTAGAAGTTGCCTTGAAGTAGTACAGGAACCTTTTCTGAAGTCGCAACAACTTCAGTAGTGTACATTAAGATGGCTCTCATTCATTTCAATGGAATTTCTTATGTCCAGGGACTTGGGGCAACTTGAGGTCTGACAAGTCGGATCCCAAGTCGTTGTAGTGTGAACCGGCACTAAGTGAACATAAAGCATCATGAAGGCCAAGGAACACACCAGACAGGTAAGGAATAAAGTTGTGGAGAAGTTTAAAGCAGGGTTGGGTTATAAAAAAATATCCCAAGCTTTGAACATCTGGCAGAGCACTGTTCAATTCAACATCTAAAAATGGAAAGAGTATGGCACAACTGCAAACCTACCAAGACATGGCCATCCACCTAAACTGACAGGCCGGGCAAGGAGAGCATTAATCAGAGAAGCAGCCAAGAGGCCCATGGTAACTCTAGTGGAGCTGCAGAGATCCACAGCTCAGGTGGGAGAATTTGTCCACACGACAACTATTAGTCATGCACTCCACAAATCTGGCATTTATGAAAGAGTGGCAAGAAGAAAGCCATTGTTAAAAGAATAGTTAATGGGGGTATGGCGCTCCCTTGTGGGCTGTACAAAATTCAATGACATAAACAGTGACTATATAAAATAAATAAATAGTGATCCAAACCCAAACGATGAGAACTGTGAAATCCTTAGTGGGTGAAACTCATATTAGATCATAAAAAATTTTTTGTGGAAGTATACGTATACGTGTTGGCAAACCTTAGTTTTAAAAAAGAAAACTACTAAAGTGCTGCTGCTATGTAGCTAATTAAAAATACCAACTTCTATATATACAAAATTCGTGGCATGTGTATGTAAACCAGTGCAAGAATGAGCATATGACAGTGCAATGTATGTAATATGACAGTGCAATACTGCACCTACATATATATTTGACCGTACACTCCTACTTATAAATCTGCAATACAGTGCAGTATAGTGCAATCAAGTCCAACAAGACTCTAAATGACCAGTGCAAAAACAAGTGTATAACAATGCAGTATGTGTGTGTAATATGACAGTGCAATCCCACACATACGTGTATATGTAACCAACAATCCAACTTATAAATGTTCAATAAAGTGCAATATGTGCAATCAAGTCCAGCAAGACTCTAGATGACATCAAAATTTCAAATTAGGCAAAAAAGAGAGAGAAAGAGTCTGTCTCAAATAGTGCATTCCAATTTTGAATGGCAGCAAAAAAGTTCCAACAGCTTAGTGACTTTTGGTGCCCACAGAGGTAGATCCGTGACTTCTGTGCTCCCCTTTGGCTCCCCACTCACCAGCTTCCACTACCCCTGCAGGGGTGATAGACAATCTAGGATCCCAGAACCGTCCTCTTATTCGGTATCCCGTGGTGCTGCGGTGGAATGGCCTCTCTCCCAGGAGTTCCGGATTACCATTTCATACGATATCCCGGATGGGGATCAGCAACTAAGCCCTCAAGGAAAGAGATGCCACCTCATAGTGTAGTATGATAAAAAATCTTTAATACCATAAAACCATAAAAACTCCCCTCTCGGGGAAAAACACACAGCGTACTACACTATGGGTGAAGCCGAGAGCCAGGAAGTATGTCCCGCAGCGTGCGGCGTGCGGTTCAGCTGCGTTCCAGGCTCTCTCGCTCCGTACCCGGAAATGACGTAAGTGCGTAGCCCCGCCTTACGCGTTTCGTCATCGACGTTTTCAAAGGCGGCCTTGCAAAAGTATTCACCCCCTTGGCATTTTTCATGTTTTGTCGCATCACAACCTGGAATTAACATGGATTGTTTGAGGATTTGCATCATTTAATTTACAGAGCATGCCCACAACTTTGAAGATGCCTTTTTAAAAAAAATGTATTGTGAAGCAAACAACAAATAGGACAAAATAACAGAAAAAGTCAATGTGTATAACTATTCACCCCCCCCCCAAAGTCAATACTTTGTAGAGCCACCTTTTGCGGCTATCACAGCTCCAAGATGCTTTGGATAAGTCTCTATGAGCTTGCCACATCTTACCACTGGGATTTTTGCCTATTCCTCCTTGCAAAACTGCTCCAGCTCCTTCGAGTTAGATGGTTTGCGCTTGTAAACAGCAATCTTTATGTCTGAGCACAGATTTTCTATTGGATTGAGGTCTGGGCTTTGACTAGGCCATTCCAACACATTTACATGTTTCCCCTTAAACCACTCAAGTGTTGCTTTAGCAGTGTGTTTGGGGTCAGTGTCCTTTTGGAAGGTGAACCTCAGTCCTAGCCTCAAATAACACACTGAGTGGTACAGGTTTTGCTCAAGAATATCCCTGTATTTAGCACCATCCATCTGTCCCTTAACCCTGACCTGTTTCCCAGTCCCGACTGCTGAAAAACATCCCCACAGCATGATGCTGCCACCACCATGTTTCACTGTGGGGATGGTGTTCTTTGGGTGATATGATGTGTTTGGTTTGCGCCAGACATAGCATTTTCTTTGATGGCCAAAAAGTTCAATTTAGGTTCTTCAGACCAGAGCACCTTCCTTCATACATTTTGGGAGCCTCCCACATGCCTTTTCGCAAACTTAAAATGTGCCATTTTGTTTTTTGCTGAAAGTAATGGCTTTCTTCTGGCCACTCTGCTACAAAGCCCAACTCTATGGAGCATACGGCTTACTGTCGTCCTATGTACAGATAAGATACTCCAGTCTCTGCTGTGGAACTCTGCAACTCTTCCAGGGTTACCTTAGGTCTCTGTGCTGCCTCTCTGATTAATGCCCTCCTTGCCCGGTCCATGAGTTTTGGTGTGCGGCTGTCTCTTGGCAGGTTTGCTGTTGTGCCATGTTCTTTCCATTTGGTTATGATAGATTTAATGGTGCTCCTAGGGATCATCAATGATTTGGATATTTTTTTATAACCTACCCTGACTTGTACAACATTGTACAACAACAACATTGTCCCTTACTTGTTTGGAGAGTTCCTTGGTCTTCATGGCAGTGTTTGGTTAGTGGTGCCTCTTGCTTAGGTGTTGCAGCCTCTGGGGCTTTTCAAAAAGGTGTGTATATGTAATGACAGATCATGTGACACTTAGATTGCACACAGGTGGACATCATTTCACTAATTTTTTTACTTCTGAAGGTATTTGGTTGCACCAGAGCTTTTTATGGGCTTCATAACAAAGGGGGGGAATACATACGCACATGCCAATTATCATTTTTTTATTTCTGAAAAATAGTTTTATGTATATATTTTTCTAATTTTACTTCACCAACTTAGACTATTGTGTTCTGATCCATCACATATAATTCAGATTAAAAAAACATTGAACTAAAGGCTGTAATGTAACAAAATAGGTAAAAAGCCAAGGGGGTGAATTCTTTTGCAAGGCACTGTACAGCCAGAGCTACAATGGAATGGTTTAGATCAAAGCATATTCATGTGTTAGAATGGCCCAGTCAAAGTCCAGACCTAAATCCATTTGAGAATCTGTGGCAAGGCTTGAAAATTGCTGTTCACAGACGCTCTCCATCCAATCTGACAGAAGAAGAATGGGCAAAAATTTCACTCTCTAGATGTGCAAAGCTGGTAGAGCCATACCCAAAAATACTTGCATATCATTTATCATTTTCCTTCCACTTTACAATTATGTGCCACTTTGTGTTGGTCTATCACATAATCCCAATAAAATACATTTACATTTTTTGATTATAACATGACAAAATGTGGAAAATTTCAAGGGATATGAATACCTTTTCAAGTTACTGTGTATAGAGAGAGAGAGAGAGAGAGAGAGAGAGAGAGAGAGAGAGAGAGACCAAGCCTGATTTAAACCAGTGAAGCCTGCACTCTCATCATGATTGTGATATTGTGTTTTTAACACGTGCTCAAGCTCCTTTTGTCTGTCCTGCTCTGCTATCTGGATTCTCTCGTTGACGACCTTGGATTGGATATTGACTATTCTCTGAACTCTGCCTGCCTTTGAGTAAAGATCAGATTTAACCCTGACTATTATGAACCTTGTGTGCCTTGTACCTGGACTGTCATTGAGCCACTCTGCCTATCTGCCAACTGCAAGTACCTGTTTGCTTTGCTTAGTTTGCGCCTGCCCCAGCATGGTGGCCAGACACTATAGCATTGTGTATGAGTCCTGGCAGCAACTGAGTACTGGTAGGCCTGCTTGCCTTATGGGAAGCTAGCTATATTGTGTCTGACTACCTGCATTAAGGGTAAGCGTGACACCTTGGTATTTTTAACCAACTTTCCCTGATCATCCTTTATGGGGCCAATATGCTCTGACCTTGCTTTCTTACTATTAATCTATTTAAAAATTTAGGAGGGAATTTTTTTACTCTCCTCTGCTATGTGGCTCTCATGGTCTGTTTGAGCTGCCCTGATTGCGCTCTTACATTTCCTATTGTATTCTTTGTAGTGTTAGAATGTTGATGATGAGCCCTCGAGGTTAATATTTTTTAAAGGACATTTTTTTTCTCTTTGATTTGCCTTTTTATGCTACAGTTTAGCCACCCAGGTTTAACCTTAGCTCTTTTATAATTGTTGGAATACACTGGCTAATGCCATTATTTATTATGTTCTTAAAGTACACCTATTTTTCCTCTATGCTTATTGTTTCTAGAATGTGATCCTATTTGATATCTTTCAGTATGCAGCGCAGTTTAGAAAGGTTGGCTGTTTTGAAATTTAGTGTTCCTGCACTATACTCATGCCTTCTTTTCTGATTTATGTTGAATGTGATCACTCTGTGATCGCTATTTTCTAAGTTATCTCTAATTTCCACATCTGCAATGAGATCTTTGTTATTTGTGATTAGTAGATCTAGGGAGCATTATTTTTGTTGGGGCACCCACTAATTGACACGAGTTCAGGAGACAACCAGAAAAGTCTCCGGTACAGAAGTCTCTTAACCCCTCTGTCTTGCCTTACAGTGGGGACACAAAGGTGCTTCCAAAGTTTGCTTGTCTGAAGGCAATCGTTAATTGGCACCTTTTGGGGGGGGAGGGTACCTGTTTTTAACAAGTACCCTGTCCCCACTTCCGTCGGACATCGCCGTGGCGAGGTACGTCAGAAGTCTGGCCCCCTCCTTCTCCCCCTGCTGTCTGCTGACTACGTTTGAGGTGCCATTAACAGTTAAAGCAGTAGTAAAGCCCACTTTGTTATTTTTACCTACAGGTAAGCCTATAATAAAGCTTACCTGTAGGTAAAATGTATATCTCCTAAACGTCTACCGTTTAGGAGATATTCACCCTGGATGTAGCCGCTGATGTCACCGACACATGCGTCCGGCATACCGTGCTGGACCTTCTCGCTAGGCACGCGCAGGAATGACATCATCATGGCTCTGGCCATTCGCTCTAAGCCCGCGAACACGGAAAAAAGGCCAGGGGAAGATGTCAGCTCTTTCAGTGGTGACAGCATGCTGCTGGAAGTGCTTCATTCTAAGGTATTTCATAATATGCTGTTATGCAATGCGTACTAACATATTATGCCATTGTCTTACAAGTGTTTTTTTTTTTTTATCCTGCTGCGGTTTACTACCTCTTTAATGGGGCTACAAGTGCAGTGAACATTTTTGCCACACGTTTCCGCATCACGTGGCAAAAAAATGGTTTCCTTTGCACTTTATCATACTTTCCGGACATGCCAACAAATGTATCCATGGTCGGTGTCGTCTTCTTCAAGGTAGGGCACAGCCCTGTCCCCACCACCACTAAATCACAAAGATGTGAAATTGTAAAGAAAGGTCTGATGATCTGAAGCACTTCTTTAGCACACCTCCCAACATTTTGAGATGGAAATGAGGGACACCTACTAACAAATGTATGCATACTTACCAACTGTCCCAAATTTCCCGGAAAATTCCCCGGATTTAGACTCTTTTCCTGATTTCATTAATTTCCGGGAAATGTCCAGAGAAATCCACTTTTTCCTGATTCTTTCCCGCCACCGCCGCTAGAGGTCCGTGGCTGGTGGAGACATTTTTGAGAAGACCAGAAGTGGAGTGGCTTCAATAGAAACCGAGCTGCTGCGGCGCCGCCCACCCCCCGCGCTCCGCTCACCCTCTGCCTCGCTCCGCCCATCCCTGCTCCACCCCACTCCTCCCCGCTGCCAGTCTGTTATGGAAAGGGGCGGGGGTGGGCGGTGGTTCTATTGTAACCACGCGGCCGGCGGAGACATTATGTTGTTCCCCCTTGGCCTTCTGTATTGGCGGTGGATTCACCGCTGGGGACTCCTGATGTGAGGGGGGCTCCGCTGGGGACTACTGATGTGAGGGGGGCTCCTGATGTGAGGAGGGGCTCCGCTGGGGACTCCTGGTGTGAGGGGGGGCTCCGCTGGGGACTCCTGATGTGAGGAGGGGCTCCGCTGGGGACTCCTGATGTGAGGGGGGCTCCGTTGGGGACTCCTGATGTGTGGGGGGCTCCACTGAGGACTCCTGATGTGAGGGGGGCTACGCTGGAGACACCTGATGTGAGGGGGGGCTCCACAGGGGACACCTGATGTAAAGGGGGGCTCCGCTGGGGACTCCTGATGTGAGGGGGCCTCCGCTGGGGACTCCTGATGTGAGGGGGGCTCCGCTGGGGACATCTGATGTGAGGGGGGCTCCCCTGGGGACACCTGATGTAAGGGGGGCTCCGCTGGGGACATCTGATGTAAGGGGGGGCTCCGCTGGGGACACCTGATGTAAGGGGGGCTCCGCTGGGGACACCTGATGTAAGGGGGGCTCTGCTGGAGACACCTGGTGTAAGGGGGGCTCCGCTGGGGACACCTGAAGTAAGGGGGGCTCCGCTGGGGACATCTGATGTAAGGGGGGGCTCAGCTGGGGACTCCTGATGTGAGGGGGCTCCACTGGGGACATCTGATGTAAAGGGGGACTCCGCTGGGGACACCTAATGTAAGGGAGGCTCCGCTGGGGACACCTGATGTAAGGGGGGCTCCGCTGGGGACACCTGATGTAAGGGGGGCTCCGCTGGGGACACCTGATTTAAGGGAGACTCCGCTGGGGACACCTGATGTAAGGGGGGGGCTCCGCTGGGGACCCCTGATGTAAGGGGGGCTCCGCTGGGGACATCTGATGTAAGGGGGGCACAGCTGGAGACATCTAATGTAAGGGGGGGCTCCACTGGGGACACCTGATGTGAGGGGGGGCTCCGCTGGGGACTCCTGGTGTGAGGGGAGGCTCCACTGAGGACTCCTGATGTGAGAAGGGGCTCCGCTGGGGACTCCTGGTGTGAGGGGGACTCCGCTGGGGACTCCTGGTGTGAGGGGGGCTCCTCTGGGGACTCCTGATGTGAGGGGGGGCTCTGCTGGGGACTCCTGGTGTGAGGGGGGCTCCACTGGGGACTCCTGATGTGAGGGAGGGCTCCGCTGGGGACTCCTGGTGTGAGGGGGGCTCCGCTGGGGACTCCTGATGTGAGGGGGGCTCCTGATGTGAGGGGGGCTCCGCTGGGGACTCCTGATGTAAGGGGGGCTCCGCTGGGGACTCAAGATGTGAGGGGGGCTCCGCTGAGGACTCCTGATGGGGGGCTCCGCTGGGGACACCTGATGTGAAGGGGGGCTACGCTGGGGACTCCTGATGTGAGGGGGGCTCCGCTGGGGACTCCTGATGTGAGGGGGGCTTTGCTGGGGACTCCTGATGTGAGGGGGCTCCGCTGGGGACTCCTGATGTGAGGGGGGCTCCGCTGGGGACTCCTGATGTGAGGGGGGCTCCGCTGGGGACTCCTGATGTGAGGGGGGCTCCGCTGAGGACTCCTGATGTGAGGGAGGGCTCCGCTGGGGACACCTGATGTGAGGGGGGCTATGCTGGGGACTCCTGATGTGAGGGGGGCTCCGCTGGGGACTCCTAATGTGAGGGGGGCTCTGCAGGGGACTCCTGATGTGAGGGGGGCTCTGCTGGGGACTCCTAAAATGAGGGGGGCTCCGCTGGGGACTCCTGATGTGAGGGGGGGCTCCGCTGGGGACTCCTGATGTGAAGGGGGCTCCGCTGGGTACTCCTGATGTGAGGGGGGGCTCCGCTGGGGACTCTTGGTGTGAGGGGGGCTCCGCTGGGGACATCTGATGTAAGGGGGGGCTCCGCTGGGGACATCTGCTGGGCACCTGATGCAAGGAGGGACTCTGCTGGGTGCACCTGATGCAAGGACGGACTCTGCTGGGACACCTTATGCAAGGACGGACTCTGCTGGGACACCTGTTGCAAGGACGGACTCTGCTGGGACACCTGATGCAAGGACGGATGGCTTGTGGCAGGTGACGTGGCAGGTGACATGCTCAGGGATCCCACTGATTCTGCATTATGGTGAGTTGAATGATTTCATTTCATATTACAATGTAATAATAGAAATAATGCACTTCAATCATCCTGACACCATAACATCCATGGTGCCAGGATGATTGAAGTGCTAACACCAGGTGTTTGGAGTATCCTTATTTGCTGATTGTTAAACTTTCTAGAATACACATATTTCTATTGATGTGTAGGATCTGGGGCTGCTGTCCCTCCATCCCTCTCCCCCCCTTTCCCTCTCCATCCCTCATTCATCTCAGACTCTAACCACACCCCCTTTAAGCCAAGGCCATTTAAGACACGCCCACTATTCGCATAAACCACAGACATTTTTCGCCGCGGTGCGCCGCATTTTTACTTTTCCCCTGTGCCACGCCCACAAACGCATTATAACAAGACTCCGCCTACAGCCAAAAAAGTGTCCCTAAAATTTTTTTTACAATGTTGGCAACTATGATGTATGTAGGCATAGGAAACACCCCCTGCCACATCCTGTTAAAGGAAAATTTACAAAATAGATTAATTAAATCCACAAGGACTTTTTTTTAACCATTATTATTCATTTATATTGGCTTTTAAAATGTACAAATGCAGCAATTTAGAAATTGGATGAAAGGTTTAGCACTGTGAAACACTTTTTGAAAGATAAAATGTGCAATTTGCATACAACTATATAGATCAGACCAAAATGAGGGACAAATGAGGGGGAAAGAGGGGCATTGCTCCAAATCAGGAACAATCCCTCGAAATCAGGGACAGTTGGGAGCTATGCTTCAGTAACACGCATTGTCACAGGATTGATCTGTCCTCCATTTTCTTGGAGATTTAGTCCTCTACAAAATGGCTCCACGCCGACAGACATGAGCGCAGTCTACATCCCCACTGTGCCAGCTGACGTGCCCCGCCTCTATAGGAAGAGCCGCGCCCAAGCCACGCCAGCGGTTGCTGTTTCACCAATTGGAAGCTGCGTGGGCGGTCTTTCCAGCGTGGCGCGATTTTGCTTTGGCGCGAAAAGTAGTGTTTGGCGCGCTTTAGTCTCGTGATCCGGTGGTAGTGCTGTGTTGTTCTCTTGCACCGAAATCTTCTGTATCCACCATGTCAGGGTTCGATGATGCCGGTATCTTCTACAGTGACAGCTTCGGGGGCGAGCAGCCTGTGGGGGAGGATGGCCAGGCTAAGAAGTCTCAGCTGAAGAAGAGATTCAAAGAGTTCCTCCGGCAGTACCGCTCTGGTACCGACCGCACTGGCTTCACTTATAAATACAGGTCAGTGGGGAGCACATTGTACCTTTCTATAACGGAGATACACTATACAATCTGCTGGAGATCTTCCATTAAGGGCCTGCCTGATTGGATACAGATTGTGTAGGTTTATCTTCCTATTGATAAATCTAACAGTGGCACATACATTCTTTGATAGATTCCATTTCCTTTCCCAAGAGATCACTTGGAAAAGAAAACAATCCATAGCCGACAACGTATTTTGATGGATATCGAATATACAACTGTACGGGCGACATCGGCAATTCCATAAAAACTGGCCCATGTTTGGCCTGTGTGTATGGCAGCCGGTCCGACAGATGTCAGCCGAATGGTGAGCCGACCAGCGCTCTCAGCCAATGGGAGTGTTCTGGTGGGTGGGGCTGTCAGAATGCAAAAAACAGCAGGGTAGATTGCTGTACTAACATAAGATTGTTAGTACAGCCACTCCGACCAGTGTGTACTAAGCATTATAGTAGTTGTAAAATCTGATTGTTACAAATAGTGGTATTCATAAAGTATCTCAGTGCTGACAATTGATGCAAAACTGATAATTTTCCTGCCTGGTTGACTGGCTCGGTTCACACTGCAGTGATGTGGGAACCCTGCGAATCCACTGTGGGTTCCCGCATTGCATGTCTCTCGCACTTAATAATGCCCTATACGAGCTGCTGGGAGTGTCAATTGAAAGTTAATGTCCCCCTCCCCCTCCTAAATTAGTAAGCATATCGCAGTTTGAACTGCAAATTCAGACAGGACCCGGATTGCATGGGTGTCTGCTGTGGACCAAAAAAGGGTCCCATGTGAGTTTGGACAAAATGCAAATTCAGCCATAAGATGTGGCTGAAACCAGATCGCATGTGGTTTGCACTGCAGTGCGACTTGCATCCGATCTCAGACATTACACCAGCGGCCCTTAGTTTGAATCTAGTCTGAATAAATTGAAAAGTGAAGTTATGGATATGTGATTGTTCGCAGTTATAACTGTTTTGATCGTTCACAAATCAATCAGTGTGCCTCCACCATAAAGGAGATTGTACAAATGTATAGTCAGCTTTGAGATTTTCTCCACGTGCCTTCTGTTTTGTATTTATATCATATCCAAATCATTTCATATTCATATCTAATTTCTCCTTCTGTTTAAGTGATGGCACACATCACCTAAACACTTCCATCCTTTAAAATGTATTGGATCACCCTCAGGTGGAAGCAGTTATACCAGTGTCATGGCTGCAATCATGATCCCAGTATCAGTATATTTGGGATCATTTATACCTGTAAACAAGCAGCTCTACAGCTGCTCAATCACTTATATGGGGCTCTCCCATTCCATTGGGGAGCCCAGGATCGCTGAAAGCAATCTGGTCAGCTGTCCTCATAGGATGATGACTGAATAGAGCAGAAAGCAATGAGGATTTTTTTTTCTTTGCTTACATGTTCAGTAACAGCCAGAGACTCGGCCAATCAAACTGATCTCTGGTTGTCTTGCGGGGCAGAGGAGGGATTGGGGATCTAATAGACTGCTCATCTGTCAGTACATGTCACTGCACAAGCTGTCACAGGAGACCGAGTGAAAAATATGAACATGTTCCTCCATCCACACAAGTGAGGTGGATGGGAAAATCTTCCCACTCAGACATTGCAGTCTGACTACAGGCAGACTCCACCAACAAAGTACACTGATCAGTAGTCGCTGATCAAGAACAATTGTAAAATGAATGATTACTTTAGTGTGGATTCCAGTAATCTTTTTGAGCCCATTTCTGTGCTGCTATCTTGGGTAGGGACTGACCCTGATGTTGGTTGTACCAGTCTGCACTTGGTGCTGTAGTGGGGAATCTCTCAGTGGTGCTTTCCTTTGTCATCACTGTGGTATTATTATTATACAGGATTTATATAGCGCCGACAGTTTACGCAGCGCTTTACAACAACATTAGGGCAGACAGTACAAGTACAATACAATTCAATACAGGAGGAATCAGAGGGCCCTGCTCGTTAGAGCTTACAATCTGGTAACGTGTATTCAAAATTATTTCTGCTGCATCCCCAGGTGCTTGTGTGTGTGGTTGGTGGCACTTAAGAGAGAAGTATGGGTGTTTTTTTTTTTTTTCATGCCTAGGTGGATACAACACCAAACCGATGCCGCAGCTGTCTCCCAGCGTCTCTGCACTGAGAACCAAGCCACCGAACACCGTTTCTCACTCCTCTCCGAGTGGAGAGCTGCTGTCTGTCAGTATCTCTCCTGCTCTGTTCCTCCACGCTCATTGGAGCGCTGAGCTGTGAAGAGCGGGCTTCTCATCGACTTGCTGAGACTGCCATCCGTTTAGGCAGCTGGCGGATCCAGACTTCTGAAGTTGGGATGACACGCTCGACTGATGGCAGTGATGTCAGCAGAGCGAACTGCAGACTGCTTTCTGCTGAAAACCGGTCACAGGAGTGCAAAACAAATTGCACTCCTGTGACCCATAGAAGCCCAGCCTAAAAAGCTCAGGCTGGACTTCTTTAAAGAGGAAGTAAAACCATCAGGGTTTACTTCCTCTTTTGATCACCACAAGGCCTGCAAATGAAAAGCATAATAGGCTAGTGTGCATCGCGTACTAGCCCATTATACAACACTTACCTGCAAACGAAGGCCGCATCCATCTTCGTTCCGGGGCCACGGACTCTGGCTCTGTGACTGGACGGAGTCGCGTGACATCGCTCCCGTCGGTCACGGCACACGCTGGGGGGAGAAACGGCACGGTTTCCGTTTCTTCACAGCACATGCGCAAACGATATTGGCGCACTACAAGTGAAATATCTCCTAAACAGCGCATGTTTAGGAGATATTTCCACTACCTATAGGTAAGCCTAAAATAAGGCTTACCTATAGGTAAAAATCAACCAAAAAGATTTACAACCACTTTAACTTGCTGTGCCAATGTGTTATCCAAATAACTTCCTGCTACAATGCCACATGCACCACCATTTTATTTATACATTATTATTCAGGATTTTTATAGTGCCAACAGTTTATGCAGCACTTTACAAAATAAAAGGGAGACAAGACAGTTACAATACATTAAAATACAAGAGGATTAAGAGGAGCCCTGCTCAGAAGAGCTTACAATCTAATAGGGTGGGGAAGGTGGTACAAAAGGTTGCGACTGTGGGGAATGAGCTGATGGAAGTGGTAAAAGATTAGTTGGTGGTGTGAGGCTTCCCTGAAGAGATTAGCTGCCTTCAGGCAGTGCCTAAAATCTCAAGTAGGAGATAGCCGAACAGGTTGCGGTAGAGAGTTCCAGAGGATGGGAGAGGGGATAGCCTATGGAGAGGCAGGCCAATGAGAAGGGAGTTGCAATTATTAAGGCTAGAGATAACAAGGGGCTGAATGAGGAGCTTTGGTGGTTTTATTTGTTAAAAAGGGGTGAATTTTAGAGATGAAGTCTACAAGCGTTCAACAGCGATTGGCTTTGGGGCTGAAAGGACAGGTCAGTCTAGGATTACACTTAGTACCCTGGTGGGAGGAGATTGATGGTTGCGTTATTGATTTTGATGTAAAAGTCATGGAGGGGTGCACGGGCAGGGGGGGATAATTACCACTTCGGTTTTAGAGAGATTTAGTTTGAGACAGTGGTACGACATCTATGCTGATATGTCAGTAATGTGAGAGGAGACTGAAGGAGTGAGGTGAGGAGCAGACAGATTTGGGTGTCATCCACGTATAGATGGTATTGGAGGCCATGGATGGTTATCAAGTGACCAAGGGAGGAGGTGTAGAAAGAAGGGGTCCAAGAACAGAGCCTTGGGGGACCCCCACACAAAGGGGCAATGGAGAGAAGACATGGCCATATTATCTGTAATGTAAGTGCTGCAAATCTTATGCTGGGTGGTCATGTACAGGATTTGTACTAGCCGACGTCATTCTTGTATAGGTGAAAAGCATGGGGCAACCAACGAAAAATGTAAGAATGAAATGTTTCCAATTTTGATGATGGGAGGGGTTAATGGTGGGTTTAAGTAATGTGGTGAAAGAGGGTGAAGGTCTGCTATAATTGTGACTGGTTTTTCTCTATTCTCTGTTATGTCTGACTCTACTCCTTTTTTTTTTTTTTTTTTTTTTAAGGCCTCTTGCACACAGGAGTAAAAAAAGCTACTTTTTTACTGCTCTGAATATAAATGCATTGTCTAGTACAGAGCCATAAATAAAAATAGAAAACTTTTGTTTTGAGTGCAGTAAGGTATTTGCATATGCAAGCTTATATTTCAACACTGGCAACAAAGAAGAATTTTACCGGTGCAAATGCACATTTACCCAAAGTCTTTACGTAATTTACACAATCTTTTTGTCAAGATCCTGCGAATAAAAATCAGTAAATTAAGTCCATGTGCAACTGGCCTTATGTTCCTTTCACTTTGGCAGTGACCAGAAATACTGAATACTTCTAGGTATGGGGAATCGTGATTTATACTTCTAGAGAATTTGGGGCTCTATGCCTTCCCTGTAAATATCTGCTGTTCTTATGGGCTGTTGTATATTAGTCTGATTGTCTTACTAATGGTGGCTTTTTTTTTTTTTAGAGATGAGCTCAAACGGCACTATAACTTGGGGGAGTACTGGATCGAGGTGGAAATGGAAGATTTGGCCAGTTTTGATGAGGACCTTGCTGATTACCTTTACAAGCAGCCCACAGATCATCTTCAGCTGGTATGTTATGTCTTTAGCAATACATTCCTGTGAAGATAACTGTTACACATGCGTTGACTTAACTTAGAAAAAAAAATTGGATGCTTGGTCCCTCTAATGTAATAAGGTTGTGTGCTCTAGTGCGTCCAGATGACCTTAAGTCACAGCTACATTTCACATGGAAAAATTGGAATAGCCCCGATGAGTCGCTGTGATAAATCATCTGAGCTTTGCTACTCAGTGTTTCAACTGTACTATTAACATTATTATATGTAGTATTGGGTAACATGACTTATGGGTGCTTGGTGTCAGTGGTTGCAATTAATCACAGATGACTTCAGACAATAACAGCACACATAAATCCCATAATTGATGCATTGTAATGTTTTCTTTGCTCTATAGCTCTGTTCTGTAACTGAGTATGGCTAGCAGATGGAAATGTGGCTGTTTGAGATTACTATTCTGAGTGCAAGGCATTTGTTTAATTATAGTTGGAAGAAGCAGCACAGGAGGTAGCGGATGAAGTCACTCGTCCTCGGCCTACCGGTGAAGAAACTGTACAAGATATTCAGGTCATGCTGCGGTCTGATGCTAATCCTGCCAATATTCGAAGTCTAAAGGTAATTGCCAGTTTTTAAATGTTTTTGAGATCTGTGGTTCAACTAGATGCAAAACCAAACTTTATCTCTTGGTAGATCCACATCAGAGTGAAATGAGGATACTTTACACTTGTGTGTGTGTGAATAATTTTTTTTTTTTTTTTTTTTCTTTTTGGATAGATGGTGCTGAGCTTGTAGAAATTTTTTGGCACCCAAAGGATTTTAATAGTAGAGATGACAGAAAAAGTTGTGAATTCCTACATCTCCCCAAAGAGAAGCCAGGATTACAATGCCAGGAACTAATTCTTGTTTGAAATACTTCAGTCGGTTCAAACAAACTATAGCGTGTTTTACCCAAAAGTGGAACTTCTGTTTTAATTCTTACCCCCTGACATGCCACGTTTTGGCATGTAATTTTTTTGGGGGGGTACCTGGTTTTGACAGGTACTCGGCTCCCACTTCTGCTCCGGGCCCCCTAGGTGGCAACTGCTCTCCCCCCTAGACAGCCCCTCCCTCCAATCATCTGGACACGTCACAGGTCCCAGAAGATTGCACTACTGCTCACAACACGCGGCTGTGAAGCCACAAGTGGTTAGTCGGGTGCCCACAGTAGTAATGCCAGCGCCTGGGGGGGGGGGGGGGGGTGCGCCAGCGAGGCTTCAGGTGCCTGCATCGCTGGATCATGGGACAGGTAAATTTTTATTAAGTCAGTATATAAAATATACATTTTTTTTTTTTTGTTTTTGCCAGGAAAGTTTTGGAAAGTAGGCCAAGGTATTTAGAGGCATGGTGAATTTTTTGAAGTTGTAATTTCTGTCACAATTTTTCCCATATCGTCTTTAAGGGCAGCCACCTATGAGAGACCTTGGCTCCTCCCTTCTTAGGAAACACCGCCCAGCCTAGATTTAAAAGGCATGCTTCCCTGTCGGCTCCTCAGTTTTGGTGTTTCCTCTGGCAGGAGACACTGCAAGGAACCGTGGCTAGACACCCTGGGAGACTGAAGCTTGTATGTCCAGGAAGGAGACAGGTCTCTGGGGGCTAGTGGCGGTGCGATGCCTCGGAGAGAGGTTACCTGGCAGCCACACTGTTTTTCTGTTGCCACCCCAGCTCTTCAAAAGTTGTCGTTGGATGCTTCGGGGGCCCGCTTTCAGGTTCTCAGTGAAGACTCAGGAGGAGGCGCTGTTCCGCAGCCCTCCTCACGTTTTGTTTGTGAGCTGCCAAGGAGCTCACAGCCGTGGCCGTGTGGTGGGAGGGTGTGCATCTCTCCTTGATCCGCGGTTTGCTCCGCCGATGCTGAAGGTGGGTTGGGCTTTGGCTGATAGGGAGCCGGAAATGTCACACAGGCGGCTGGAGGTTCCATAGTCAAGACCATCCTTTACACGGGAGCATGTCAGAGGCAGGAGCCATCCTGGCACGGCTGACATCAGCCATCATAAGGAAAGGAGGACCAAGGGGTTGCATCCCTTACCTGTCTGTCACCTGCAGCCCCACAGGTGGGGTTCCCTCTTGGTGGTCGGAAGGGAGGAGGTGCATGGGACCCCAGGGGTGGTCTTCTGGTCACTCTGACGAGGCTATCCAGGGGAGAAGGCCGGGCTGGCTGACAATTCTGCCTGGCAACACTGGGGTGGTTGTTTCAGATCCCCCCCCCGACCCCCCCCCCCCCCCCCAAAATTCCAGTACTTGCACCAAGTTGGGGGTTCTACCTGGCACATTGGCTGGGTGGCGTGCACTCATGACCAGAAGGGTCAGCTCACAATCGGCACTGCAGTGAAAATTTTGCCCGTGTAGGATCAGCAAACCATGTTGCCTAAAATCTTCAGGTTCTCCTGGTCAACCCACAAACTGTGAAGAAAGAGCTCACATTGAAGGTGTTGCACCTAAACTGCCTTAAACACTGCGGTCATGAGTTTGAATCCCGTCCAAGCTAGCACCCTGCATGCTTCACTAGTGTTTCGAGGTTACAGGGTTGCCAGCCTGATGGCCACATCACCTGTATGCACCCGATATAGGTAACTAAACGGGATCTCTGGTGACCAGGGCCGATATAAGGGGGTGGCCCCCTGGATGGCATCATGGAGGGTTAAAGGCCTTCAGGTGACCAGGGCCTAGTAAGATACGCAGGTGTCTAGAACACTTGTTAAATTGAGTTGTAAAGGTGTATACTTTGTTATTAAAAAAAAAAAAAAAAAAAAAAAAGTTATACTTGCCTCCACTGTGCAGCTTGTTTTGCACAGAGTGGCCCCGAACCTGGTCTTCTAGGGTACCTCGGCGGCTGTCTCAGCTCCTCACCGCAAGAACTAAACACCTTCATGCGAACTTCCTCGCATGGTGTTTAGTTCTTGCGGGCACGATCCCGTGATACAGCCAGCAGCTATAGCCAATGGCTGCGCTGCTTTCAATCCATCCACTCTAGCCAATCAACGGCCAGGCTGAGAAGCGAAGAGGATGTCGGGAGCGAGCGTGGGACTTTCGAGTGGTCAGGTAAGTAAAACAAGGGGGCTGGGGGGTGTGGCCTTGTCGAATGTTTTTTCACCTTAATACATGGGTTGCGTCCTCATTACAAAATTTCTCTGGAGGAGGTGGTTGCAGGACAAGAAAAGCACTCTTGCTCCACCACCAAGGACGAAGCAGTGGGAAAGGGCGTTCCTGTCCATTAGGTCTGCTGGAAGCTTGGAAGACTACCGTTAAGTACCCTCTGCTCCCACCAGACTTTTTTTTTTTTTTTTTTTTTTTTCTCCCCCACAGATCCAGACTTGCGGGCCTAGTCTTGAAAGACGGAGGGTATTGTTGGATTCCATGGTCAAGAGAATAAACTCGCTTCTGAAAGGGACATGTGTGTGTTTTCATCGTAGAAAAATGAACTACTCTGGCATTTTATACTGGTGTAGCGCATCTCAGAATATTATCTGATACAATTACAGACGCACATTGATGCACGGTCAGTAAGAGGACTGGCAGCCTCCCAAGTGATAGGTAATGAACAGCATATCCTAGACTGTGTGCTATCCCTCCCACAGGGGGCCTGTTCTTTGTCCTGGGCCAGAGGTGATTCTTGAATCGCATAGCAGACAGGAAAGCCCTTCCAGTGAAATACAAGGATGACCCAGGTAGGAATGCTGGCCTATGGCCACAGCACCCTGAATGCACCCAATCTCATCTGATCACGGAAGACTAAACTCAGTGGAGACATCATCTTGCAGTTGCAGGCACTTTCATCTGGACTGTCTATAGGGCAGTTAACCTTGGGCTCTCGAGTTTTTTTTCTCTGGGAACTCTGGTTTCCTCCCATAAAACTTCCTCTTTGGGCCTGAACCGGTATAGGGTTGGCACTCTTGGGTAGATGCTGTCGCTGAGTGCTGGCGTTTCTCAAGGTGCTATGCCATCTCGCCAACCTGCAGTCTTTCTGGTGGGTGGAGAACACTACGGTCGTTCTCATTGTATCACACAGGCTTAAAGGACCATGGTTCTCTGTCCTGAGGACTCTAGGAACCTGATGGTCTGGCTAAGAGGGATCCCTCAAGATTATATTTTATGCTTCACTTATCAAAGACTTGGAGGCGTTACTGCAGCTGGACCAGTTTTAGGTCTGCAGTCTCCTAAGTAGGACCAAACTTTACTTATTGCCGGCCCTCTTCGGACTTAGCTTTGAACTTTGGTTCATGTGTCCAAAAAGGGTTTCCTTACTTGTTCCTTGGCAGGCACTAAAGTAAGGGTTAAAATCTCTAGCAGTACCTGGGCATGATGGCATTAGCTAACAATCATACAAGCCTATACGTAGGGAGATCTTAGAAAAGCTGATGCTACTTCGTGCCACATCCTGTTTGCGGCAACATGATTCAGCTCTCCCACCTTTTACCTGACACTAGAGGCTGATCTTGTCAGCAAAGGGATCAGGCTCTTCGGACACAGAGTCCTGTAAGCCGTATTAAGGGTAAGTGCTCGCTTAGCTCCTCAGGTGGCTCTCCTGAAAGACGCTATGGGAAAATTAGAGTTACTTACTTTTAATGTCATTTTCCAAGAGTCTTTCAGGACAGCACCATGTACCCTGGTTGGTTTCCTTTTGGGTACGTGACTCGGGAACCATCAAAGTAATTTATGGTGTGTTCTTGTGTGTCCCCAGCTGGCCGGAGTTGCCCTTGAACTGAGGAGCCGGCAGGGAAGCATGCCTTTTTAAATCTAGGCTGGGGCAGCGTTTCCTAAGAGAGGAGCTGAGCTCTCTCATAGGTGGCTGTCCTGAAAGACTCCTGGAAAAGACGCTACCGCCAGTAACTTACTTCATTTTTGGGGAAACAAAAACTTCATTAGAGCGCTACCTGCCATGTTGAGTCTTGTTTCTATACTTTAAATTTGTGGTACAGTAACTTATTGAAAAATGTTGAATCATCAGTAATAGCCATGACAACTTTTTTCAGAAGGCTGCTAGCAATGGCAGCCATGCATTTCACCCATAAGTTTCCTTTAACTGCTTCTGGACCGCCTACCGCAAACTTACTGTGGCAGGGCGGCCCAGCTGCGTGAAATTGCATACCTGTATGTGATATCGTGCATGAGGTCTGGGGCATGTGCCCATGCTGCCGGCAACCCGCTCCCGCCGTAATTGGGCACGGCAGGAGCCAATCACTGGGACCGGACCGGAGGCTGGGATGCTGCCGGCCACCTGCGATCATTCTCAGGAGAGGCAGACCGCCGTTCTATGAGGGAGGAAAATGGAGATCTTGTGTTTTCTTCTAAGCAGAAACGAGGATCTGTTTTCCTCCAGTCATAGCATTCCCCCCCCCCCCCCCCCCCCCCCACAGTTGGCACTCCCTAGGAGCATACTTAAGCCTTTGATCACCCCTGATGTTAACCCCTTTTCGGCCTGTCAGTACAGTGACTGCATTTTTTTTTTTTTTTTTGCACTGATCACTATTGGTGTCACTGGTACGTGAGCTTCTATTAACACAGATTACAGGTGGCTTTCTGCATTTTACATTGGTGACCTTCTGCCTGAAAATGATACGCTCAGGTGTGAATGCAGCCTTAAAGTAACGCAGTGCCGTATTGCAAAAATGGCCTGGTCTGGAAGGGGCTAAAACCTGGGGCTGAAGTGGCTAATCACTTCCCGACCAGATCCTGTACATATACGGCGGCAGGACGGCTCTCCTGCACGAATCGCTGTATATGTACAGCAGCTCCTTTTTAAGAGCCAAAGCAGGCGCCCGCTGCACAGCGAGGGACCCGATGCTTGTGGCTGGCGGGCATGAGAGCCAGAACGGGGATGTGTGTGTAAACTCCTGTTCTGACAGGAGGAAAAAACGTCTTTTCCTACGAAGTAGGAACAATGATCTGGCTCCTCGTCAGTCACCTCCCCCTCAGTTAAAGCGGAGGTCCACCCTAAAATAAAAAATACATTTTCTCAAGAAAATATATAAAAAATGTAAGAATTATTTATTTTTTTTACTTACCGGAAACCCCTGTTGCAAGGCAGTCTTCCTAAGCTGCTTCTTCCTATTCCGCTGCGCTGTTCTCCTCTTCGGCGAGATGCCCCGTTGTCTTCTGGGACATGTGTCCCAGAAATCAACAGGGCCATTCACAAAGCGCCGCGTGACTCGCGCATGCGCAGTAGGAAATGGGCAGTCAAGCCGCAAGGCTCCACTGCCTGTTTCCTTTCGTTAAGATGGCGGCGCCGGCACCTGATCTGATGGACGGATCGGCCTTGGGGGGGGGGGGGGGGCGACGCGACATCGCGGGCTCCCTGGACAGGTGTCCTTTTTAAAAGTCCGCAGCTACAGTGTTTGTAGCTGCTGACTTTAAAAAAAAAAAAAAATCCTGCCTGGAACACCGCTTTAAAAACGCACTAGGGTACACATTTAACACCTTGTTGGTGTTAACCCCTTCCCTGCCAGTGACATTTACAGTAATCGGTGCATTTTTATAGCAACGATCGCTGTATAAATGTCAATGGTCCCAAAAAAGTGTCAAGTGTCTGCCGCAATTTTGCAGTCCCGCGAAATAATCGCAGATCTCAGCCATTACTAGTAAAAAATGCCATAAATCTGTTCCATTTTTGTAAATGCTATAACTTTTGCGCAAATCAATCAATATACGCTGCTTGCGATATTTTTGGGAAAAAAATGTAGAGTACATATTGGCCTCAACTAATAAAGAAATTTTTATTTATTTTAAATTTGGGGATTTTTATAGTAAATATATTTTTCAAAATTGTCACTCCTTTTTGTTTATAGCGCAAAAAATAAAACCTGCAGAGGTCATCATATACCACCAAAAAGCTCTGTTAAGAAAAAGATGTCCATTTCGTTTGGGTACAGCATCGCACGACCGCACAATTGTCGGTTAAAGCAACGCAGTGCCGTATTACAAAAACATGTTCTGGTCATTAAGGGGGTAAAACCTTCCAGGGCCGAAGTGGTTAAGGTACCCTGATTACAGTAAGGTGAAAATATAGTTAAATTACTGCATTTTCTACATGATCAATTCTTTACTTAATGCTTGTTCATTGCATTCAGTTGCAGCATTTGTGTGCCCAAAGTATCAAGAGGATGAATATTGGTTAGATTTTAGCACTGTATGTGTGTATCATAATTTTCTTTTTTTTTTTTTCTTCCCCATGTTTTGTAGTCAGAGCAGATGTCGCATCTTGTGAAGATCCCTGGCATCGTAATTGCTGCAACAGCAGTGAGAGCAAAGGCCACCAAAATCTCTATCCAGTGCCGGAGTTGTCGAAATACAATTAGTAATATAGCTGTGAGACCTGGCTTGGAGGGATATGCCATGCCTCGCAAGTGCAACACGTAAGTTCATAAGCCTGCTAAACTTGTTGATCATGCATCTGCCTCTGAAGTATAGGACCTGCCTGTATTTATGCATTGATAAAAGATTGATGCTTTTATTTACAGAGATCGTCAGTGTAAGAATGCTGAAAGCTGTTGATGGGTATGAAGTGCAGGAGCACCTGGCCCCTTCAAATTACTAGAGGGCTAGACCCATGTGGAGCTGCATTACTAGCAAATGGGAATATTCATAGCAAATAAGAATATCCAAGTCTATGAACTGTAAATGTTTGAGAGAAGAGGGAGGTGTGGATGATCAAGCACAAAGAAATTGGAATAGTGGCATTTGGAGCTTGGATGCAGTACCACTGTAGTAGTTTTATTTATTGATCTCAGTCGCACAATGGAGTATAAATGTGTCCCATATCTGTTTTCCCTATTCAAGGTCTAACTGGATTTTAAAAATTTGTTTCCTTCTTTTGGGCACTTTTGCATGTTTTAATGAAACCCAACTTATAGTTCACTAAAGGACATTTAATAAGGCCAGGTGTTTGAGGGTTATATACACCTATTCCCAAGTCTTTTACTGTCAGTGGATTTGATAAATTAAGGCATCCATATGATGGAGATTAGAAAATATCTGTCAAAGAAACCTTGTGGCACTATATGTATTTACTGAATTTCTTCTGTCTGCAATTTTTTTTGTATAGGGAACAAGCTGGTCGCCCCAAGTGTCCCCTTGATCCTTATTTCATCATACCAGATAAATGCAAATGTGTGGATTTCCAGACACTGAAACTTCAAGAGTCTCCAGATGCCGTACCTCATGGAGAAATGCCACGTCATATGCAGTTATATTGTGACAGGTACCCCCCTACTTCCAAGGCATTGTGCAGTCTAGGGTTTTGGTGTTTGTGTACTGTGCCTTAATTTCTAATTCAATTCTCATGCGTGTACTTTTTTTTTTTTTTTTTATAGGTACCTTTGTGACAAGGTTGTCCCTGGCAACAGAGTGACCATTATGGGCATTTACTCAATTCGTAAAAGTGGCAAAACCTCAAACAAAGGCCGGGATAGAGTGGGAGTTGGTATTCGAAGTTCATATATACGTGTGGTTGGCATTCAAGTGGATACAGAAGGCGCAGGTGAAATTCCTTTTACTGCCACATGCATGATGCAGCCTGGCACATTTACTCTGGGCTTGGGATAGTGGGTATGCTTTGCATTGCTTCCACCAAAGGTTAGCGATACAAGAGTTTGGTGTTTAATACTAGATTTAACTTTTTACTACAATCACGATTTCAAAAATGTTGGGACACTGTAATTTACATAAAACTCAATGCAGTGATTTGCATATCTCATAAATCCATGTTTTATTCACAATAGAAAATGTATCAAATGCTTGAACTGAGAAAATGTACCATTTTTATGAAAAGGTAATTTTGAAATGGATGGCAGCGATACTTCTCAAAGTTGGAGCAGGGGCATGTTTACATGGTGTAGCATTCACTCTTAAAACTCTGGGAACTAAGGATTGCAAGTTTGCTAGAGGTTTTTGGAGAGGAATGTTGTCCATTCTTGCCTGATATAATAAGATTCTTATTGCTCAAAAGTCCTGGATCTTTGTATTTTTTAGGGATATACCGATACTAGTATCGGTATCGGCACCGATACCGAGCATTTGCCCAAGTACTTGTACTTGGGCAAATGCTCCCGATGCTTCCACCGATACCTGGAAGTCAGCTGTAATCGGCGCATGGGGGTGATACAAAGATTCTCCCCCAGCGGCTTTCAGCTGCTTTAGTGACATACAGCTGTGATCGGTCACAGCTGACTGTCACTGCATCTTCCTCCGTGCCCCCTCCGTTCCTCTGTGCCTCTCCGCTGTCCCCTGCATTCCTCTCTCCTTATCTGTCCCTCTCAGCTGTCCCCTCCGTTCTGCTCTCCTTATCTGTCCCCTCCGTTCTCCCCCTCCGTTCCTCCGTCCCCCTCCTCCTCCTTCCTTTGTGTATGGATAGTCAGCTGACTCTGTCCATTCACATAACTGAAACATTGTAATCTCCTGTGATTACAATGTGTCAGTTTATGAATGGAGAGAAGCCGCTGTCTCCTCTCCATTCATTCTCAGTGCAGCTGACGCTGCAGAGAAAGGGACTGGGGAATCTCTATCCTCTGTCTCTTTCTGTCTCAAGGGGGAGATATCAGAGGTCTGTTAAGACCCCTGATATCTCACCAAAGCCCCCCAAAAGGGCTGATTAAAAAAAAAAAAAAAACAATAAAGAATAAAAAAAATATTATTGTAAAAAAAAAAATTGTAAAAAAAAAAAAATAACACACACATACAACGTTCACCCCCCCCCCCCCCCCCAAAAAAAAAAAGCAAGCACTGTTTAAAAAAAAAAAAAAAAAAAAAAAAAACTGTCACGTGACATTAAAAAAAAGTATCGGTAATCGGTATCGGCGAGTACTTGAAAAAAAGTATCGGTACTTGTACTCGGTCCTAAAAAAGTGGTATCGGGACAACCCTAGTATTTTTCATTTAAAATATTTCGATTGGTTAAAGATCTGGACTACACAGGCCAGTTGAGCACCCAGGCGCTTCTTAAATTGAGCTTTGCTGTTGTCAGATGCAGTATGAGGTTCAGCATTGTCCTGCTGAAATATGTAAGGACTTCCCTGAAAAAGATGTCTGGGAGCATATGCTGCCATAAAACCTGGATATACAGTGGGTATAGAATTAACCCCCCTTTAAAATCACATTTTGTTGCTTTGCAGCCTGACATGACAGTTTTTTGGTTTTACCCAGCTGTATTAGGAGCCCAGAGTTAAACTCCATTTAAAATCTGCGGAATGACTTTAAGACTACGGTCCACAAATGGTCACCATCAAATTTAACTGATCTTAAGCAGTTCTGCAAAGAGTAGGCAAATATTGCGAAAAAATTGACTGTTTTAAGCCACAGGCTTGCAGATTGGTGAACTCCTGCCCAGCTTTACTTCTGAGACACTGACTCTCTATGATGCTCTTTAAGACCCAATCGTGTTACTGACCTGTTTCCAATTAACCTAAATAGTTGCAAAAGATTCTTCCAGCTCCTCTTGGTACCACTTTGCCATCTTTTTGTTGCCCTGTCCCCTACTTTTTTGAGATGCTGCCATCAATTTCTAAATTACTTCTTTTTTTTAACTATACACTTTCAGTCTAAACTTTTAAAAATGTTTTCTATTGTGATTTATTTCTGAGTTTATGATTAGCAAATTATTGCATTGTGTTTTTGTAGACTTTTTTTACCCAGCGTTTCTTTTTTTTGTTTTTTTGTTAGATACAACTCTGATCATATCTTATTTAATCATGTCAGTCGCTGAAGAATTTACCCCAATCCTGACCAGAGCGTTTTTTTGCGATTCGGCACTGCGCTTTAACTGACAATTGAGAGGTCGTGCGACATTGTACCCAAACAAAATTTACGTCCTTTTTTTTCCCCACAAATAGAGCTTTCTTTTGGTGGTATTTGATCGCCTCTGGGGTTTTTATTTTCTGCACTATAAACTAAAAAATAGCAACAATTTTGAGAATACACAACATTTTGTACTTGCTATAAAAAATATCCCCCTTTTTTGCTTTAAAAAAAAAAAATTCTCAATTTAGGCCGATATGTATTCTACATATTTTTGGTAAATCGCAATAAGGGTATATTGATTGGCTTGCGCAAAAGTTAGTGTCTACAAAATAGGGGATATATTTATAGCTTTTTTTTTTTTTTTTTTTCTCCATCGTGACTGCGACATGGCGGACACATCGGACAATTTTGACACATTTTTGAAACCATTGGCATTAATATAGCGATCAGTGCGCTTAAAAATGCATTGATTACTGTAAAAATGTCACTGGCAGTGAAGGGGTTAACTATGTTACCTGGGAGGTGATTCTAACTGAAGGGGGAGGGACTAACTAGAGGAAGTGACGGATCGTGGTTCCTAGCTAATAGGAACACACCATCTGTCAGAACAGGGAAGTGTGTGTGTTTACACACACACGTCCCTGTTCTGTCTCTCCTGGTCACGAACGCTCGTGGCCGGCTGTCATCACGATCGTCGGCCACGAGAATCGGCACCCCCTCTGTGCAGCAGGCGCACGCGCCTGCTATGCGGTCCCCCGCGAGCCAATGTACAGCTACGTGGTTTCGTGCAGGGGAGCCAACCTGTCACAGTATAACTGTGGCGGCTGGTCCAGAAGCGGTTATGTCATGTTGAAAAATACATTTTGCATATAAACCGATCTCAATTCTGTTCTCTTCTGATCAAAAATCCTGTCCCCTGTTTGTGTGTTGTCACATTTTGAGTGCTCATTTGTACAGAGCTATAAAGGATCTTGTAATATTTGCTTTTACAGCTGGAAATTTCTACCACCAGAACTGAATGTAGCAAAAAAGCATTCAACCTTCCAGATCCAAGAACGCACACTGTTCAATCAGTAGTGCCCTGATAGTAAATCAACCCCACTGTCTCTATAACTGGAGAGTGTAAAATCATAGTGCAGCTGTAGCCAATCAGCTTTTTACTTCAGTTTAACATTTTACCAAAAAAACTTGGAAGCTGATTGATTACTATGCAGAGCTTAACCAGATTTTGCAATCTTTGGTTTTAGTAAATCAAACCCACTGTTTATATTCCACAACATGCTTTTAAAGTAGTAGAGTAAACACTAAGGAGATTTCAGTTGTAGCCTTTCCACAGTGTCTAAATTTTTGTTGTAGCTTCCTCATATTCCATACCCCTCATCTCCATGATCAGTTTACATTTTGCCCACAAATACATGTCTAGCTACAATATTGTTTGCGCAGTAACTTATATGTAGTATAGATTGGTAGGTGCATGTAGTATTAATCTCATGTAGTATGAGGCTAAAAATGACACATCCTAAACAAACCCATTTGTGTGTGGGTATGCATCTGCAATTTGTGTAGTCTTAGATGCATAATCAGGTAGTCTGATGTGCTAGCATAATATTGCAGTTTAACATTAATTTTGATTTGTTTTTACATGATAGGTCGAAGTGCTGCAGGAGCTATAACACCTCAGGAAGAGGAAGAGTTCAGGCGACTTGCCTCCAGGCCTGATATCTATGAGAAAATCGCTAAAAGCATCGCTCCTTCTATTTATGGCAGCAGTGATATCAAGAAGGCCATTGCATGTTTACTCTTTGGTGGCTCCCGCAAAAGGTGGGCAACTGGAATGCATACTTTCACTACTAAATGTAACCAATTATAGGTGGCGATCTGGTTATGTTGGCTTGTCATATGAAGGGCAAACATTAAAATTGGTGATGCTGCATCCATGGCATAGATGGTTTGAAGACTATTGACCTAAATGCATTTACTGTAAATTTGGCGTCCATCAAACAATCTGTGGAATACTTGGCAGGTTTTGGGTTTAAATTCTACCCCTAGGAGGATAGACACCATTCCAAAGCATAAGTTGAGGCCTTGCTTCTCCCCTTTGTTGGCTATACTCTGCATGGGAAGTGTGAACTCAGTTCTGTTTTTAGAATATGCACTATGATTATCTTCATTAAAAAGCCCCTTGCATATCAGCTTTATTACCAGGCATGTTCTTGAATATTAGTATTTTCAATCTTTTCAGGCTTCCTGATGGACTAACTCGTAGAGGCGATATTAACTTGCTAATGCTGGGAGACCCTGGAACTGCCAAGTCTCAGCTTTTGAAATTTGTGGAAAGATGCTCTCCTATAGGGGTAAGTGTAATATCTTAACCCTGTAGGGGGACGATATACAATGGTGTATTTACAAATGTTGTACACTCTAATTTATCTGTCATTTTGTTAATAGATTTATACCTCTGGGAAAGGTAGCAGTGCTGCTGGCTTGACAGCTTCTGTGATGCGGGATCCAGTGACTCGTAACTTCATTATGGAGGGTGGGGCCATGGTGCTAGCTGATGGAGGTGTGGTGTGCATTGATGAATTTGATAAGGTAAGGAATAACAGCATTTACGCAGTGATCACATCATAAGTTGCTATATGGCTGCAATAAAATTCGGTTTTTCCTAGTGCAGGCAGTGGCAGTTTGACTGCACTGGGGTGAGGTCTTGCTCCTGATTTACTACAGAAGTAGAGGCCCAGAGATTGCCATAATAATTATTGCAGGCAGTTACAGATCACTAAAGGTGCCTGGTGATCGTGTGTGTGTGTGGGGTTTTTTTTTTTTTTTTTTTTTTTTTTTTTTAATCCACCTAAGCAGCCAGGGGAGATATCAAAGTGGACATTTTGCTCTGATCTCTATAGGCAAAGCACTGTTTACCGTCAAGAGAAATTGAACTCTGGAAGCTGCAGGCAATGGACTACTCAGCAGTGTTTACCTTGCCCTGTTCCTTTTTACCTGTACTGTTCCTTTTATGTAGAGGAATCCATCTTGGTACATACAGGGTTTTGTTTGCTCATGTCAGCCTCTAGCAAAGAGTACTGTAAGCAGAAAAGTCAACAAGTCTTCCAATTTTGGTGAGACTAAGTCATAGTGGGCAGCAGTTCCATTGTCTCAGTGAAAGATACAGTATACTTAGATTGTAGTCACTCTTTGGAGGCATTCATGTTCACTCAAGCAATACTGTTTAACTTGTCAAGTTCTAAATACTAGCTGACCTGAGGCAAAAAAATAACAAATTATGATTGTTTAAATAGAAGTAATTGGGAGCAATATTCACAGCTTGTAATCCTTAATGTTATCAAATGTCTGATTTATTTCAGATGCGGGAGGATGATAGGGTTGCCATCCATGAAGCCATGGAGCAGCAGACAATTTCCATAGCAAAAGCTGGCATCACCACTACTCTGAATTCTCGCTGTTCAGTACTTGCTGCTGCTAACTCTGTGTATGGCCGGTGGGATGATACAAAGGGTGAAGAAAACATTGACTTTATGCCCACCATTCTCTCGAGGTTCGACATGATCTTCATTGTGAAGGATGAACATAATGAACAAAGGGATATGGTAAAGACAAGTTACCAGTACATTATTATTTCAATGTTTCCCTGTGGGATCTATTTGTGAAAAGATGGAATGTCAGCATTTGCACAAAAAATGTAATATTTGCGTGAAATGTAGATATGTGGTCACCTAGACGAGAATTGCAGAAGGAACAGGTACCTGCCAGAAATCTTGCTGATAGGGGATCAAATACTTATTTTATGCATTAACCACTTGCTGACCGCTGCACGCCGATATACGTCGGCACAATGGCAGTGGTGGGCAAATATGCGTAGCCTTTAACTGGCGGGGCTAGCACGTGCCATGTACAGCATGACTGGACCTGCGGACTCTATGGCCGCCGGTGTCCTGCAATCATGTCACGGAGCTGCAGAATGGGGAGGTGCCTGTTGGGGGTACTTGAGGACAGGGTTGAGAACCACTGGCCTAGGGGAGTGGAAGTGTGTGTATGTGATATATAGAGAGAGAGAGAGATATCTATTTTATACTTTAATTGCTATGAATTATATGAAGCTCTACTTTAATGGCTATTTTTAATTCTTGACAGTTCTCTTGTTTAGTGTGGCTTTATCTTTTATCTTACAGACTTTAGCCAAGCACGTGATGAATGTCCATCTCAGTGCACGAACACAGACCCAGGCTGTTGAAGGAGAGGTGGAGTTGAATACACTGAAGAAATACATTGCTTATTGCAGAACGTGAGTACCACTCTTAGGCCCCTTTCACACTGGGGCGGTAGGGGGCATCGGCGGTAAAACAGCGCTATACTTAGCGCTGTTTTACCGCGGTATTCGGCCGCTAGCGGTGCAGTTTTAACCCCCTGCTGGCGGCCGAAAAAGGGTTAAAACCCCTCATATAGCGTGGCTATAGCCGCGCTGTCCCATTGATTTCAATCACTCCAAAGAAGCGGCTGACAGGAGATTTTTTCTTCTCCTGCCAGCGCACCGCTTCAGTGTGAAAGCCCTTGGGCTTTCACACTGAACAAACAGCGGAGGCTGTTTAGGGACGGTTTGCAGGCTCCATTTTTAGCGCAATAATGCCTGCAAACCGCAAACAGTGTGAAAGGGGTCTTACTAAATGCCTGAGGTTTTTTTTATATTGTAGGGCCCATTTATAAAGCACAAGTGTGGTTTTGCTGCTGTCATTCTATTTTACCACTTAAGGACCGAGCCTCTTTCTGAGATTTGGTGTTTACAAGGTAAAAACAGGTTTTTTGCTAGAAAATTATGTAGAACCCCAAACATTATATATATATTTTTCTAACACCCTAGAGAATAAAATGACGGTCGTTGCAATACTTTCTGTCACACCGTATTTGTGCAGCGGTCTTACAAGCGCACTTTTTTGGGAAAAAATACTTTTGAATTTTTTTTAATGTTGTGAAAGATGTTACGCTGAGTAAATTGATACCCAACATGTCGCCATACTCCATCCGCCATAAACAAAATAAGAGCGACAATTTTGAAAAAAATGCATTATTTTTTACATTTTGCTATAATTGGCCCCAAAAAATAATTAAAATTGTTTTTTTTCCTCAGTTTAGGCCGATCCGTATTCTTCTACATATTTTTGGTAAAAAAAAAAATCGCAATAAGCGTTGATTTGTTTGTGCAAAAGTTATAGCGTTTACAAAATAGGGGATAGTTTTATGGCATTTTTATTTATTTATTTTTTTTTTTTACTAGTAATGGCGGCGATCAGCAATTTTTATTGTGACTGCGATGTTATGGCGGACATGTCGGACATTTTTTACACATTTTTGGGACCATTGTCATTTATACAGCAATCAGTGCTATAAAAATGCATTGATTCCTGTATAAATGACACTGGCAGTGAAGGGGTTAACCACTAGGGGGAGGGGGTTAAGTGTCCTAGGGCAGTGATTTCTAACTGTCGGATGGGCTGGTGTGACGTCAATGATCTCTGCTCCAATGACAGGGAGCAGAGATCGAGTGACACTTGTCACAACGGGGAGATGCTGTTTACAACGGCATCTCCCCGTTCGTCCTCTCCGTGAGGCGATCGCGGGTATGCCCGCGGCGATCGAGTCCGCAGGACCCGACTCACGGAGATCGCGGCAGGTGCGCACGGCGGCAAATTCAAAGTAACGTACGGGTATGTTACGTTGCGCAGCCATGCCATTCTGCCGACGTAAAAGTACAGGAGCCGGTCGGGAACCGGTTAAAGGACTCCAAAGCAAGTAAAGCCCTATTCATTGTAATAGAGGAAAGTAAGAGGAGAAACTGGTCATATGATCTGTCAGTCATGTGACGGGACTCTACTCCTGCCATGGAATGTACTCTACACAGTGTTATGCAGAGAAAGCGCCAAGAGATACTGCAAGCTCCACACCAAAGTCTGCAGTTTATAAATGAAATTCGAGCACAGAAAAAGTACACTGACATCTGGCTAATATTGATAGTCACTGCATATGAATGTTCATGTCTGCTTATGTATTAGATGCTGATTAATGCTTATGTATTGCTGGTTAATGAGCAGTTTGTATTTTAGTGTGATGTTCTGCAAGGCTTTAACCTCTTCAGCCCCAGAAGGATTTACCCCCTTAATGACCAAGCCACTTTTTTGCGATGCGGCACTGCGTCACTTTAACTGACAATTGTGCGGTCATGTGCAGCATTGTACCCAAATTAGAGCTTTCTTTTGGTGGTAGTTGATCACCTCTGCAGGTTTTTTATATGTTGTGCTATAAACAAAAAACTGACTATTTTGAAAACCTTTTTTACTTTCTGCTATAATACCTATCCAAAAAATATATTAAAACTGATTTATTCATCAGTTTAGCCAATATGTGTTCTACATATTTTGCTAAAAAATCCCATTAAGCGAATATTGATTGGTTTGCGCAAAATTTATAGCGTTTACAAACTATGGGGTAGATTTATGTGTGTGTGTGTGTGTGTGTGTGTGTGTGTGTGTGTGTGTGTGTGTGTGTGTTTTTTTTTTTTTTTTTTTTTCTGGTACTTTTTTGGGGCCAGGTGACTTTCTTAAAAAAAAACAAAACACTGATCAATGTATAAATTACACTGGCAGGGAAAGGGGTTAACACTAGGCGGTGATCAAGAGGTTAACTGTTTCCCTGGGTGTGGTCTAACTGTGGGGGGATGGGCTTGCTGGAACAGATCGCTGTTCCTGTCACTAGGAACAGCAGATCTCAGTGCTGTCCCCTGTCAGGAGGATCAGCCTTGTTTACATGGGCAGATCCCCGTTATGCCTCTTTACCGCGATCCTGGGGGGCCGACTGACAGTCCGCCGAACCTGTGGACATGCTCCCACTGCATCTCATGCACGGACTGACGCACAGGTATGTTGGTTACACTGCAGCAGAGTGGCCCAGCTGCGTGATGTGCGGTGGGCAGTCTGGAAGTGGTTAAAAAAAGCTGGCAGGTTATAATGGCAAACATTTGGAAAAAGACAATATATGGCTTTTATCTCTCTTCAGTAAGTGTGGACCACGACTGTCAGTTGAAGCTGCTGAGAAGTTGAAGAATCGATATGTACTGATGCGCAGTGGTGCTCGTGAACATGAAAGGGAGAGCGAGAAGAGATCCAGCATCCCCATTACTGTCCGGTAAAGCCATATCAAATATAATTTAGGCTTCAGATTTCCTGAGCATTCAGTTATTGCAGAGAACCAAAGCTGTACACAAAGCACAAGTTTGGTGTTTTTTGGCAAGGACAGGTGAGGCTCTTATGACTAGTTTCTTACCCCTGAGAGTACATCAGCTGGGCTGGTAAAAATGAATAAATCTTTCCTTTGTAACTGTCACATTGTGATCTTGGCTTACATGAATAAGTGCATCTAGGTTAGAATATTACTTGTTACCCCTAGGGGTTTTTTTTTTTTTTTTTTTTTTTTTTAATTCTGACATCTGGAGTCAGAGATCTGCCTTTAAAATCGCCACCTGCCAGTTGACTTTGGGTGTTGCTGCAGGACCATAAAATGATTGAGTGTGCATGGGGACAGAAGACTAAGTGATGTGTTGCTAGTGGCTTTCCAAACATCTACCAGCCTACCCAATGATCAGCTTATTGGACCATTTTTTATCTTTCCAGTTAAGTTAGATGGGATTTATTTTACTAGAGTTGCACATTTTGGATCATTCCAGGGAAAGATGCATCACCATTTTACAGTATATAGTGTCTTTAGGCATCTCAAATTGTAGTTTTTAATGTGAATAGTTTAGAAGTGATTTTTTTTCCCTAAGTTTGTTTTAGTTTATGCTTTTATAACTACTTGTAAATATAACACTTTTCAGACAATTGGAAGCCATTGTCCGAATTTCAGAATCGCTCAGTAAGATGAAACTACAGCCCTTCTCTGCAGAAAGTGATATAGAAGAGGCACTGCGATTGTTCCAGGTGTCCACACTGGATGCTGCCATGTCCGGAAGCCTGTCTGGTAAGAACAAAAGAAACTATATGCCAGCCAACTTGTTGCTTGCCATGAGTTATAACAACATATGTTTCTCTTGAAGGTGTGGAAGGATTCACAACTCAGGAGGACCAAGAAATGCTTTCCCGCATAGAGAAGCAAATGAAGAGAAGATTTGCCATTGGATCCCAAGTGTCTGAGCACAGTATCATCCAAGATTTTCTGAAACAGGTAATTGCATCCACGATGATGGACATTAGTTTAACCTTTGTGGATATTTTAGTGTCTTGTTATGATTTTTAAATGGCAACTGCAAAGATTTTGACTAAATGAGGTAGAAATGCATGTAGCTCCAAATACCCTCTCCTAAAAAAAAAAAAAAATTACGTTGTGAGAATCGTGATCTTTTTATTCTAAGCAAAAAAAATTGTGATTCTCATTTTGGCCAGAATTGTGCAGCTCTACTGAAAATGTAAATTGTAAATGCTTCATAACAGTGTAGCAAAAGCAGTTTTGCCCATAGCGCTCCTAAAGAATAATTGATATTTACTTGTTTTCATTTAAATCATGAAATGTATTGAATATTGCCACCCTGTGATGCTTCCCTGTACTATTTAAAACTGATTAACATAAATTATAATTTGCACTCCATAACTGTTTGTCAACTATACCGTTGATATGCTGTTCTAAACAAGATCCCAAAATTGGCATATTGATGAAGGGATATGTGTGTTCTGACACTCTGGTATATGATCAGACTATCCTTATTTTCATGCTTTAGCTTACTTTAGGCAGTTCCCAAATTCTGCTTTTTGGCTGCAATGAAATTTGCCATGGACAGTTGAAGTGGATCTTGTTCTGTTATTATAGGCGTGTCTCTGTGCAGACACCAGAGTGAATGTAAAAAGTTAGAAACTGGCACTGAACGGGCTGGACTACTCTACTTAATGCCTTCTCTGTGGTTAATATAACACATTTTTTTTGTTTTTTGCATCTTTTGGTTTGCATCTGTCAAATGTTTTCATTTCATATTTACAGAAATACCCAGAACATGCAATTCACAAAGTTTTGCATCTGATGATGCGAAGAGGGGAAATTCAGCATCGTCTGCAGCGTAAAGTGCTTTTCCGGATCAAATAGACGAATTGTTGCCTGTTATTGTGTACAGACGAGGACTGGATTTTCAAAAGACTGTTTTGGTTACTTAAGCCTTAGAGTACACAAGGAAGTCATGTACATACTGAAACCCTGGAAGGTGGAAAGTTAATAATTCAAGCGTTTGCTTATGTGAACAGTAGCTGTGCAGTTTACTGACAAGATATATTTAATTGCCGTTAGTGGAAATGCAGACCTAAAGGTTAAACTTGTGTTCAGAGTAAAACGCTTCACAATCTTTGCTTATGTCCTGGAATGTTTTTTTTTTTTTATTCTGGCTCAGTATTCATACAAAATATATAAAGCTCACTTATTTTTACTTAAGAATAGTTCATATAAATGTTATGAATATGTTCTTTAATAAATGTGCAGAGAATAAAATGCTACATCCTGTTTTCTTCTTTGGTAGTCTCTGACTTGTTGGATGTGGTTTAAGAGTAATGAAGGCCTTTTTGCACATAGGAATAGGGTACAAGTTAGGCCCCTTTCACACTTGAAAGTTGTGTGATTTTTTTTTTTTTTTTTTTTTTTTGTCACGATTTTGATGCAACTTGAAGCAATGCATCCAATCTTCAAGTCTATGGGCCTCAAGTCACATAAAAGTCGGAACAAAGTAGTGCAGGGACTACTTTGAAGTCGCACAGATATGAATGGTACTGATTGGAAATCATGGAGTACAACTTGTCATGCGACTTTGCAGTCCCAAGTTGCACAATTGTGAAAGGGGCCTTAGAGAAAACGTTGGGCTTTTGATTAACCCCTTTGTAGATTAAAGTAAATCAATTGGTTTGCCCTTGTGCATGCTCCCGAATGTGTGCAAATGTGGGGATTGTAATTACTTCCGCCTTTTGAAAATACTAGCCCTGGCTGTAAAGCTAAGCCTTCTGAGGTCAATATTTTGACTCTTACCAAAACAAAGTATGCCAATGTGGAATGTAAGCATGGAGTTCATCTACATAGTTAAAGTGAATCAAAGTACTAAAGCAAATGGGACAAAAGGGCAACTGAATTTTGAGGCTGAGAGGGCAGCAGTAGGGAATCTAGCTCTATATCCTCGTGCTGAAATGCACAATATTTGGGTGTGGAATTCACCCCTTAGTCTTTTACGGGGTTCATTTTGCCAGCAAAGTTGGATTGCAATGAAAATCTGCTAGCTGGCTTTAGCATTTTCATCCCAAGAAGTGAGCTGGTGATCCCAAGTAGAATATGCCAATTTAAAAGCATGGGCCACGTGAACCATGTAAGATTCTAGGATTGCCAGTTGAACCAATGACTCAAACTGTTCATGTAGATTCAGTTCTGGCCCCAGAACTGTTCTTCAACGCTGCTGTCTGTGCGCAGTGATGCCCACACACACTCGGCTCTTGCATACACCTGTGCTTCTTGCGTTGGTGAAATCTTTGGTGCTGATGCAGCATGGCACGTCTAAAGAAGAATTTGCCCTCTGGCCAGAAACCAGAGCAGTCCCAAAGGGATAAAATGCTCCAAAAGCCAGCTGACTAACTTGCTGGTGTGAAATCCATGCCAATCCAATCTACCATGTCCTGCCCTAGCACTGACCATCCCCAGACCTCTTCCTGACAGTAAGAGGCTTGGGGGGAGGTTAGATGCATCTCCTGCACAGAAAATACAACAAAGGCTGCAGAGGTACTGTATCATGGAAGACAGTTGGGTAAATTATGGTGCAGTTATCTCCTGTTTAAGTCTTGATCTATTACATTTTTTACATTCAGTGTTACTGTATACAATACATTGTACAGAAACGATGAGGGCAGAAACATCAAACTAAACACCACATCCTGTAAAATGAAGGACAAAAAAGGGGAAGGTGGGTGACAAACTCCGGGACTTTTAAGGTGTTTGTAATGTAGGGTGTATAGACACTCCAAAGGTATCCATAAAGTTTATTGCAAGCAAATAACACAATAAAATATCAATATCCACATCAGGTTCTGTAAAACACGCAACAGATTGGAGCAAGAGGCACCATTCAATAGATACCACTCAACATGTTTTGCTCATTTGAGCTTCCTCAGGAGTTTTGGTACAGTATATGGTGTGCTAGAAACAATGAAAAGACATGGATAAGGTTTCATATTGGATACAAGAACTAAAACATCAGTTAAAACTAATATTTGTGTAATATATATCAGATGAGATTATACATGAATGGAAAGGGTCAAAGGCAGATCTTACCCAGGTTGCCAAAGATCAGATATGGATTGGATTAATACAATTGCATCACTGATGGATAGCATCAGAGATGAAAGACATCAAGCAAGCTTTTTCAACCATGTGTTTCCATCTAGTGTGGCCACAGGGGACAAAATTTGCATGTCCTTTTAATAGGAAAATGAAGAAATGGATAGAGTAGAATCAAATCAAGTGTCAACTGATGTCTGAAATGGCACCAAAATGTAAACACTGGACTGTACTTAAATGGTTGCCTTAAAGTAGGTCCAAGGTAGAATCAAAAATCTTGTGCTAGAGGGAAATTTCCAGGGTGAAGAGGTAATAGTCTAAGTTGTAGAAGAATCACGTCCAGCAAGTGATTTAAAGCGGCTGCAGTGATCCTCCTTCTCCCTGTGATTTCACCACAGGGAGTAGGTACCCCTCTCCCATTCCCCGCCACACGAACTGTCAAATTATATCAGGTAGGTGTCCTTTGTGTGCTTCCGCTTGGCTCTTCAAGTGGCCACATATATGGCCCTCAATTAATACTCATAATACTAATTCTATCTACCCACTAAATCTAGATGTATCTGTATGCATTTGCACTCTTGGAAACATCAAGATTTCTTCATTAAATCACTTGCTGGACGTGATTCTTCTACAACTTAGACTATGAATTACCTCTTTACCCTGCAGTGAGGAAATTTTCCCTCTAGCACAAGATTTCTTTGGTTATACCTTGGACCTACTTTAAGGTAACCATTTAAGTACAGTCTGGTGTTTACGTTTTGGTGCCATTTCAGACATCATCGGTTGACACCTGATTAAATTGTAATCCACCCATTTCTTTTTCCTATTAAGGACATGCAAATTCTTTGTCCTCCTGTGGCCACACTAGATGGAAACACGTGGTTCAAAAAGCTTGCTTGATGTCTTTCATCTCTGATGCTATCAATCAGTGATGCAATTGTATTAATCCAATCCATATCTGATCTTTGGCAACCTGGGTAAGATCTGCCTTTGACCCTTTCCATTTATGTATAATCTCATCTGATTGATATATATTACACAAATATTAATAGTTTTAACTGATGTAGTTCTTCCAATATGAAACCTTATCCATGTCTTCATTGTTTTTAGCACGCCATATACTGTATCAAAACTGAGGAAGCTCAAATAAGCAAAACATGTTGAGTGGTATCTATTGAATGGTGTCTCTTGCTCCAATCATCTGTTGGGTGTTTTACAGAACTTGATGTGGATATTGATACTTTTTATTGTGGTGTTATTTGTGAAACTTTTTTATGGATACCTTTGGAGTGTCTATACACCCTACATTACAAACGCCTTAAAAGTCCTGGGGTCTGTTCACCCCACCTTCCCCTTTCTTGTAATACATTGTACAGGTTTTCCTCTCTGCAAGTTCTTCTGTGGTCTCCTTGTGCAGTGACTGGTCTTGTATCTGCCACTCCCAGTTTGTACCCAGCCTGTAGTGGGTCAGCCTACGTAGTCCCCCAGCGAACTACTTTAAATGGGTTTGCAAAAGCATTTTGTGCATACAAAGTGTTTTTTTTTTTTTTTTTGTATTCATTTTTGTTGCTATTTTATACATTTAAGTGTCTGGAGTTCACCTCTAATCTCGAAATTGGTTTAGTTTCCATTTGTCACATTTTCAGCTGGATTTGTATGGGTGTTTTCAATTAAAAAAAAAACCCTTTCACTATTCATTCAAGTAGTTTCTTCATTTTGAGTTGGTACTGGGGTCATGACCAATTATTTACATGCACATACCTAACCACCATGGTGTCATTGCAGATGCTGATTGCACAAAAATATGATTAGAGGTGTGAAAGTTTGTGAACACCTGGTTCTTAACTTAATGCAGTCACCAAGATGTCCTGCAATCTGGGAAATGTGCTATTATCAAATGCCCTATTAGGGTAGACTAAATAACCCAGTGTGTTGCTGTAGTTCCAAAAGCATATCCTTTGCCTTGCACTGTTCTAAGCATGCAGCCTACAATGTCAGCTATTACTGGCACTGTATGTCAAGCAAAGTATCAAACTGCCCATTTTGTTTAGAAAGTACGATTTATTATATGGTGTAAACTTTCCCAGTTTCATTTTTAAATAACCACATTCAAACAGTGCGCTACTGGGCAATCCTATATTGCAGAAATGACTAGATAACCTCCAGAGAGTTCATGAGATCTGAATTTCACTCATTGGGAAGATGCAGGAGCAGAGATCGTGGTTTTAAATCATACAGGGTGCATGTGCCTTGGGTGACAATTCTCTCCAAAAAAAAAAAAAAAAAAAAACCAAAAACACACTGCTTCCGACGTACAGAGCTGAGGGTGGTAAGTCAGGCACTTTGGCTATTTAAAGCTACCTCTCCCCCCAGATAGAATAAAAGGCACATCCTCTCATTACTGAAATATTTAATCAAATAAAAATGCCTCTTCCTATATGAACATAAAAATAACACTGAATGCAATGCTCTCCCATAACTTACATGTGGACCTGTGTATAAGAGACCCTATATAACTCACTGTAATCTCTCAATTTTTTTTTTTTTTAAAGCAGGAAAACAAGTGGGTTGTGTTTTTTTTTTTTTTCCTGAGTTCTAAAAGAAAAAAAAATCAAGGCTAAAACTTAAGCAGCCACCAAGAACAGAAATAAGCCACACTCAATCCCATGACAACTATCCCTAAGCCCCCGTTCACATTGGTGTGATTTGACAGGTCAAATCCGAGCCAATTGCCAGCGTCCCACTGGGTGCAACACACCACTTTTCAAAAGTAAGTTGCTGTACTACTTTTGGCGACTTCAGGGGCAATTTCAATAGACATCTGTCCATGAACCTGCACAGATGGCTTTCAAATCACCCTGAAATGTGGATTTGAAATTGTGCGAGTTTAGATGAACTTGCCTGAAGGCTCGGTTCACACTTATTGTGCTATTTGCAGAAATGCACTACAGTCCATTTAACATGGTTTCCTATGGGAAATGTTTACATCTGTGTTTTTTTTTTTTTTTTTTTTTTTTTTTTTTTAAAGCAGCTGTGTTTTTTGGAAAGGGTCAGGGGAACCTTTTTAAAAGCAAAATGGTGCATTTTTGTTTCAATAGAGAAGCACCAACCCAACAAAAAAATTGGCTAAAGAAGAAGCATAAAAACGTGTGCAAAAAACACTGCGTAGGTGTGAACCAAGCCTAACACTGAAAAGTTATCCTTTCGCTTCCTGTTGACAAAAAGTGAAGGGAAATCTTAAGACACAGCTGGCATAAAAAGACAATTTTAAAGGATAAATTCACCTTTAACAAAAAATAAATACACATTTTTTGCAGGTTAAAATATACGTATTTTATTTCTGGAGCTGCTGGTGCCATGCAGGTCTCCTGCAGATCTGTCACTGTATCTGTCCATCATACAGACAAGCAGATCCACTCTGACAGGAAGACTCCAACTACCCCAGAGCTGGGGTAGTTCATTGAAAGCTACAACCCGACAGGCACAAAGAATCTCAGGACTACTAGTTTTCAATTCACAGAAGACCAAGTTGAGCTCTGCTCAGCTGCATATTATTTTATTTATTTTTAAATGGGATTGGGGGGAGGATCCTCCACTAGCTGTCGGAGCAGGGGTCAGTCTGTTTGTAACATGTTACACTCATATTCAGGGTGTAACAAAACATGAACTTATCCTTCCTTTAACCACTTGCCGACCGCTACATTTACGTCGGCAGAATGGCGCATACAGGTACGTCCCTTTAAATTTGCCGTCATGCGTGCGACCCTGCCGTGAGCGCGATTGCAGGTCCTGCGGACTCGTCTGCGTGGATACCCGCGATCATCTCATGGTGAGGAAGAACGGGGAAATGCTGATGTAAACAAGCATTTCCCTGTTCTGCCTAATGACACTAATCACAGCTCCCTGTAATCTGGAGCGTTGATCAGTGCCATGTCACATGCAGCCCCCCCCCCCCCCCCCCCCCCCCCAAGTTAAAATCGCTGATCACCGCCATTACTAGTAAAAAAAAAATTATTAATAAAAATGCCATAAAACTATCCCCTATGTTGTAGACGCTATAACTTTTGCGCAAACCAATTTTTTAAACCAAAAATATCTAGAAGAATACATATCGGCCTAAACTGAGGAAAAAAAAAAGGGTTTTTTTTTTTATATAGTTTTGGGGGATATTTATTATAGCAAAAAGTATAAAAATGCATTTTTTTTTCAAATTTGTCACACTTTTTTTGTTTATAGCGCAAAAAATAAAAACCGCAGAGGTGATCAAATATGACCAAAAGAAAGCTATATTTGTAGGGAAAAAAGAACGTCAATTTTGTTTGGGAGCCATGTCGCATGACCGCGCAATTGTCAGTTAAAGTGACGCAGTGCCGAATTGCAAAAAGTGCTCTGGTCTTTGGCCAGCCAAATAGTCTGGGGCTTAAGCGGTTAACTTCCCCTACTCCGTCTAAAATAGGAAAAAGTTTAGCCTTTAGTTATTCATTCCTGCAAAAGAAAACTATGAATACTTTTCTGTCATGCCTCTTTGGAGATCCACACTCTGCTGAAGAATATTCAGCTTTCATCACTGCTCCATTGGCCCCATGGTTTCCCCATCATCTCCTATGTCACTGCAGTACACAGTGGTATAGGGGCCAGCGGAAGGAACCAGAGAAACAAAGTGCGATCAGCGGCGAGGCAAACAGTCGCCGGTCACGGAGTATAGGCCTAGCAGCCACAGCTAGCCCCTCACACCTGTCAAAAACTGCAACAGGCATCAGATTCCTGTCGCTGTCATTCGTCCTGCAGCAGAATGCCAGCGATCAGATTGCTGATGCCATGCAGGTCTCCTGCATACTGTATCGGCTTACCCGATACTCCCTAACAGGAACATTCAACGAACTACGACAGCGCTGTGGCAGTTCATTGAGCACTACAAGCTGACTGCCGCTAAGTATGTTGGGGCTTGTTCATTCAGACACACGGAGGTGTGAGCGGAGCCCCGCACGGCCACACTTGTTTTCAAGCCATGCCAGCTACTACAGAGAACTTGTCACTGCACGGCTGCTACAGGTAGGAGGTTGGCGGCTGCAGCACTGGGAACATGTTCCCAAAGGTAAACTTATCCTTTAACTCTTTCACGTGAGTTTTTTTTTTTTTTTAAACTGGTACAAATTCTGTACTTTATGCATGTAAAACATAAAATTGGTACTTAGCTTTTACAATAAAATCACCAAGCGAGAGGAATTTTCACCTTGGCTTATACCTGAGAACAAGGAAACTGCAGAGGGTTGCCTCTCCAGCAAACAGCACACAGTCACATCTCTAAACTGGTTTGATTTAAAACCAGTGGGAGGACAAAGTGCAAAATAAAAAGGGTTGTCCTAGTGGACTTTGATCTACAAATCTTAGAGCTTCAGTCTATGATGTAAAAATTCATCAGCAATGCAAATTACAAGCAAGAATTAAGATATACATTAAGCATATTATGGGGCAATTTTGCCTTGTTTAAATAAAAGTTTTAAATTGTAACCCTTTCCTTCAAAAAGCCTAGCAATTGTGACTGTTTGAATGCAATGCAGGAACCTGCATCTTCCTGCCTATTAAAATCTTTGCGCTCTCAGAACCCCAAAACTGATATGCAAATCTTGACTTTCTCTGCAAAGTCAATGCATGGCCTCCCCGTGTGTCAACTCCCTGTTAGAGACTGAAGCTTGCCATGCTTTGAAGCACCAACAGTTGATTGGAGCTTTGGGGGTTGTTGACCAACCAATGAGATGATTATTATTATTATTTTTTTTTTTTTAGAAAAGCAAATCAGAACACCCCTTGTTTCATGGGTCCTGGAGTGCTCACAAAATAAATAAAAAAAAAAAAAAATGCATGCAGGCACCTAAGCGGAAATGGGTATTCTATTTATACAGGTAATAAGGAAGAAAAGGTCCTAGTAAAGCAAACTTGTGGGCACCATTAACTTAGTAAAGTAGCAGGCACGTCTCTTCTGCTTTCTACGATACCCTAGAAGCCCCAAAACAAAGGATGCCCATTTGTGTTGGAAACAGCTAGCTCCTGTGGTTTTCAGCGCTGGCTTGCTCCTCATCATACCAAATTATTGGTCAGTGATGTGGGAGGGGGCAGAGAGCTCATGACTATAGGATTTGAACACCAATTGTGATCCCAATATTCGGGGGTTCCAGTCTGATCTAGAAGACTACAGAGCTGATATATGGCACCTGAAGATGGCTGCTATGCAATTTAGTACTTTACTAAAATATATTGTGCGCATATGTACATTTTAAACTTATAGGGTTATTTTTTCTGTAGATAGCCGCCTCCCCCCCCCCCCCAACAACTAGAAATAGCAGCTTAAATCTGATTGGTTGCTTTTGAAGAACACTTCTATTTCCTTTATCTAATCAATCCTACAATAGCTGCTATTTTATGGCATGCTTCACATTCATCAGCAAAAACTGTTAAAATAAAAATTAAAGGAAATAAAAAAAAAAAAAAAAAAGACTGGCACATTATTATTCCAATAGTCCTCTGAAGAGCCCAGAAATATATAAGGAACACATTTTCTGTAAGATTTTGATCAAACTCAGATTCACAAGGGAAATTCCTATGTCCTTCAACAGCTTTTAAAATTTAGTAAACATAAAAAAAAAAAAAAAAAAAAAAAATAAAGACATGCACAAAGTCTTCAACATGATTCAGCGGGTAGGGATGATAAACTTGTATCACCAAGTCCAGTCCATAGAAATAAAAATGTTAAGGTAAAGTCATTTAAACCATCCTGAAAATGGACTAAAATCGTGTTTGTTGTTAAAGAATAACCTGTGCAATTATTGGACAAGGCTATAACAAATTTCAGAAACGTCAAAGGTGCCATCCCTTTATGTGATTGAGTAAAATGACATTCGGATGAACTGCATCTTATCAAAGGTATTTCCAGAACTTCATCATTCACCTCTTGCCTTGTGGTATCTCTCTCCTGTAAGCAAGCACCTCTTGAATCTTTTCTGCTACATGATGTACTAATGGTACACGGCCCATCCATTGTAAGTGTATTACAATGTCCAATGAAGGCTACTTCTCTGTGTCTTAATGGATTTCTATGTGAACCTGAAAAGAGATGGAAACACATATCAGGCATATTGGCTTGGCTATGCATTAAATGCAATTATATGTTTTTTCCCCATTGTTGTTCTATATTAAAAAATAAATTAAAAAAAAAACAAAAAACAAAACAGAATGATGACCTTGTATTAAAATCTCCCTATGTCAAAACATCAGAAGAAAATAAGTTTTAAAATAGAATTTTGCACAGCTTTCAGCCGCTGACATATCTGAACCTCACTGTGGGATCCTGGGAAAGCTGAAGATTCAAACAAAAAAAAAAATCCCATGAGAAGCCACTCCCTGTTTAATGGATTTTGGGGGTTCAAGATGCCACAGGAAGGCCAAGTAAAGTCACTCTCACCTAAGAGAACCTGGCAGAAGCCAGGTAGGTGTGTATGTGTGTGATATATATGTATCTATCTATCTCACACACACACGGTGGTACCTTGGATTATGAGCAAAATTTGTTCCAGAAGAATGCTTGTAATCCAAAGCAATTGTAAATCAAAGAGAGTTTCCCCATAGAAGTCAATGGAAATTCAGATAATTCATTCCACAGTGACTTCTATTGTATGCAGTACCGCATGTGGCCAGAGGTGGGGGGGGGGTGCCGCAGACACTGGGAAACCGCTCGGATGCACTCAGGAACGGAGTGTTTCCAAGTGGCTCTGAGTGCATCCAAGTGTCACTGGCGCCCCGGCACCTCTGGCTAAATGCGGTACTGCACACCGCAGAGGCTTGAATACTGCTCGTTTTGCGAGACAACGCTCACAAACCGAGTCAAGATTTTTTTTAAAATAACAGCTCGTATTGCTATATGCAGTGTTAAAAAAAAAAAAAAAAAAAAATACTCATCACTTCCCCTGTGTAGAACTATGGTAACGTTATATTGCTCTGGTCAAAGTGTGTTAAAAAAAAATAAAATAAAATAATAATTTGAAAAACAAAATTATAATTTTTCTTTTTCTGTGTTGTCACCAGTCAGTGTGTCCCTGATCACACACTCGTTTTATGATGCTCTACTGCACTAGTAACTAAATATATATCTATATCTTGGGGGATATCTGTACTATCCTGACATTTTTGAGGCTCAAGAAATCAGATAAGCCATCAGGATTGATTAATTTTCAGATATATATCATAGTTTGTGGACTGTATAACTGTCCTACAGACTAAATAATATACACAGATTTGGGTTATTTTCACTAAAGAAATGTAGCAGAATACATGTTGGCCTAAATTTATGAAGAAAGATTATTTCTTTGCAAAATTTATATAAACAGAGACAAATCGAAAACACGTTATATATATATATATATATATATATATTTATTTATTTAAAACCCAGTGGTAAAAGGTGCCTGGTATTGAAGTGGTTAAAATAATTTGAAGGGCTGTGTTTTTTTCCCTTTAACCCCTTAAGGACCACCCCACGCAGATATACAGTTACATGATTTTGTGTCGAGATAGCGATCTTGTGTTTCTTCCAGTTACAGCACCTCCCCCACAGTTATATAGAAAGCACTCCCTAGGAGCACACCTAACCCTTTGATTGTCCCTGATGTTAACCCCTTCCCAGCCAGTGTTATTAGTACAGTGTCAGTATATTTTTCTTAGCTCTGATCATTGTATTAGTTTTACTTGTCCCCCAAAAGTGTCAGTTAGGTGTGCGATTGCCGCAATGTCGCAGTCACAAAAAAAAAAAAAACAAAACAAAAAAAAAAACCCTGATCGCCGCCATTCCTAGTAAAGAAAAATTCAATAAAAATATCCCAGTTTGTAGACACTTTAACTTTTGCGCAAACCGATCAATATACACTTATTCGGATTTTGTTACCAAAAATATGTAGCATAATACATATTGGTCTAAACAGATGACGAAATTATATTTTTTACATTTTTTTTTTTTTATTGGATATGTTTTATAGCAGAAAGTAAAAAAATAGTATTTTTTTTCAAAATTGTCTTTTTTATTTTTTTTTATAGCGCAAAACGAAAGCTCTATTTGTGAGAAAAAAAAGACATCAATTTTATTTGTGTACAGTGTTGCACAACCACGCAATTGTCAGTTAAAGTAACGCAGTGCTGCATTGCAAAAATGGCCTGGTCATGAAGGGGGGGGGGGGGGGTTAAACCTTCCGGGGCTGAAGCAGTTAAATAAAACATGTTTTACTTACCTGTTTTGTGCAAAAGTTTTGAACAGAGCAGCTCTGATCCTCATCTTTTTGGGTCCCCCCTGCCAAGTGCCCCCAATAGCAAGTCTCGTGCTATGAAGGCATTTCAGCAGGCTCGCTCCCGAGCTGTGCTTCCACCCACCCCCACTCTCTCCTCACTGGCTTTGATTGACAGCAACAGGAGCCAAGGGTTGTCACTGCTGTGTGAGCCAATGAAGATAGAGAGACCCAGGGGAGCTGCTGCTCTTATACTCATCACTGGATGGAGATGGAGCTCAGGTAAGGGGGGGGGGGGGGGGGGAGAGCTTTACCCAAAAGGTTTTTTACCTTAATGCAGAGAGTATAAATTTAGAACCATGTGGGTTTTGCAAGCATCAAATTGCACTTCTGGTCTACGTTTTGACTACAAAACCAGGGTGGATATAAATCAATGATTTAAAAAAAAAAAAAAAAAAAAAAAATCTAATCCCAAAAAAATAAATAAAATAAAATAATAAAATGAAAAAAAAAAAAAAAATCTGATTTTTATCAAATTTATTTTAATAAAATGCTTTTGGAGTAAAAAAAAAAAAGCAATCTAAAGATAGTTTTCTATTGAAGATACATTTAGTTTATTCAGCATGAAATGGAGCTTACAGTGGGGATCGAAAGTTTGGGCACCCCAGGTAAAAATGTGTATTAATGTGCATAATGAAGCCAAGGAAAGATGGAAAAATCTCCAAATGGCATCAAATTACAGATTAGACATTCTTATAATATGTCAAAAAAAGTTAGATTTTATTTCCATTATTTACACTTTCAAAATTACAGAAAACAAAAAAATGGCGTCTGCAAAAGTTTGGGCACCCTGCAGAATTTATAGCATGCACTGCCCCTTTGCAAAGCTGAGACCTGCCAGTGTCATGGATTGTTGTCAATCATCGTCTGGGAAGACCAGGTGATGTCAATCTCAAAGGTTTTAAATGGCCAGACTCATCTGACCTTGCCCCAACAATCAGCACCATGGGTTCTTCTAAGCAGTTGTCTAGAAACCTGAAACTGAAAATGGTTGACGCTCACAAAGCTGGAGAAGGCTATAAGAAGATAGCAAAGCGTTTTCAGATATCAATATCCTCTGGTCGGAATGTAATTAAGAAATGGCAGTCATCAGGAACAGTGGAAGTTAAAGCAAGATCTGGAAGACCAAGAAAAATATCAGACAGAACAGCTCGCAGGATTGTGAGAAAAGCAATTCTAAACCCACGTTTGACTGCACGATCCCTCCAGAAAGATCTGGCAGACACTGGAGTTGTGGTACACTATTCCATTATAAAGAGATACTTGTACAAATATGGTCTTCATGGAAGAGTCATCAGAAGAAAACCTCTTCTACGTCCTCACCACAAAAATCAGCGTTTGAACTTTGCAAATGAACATATAGACAAGCCTGAGGCATTTTGGAAACAAGTTCTGTGGACCGATGAGGTTGAAATAGAACTTTTTGGCCGGAATGAGCAAAGGTACGTTTAGAGAAGAAAGGGCACAAAATTTAATGAAAAGAACCTCTGTCCAACTGTTAAGCATGGGGGTGGATCAATCGTGCTCTGGGGTTGTATTGCAGCCAGTGGCACAGAGAACAGAAGAAGAAAAAATGGATTCAATAAAATTTCAGCAAATTTTGGATGGTAACTTGATGCCATCTGTGAAAAAGCTGAAGTTAAAGAGAGGATGGTTTCTACAAATGGATAATGATCCTAAACACACCTCAAAATCCACGGGGATTACATCAAGAGGAGTAAACTGAAGGTTTTGCCATGGCCTTCACAATCTCCTGACCTCAACATTATTGAAAATCTATGGATATACCTTAAAAGAGCAGTGCGTGACAGACAGCCCAGAAATCTCAAAGAACTGGAAGACTTTTGTAAGGAAGAATGGGCAAAGATACCTCAAACAAGAATTGAAAGACTCTTGGCTGGCTACAAAAAGCGTTTACAAGCTGTGATACTTGCCAAAGGGGGCAGTACAAGATATTAACTCTGCAGGGTGCCCAAACTTTTGCAGACTCCATTTTTTTGTTTTCTGTAATTTTGAAAGTGTAAATTATGGAAATAAAATCTTTTTTTGACATATTATAAGAATGTCTAATCTGTAATTTGATGCCATTTGGAGATTTTTCCATCTTTCCTTGGCTTCGTTATGCACATTAATACACATTTTTACCTGGGGTGCCCAAACTGTCGATCACCACTGTAGTTAATGCACAAGGCTGTATATTCTGCAATATTTACTTTTTTTGTAAACTCATTCAATGAATCCAAGCTCTGCAAGCTGAGATAACATGCACTGCAATGATGCATTCACACAATCTCACAGTAACCATAAAATAAAACAAAGTTCAGGAATATTCCTTTATCCCATAGTTTTTCAAATCTATGTACACTACAAACTGTGTGATTGAATCAGTTCTGATATCGCTGTTTTACTAACCTGACAGCTTATTATTCTAAATAGGAAACCTTCATTTGGTTTGCAAATATTAAAGATTCTAATTACCAGCAAGTCCTTACATTTAAAGAGCACCTGTCATTTCAGATCCTTCATGGCAGCGCCTGTTAGTGGGCATTCACTCACCTGCTGCCGCCACGTCCCTCACCTTGTTGTGTCACTGCCGCATCACCAGCCTTCCCATTAAAGTGAATGGGACTGTCGGTGAGTCAACAGCAGGTTAGAGGAGGAGCCACTGTGGGACAGAGATGACAGTTGCTCTTTAAAAATTGTGATTTAAATCGAATCCACCCTGCACAAAACAACAGCTAAGGTGTGGCTCTCTGACTGCCTGTTCCTGTCAAAACAGAGTACACTGGGCTTTATCAATGGAAAAATTCATGGCAAAACTGCAGAACTCAATGCCTAAAATCTGGAAACAGGCAGTCTTGCATTTTCTGCCAAATAGCTTTGCCCATCACCTGCTTGATTTCAGACAGGCCTAAATGCTACACACAGTCAGTGAAAATCCTTTCCACCCAGACCCCTCCATAGTCCACCTTCTGCTTCACCAATTTAGTTTTCCCCTTCTTGACTTGGCTTACACCAAGAGTAGGCTCTCTTTCCCTTACCTTAAAGTGTAAGTCTCTCCCCCCCCCCATCGTTTTCAGCCAAGAAAGCTGCCATCTTTGCCTCTGTTTAATCCACAACTGCCATAATGGTGCACGTGATCAGTTATGACACCAGCTATTGGATGGTTTGACAGTTGGGTTGAGAGCACAACCAATGGGAGTGTTACATTTCCGGCACATGCCGGAAATGGAACGGTTTTTATGGATGGGTTTACTTCCGCTTTAATCTCATACTGCTCAGTCCAATCCTTTTTGCCTACCTGACAATATCTTTAGTATGCATTATTATTTATGTTATGTGACTTGTATTTATGACTTTTCAGCTGTTGTACTTTTGTAAAACCTTCAATAAACAAAATTGACCACCAAAAAAAACCCAAAAAAATAAAACGGTCAGTGCTCATTATCAGAGAGACAAATATTGCTCAAGGAACCCCTACCAACCTCTAGACAGAGGAACCCTTGGGTTGGGCCTCACAGAACTCCGATTGGGAAAGGCTGCTCCAGGGTATATGGCTTCATAGTGAGGACTGGGAGAGCCCAACTGGCAGAATGATGAGCTGGACAGGTCCATACTGCATTCAAAGGTTTGTGTTTGGGTATAACGGATAGGAAAGGGGAATCTTAACATAATAACACAACACACCTAATCTATCCAATCTGGCAGGCTCTTTCACTCGTAGTTGATGCTAAATCTAGAGAAGATTGTACAATCAGGTTGTATGACCAACTTCAGACAGCGTGATGAACACTGTCATCTTCATGAAAGGGACCCTGAAATGTTGGCTGTATTTGGCCTATGTGACACATGCAAATCCTATTTGTCACCACATGCTCCATCCAGGAGTGCCACTCACAACTGCATCACTAAATATTCTGCATTTGTCACATTGAAGAGTATGCTGGATGCCTGAGCCCCATTCCCCCTCCGTGTACTGTGGGTCCATCCAACGATCACTATGACACAATAGAAACCTGAAGGTCGGTAGGAAGAACCACTGAGCACTGAAGGGGACACAAGAGATGAACACACCCAGCAAAAGTTACAAGAGGTCTCCTGGTGACATAGGCAGTGGGAAAAGTAAACATTTACATCATTTCACAAGTAGTCATTTTTGAAAGTAATATTAAAGTGGTTGTAAAGGCAGAATGTTTTTTATCTTAATGCCTTATGATAAAAAGCCTTCTTTGTGCAGCAGCCCCTCCCCCCTCCAATACTTACCTAAGCCCCACCTCAATCCAGCGATGTTGCACGAGAGTCTCGGATGTCTCGGACTCTCCCTCCATTGATGCCCACTGCTGTCAATCAGTCAGTGAGCCAATGAGGAGAGAGAGAGGGGGGCGAAGCCGAGACTCCATGTCTGAATGGACACACAGTAGTGGCTCGGGTGCCCCCATAGAAAGCTGCTTGCTGTGGGGTCACTCGGCAGGAGGGAGGGGCTAGAAGCTCCAGCGAGGGACTTGAAAAGCTGAGGATCCGGGCTGCTCTGTGCAAAACCATTACACAGAGCAGGTGAATGCAACATTTTTTTGGGGTTAAAAATAAAAAACATAAAACTTTTAATATCGTTTTAAAGCTTTATGATTTTTTTTTTTAAATAACAAAACATACTTAACTGCTCTGTCGTCGTCCTCTTCTCCAAGTGCCCCCATAGCAAGCCATTTGCTATGGGGGCACTCATGTGCTCACTCCCGAGCCCCGCTGTGCGTGTCCATAAGGCACACATAATGGGGCTCGGCCCTGTCCTCACTGGCTGTGAATGACTGCAGCAGAAGGCAATGGCTCCCCTTGCTGTCTCTCAACCAATGAGGAGGCAGAGGACCAAGGAGGTCAGCCACTCATGCACATTGCAATCAGGCTCCGGTAAGTATTGGGGGGAGCTACCTACTAAATGCATGAAGGTAAAAAACGTTCAACCTTTGGAACCACTTTAACCACTTCAGCCCCGGAAGAATTTACCCCCTTCCTGACCAGATTTTTGCGATTCGGCACTGCGTGCTTTAACTGAAAAATTGCGCGGTCGCGCGACGTGGCTCCCAAACAAAATTGACGTCTTTTTTTACCCACAAAAGAGCTTTCTTTCGGTGGTATATGGTCGCCTCTGCGTTTTTTATTTTTTTGCGCTATAAAACAACAAAAAAAAAAAAAAAAAAACACATTTTTTACATTTAGCTATAATAAATATCCCCACAAAAGTATATAAAAACAACTATTTTTTTTCCCTCAGTTTAGGCCGATATGTATTCTTCTACATATTTTTGGTAAAAATCGCAATAAGCGTATATTGATTGGTTTACACAAAAGTTATAGCGTCTTCGATAATAGGGGCTAGATTTATAGCATTTTTATTATTATTTATTTTACTAGTAATGGTGGCAATCTGAGATTTTTATCGGGACTGCGACATTATGGTGGACACATCGGACAATTTTGATACATTTTTGGAACCATTGGCATTAATACAGCGTTCAGTGCAATTAAAAATGCATCGATTACTGTAAAAATGTCACTGGCAGTGAAGGGGTTAACAGTAGGGGGCGGTGAAGGGGTTAAATGTGTTCCCTGGGAGGTGATTCTAACTGAAGGGGGAGGGACTAACTACAGGAAGTGACAGATTGTGGTTCCTAGCTAATAGGAACACACGATCTGTCCCTCCTGTCAGAACAGAACAGGGAAGTGTGTGTTTACACACACTCGTCCCTGTTCTGTGTCTCCTGGTCACGATCGCTCGTGGCCGTCGGTCATCGCGACCGTCGGCCACAAGCATCGGCATCTCCGCTGTGCAGTGGGCACGCGCTTGCTATCCGGACCCCGTGAGATCACGTACAGTAACATGGTTTCGCGCAGGGGAGCCAACCTGCTGCAGTAAAACTGGGGCGGCTGGTCTGGAAGCGGTTAAAGCGGAGCTAAAGGGATCAATATTCACCTTTCCCTCAACAATAGCCATCCCTCACTGTTGCCAACATCTTTTCTTGTGTGCTGGTCTTTGATCTACTTTATTGGCTGGTGCAGGATGAGGTCACTCCTGAGCATGCGCAGGAGGCTGTCATTCCGACACACAGGGCCGGCACTGTAGCTGCACAGTGCTGGAACAGGCAGGCAGGTGCATTTTACTGCAGAAAAGACAATGTGTCTGTTCTGCAATAAAAAGCTGCCTGCTTGATGTTTGTTACAGCAGAACTTTAGCTCTGCTTATAAGAAGTTCACCTTTCGTAACATGTTACATCCATATTCAGGGTGTAACATGTTAGGAACGGACCGCCCACGCACCTCACTGAGCTGACAGCTAGCGGCTCCGCCCACTAGTCCACCCACATCACAGTCCTCTGTGAATGGAAAACTACAAGACCCAGCAGCCTTTGCAGCTATCAGCTTGTAGTTTTCAATGAACTACCACAGCGCTGTGGTAGTACATTGAGTCTTCCTGTCAGATTGTATCGGCTTCCTCATACGCAGTACAAGCAAGCGGATACAGAGACGGTCTGCAGGAGACTTGCAGGGCATTAGTGATCTGCTGATCGCTGGTGGAATGCTTTACAGGCTCCTGCAACAAAAATAGTAAATGCACTTTTTTTTTTACCTGCAAAACAAAATATGTGCATTTATTATTTTATTTCTAAAAAGTGAACTTTTCCTTTAATCCTGGTTAATTCTTTATCTTCAACAATTTATATTCTTCAACAATACATTGTGTTCCCTTCCCTATTCATGTATATTCCACCCAGCCATACCTAGGTATTAGGAATTCTCCATGTAACTAAGATTTACAGCAGCAGCTGAGGAGTGTGGAACTTTGCCGTGCCTTGAGATGGGGGGGCGATCAGGGTGGCAAAGAAGTGGGATCCACTGAAGGGGGACGGGTAAGGTGCGGTCGGAGTGGCAGGGCAGTGGGATATACCAAAGTGGGGCGGTCGGGGTGTCAGGGAGGTGGGATCCACTGAAGGGGGGTAGTCAGGGAAGTGGGATCCGCTGAAGGGGGGTAGTCAGGGAAGTGGGATCCGCTGAAGGGGGGTAGTCAGGGAAGTGGGATCCGCTGAAGGGGGGTAGTCAGGGAAGTGGGATCCGCTGAAGGGGGGTAGTCAGGGAAGTGGGATCCGCTGAAGGGGGGTAGTCAGGGAAGTGGGATCCGCTGAAGGGGGGTAGTCAGGGAAGTGGGATCCGCTGAAGGGGGTTGTCAGGGAAGTGGGATCCACTGAAGGGGATGAAGGTTTCGGGGAGAGATGAAAGGGGCTTCGCTCTCACCTGTAGCCTGACGTTCAGCATCATGGAGGCGATGACATACAGATAGGGGAATTTGATCCTCAGCCTCCAGGCCAGGTTGAAGAAGATGAGCAGAGTACGGCTCAGGCCTTTGGAGAAGACCACATAGGAGCGAGCAGCGGCCGATTGGGAGAGCCAGGCTGCCAGCTGGGACAAGGACGCCATATACACCCCACCGAGCCTGGGGGGAGGGGAGATCACCGGACACTCCGATCCCGATCACCGACAATCCATTCAGACCGCTGACCCGGAAGAGACTCCCGGGCACCGCCCCCTGCCGGTACAAGCTGATCAGCTGATGCCAGGAGTGCCCTGTGATGGGGGTTGTGCTGTGTATGTGGCAGACACCTCTTCTCTGTCCTGTGTAATCCACAGACAAGACGTACATCCTCCTCCCAGACTTATACACACAGCTGATATCTTTGTGTCCCTCGTATGTGACTGGCATTCATTTCTAACACACGGGGGCTTATTAACGAAAGGCAAATCCACTTTGCAATTTGGAAGTGCAGTCACTGTAGATCGGAGGGGGACATGCAAGGAAAAAAAAAAAAAAACAGCATTTTTTGCTTGCACGTGATTGGATGATAAAATCAGCAGAGCTTCCCCTCATTTCAGATCTACCCCTCAGATTTACAGCGACTGCACTTCCAAGTGTACTTTGCACTTGTAGTGCAAAGTGGATTTGCCTTTCATAAATAACCCCCACAGTGACACTATACTTTGAAACCAAAAAAAAAAAGCTATTGCAGTCATGTATTCCTAAAGTGTTACTGGGGAAATACCAGTGATAACACCATACAAGCCCTGTCCCTTGTGTACTTACCTCCAGGGTTGCCAAGCTGCCAGCACCTCCAGCAGTCCAGAGATTTGAAATCCCTGCTCTTCTCCCCCTTCTGGGTCCTCAAGGGCACAAGGGACACATCATGCTAAATGTAAGTGATGTCCCTTACGCTATATTTTAGAGATTTGTAATTTAGGCTAAAGTTAAAGCGATAGTAAACTGCATAACAAAAAAATGGGGCTCCCCTGGCAGTTTAAGTGATAATTAGGGATGAGCTCAGGCGTGTTCGGATCCTAGTCCCAACCCACCTGAGCGATCCCGCCAGGAAGCCCTCACTGCATACTGCCAATCATGAGCAGCCTAGTCATGGTGTGTGTATGTGCAGCTGCGGGCCAGGAAATGCCTCGCTGCCTATGATTGGTGGTGTGTAGTGATGGCTTCCTGGTGGGATCCCTCAGGTGGGTTTTGACTAGGATCGAACACGCCTGAGCCCATCCCTAGTCCTATTGTGCTAGTATGCATCGCATACTAGCACTTTATGACGGATTTACCTGAAAGCAAAGGCCTCCAGCGGACACTGCTGAGGGCACTTCCATCCTTACCTGGTCTTCTTTCTGGGTTTGGCCATATGAATGGCCAAGCGATCGATGATGTCACTCCTGCACATGAGCGTTGGAATCGCTGTTTATGGCACATGTATGCCGCTCCTTCAGAGCACATGCACTGGTGACATCACCGGCTGCATCTAAAGTAAAAATCTTCTAAACGGCACACGCTTAGGAGATATTTACAGCACTTATAGATAAGCCTTATTATAGGCTTACCTACAGGTAAAAATCATACATGGGAGTTTACTCCCACTGTAAGCTTTAAAACAAACAACTATTCACCTCTCTAGCTATAAGCATTATGGAAAAATTAGTCTTCAAATTTCACAAAAGCAATTTTTTTTCTATTACTTTCTGTTGCACCAGAATCTTGGTAGCCTGACAGCCTTCTAATGAAAACTATCAGCAAGTGTTTCTAATATACAGTTAGCAGCCACTTCACTATATTGCATTGTGGGAACGTGCATGTTCCCATGCACATTACTGGAATTTGAGGCACTGCTGGTGCAGTGTGGTGCCATTCATTAATGAATTGCACCCAAACACACCTTGCCAACGAAGGTGCAGTGCATAGAAGTCCAACACATGGCAATGCACTATTACTGTAAGAAAAGGTGCAGGTCTCATTTCTGGGCCCCTGAGATGCATGACACCCTATTTATTTTAAATAGGCTGCTCTACAGAGTGCACACATGAAAAAATGTGCAAGCTTTAACGCACTGCACACCAGGTGTTAGATGTGAACCTAACCTTAAGCCTCCTGCACACGGGCCAAATATCGGCTGGTTCAACAAAAACCAGCCAACATTCGGTCCATCCATACTCCAGCTGAATGGCCGGCTTCTGTCGAACGGGCATGCTGGAAAACCAGCATCCAATCGTTATCCAATCAGCACTGGCAGCCAATTGCTGTCAGCGCTCACCAATGTGTTCTGGCAGGGGCAGTCCTACTGTCAGAACACAATAGCTCAGCATGGGAGATTGCTGTACTAGCATTGAATAGTTAGTACAGCAAACTCCTCCCAAGCCTGCTGGGTTGAAAAAAAAAAACAGATAGTGTGTACCAGGCATTAGAAACTCCACTGTAGAGTCCATGGCATGACCCTTGAGATTGAATTACTTTACACTACATGCAGCTAGAGAGGTCATGATTAATTGATTTAAAGCTCTTTTGCTGTGTGCTAAGAGTAAGTAAAAAGTCTGGGCGCAGGTGCACTTTAAGGCCTCATACACACAGGGCATTAAAAATGCAACTGTTAGACCCCTTTCACACTGGAGGCATTTTTCAGGCGATTTTGGGCTAAAAATAGCGCCTGTAAAGCGTCTGAAAAACACCTCCCCGCAACCCCAGTGTGAGAGCCCAAGTGTTTTCACACTGGGGCGGTGCGCTTGCAGGATGTTAGAAAAATTCCTGCAAGCAGCATCTTTCAGGCGGTGGGGGGAGCGGTGTATACATCACTCCTCCACCGCCCCTGCCCATTGAAATCAATGGGCACCGCTGCCGAAGCGCCTCGGCAGCTGCACTTTGCGGATGCTTTTAACCCTTTATTCGGCCACTAATGGGGCACTTTTAACCCCCGAAAAGCACCGCTATAACAGCGGTTAAGCGACACTAAAATTTGTTAAATTGTAAAATAATTCTAATTTTCCTTTAACTTCACAATTCTGTGCCACCTTTTGTTTGACTATCACATAACATCCCAATAAAATACATTTACGTTTTTGGTTGTAACATGACAAAATGTGGAAAATGTCAAGGGGTATGAATACTTTTTCAAGGCACTGTAGGCATTTAGAGGCAGAACCTTTTAGGCAGAAAAAAAAAAACCATCACTTGGGCCTTCAGGAGAGGAGTATTTTAGAGGAAAAAATACTAGATGTGCCTTAATGTGTCCAAATGTGCCTAAAAGCTATTTGCGTTTAGCACTTGAGCATTCATTTTAGTGGCCAGAATAAATGAATATTTTGGCCAATGGAATGAATAAACAGCCAAACACTTGACACGCCTTAACATGTTTGCAAAACGCAGCTTTAGGCATGTTTTTCGCTGCTTTTTCCTCCCCTGCAGCAAAGGCATCCAAGGAAGAAAAAAAAAAAATGTCTTGTGTGCATGAGGCCTAAGGGTGCTGACACTGACACTTTTAACTAGTCCCGGGGACGGTTCACCAACTTGGGTCCGTTCATTTGTGTAGTGTGAATACCATGAACCAAGCCTGGAATCAGTTAGACTTCATTCACACAGCCGTAAAAATTTGACTAATGTTATTAGCCGTGTGTTTTCTAGGAGAAAATTTCCTGTGTAATGATCTGTAAAATTCTTGGGTATAGATGCATTTAAATGCATAAAGACGTGTAAAGACTCATTTGCTTACATAATGATTATTTTCCCCTTTGTTTAGACTTAATTTACGCACAAGGAGGGAGGGACCAGGAGAGCCGAAGAGGGACCCAAGGAGGATCTGGGCTGCTCTGTGCAAAACCATTGCACAGGGCAGATAAGTATAATATGTTTGTTATTTTTAACTAAAAAAACTTTACATTCACTTTAAATCATAATGTGCTAGCATGCACCGCATGATAGCATATTATGACAGACTTACCTTATAAAAAACCCTCTGCTGACAGGGCTTCCATCTTCACCTTGTCTGCCTTCCGGGTTTGCAGGCTCCAGCCATTTGAATGGCGGGGCCACAATGCCGTTTGGCATGCGCGCAGGAGTTACGGTTGTGGTACAGCAGATGACATACTCCAGCTTCACTGATGACTTTCTGTTTACCACATACCTGCTATTTGCCTGGCAGGTGGGCCGTAAGTGCAAGTGTCTGGAGTGATGATATTCTTAGCAGCGCTCTTCATTTTTCGAAGTATTATTCTAGAGTCCCTGGAGACCCTGGATATAATCAGCTCTACAAAATTCGGCCCCTCGTAAACCACTTCAACCAACGTTTTGCAGACTTTTTCACTCCCCATCAAGTTGTCTGCGTTGATGAGTCCCTGATTAAGTTTTCTGTCCGCTTGTTATTCAGACAGTATCTTCCCAGCAAGTGTGCCAGATACGGGGTGAAGATGTATAAGCTCTGTGACAGGGCCACAGGCTATACATGTCGTTTTATGGTTTACGAGGGAAGAGATAGTCACGTAGAGCCGTCAAACTGCCCTGACTACATAGGAAGCGCTGGCAAGATTGTGTGGGACTTGGTGTCACCCTTATTTGGAAAGGGGTACCACTTGTACGTGGACAATTATTACACGAGCGTGCCACTTTTTAGTCACTTGTTTGATCATCAGATCGGAGCATGGGAGCATGTTGCACCGTGCAATCTAATCTCCGGAGCTTTCCTCAGCGGCTTGTAGATTCCCCTCTTAGGCTTGGGGGAGAGAGCCTGCTTGAAATGTAATAACTTGCTCGCTATGAAGTGGAAGGATAATAAGAATGTTTTCATTCTTACCTCCCTTCATGCAGACACGACGGTCCAAATTCCTACGGCGACTGATGTTGTGGAGAAACCCCTCTGTGTCCACGAATATAACCAAAATATGGGAGGGGTGGACCTCATTGACCAGTTGTTGGCGCCGTACCTAGTTGGCGGTAAGGCCAGATGCTGGTATAAAAAAGTGTCTGTTTACTTATTTCAACTGGCTTTGCTGAACGCTCATGTGCTATACAGAGCTTCAGGACGGACTGGATCCTTCCTTAAATTCCAGGAAGAGATCGTCAGAGCCCTTCTGTTTCCAGACGGTGCTCCACCTTACCTTCCCCAACCAAATGCAGTAAGCCGGCTACATGAGAGGCATTTTCCTTATGTCCTCCCGAGTACCCCTACCCAACGAGCCCCCCAAAGAAAATGTGTCTGTAGAAAGGTCAGATATAGGCGTGACACCTGCTATTATTGTCCCTCCTGTCTTGACAATCCTTTGCATTGGTGAATGTTTTGAATGCTACCATACACTATTTGAGTATTAGCGTAGGGTACAGCATTGCACAGACTAGGCACACTTTCACAGGGTCTCCCAAGATGCCATCGCATTTTGAGAGACCCGAACCTGGAACCGAACCGTTACAGTTACAAATAAAAGTGTAAAAAAAAAAAAAAAAGTAAAAAATACACAAAAAAATATAAAATAAAAAGAAACAAAAATAGTTGTCGTTTTATTGTTCTCTCTCTCTCTATTCTATCTCTATTGTTCTGCTCTTTTTTACTGTATTCTATTCTGCAATGTTTTATTGTTATTATGTTTTACCATGTTTGCTTTTCAGGTATGTAATTTTTTTTATACTTTACTGTTTACTGTGTTTTATTGTTAACCATTTTTTTGTTTTCACGTACGCCATTCAGCTGAAGCGCGGATTTATTTATCTTGACAGCAACAGCGTTTGCTCCCACGATACATAAAGCCGTGACTCCAGCGCTGTCGGAGGTGATTTCATCACCACAGTTAAAAAAAAGAGCATATATGCCGCAGCATGGGGGGCAGCAGGGGCGGAGGAGCGATTTACTCCTACCTTTTGCGGGTGGATGCCCCCATGCTTCGGCATATATATATTTTAGGCACAGGTTGCGTTTAAAAATGTTTTATTTTTTACTATGTTTTTTTGTACTTGCTTTGCAGGTACGGTATGTCTTACTGTTATACTGTAATGTTACTTTGTTTTATTGTTAACCATCATTTGCTTAGCAGGTACGCCATTCAGTTACAGCGTGGAATTATTTAACTTGACAGCAACAGCGTTTGCTCCTACGATACATAAAGCCGTGACTCCAGCGCTGTAGGGGGTGATTTCACCACCACAGTTAAAAAAAAAAGAGCATATATGCCGAAGCATGGGGGCAGCAGGGGCGGAGGAGCGATTTGCGCCTAACTTTTGGGGCGGATGCCTCCATGCTTCGGCATATATAAATGGTGCATGTATGCCCATCATTAGAAGTGGGTGGATGAAGGGAGGTATTCTAATAGTGGGCATACCCACCGATCAATCTCTTTTTTTCGTTCAGCCCACAGGCTGCATGAAAAAAAAGATTACAATATATGCCCAACAAGGACCAGCAACGTACTGGTATGTTGCTGGACTTTGAGTGGTTATACCAGAATGATGCCTGCAGGTTTAGGTATCATCTTGGTATCGTTCTTTTCAGCCAGCGGTCGGCTTTCATGTAAAAGCAATCCTAGCAGCTAAATAGCCTCTAGACTGCTTTTACAAGCAGTGGGAGGGAACATTCACCCCCCCCCCCACCGCCTTCCATGTTTTTCTCTGGCTCTCTTGTCCCAACAGGGAACCTGAGAATGCAGCCGGTGATTCGGCCAGCTGACCATAGAGCTGATCAGAGACCAGAATGGCTCCAATCATCTCTATGGCCTAAGAAACCAGAAGCATTTCATGACTTAGATTTTGCCGTATGTAAACAGCGCCATTGGGAAATTGGGAAAGCATTTTATCACACCGATCTTGGTGTGGTCAGATGCTTTGAGGGCAGAAGAGAGATCTAGGGTCTAATAGACCCCAATTTTTTCAAAAAGAGTACCTGTCACTACCTATTGCTATCATAGGGGATATTTACATTCCCTGAGATAACAATAAAAAAAAAAAAAAAAAAAAAAGAAAGGAACAATTTAAAAATAAGATAAAAAAGAAAAAAAAAAAGTACCCTTGTCCCCCTCTGCTCTCGCGCAAAGGCGAACGCAAGCATCAGTCTGGCATCAAATGTAAACAGCAATTGCACCATGCATGTGAGGTATCACTGTGAACGTCAGATCGAGGGCAGTAATTTTAGCAGTAGACCTCCTCTGTAAATCTAAAGTGGTAACCTGTAAAGGCTTTGTAGTTTGTCACCACTGCACGTTTGTGCGCAATTTTAAAGCATGTCGTGTCTGGTATCCATGTACTCAGCCTAAGATCATCTTTTTTATTTCAACTAACATTTGGGCAATATAGTGTGTTTTAGTGCATTTAAATTAAAAAAAGTGTGTTTTTTCCCCACAAAAATGCATTTGAAAAATTGCTGCGCAAATACTGTGTGAAAAAAAAATGAAACACCCACCATTTTGATCTGTAGGGCCTTTTCTTTAAAAAATATATAATGTTTGTGGGTTCAAAGTAATTTTCTTGCAAAAAAAAAATTATTTTTTCATGTAAACCAAAAGTGTCAGAAAAAGCTTTGTCTTCAAGTGGTTAGAAGAGTGGGTGATGTGTGACAAAACCGCCCAAATGACCCCATTTTGGAAAGTAGACACCCCAAGCTATTTGCTGAGAGGCATGTCGAGTCCATGGAATATTTTATATTGTGACACAAGTTGCGGGAAAAAGACAATTTTTTTTTTTGCACAAAGTTATCACTAAATGATATATTGCTCAAACATGCCATGGGCATATGTGAAATTACACCCCAAAATACATTCTGTTGCTTCTCCTGAGTACGGGGATACCACATGTGTGAGACTTTTTGGGAGCCTAGCCGCGTACAGGACCCCGAAAACCAAGCACCACCTTCAGGGTTTCTAAGGGTGTAAATTTTTTATTTCACTCCTTGCACAAACCCCTCCAAATGACCCCATTTTCGAAAGTAGACACCCCAAGCTATTTGCTGAGAGGTATGGTGAGTATTTTGCAGACCTCACTTTTTGTCACAAAGTTTTGAAAATTGAAAAAAGAAAAAAAAAATACATTTTTCTTTTCTTTCTTCATTTTCAAAAACAAATGAGAGCTGCAAAATACTCACCATGCCTCTCAGCAAATAGCTTGGGGTGTCTACTTTCCAAAATGGGGTCATTTGGGGGGGTTTTGTGCCATCTTGGAATTTTATGGCCTTCGAAACTGTGATAGGTACGCAGCTAGGCTCCCAAAAAGTCCCACACATGTGGTATCCCCTTACTCAGGAGAAGCAGCAGAATGTATTTTGGGGTGTAATTCCACATATGCCCATGGCATGTTTAAACAATATATCATTTAGTGACAACTTTGTGCAAAAAAAAAAAAAAAGTATGTAATTTTCCTGCAACTTGTGGCAAAATATAAAATATTCCATGGACTCAACATGCCTCTCACCAAATAGCTTGGGGTGTCTACTTTCCAAAATGGGGTCATGGGGGGGGGGGGGGGGGGGGGTTTGTGCCATCTGGGCATTTTATGGCCTTCAAAACTGTGATAGGTAGTGAGGAGTGAAATCAAAAATTCACGCCCTTAGAAATCCTGAAGGCGGTGCTTGGTTTTCGGGGCCCCGTACATGGCTAGGCTCCCAAAAAGTCCCACATATGTGGTATCCCCGTACTCAGGATAAGCAGCAGAATGTATTTTGGAGTGCAATTCCACATATGCCCATGGCCTGTGTGAGCAATATATCATTTAGTGACAACTTTGTGCAAAAAAAAAAAAAAAAAAAGTTTGTCATTTTCCTGCAACTTGTGGCAAAATATAAAATATTCCATGGACTCAACATGCCTCTCACCAAATAGCTTGGGGTGTCTACTTTCCAAAATGGGGTCATGGGGGGGGGGGTTTGTGCCATCTGGGCATTTTATGGCCTTCAAAACTGTGATAGGTAGTGAGGAGTGAAATCAAAAATTTACGCCCTTAGAAATCCTGAAGGCGGTGCTTGGTTTTCGGGGCCCCGTACATGGCTAGGCTCCCAAAAAGTCCCACATATGTGGTATCCCCGTACTCAGGATAAGCAGCAGAATGTATTTTGGAGTGCAATTCCACATATGCCCATGGCCTGTGTGAGCAATATATCATTTAGTGACAACTTTGTGCAAAAAAAAAAAAAAAAAAAAGTTTGTCATTTTCCTGCAACTTGTGGCAAAATATAAAATATTCCATGGACTCAACATGCCTCTCACCAAATAGCTTGGGGTGTCTACTTTCCAAAATGGGGTCATGGGGGGGGGGGGTTTGTGCCATCTGGGCATTTTATGGCCTTCAAAACTGTGATAGGTAGTGAGGAGTGAAATCAAAAATTTACGCCCTTAGAAATCCTGAAGGCGGTGCTTGGTTTTCGGGGCCCCGTACATGGCTAGGCTCCCAAAAAGTCCCACATATGTGGTATCCCCGTACTCAGGATAAGCAGCAGAATGTATTTTGGAGTGCAATTCCACATATGCCCATGGCCTGTGTGAGCAATATATCATTTAGTGACAACTTTGTGCAAAAAAAAAAAAAAAAAAGTTTGTAATTTTCCTGCAACTTGTGGCAAAATATAAAATATTCCATGGACTCAACATGCCTCTCAGCAAATAGCTTGGGGTGTCTACTTTCCAAAATGGGGTCATTTGGGCGGTTTTGTCACACATCACCCACTCTTCTAACCACTTGAAGACAAAGCTTTTTCTGACACTTTTGGTTTACATGAAAAAATAATTTTTTTTTTGCAAGAAAATTACTTTGAACCCACAAACATTATATATTTTTTAAAGAAATTAAAGAAATTTTTTTTTTTGCCATCTTTAGTGACAACTTTTTGTAAAATATTATTATTTTTTTTTTTTTTCATTATTCAACTACTTGGGACAAAAAAAATAAATATTCAATGGGCTCAACACGTCTCTCAGCAATTTCCTTGGGGTGTCTACTTTCCAAAATGGGGTCATTTGGGAGGGTTTTGTACCGCCCTCCCATTTTAGCACCTCAAGAAATTAGATAGGCAGCGATAAACTAAAAGCTGTGTAAATTCCAGAAAATGTACCCTAGTTTGTAGACGCTATCACTTTTGCACAAACCAATAAATATACGCTTATTGACTTTTTTTTTTACCAAAGACATGTTGCTGAATACATTTTGGCCTAAATGTATGACTAAAATTGAGTTTATTGGATTTTTTTTATAACAAAAAGTAGAAAATATCATATTTTTTTAAAATTTTCGGTCTTTTTCTATTTATAGCGCAAAAAATAAAAAACGCAGAGGTGATCAAATACCATCAAAAGAAAGCTCTATTTGTGGGGGAAAAAAGGATGAAAATTTTGTTTGGGTACAGCATTGCATGACCACGCAATTAGCAGTTAAAGCAACGCAGTGCCAAATTGTAAAAAGTGCTCTGGTCAAGAAGGAGGTAAAACCTTCCGGGCTGAAGTGGTTAAAGGGACTGGATCCATTTTTTTTTTAGGGTAACAAATGTTTGAAATGATCACTCTAGTCAGGGAATACTTTTTAAAGGCTTTTTTGGCCCAGTTTTATTTAGAAAAGAAGGTAAAAGTGTAACATCATCCGTCACCCACAGTTGCCGGTGTACATCTCCGAACATTTGAAACATCTGTACACATTGCACCCCTTCCCCCCTCCACTGCCAAATGTGGCACTTTTTGGGAGGGAGCAGGTATCTGGTTTTGACAGGTGCCCGTGAATAGCTTCAGGGTCAGATAAGCCCGGCAATCTACAAGGAAGTTCGGCTCCTCCTCCTTCCCCCCGCAGCCTTCTAGGGGACACACAAGTCCGAGAAGACTGCGGGACCATTCACAAAGCACAGCGCAACTCACGCATGAGCAATAGGAAACCAGCTGTGAGGGCTTGAAGAATCGGCTCAGGTGCTGACATCGCTGAATCCGTGGACAGATAAGTGTCTGTGACAGTCAGGGGTGTGACTCAGAGACCAGTAGCTATAGCAGTAGAGGGAATCCCACCAACCAGCAGGATTTGTATACAAGCAGGTCAACCTGGCAAATAACGCAGGCTCACCTGAGGTGCAGAGTCCAAGTACTAACCGGTGTTCACCAGAGCTACTGGTGGTGCAGATGGGTCTAGTTGCATGTTAGTACCAGGTTGCGGTCCTAACAATTGCCCCACCAGGAGGTGAGCAAGCTGGGGTCCAGTAGTGGATGTAGCAGGTAAGGATCAAACAGAAGCGTGGTCAGTAAACAGGCCAAAGGTCTGTAACAAGTAGTTGCAGGTTGGGATCAAGCTGAAGCACAGTCAAGGAACAGGCCAAGGGTCAGTAACTAGTGGTAGTAAAGATACAGATGCCAGCAGGAAAGACAAAAGCAAGATACTGGCTGAAGAGAGAGCACAATAATCTGGCAAACAGGAAGTGCAGAGACACGGCTTAAAGGAAGTTCATGGGAGGAGCAAAGAGTTCAAGGTTCAGCAGAAGTCAAGGCACAAGGGGGTGTTGTTCAATGAATTAGACAGGGTACTGGCCAGCATTTCAGGTAGCTTAGCGAGCAGAGTCATTGTCAGATACAGTAGAGATCCCATGTTCAACTCCAGGCCCTGACAGTGTCCTTATATTAAAGGTCAGTAGCTACAATATTTGTAGCTGCTGACTTTTAAATTTTTGGGGGAGACTGGAGCTCCACTTTAACCACTTGCAGACCGTCCACCGTACATTTAGTCTGGCAGGGCGGCCGCTCTGTGCCAGATCACGTACCTAGTACTTGATCTGACACTTCCGAGTCTGGGACGAAGAATAAAATAAATAAAATGATCGCATAGTTTGTAGACGCTATTGGGGTTATTTACGAAAGGCAAATCCACTTTGCACTGAAAGTGCACTTGGAGGTGCAGTCGCTCTAAATCTAAGGGGTAGATCTGAAAGGAGTGGAAGCTCTGCTGATTTTATCATCCAATCATGTGCAAGCTAAAATGCTGTTTTTTATTTTCCTTGTATGTCCCCCTCGGATCTACAGCGACTTTACTTGCAAGTGCACTTGCTGTGCAAAGTGGATTTTCCTTTAGTAAATAACCTCCTATAACTTTTGAGCAAACCAATCATTATATGTTTATTGGGATTTTTCTTACCAAAAATATGTAGCAGAATACATATTGGCCTAAATTGATGAAGAAATTTATTTTTTTTTTAAATTTTTATTGGATGTGTTTTATAGCAGAAAGTAAAAAATATTGTTTTTTTTTTTCTAACTTTTGGGTCTTTTTTTGTTTATAGCGCAAAAATAAAAAATGCAGAGGTGATCAAATACCACCAAAAGAAAGCTCTATTTGTGGGAAAAAATGACAAAATTTTTATTTGGGTACAGTGTCGCAGGACTGTGCAGTTGTCAGTTAAAGTTTTGCAGTGTCGTATCGCAAAAAATGGCCTGGTCAGGAAGGGGAGTAAATCTTCCTGAGCTCAAGTGGTTAAAAGTGGACAGCATCATGCGTCAGTCTGTAGAGCAGTGGACAGTGTCAGTAGGGCAGTGGACTTTGTCAGCAGGGTAGGGGACGGTGTCAGTAGAGCAGTGGATGGTGTTAGTAGTTTTCTATTTTAATTTTTTTTATTACTATTTATCATTTTGTACAATTTTATTTTTTATTAGTATTTTTTTTTTTTGTCATATAAATTGCATTAGTAAAGACGAGCACACCTTTCATATCAAATCCCCCCACCCCAGTATTGTGGAATCACAGTATTGGCATCAACAAATATGATATAGAAGTTCAATGAATTCTGTCTAGTCAAACTAGATAGTAGTTCCAAATGTTGGTGTCCATCAGTAAGCTCACATGTCTGCATTGGAATCCTAAACAACTGCGCTGTAACAAATTCCTTTTCAAAGTTACAAAGTAGAAGTTGATGTACTGTCTGTTTAAGATACTATGCACCAAAGATACAAGTGTGCAGTCTGTTTAGGATGATACCTTGAAGAAAGTCTCTTCCTAGACAGTTTACTTCATCCAGCAGACACCAGCGCAAAGTAATTGTCTGTATATATGTTCTGTTTGTAGCTGAACCAGTCTTTCCTTGACTAGACAATACAGTCTACCACACTAGCTCCTGAGCGGATGTATATAGCTGTACTGTACTGCATTGCATCAAATTAATGAAGCTTCAGGAGTCTGAAAGAAAGTCATTGTAAAACCAAAAAATGACACTGTGCCACAGTATACATACACCTTAAAATAAATCTGTGATACCCCTGCTACTTATCCAAAAAAAAACGCGTTTCCACCGATAGTAACAAAATCTTAACGTGTATGGGCGCTAGGTATCGTAAAATTACAATTAAAACATATTATACTTATAAACTTATACACTCATAAACACAAGAAAGTGTTATATATTTAACATCCTACTGAAATCCATATAAAAAAATAAATATCCATCTATTTGATCCTTTTTAAACCATCCACCGTAGTATATCTCCACCTCCAAATAGTGCTTTCTTGCATGCAAACAATTGTGCCGTGGACTTGTGTCCTGTGATCTTCACCACCCATAGACAAACACTGCCATTCACCAGATATTAGGACGCAATTATTGTGGGTCAGCTTGCGTGTAACAGTACAATAACTTGCTCCGGACCTCCTGCCTTTCCCTGAATGTAGGGCTGCTAGACTGCTCCTACTCTTTTCACATCCTCCGCTCCTCATTTGTAATGGGCTCAGAAACAAAAGCAAGCATGCTCCTGATAGCACAACCAGTTTGGTAATTTATTAAAAATGTAAAAGGTACAATAAAATGGCGACTCACATTATTTGGTGCCTAGACCGGCGCCCAGCAATCCCAGCCGTATCAGCAATAATATTTTGAACTTCGGCTGCTACCTCCAAGATGGAGATCCTGGGTGCGTTCCAGCAGCCTGTTTCTCCATTGCTCAGATGTGACGTCATAAACTACGTAACCTCGCCTTTACGCATTTCGCCATAATACCGTCAGCCTTTTGTTTCTGATTACAAGTGAGGAGCGGATGATGTGAAAGGAGTAGGAGCAGTCTAGCAGCCTTACATTCAGGGAAGAACAGGAGGTCCTGAGCAAGTGATTGTACTGTTACAAGCAAGCTGACCCACAAAACTTGGGTCCTATTATCTGGTGAGTGGCAGTGTTTGTCTATGGGTAGTGAAAATCACAGGACACATAAGTCCACGGTACAATTGTTTTCATTCAAGAGAGCATATTTGGAGGTGGAGATATACTACTGAATACACGGTGGATGGTTTAAAAAGGATCAAATAGATGGACATTTGTTTTTTTAAATATATTTCAGTAGGATGTTAAATATATAACACAATGTAGCATTGAACACACTTTTTTAAGGCACTCTGAATGCCAATAAAAGTTCCTGTTACTAACTAAAATGGTTAACTTACAGTCCTGTTTAAACATTGCTTTGCTTCAAAAATTATACTCCATGTAGTTTTCTCGGTGCTTCAAAGCGTCTTCAAAGCTTCCATGGAAGTCCATAACAAAGCTTGCTAACAGTAACTGCAGCTTTTGAGGGGCTTTTATTCATCGTTAGCGTTGCTTTGCTTTTGAGGTATTGCAGGTATGCGATATCCCAGGATGCACTGGGAAACCAACAAGTGAACTGGAAAGACGTCATCAGAAATCACTTCTGGTTCATGTGTATATATTCTGGAATTGTCTGGTGCAGATGTCATATCTGGTGTGCAGTGTGGAGCAGCAGGAAGGTAAGCAGGGTTTGGACGGGAGCGAAGCAACTAGCAGACAGCACACATGGTGTGCAACATGGGAAAGCTATAGAGGATGGTAGGCGAGGGCTGAAGAGAGAGGACTGAGTGGCAGAGGATGAGTAGAGCTGGGGGACCAGAGCAAGAAAAACTAGCACACGTCACACGTGGTGCGCAGTGTGGAAGAAATATAGTGGGAGGTGAGCCGGGACCGGAGGCAGAGGAGGATCAGAAAACTAGGGGATCAGCAGAGCTGGGGTTTACTATTGAGCGAGGGATCAGCAGAGCTGGGGGTTACTATTGAGTGAGGGATCAGCAGAGCTGGGGGTTACTATTGAGCGGGGGATGAGCAGAGCTGGGGTTACTACTGAGTGGGGTTACTACTGAGTGGGGCATCAGCAGAGCTGGATGTACTATTGAGCAGGGGATCTGCTGAATGAGGGTACCAGTGAGCTGGGGATCTGCTGAACAGGGGTACTAATGGGGATCTGCTGAGTGGGGCTTCTACTGGACCCCTAAAAACAAATAGAAAATCAACACAAACACAGGGCATTTGCCAAACTTTATTAAAGCATTAAAAAAAGCATCACAGAAGCATAAAAAACACATCAAAAAAGCATGTTAAATCAGTAAGCACTTTAATGTGTGTTAAATTCGAAGCAAGTATAAACGAGTACTTAAACAAGAAGTGTCATTGTGGATACCATGTGACACAATACAGCAATCTCTCTTGATAGGAATAACTGATATAGTCAACACCAGATTCAACAACCAATTCGATCAATATGACATACACGGGGTACTGGATTTCAACTGAAATATGTAAGATATGATTGTAAATTATCGATTGCATCTCTGTTTTCACTGTGCATTCTTATACTCTGATCGATCAAAACACGCTCAAACTCACAAATGTGGCATCTTAGTGCTCTGATTGATAACTTTTGGGCCCTGGCTGATCAACTCATTTTATCAAATCTGAGTCCAAGTCAGGGAAATTATGCCTATTCAATTGTTTGCCGATTTGATCATTTTGAATGAATCACACATTGATTAGGTAATAACATTGAAGCATGTATTGCATGGCCACCATTATGCAGACAGTAGAAATGGGTGCAATTGGTTTCATATTTTCTATACTGTCCTCTAGGCACTGTACAAACAGGAATCTGACAAAAACGTCAGGAATGAAACCTCTCTTTGCTGCATTCCTCTCTCTGTCTTCCCAGACTGTGTTTCAGAAGATTCCTTCCTCTGATATCACAACCTCTATAGGCTGACACGCATGTGTCCCTTTTCAGTAATCACCCCATAGGGGTAAATTGTGATGGCCATTTTGGGAAAGTCTGAAATACATTGCTGGCAATCTGTTAGGAACAGGAGTGACCTCTAGTGGCAGAAAACAGTCCGTGTGGTATAATAAACAATTCTGCCACATACTAGGTGAATATATGTGCTTAGCAAATTGAAGGAGATGTGCAGCACACAAACACAATAGCACAGCACTCTCTCTGACGTGACTACAATGTCATGGACACAAATTCATATAAAACAGTATCTAACTGCAGTGGCTGGAAGATAAAAAGAACAGAGTTTCTGGCTGATGTTCACACATATTGACAAAGTGCCACAAGTACTGAATCCTGTTCAGCAAATTCCGCATTTTTTCGCAAGAGCAGAGAATTTGGGCAGAGACATGATGAAACAGAGATGTCAACTCACCCAGGAAACGCAAGAGTAACCCTTTTTTTGAGTCTTTGAGTACTTGAACGAGTCATCGGAAAACTTTAATAGTACAGAATCCACGTGTGCATAGTGTGCTGAGTCTGTAATAAATCCCTGGCTTCTCCTGGTCAAATTGCTTGTGTTAGATCTCATGCCCTGCTACTTTTATAAAATGACCAAGCAGATTGATGTGTGTGTGTGTGTGTGTGTGTGTGTGTGTGTGTGTGTGTGTGTGTGTGTGTGTGTGTGTGTGAGATGGGCTGAACCACATTGCAAGCCCCCATTGTGTGAAAGTACACAATGGCTGCAGCGAGGATCAGAGTGTAGCAGGTGAAGCAGGCTATACACAGCAGTGCTGGCATTGCGTGTCAAGGTGTGCACGCAATGCCAGCACTGCAGTGTGCAGACCAAATGGATCTAGCGCCACCCCCGAAGGAACTGCTTGGTGAATTTGGGTTCTCTGATCGCCGCCTCATCGCCAAGAATGACCTTAAGTACACATGTGGTAAATACCGTTATCCTGGCTGTGGATTATCACCAAAAATAGCACACACCTGGTAGTGATAAACAAGTTGAATATATGGAAACTTACAACACTGTTAAACCTTGCTACAAATAACTAATACATTAGAAAAGACAACCTTCAGTATTTAGCAACTGCAGGTATAGAAAAGGCAGTAATCTATATGCCCTTAACACAGGCACTGAGAGGGAGGAGAGAAGACTTGTCAACTTTTCAGCTCCTTCTGGGCCGCAAACACCTTTGAGAGGCAAACACACAACGAAAAGAAAAGGGTTACATAAGTACAGTAAGCACAGTACTGTAATGTTGCAGGTCCTGAAGTGAAGAATACTAGTGTCTTCTGCTAGCAAATGGTGGGGCCCTTGTTTTAAGAGAAGGTTTAAACAAGTTTGCATGGAGAAGTAATCCTCTAGAATGTTCTGTTAAGGTAGAGGTTTAAAAGGGCAAACTACTAGAGATGGCAGCTCCAAACAAGCATCCCGTGACACTACAAAGGGAAATTGGTGTCTGCATGCAGTGTCAGTATGGTGTCAAGAAGGATGTTGGGTTGACACCCGCTCACCAGTCCTCTGCACGATGACACAACAATAGTCCCAGGTGCTGGTTCAGGCTCCTGATGCTCCTAGCGATGTTGTAAGGCACTGGATCTCTTGCTGATGGCCGATCGAGATGACTGGTAGTGAAACTCGCAAAGTGAACAGGCAGCAGCTGACCCAATACCCAGATGGGTATCTTGATCCCTGAAAGGCGTGCGTCATCTCTGCTGAGCTGAGTGGTGCTGGGCTGCTGAGTAGGGTCTCTGGACTAAATAGTAGTGGACCACGTGGCTGTCTCTGCTCCGGGCTCCCCTCAGGCGTCCTCACTCCTCCGTCTCCAGGGAACACTCTCCTGGCAGTCTCTGGAAAAGCTTGGCTTTCTCCCCCTCTGATGCTGCCAGAGTCTCTCTCTCTCTCTCAGTCTCCTCAGTCTCAGCGGTTTTCCTCACACCTGTCACCTCACCACACACTCTCTCTCTTCAGACCACTCTCCTTATTCTCCTCACAGACTCTTTTTTCTGAGCTTCAGGATATCCCTCCTCCTCTGTTGGGGCACACAGTCCCTTCTGTCAGTGTGTGTCTCTCTCCTCACTCTGGCACCTCAGTTCCTTCCCCTCACACACTCCTCCTCTCCTCACTATTAAGTGTCACTGTGTCCCAGCAAAGGACTTTTTGAGCCTTGGTATCTCCCTCTCTTTTAAGCAATCTCCTCTCCTCTGTCTTCTGTCAGCACTCTCTCTCTCTTTTACCTCAGTACTTACCTCTCGTCTGTCCCCTCAGCACTTTCTGAAACTCCCCTTTTTCCCAGTTATCTCTCTCTCAGTTTTCTGGAAGGACCAGTCTGCATCTCTCTGTCTCCATCTTGTGGCCAAAATGAGAAATTGCATTACAACATTCCTGCTACATGGACAAGCTGATTTAAAGTGGAACTAAACCCATCAATTTAACTTTTTTCCAAAACATTTACATTCAGGGCATGCCATGAATGATAACTGTCACAGTTGCTTGTGCTTTTAACTGGGCTCTCAGGCCATCAAATAACTGCAGTCATAACTGATTACATGTGCAGGACCATGGCAGCTGCAGATCAAACAGGGAATAAGATGGCAGCTTCCTTATGTAGCCAGGTCCCAGGCCTCCTTTTATCTAATGAGAACCTCCAGGGCCAGGGATAGCTGACAACCTTCTGTATGTAGTGGGTTGTGAGGCATGGTGGGTGTATAGTTGTTAAAGTTATTGGGCGCCAGACACTTCTTAGATGCAAAATCTTTTTTTTTTTCTCTGACAAACCTTTTTGGGGGAGAGAGGGTTAGAGCCAGGACACCCTTAGGTAGTTGCAAGATTAATTATCATACTCCGAGACTTCAATAGGAGGACAGCCATGCAGGGAAAGGCATCCAGCAAGACGCCACATCTGCATGTGTAGGAATGCTGTCTTGTATGGTCACAGTCTTTAACAGTTCCAAACATAAGGCTTAAAGCGGTCGTATACCCGCACATCTAAAAAAAAAAAAAAAAAAGAAAGAAAAAAAACCCCTGCAAGGCAAAGGCATAATGAGCTAGTATGCACCGCATACTAGCTCATTATGAAATACTTACCTTAGATCGAAGCTCCCGTATTGCAGCCCGGTCCACGCCGAGGGACCTGACATCTTGTGGCCAAGGAAAGATTACTCCTGCGCTTGTGAGGGTGTATTTGGTTTGGATTGGTAGTATTGTAAACTGTAGAGGAACTGAAAGGGATGGTATTGCGTGTCCCGCTGCCCAAACTGACCCCGGGGTGGTCAGGGTAAGACTATATGAAGAAGGGTGGATGGAGGGCGCGTGATCAATTGCTCATATCAAAGTGTGTAAAATTTATTAATATATAATGAAATAAAAACAAATAGATAATACAATACTACGTTTCATGCAAACAGGTAACAAAATATGCAAAAAAAAGGAAAAAAATAGGTTAAAAGTAACACAAGCCCATGTTAATGTGAGTGTTTAATTTTTAAATTTTACACACTTTGATGTGAGCAATTGATCACGCGCCCTCCATCCACCCTTCTTCATATAACCTGACATCTTGCTCTCGGTGTTTCTTCTGGGTTCGCGGGTCCGGCACTGTGAATGGCCGGAGCCACGATGACATCACTCCCGAGCATGCGTGCGGGAGTCTTCTTCCCGGCAATGTCCGGCAGCGTCTGCCCAGCATTCAGAGCGCATGCCCCGCTGACGTCAGCAGCTGCATGCAAAGGGATTTTGTTGTTGGAAAATTTGAGATCCAGATCTCAAATTTTGTTTGTCGGAAATTCGGACGGAAAATGTCCGATGGTGCCTCCACACGGTCGTAATTTCCAACAGCAATCTCACATCGAACATTTGTTGTCAGAAATTCCAACTGTGTGTACGCTGCATAACAGTTCCTTCACTTTCACTACAATCACTCATTGTAGTTCTTCAATACACTGAGCTCCCGGTTTCTCACTAGACCCACTGATTCACTGCCACTGAATCCCTTGAGCTCCTCCAGTCTTCATGGTGGTGTCTTCCTCAAGTGTTGCCCCCGCTTCTCTGCTGGGTCCCTAGCTTGGCACTCTAGATACCTCTCAAGCTTCACCCCTGATGGCCTGCTCGGTCCCTGGCTTGATACACAAGGCTGCTCTGCAAGCGCCACCTCCGCTGCCTGGGTCACTGGCTTGATTCCCACTGAAGTTTCCCAATTCTTCATCGTTCCCAGTTAGTGAGAGTACTAGTCCGGTACTTGCTTCAGTTTCTCACTGTGGTCCCTGGTAAGAAGGTGAATAGTCCCTTACTGGCGACAGCTTCCCCTCTACCTCTGACCACGACAGGTTCTCTGGCCGACATAACTGTCACTTTTGGTTGGACTGCAAGCCACAGTCCCAACCCTGCGCTGCTTTCTTGCTTCTTGATAGGCCCTCAGACAGCCTAGCAGCCAAATGTGCCCAGGATAGGCCCCATCTCTGGCCTAGCAACCCGGGCAATACAACATATGTCTACTAAGGATGAGCTCAGGCGTGTTCGCAAACAGCACGTGCAGAGCCCGCCAGGAAGTCGGCACTGCACAGCGCTAATCACAGGCAGTGAGACATTTACTGATCTCTGCAGCCACGCATCGGGACAATGTCTCACTGCTTGTGATTAGCGTTCCGCAATGCCGACTTCCTGGCGGGCTATGCACGTGCTGTTTGCGAACATGCCTGAGCTCAACCCTAATGTCCACCCAGACAGCCATCCAGATGGCACAGAACACAGATGACTCCATCAGAATATATAGGCTCTCCAAGCAGGCCAAGGGATCCAAGAAAGCCCCTGCCCATTGGCTGAGATACCCCATATACCCATAACCCTACCTTGCATTGCCCTTCTCGTACCTAGTACCACCAAGTACCCGGCCGCCTAGTGGTAGAAGAGAAAAGTGCAAGAAGGCCAAACTTAGGGAGAAATCAATAGATTTCTAGCAATCAACCAGGATAACTACTCCTGGCAAGTAAATTTGTGAGGAGCAACCCTGCCTAAACTCCAGGGTACTACACTTAGTAAAAAAAATAGGAGGGTTTAGTTCCAATTTAATAACTCTGGAAGTTTGTAAAATCAATCAAAATGTAATATACTTTATGTGTTTCCATAAGTTGCATGATAATATTTTTAACAAACTTCAAGCTCATTAAAATCAGAATACCATTATTATATTAAAGTGATAGCAAAGTCTTGTTTTTTTTTTGTTAAAAATAACAAACATGTTATATTTACCAACTCTGTGCGGTGGTTTTGCACAGAGCAGCCCAGATCCTCCTCTTCTCGGGTCCCTCGCCAGCGCTCCTGGCCCATCTCTCCTGCCCCCCAGCAAGCAGCTTGCTATGGGGGCACCCAAGCCGAGCCGCAGCTCCCCCCACCAGAACACACTGAACAGCACTCACAGCATTGGCTGCGAGCACTGATCGGATGCTGGTTTTCCATGCTCATTCGACAAAAGCCAGTCATCAGACCGGCTTCTGTCAGACAGGGAGCTGTACACACAGGCCGAAAGTTGGCCAGTGTGTTTCCAGCCTTACACTCTTCAGAGCTCAGTGAGGGGGACTCTGAGAACAGATTGGAGGGAAGGGACAATCTCCTTCACACTGCACACAGAAACAGAGCTGAGGCTGTCAATCACAGGCTGTGTGCTTGAGCTCCCTCCCCTGCCACCATTTTTCTTTTGGTGTCAGGAAAACTTGTCAGATGTGACTCATACAGATAGCAGAGGAATGAGTCAGCAGACAGAAATGACACTCGTTTCTCTGGATTAGGATAAGTACGCAATATAGAAGGATATGCTTTGTTCATATTTCATGTCTGAGGTTTACAACCACTTTAACCACATGCCGACCAGGCCATAGCCGAAAGACGGCTACAGTGCGTTCGGCTTATTCTGGGAGGGCGTCCATGGACGTCCTCCCAGAATCCCGCCCTCACGCGCCCCCTGGGGCGCGCACCCGAGAACATCCGTGACCCCGGCGCATCACGGATCATGGTAAACGGCTGCTAATTGCGGCCGTTTACAATGCGATTGCTCTGTCAGATGACGGAGCGATCACATGTAAACAAACCGGCGTCATATCAAGACGCCGGTTCCTCCCTCCTCTCTGTGTACCGATCGGTACAGTGTGAGAGGAGAGGGGGAGGGATCGGATGGCAGCAGCGCTGTGGGCTGGATTTGTAGTGCCCACAGCGCTGCTCTGTGACAAATGCAGTCACATCCAGCCATCCATCCATCCATCCATCCATGCTCAGCCATCCCTCCATACTCTAATACCCTGCAATGCCCTGCACTACTCTGCAATACTCTGCAATACCCCGCAATACTCTGCAATACCCTACAATACTCTGCAATACCCCGCAATACCCTGCAATGCTCTGCAATACCCTGCAATACTCCGCAATACTCCGCCATACTCCGCCATACTCCGCCATACCCAGCCATACCCTGCAATACTCGGTGATACCCAGGCATACTCTGCCATACCCAGTTATACTCGGCGATACCCTGCCATTCTCAGCCATACTCTGCCATGCTCAGCCATACTTGGCTGTACTCGGCCTCTGTATGTGGCCAGGCTGTGGAAGTCTCACACATGTGATCCGTACTCAGGAGTAGGAGAATCTATTTTGGGGTGTCATTTTTAGTATGTACATGCTATGTGTTAGAAATATTGTATAAATGGACAGCTTCGTGTGAAAAAAAAAATGCGTTTTAACCACTTCCCGCCCACCGGCCGTCATATGACGTCCTTGACTTTGTTCGGGGATATCTGAACGATGCCTGCAGCTACAGGCATCATTCAGATATCAGCTTTTTCAGTCGGCAATTCCCTACACCATAAGAACAATCATAGCGGCTGTTCCACTGCTTGATCGTTCTTACGGGTGGCGAGAGGGGACGTCCCCCCCTTCCCGACGCCCTCCGGTGCTTCTACCGACTCACCGCTATGATCGAAGCCAGGATCGTTTTTTTAATTTTATTATTTCAGGCTTCCCAGCCTAGAGGTGAGATGTGGGGTCTCATTGACCCCATATCTCACTGTAAAGAGGACCTGTCATGCCATATTCCTATTACAAGGGATGTTTATATTGTTATAGGAATAAAAGTGATCAAAAAATAAAACTAAAACAAATAAAGTAAAATGAACAATAAAAAAAAAAAAAATTTTAAAGCGCTCCTGTCCGTGTGCTCGCATGCAGAAGCGAACGCATACGTAAGTCCCGCCCACATATGAAAACGGTGTTCAAACCACACATGTGAGTTATCACTGCGAATGTTAGAGCAAGAGTAATAATTTTGGCCCTAGACCTCTTCTGTAACTCAAAACATGTAACCAGTAAATAATTTTAAAGCGTCGCCTATGGGGATTTTTAAGTAGTGAAGTTTAGCGCCATTCCACATGTTAGGCATCTATTTACTCAGCGTAACTTCATCTTTCACATTATGCAAAAACATTGGGCTAACTTTACTGTTTTGTTTTTTTAAAGTACAAAACTGTTTTTTTTTCCAAAAAAACGCATTTGAAAAATTGCTGCGCAAATACCGTGCAAGATAAAAAATTGCAACAACCGCCATTGTATTCTCTAGGGTCTTTGCTAAAAAAACATATATCATGTTTTGGGGTTCTATGTAATTTTCTAGCAAATAAATGATGATTTTTACATGTAGGAGAGAAATGTCAGAATTGGATTGGGTGCTCCAAAACGCCTGAAGGTGCTCCCTGCATGTTGGGCCTCTGTATGTGGCCACGCTGTGTAAAAGTCTCACACATGTGGTATCGCCATACTCGGGAGTAATAGCAGAATGTGTTTTGGGGTGTAATTTGTGTTATGCATATGCTGTGTGTGAGAAATAACCTGCTAATATGACAATTTTGTGAAAAAAAAAATCTTGATTTTGCAAAGAATTGTGGGAAAAAAATACAACTTCAAAAAAACTCACCATGCATCTTTCTAAATACCTTGGAATGTCTTCTTTCCAAAAAGGGGTCATTCGGGGGGTATTTGTACTTTTCCGGCATGTTGTGATCAATTTTCTGATATTGGCACCATAGCTTTTGTACTTATTTTTACCAAAGATATGTATGTATGTAGCAATATAAATTTTGGGCAAAATTTACCATTTAAAATGACTAATTTGCTACATTTTATAACAGAAACAAAAAAAAATTCCTTTTTTTACCAAATTTTCAGTCTTTTTTCTTTTATAGCACAAAAAATAAAAGACCCAATGGTGATTAAATACCACATAAAGAAAGCTCTATTTGTGTGGAAAAAAAGGACAAAAATTTCATATGGGTACAGTGTTGTATGACTGAGTAATTGTCATTCAAAATGTGAGAGCACCGAAAGCTGAAAATTGGTCTGGTTAGGAAGGGGGTTTAAGTGCCCAGTGGTCAAGTGCTTAAGGTAAAAAATGTTTAGGCATCAGTATATTACTTACCTGAGCCCTCATTTGATCCTGTGCTGTGCCATTTGAAGCTCTTCTCTTCACTCACTTCCTGGTCTCACTGACTTTGCTGAGGCAATGGGAGCCATTGGCTCCTGCTGCTGTCAATCAAAGCAAGTGAGATTAAGGGCATGAAAGTAGAATTAACCCTTGTCAGACATGATATGCAAAAACTGAGGGAATGTACCGCGACCTTGAAGGGCAGAGTCAGCAATATATAGGATGAATGGCAACTGTTACAGCGCGATGTTCGTCATGTCCAATCTGTTTCTACTGCTAATGCTGCTAGACTGGAGGACCTTGAAAACCGCCTCGATAGGAACAATATAAGAGCTGTTGGTATCCCTGAGTGGCTGGAAGGTAAAAACCCTGTCTCCTTTATTGAATCCTGGTTGATTGCTACATTTGGAAGAGATGCACTGTCTGCCATGTTCGCCGTGGAAAGGGCACACCGTGTCCCAGCAAGGCCTCCTCCATCAGGCGCTCCCCCGCCTCCATTCCTTTTTAAGCTCCTTAACTACAAAGACAGAGACACTATCCTGACAAAGGTTAGAATAGCTGAGGAACTATCTGTGGCTAATACATGGTTCTCTCTGTTTCTGGATTTCTCAGCGGAGGTACAGCAACAACGGTCAAAGTTTCCGATATTAAGAAAAGGCTGCGCAAGTTAAACATGCAATACTTTATGCTATATCCAGCTAAGCTAAAGGTAAATGCCAACTGAGTCACTTAGTTCTTTGACAACCCTTCTGCGGCCATGAACTGGTTGGACCGCGAGGAGCGCAACCTGGCCCACAGACCTCCATCTTAAGAGATGAGGCGTTTTTCTTCTATCCATTACTGGTGATTCACACATGGAGTGAACTACAAGAGCTGCAGGGGTCCCTTTCTTTTTTTTTGGACTTTCATGATACTGTGTTCTCTTTAGTTTCTTGTCAAAGTGCTTAATTGAGCAGAGCCTAGATACTCTTGTTATGCTATGTAACTGCCTCAGGAATCACGTTTCCTTCCCCCCAATGTTTTAGTCCTGCGAGGACATCACAGATCTGCAATGCAGAGACATTTGCTACTTGTTTGAGCCCAGTTGGCCCTGAGGTTTAACAGTGTTCTTCTGTTTTTCTCTCCTACAGGTGGGACATTTCAGTGCTATATATACTGTGGATACTAATGGGAACGCCACACAGTGGCCTTACCGTTTTCTATTTTCCAGTCACAATAGTGAGAGGGACTATGCTTGGGTGTCTTCTACGGTACAAACTATTCTATAAATGTTACTATTGTTCTTGCCATATTATAGAGGAGATGCCTCCGGGTGCCCCCTTGACCATGGATATGCCCCCTTCTATGACAATGTCTGCTGAACGTAAAAATGCTCTCATACTGTCATGGAATGTGCGGGGTCTTGGAGATAGAGTCAAGAGAACTGCTGTCTTCGGTCTATTTGGAAGACTGCGACCCTCTGTGATCTGTTTGCAAAAGATGCATCTGAGATTCTGTCCACCTGCTCCGTTTAAGTAAATACCCCTCTCAATTTCATTCCACTCACTTCTCCTTTTCTAGGGGAGTGAGTATCTTAATATCAAAATTAATTTATTTTGTCTGTTTACAGCAGCAGGTGGACAAGAATGGCCGGTATGTGTTCCTACTGTGCAAAATTAATGGGTTATTATGTATATTAGCTGCAGTGTATATCCCTCCCCCCTTCTCGTTATGGCCCTACACCCAGATATTCCTGTATTAGCCATGGGAGATTATAATAATTTTCTTAATCCTCATATGGATAAGTTATCCCTTACTAAAGGTGGAGTGCCCTTCCTGCTTAACTCTACTGCCTTTGCTAAATTGCTTCGGGAGATTGGTCTGAGAGATGTCTGGAGGGAGAGACATCAGAGGGACAGGTGCTACTCCTGCCACTCAACCTCTCATGGCGGCCTGTCCCGTATTGATTTAGCACTGGGTAACACAGCACTGCTACCTCACGTAGTGGACTCCGCATATTAACCCCGATTAGTCTCTGACCATGCCCCTCTCTGGGTACGTAGTAGGAGTCGTTTGTAAGTTAGATGTTTGAAAGTAGGGGCCTGCCCTATATACTCAGCAGAAATTTGGGCTTTAGGTGTTGTTGTGGCCACAACACTGTAAGCCCTCACAGGGCCCTGCTGTGAAATATTAGATCAAGAATTGTAATTACATGCCCCTGTTGAGCAGGGGCAGAAAAATTGGGCCTTTGGTGCTGGTGGTGGTGCTGGTGCCACAACACTGTAAGTCCTCACTCGCTCTTGGTGTGCGCAGAAATGGGCCCTGCTGTGAAATATTAGATCAAGAATTGTAATTACATGCCCCTGTTGAACAAGGACAGAAAAATTGGGCCTTTGGTGGTGGTGGTGGTGCTGGTGGCACAACACTGCAACCCCTCACAGATACTCTAGTTGGAACACAGAAACGAGCCCTGCTGCAAAGTATTGCATCAAAAATTGTAATTACACGCCCCTGTTAAACAGGGGCTGAAAAATTGGGCCTTAGGCACTGGTGCTGGTGCCACAACACTGCAACCCCTCACAGATACTCTAGTTGGAACGCTGAAACGAGCCCTGCTGCAAAGTATTGCATCAAAAATTGTAATTACACGCTCCTGGTAAACAGGGGCTGAAAAATTGGGCCTTAGGCACTGGTGGTGGCGCCCAGAACCAAAATGTTCTTACAAGCTATCAGCGTGATCATTGAGGAGGAAGAGGATAATTACTCAGGGATAGTCACTCAGCATCAGCATAGGCAGTCTTTGAAGGGATCTGAAAAAAATTATTCAGTTACATCAGCATCAGGTGCTTGGTAGCTGGTGGTGATCCAAGACTGATTCACTTTTATGAAGGTCAGTCGATCGACCGAGTCGGTGGACAGACGCACCCTGTGATCGGTTACAAAGCCTCCAGCAGCACTGAATGTGCGTTCCGAAAGAACGCTGGATGCGGGACAGGCCAGTAGCTCAATTGCATACTGTGCAAGCTCTGGCCAGTGATCCATCCTCAAGACCCAGTAACCCAGAGGATTTTCGGTGGGAAAGGTGTCCAAGTCAGATCTTGCCCCTAGGTATTCCTGCACCATGTAAAACAGACGCTGGCGATGGTTGCTGGAATTGATCATACCTTGGGGCTGCGGACCAATAAATTGTCTGAACGCATCGGTCAGACGGCCACCTTCTCCACCGTTCCTTCTTTGACTGACCGAAGCCTCAGCAACACGTTGTCCAGAAACAGGAGTTTGTAACCTCCCAGTCTCTGGGAACGCGTTGCACAGACCTTTCTGCAAGGCCTCCCGAAGATGTTTCATCCTCTGCTCCCTCTGCGATGGCAAGATAAGGTCCGCAACCTTACCCTTGTAACGTGGATCAAGGAGGGTTGCCAGCCAGTATTGGTCCTTCTCTTTGATACTACGAATACGAGGATCCTTACGCAGGCTTTGCAGGATCAGGGAGGCCATGCAGCGTAGGTTTGCTGAGGCATTCGGTCCGGAGTCCTCTGGGTCACTAAGGACGACATGGTCCACAGTCACCTCCTCCCAGCCACGTACAAGTCCATGTGTTTCTTGGGACTGATCCCTTAAAGACTGCTGCTGATGCTGAGTGCCAGGCTCCACCTCCATACTGACACAATCTTCCTCCTCCTCCTCTTCCTCCTCGTCCTCTTCCTGTGTGATCGGTGGGCACGCAGGAACACTGTCTGGATAAAGGGGGCCTTGAGAGCTAAGGAAGTCCTCCTCTTCCTGCCTCTGTTCTGCCTCAAGTGCCCTGTGCCGTGTGCTCCAACAGGTGGACAAGGGGGACAGTGTCACTGATGCATGCACTGTCACTGCTCACCATCCTCGTGGCCCCCTCAATTGGTGACAGGACAGTGCATGCATCCCTGATCATGGCCCACTGGCGTGGGGAAAAAAAAACAAGCTCCCCTGACCCTGTCCTGGTGCCATAGTCGCACAGGTACTCATTGATGGCCCTCTGCTGCGTGTGCAGCCGCTGCAGCATGGCCAACGTTGAGTTCCACCTGGTGGGCATGTCACAGATTAGGCGGTTCTTGGGCAGGTTAAACTCTTTTTGGAGGTCCGCCAGCCGAGCACTGGCATTATATGACTGGCGGAAATGCACACAGACTTTCCTGGCCTGCCTCAGGACATCCTGTAAGCCCAGGTACCTGCCCAAGAACTGCTGCACCACCAAGTTAAGGACGTGAGCCAAACAGGGCACATGGGTCATTTGTCCCTGTCGGAGGGCAGAGAGGAGATTGGTGCCATTGTCGCAAATCACCATTCCTGCCTTAAGTTGGCGTGGCATCAACCACCTTTGAACCTGCCCCTGCAGAGCTGACAGAACCTCTGCCCCAGTGTGGCTCCTGTCCCCCAAGCACACCAGCTCAAGCACCGCATGGCATCTTTTGGCTGCGTACTTGCGTAGCCCCTTGAACGGCTACGGAGCACCGCTGGTTCAGAGGACAAAGCACAGGAAGAGGCCATGGAGGAAGAAGAAGAGGAGGGGGTGCAGGAGAGAGGTGTGTCACAATCATTAGTAGTGGCATTTTGGAGGCGTGGTGGCGGAACAACCTCCAACACTACTGCAACTTGTCCTGCATCCTTCCCAGCTGCCAGCAGAGTCACCCAATGCGCGGTGAAACTTAGGTAACGTCCCTGTCCATGCCTGCTGTACCACGAGTCAGCTGTAATATGCACCTTACCGCTGACCGCCCTGTCCAGCGAGGCATGGACATTGCCTTCCACATGCCGGTAGAGAGCCAGAATCGCCTTCCGTGAGAAAAAGTGGCGTTTGGGTACCTGCCACTGAGGAACCGCACATTCCACAAACTCACGGAAGGGGGCAGAGTCTACCAACTGAAAAGGCAGCAGTTGAAGTGCTAGCAATTTTGCCAAGCTAGCATTCAACCGCTGGGCATGTGGATGGCTGGGAGCGAACTTCTTTCGGCGGTGCAGTAGCTGGGGCAGGGAAATTTGCCTGGTACAATCTGACGTTGGTGTACCGAAAGCAAATTGCCCACAAGTACTTGGCTGTGACACACCTAATTCTACACCTTCATTCCTCTCAGTGCAGGTCTCAGAGAGGACTGAAGGTATAGTGGGGTTGGAGATCTCAGCTGATGAGGAGCAAGGAGAGGTCCTCTTTGTTCTTTGGTGTGGGTCTTTCAGATACGCTTGCCAACGAACTGCATGGCAGGTCAACATATGTCTGGTCAAGCATGTGGTACCCAAGCGGCAGATGTTTTGGCCACGCGAGATACGCTTGAGACATATGTTGCAAATAGCAGCGGTGCGATTTGATGCACTCGTCTCAAAAAAGGCCCACACCAAAGAACTTTTTGAATAACGCGCAGAAACTGCAGCGCCCTGCACATGTGGAGCTTTGGGGTATGATGCAGTCAATGTGCTGCCCTTAGGCTGGCCCCTGGAGGGCATCCTGCCTCTTTGGTGATGTGCCGCCTCCTCCTCCTCCTCCTCCTCCTCTCCTATCAGGCACCCACGTTGAGTCAGTGACCTCATCATCCCCTCCCTCCTCATCACTGGAGCAAACCTGGCAGTATGCTGCAGCAGGGGGAGCATGACTGCCAGTTTGCTGTCCTTCTTGGGCACCCCCTCTGTCCGTGCTCATGTTACTGCCTTCATCGAGCTCAGTATCATCATCAGAGCCTTCCAAACGCTGGGCATCCTCCTGGAGCATGTACCCAACACTGTGGTCAAGCAGTTCGAGGGACTCCTCGGGAGGACATGGTGGGGCTAGGGAAGGAGTCACTGATGACATTGAGCCGAGGGAAGAGGCCGCTGCTTTGCCAGACAAATTACCCTGAGCATGGGTGAGAGAGGATGAGGAGGATGAGGACGGCTTGGTCATCCACTCGACCAAGTCTACCGCATGTTGCGGCTCAACACGGCCAGCTGCCGAAAAAAAGGCCAAGCGTGTCCCATGGCCACGTGCTGATGAGGATGCACAGTCTCCACGACCAGCACTAGACACAGAGCCTGCTTGCCCTCTCTTATTGGCTTGTGACTGTCTGCCTCTCCTTCTTGGCCTTCCAGACATACTAATGGCCTGTAGCTGCACTAAGCTGGGATATATATGTACTGATACTGCAGCTAGCAAAATCAACTGCCTGCCTGTAGTATGAGAACACCACCAACCTTCTACAGGTAGCTTTAGCTGAACACTGTGCAGAGCTCGCAAAAAAATAACTTGTAGTTTTAGCTGAACACTGTGAGCAGGACGCACTACACTAACTTGTAGTTTTAACTGAACACTGTGAGGAGGACGCACCACACTAACTTGTAGTTTAAGCTGAACACTGAGCAGGACGCACTGCACTAACTTGTAGCTTTAGATGAACACTGTGCAGAGGTCTCACTACACTAACTTGTAGTTTTAGCTGAACACTGTGAGCAGGACGCACTGCACTAACTTGTAGTTGAACACTGTGAGGAGGATGCACCACACTAACTTGTAGTTTTAGCTGAACACTGTGAGCAGGACGCACTGCACTAACTTGTAGTTTTAGCTGAACACTGTGAGGAGGACGCACCACACTAACTTGTAGTTTTAGCTGAACACTGTGAGCAGGACGCACTGCACTAACTTGTAGTTTTAGCTGAACACTGTGAGGAGGACGCACCACACTAACTTGTAGTTTTAGCTGAACACTGTGAGCAGGACGCACTGCACTAACTTGTAGTTTTAGCTGAACACTGTGAGGAGGACGCACCACACTAACTTGTAGTTTTAGCTGAACACTGTGAGCAGGACGCACTGCACTAACTTGTAGCTTTAGATGAACACTGTGCAGAGCTCGCAAAAAAATAACTTGTACGTTTAGCTGAACACTGTGAGGAGGACGCACTGCACTAACTTGTAGTTTTAGCTGAACACTGTGAGCAGGACGCATTGCACTAACTTGTTGCTTTAGATGAACACTGTGCAGAGGTCTCACTACACTAACTTGTAGTTTTAGCTGAACACTGTGAGCAGGACGCAATGCACTAACTTGTAGTTTTAGCTGAACACTGTGAGGAGGACGCACCACACTAACTTGTAGTTTTAGCTGAACACTGTGAGCAGGACGCACTGCACTAACTTGTAGCTTTAGATGAACACTGTGCAGAGCTCGCAAAAAAATAACTTGTAGGTTTAGCTGAACACTGTGAGCAGAACGCACCACACTAACTTGTAGTTTTAGCTAAACACTGTGAGCAGGACGCACTACACTAACTGTAAATAGTCTAGCTGCCTGACTGTGATACTAATAGGATCAAAAGAACACCAGCAATTTTCTTCAGGTAGCTGTAAATACTGTAACAAGACAAGCCTGCCTGTCAGTAAGAAGATAACAGGAATGGATCTAGCTAAACTGAATACAGTGTATATATATATATATATATATATATATATATATATATATATATATATGCAACACCTGGGATGCATATATATACACAATACACTGTAAGTGCAGCTAACTCACTGATTGTCCTGCCTAATCTATCTAACTCAAATGAAATGACACTGTCTCTCTGTCTATCTATCTCTCTTTCAACGCCGGAACACACACTACACAGGGTCGCCGTGCAGGCGGCCTTATATAGTGTGGGGCGTGTTCTAAACCCCCTGAGCCATAATTGGCCAAAGCCACCCTGGCTTTGGCCAATTACAGCTCTCTCTACTGACGGCGCTGTGATTGGCCAAGCATGCGGGTCATAGTGCATGCTTGGCCAATCATCAGCCAGCAATGCACTGCGATGCCGCAGTGAATTATGGACTGTGACGCGCCACACGAATTTGGCGCGAACGGCCCATAATGTTCGGAATTCGGCGAACGACCGAACAGCCAATGTTTGAGTCGAACATGGGTTCGACTCGAACACGAAGCTCATCCCTACTCAGTAGCGTTAGAAAGATATGCTTAGTTCAGAATCGCCATTAGTTACAGAGGGGATTGATTTTGCGTATATATCAGAGGTTACTCTACTCTATACAGGAACCTGCTACACTTAGGTGTAGGGCTGCATGGTCAGAAGATATTGGGGAGAAAACTGGTGAACAATGGGATATGGCCCTGGAATCCATCCCCTTTAGGCTATGTTTCCACTAGTGCGACTTTTCATGCGACTTGGGACTGAAAAGTCGCATGACAAATTGTATCCCATGATTTCCAATGAGTACCGTTCATATTTGTGCGACTGCACAACTTTGGTCCCACTTTGATGCGACTTGAGGTCCATAGATACAGGCATTGCTTCAAATCGCGGTAAAAAGTTGCGGTAAAATCACGGTAAAAAATCGCGGCAAAATCGCGCGACTTTGGGGACGCAATAGTGGAAACATAGCCTTATCTCCTTGTCCGCTTCCCACAAACTTTCACAACTTTTTAATTTTACATCGGACCTATAGAACACCAATTAAGCTGCATAACTGGGGGAGGAGGGACTTTCCTTTATGTCCCAAATGCCAATCTCATGACGGAGACTTTATATACCTCCTTTGGAGGTGTCCGAAGATTACACGTTACTGGATCCAGGTCACACACACAATTTCATTAGTCGACCATGTTACTATACCCACTAATCCGCTAGTGTGTCTATTGGGGGCCCTAGACCCCGAATTGTACCAACCAGGTACATATATAAATGGTATCTCGTCTCCTATACCATGCTAGCTAGATTTTGGTTGGCCCCCACTATCCCGACAGTGATGCATTGGATAGAATATGTTAACTCCCTGTTATTGTGAGAGCAACTTGCTTATAGACATTGAAGTGCCCTACGTAAGTTTCAAATAGTTTGGCAAGATTCGCTGGATGTTCTAGGTCTAGCCCCCGCTAAATTAGTGCTGGATAGGCTACTACAAATGTGAGAACTGTTATTAGTGTCCCCACTGTTATTTTGCTTTTTGGTTAGACCTGCCTAAAAGGAAAAGTAGTAAGGGCAGGATATTAGTTAGGGAATGTTTTCTAATCTGTGAGATGTTGATTAATGGATATCAATCACTTCACTTACCTGCATAGAGGATCCCTTTTACAATGTCTTGTTTACAGGTATGGTTATATGTCATATTACCTTAGACCAGTGGTTCTCAACTCCTGTCCTCAGGACCCACCAACAGGCCAGATTTTAAGTATTACCTTGGGGAGAATACTGCAATCACTGAGCAGCAAACGATATCACCTGTGATGTATTTCAGTTATCTTGCAAACCTGGCCTGTTAATGGGTCCTGAGGACAGGAGATGAGAACCACTGCCTTAGACCTCCTGAATAATGTTCCTTTGTGACATATATAACTATGTAAGTTTGTATGTCCTACATAATGTATACACAATATGTTATGTCTCTTTCTTTTCCCTGTCCTGACCTTTAATAACAATAAAAAAAATTGGATTAAAAAAAATAAAAGACGCATATGTGTACATAATGATAATTTATTTTCCCCCTTGTTTAGACTTAATTTATATGCTTTCAAACATATATACATGCATTTCTAAATGTAAGGCTTCATTCACACAGCCATAAAAATGTTACTGATGTTATGACACGTGGGTTTTCTATGAGAAAGGTTCCTGTGTAATGATCAGTAAAATACTTGTATATAGATGCGTTTAAACTCATAAAGACAACGTATACATAGATACTGGTAATTTATTTTCCCCTTTGTTTAGATTTAATTGGCACTATATATACTACATACATTTATACAAGTAATCACATGTTCTTAGATGCAGTTTTTTGTTTTCTGTGTTATGGATCTGAATGCAGTGCATGTTTATGGACCTGTGTGAATGGCTCCATTGAAAACAATGCAGCTTAGTTCAGGTCCGTAATTAAAAAACACCTATATATGCGTTTTGTTTATGGTTGTGTGAATTAAGCCATAAAATTCCTTCCTGTATGTATTACATTTCTTATCAGTGCAACCTGCTCAACTCCTTGCTTGGTTTTCAGAAATGTCTTTCCGTGATCTTTATAGCACTATTAATTGTTCAAACCGATTTTCTTTTACACACTACAACCATTCTCTTGGAATTGGATCATTCTTTTCATTGACTGTAATTCACTGGTTTGGGTGTGATCAACAAATGATGGTTGTGTTTTGTGGCATCAAGAGCCCCTCAGGGATAGGTGGGCTTCTTGCAGCAAGAAAACATTCAATCATCGTAACAGCAGGAACAACTATTAAAGTCCTGAAGAAATGACCTGCAAATGTGAAAAAAACATGCAGACTGCATAATGGAGACAGCATGGTTTCCAAGGGAGCTAGTTTGCTCTTAGAATTTCAATAAATTAACAAAAATGACAAAATCCAGACATCACTGACACTTATAAAATCACAGTTTGGATGATATACAAAAAACATACTGAAGCCTGAAAGACAATAAAATTGCTGTGCTGCCAAGCTTGAAATGCTAATGTGGAATTGAATGAATGTTACAAAAAGATTAGTTCAAATCTTTGATGAAATATCAGTCTGACTAGGATTTCATACTCACTTCATCTGTTTGCATACCCCTTTTCATAGCACTGCACACAATATTTTTCTTGCTGGCTGCTGTCACGATATAAAAACACTATAGTGTTGTACTATTTGAGTACTTTACAAAACTAAAAAAATCTAAAGAGTGCTAATTAGAATACTTATACATGGACAGTCTTTTTTATGTGTCTGTGCAACCTGTATTGCAGCTCACACTCAGCAAGCACAGCAGAGAAATAACCTCCATTTAACGCTTTCACTGAAGGAGCCCTTTTTGCATTTTATTGCACTTAAAAAAAATTGTTTTAAGCCTAAAGATTAGTTAAAATATCATTATATATTTTCTGAAAGCAGAGACTCTGGAGAATAAAATAGTTGTAGTTCCAATTTTTTATGTCAGACAATATTTGCGCAAAGATTTATCAAATGCCAAAATTTTAGTAACAAATACATTAAAGCAAAAGTAAAGTCCACTATATATTTTTTTTAAAGGCCCCCCAGGTGGTTTATGCCATATTGTACTAGTATGCACAGCATATTAGTACATTATGGCAGACTTACCTGTCATATGGTATCCTCCAGCGCAGCACTGGGACCGATCTGGTGGGCCCCCGGCACTTCCATCTTTGCCCACTCTTCCTTGCCTTCAACCATTTGATATGCCAGGCCACGATGACGCCGTGCATGTGCATAGGAGTCACATCGCCACGGCATGGATCAGGGCTGTAAATGTTTGCTGAGCTGAGCATGCAGGCTCAGTGAACACGGGAGTCACAGTGAGCACGAGAGTTGCATACGTGGCTCAGTGAACATGACAGCTGACAGGCAGAAGGATGCATTTATGGCAGAAGAGACCAATAGGGTCACTTCTGTCATAAGAACCCTGCCTGTCAGCCATTTGATTTAAAATCAACTTTACTTATAACTCTACCTAAACCAGGGAAGGACCCTGTTTCACCCCAAAACTTTAGGCCCATCTCCCTAAACAATGACTTAAAGTGGTTGTAAACTCTTTTGTCTTACTTTTATCTATAGGTAAGCCTAGAATAATGCCCCGTACACACGGTCGGACTTTGTTCGGACATTCCGACAACGAAATCCTAGGATTTTTTCCGACGGATGTTGGCTCAAACTTGTCTTGCATACACATGGTCACACAAAGTTGTTGGAAAATCCGATCGTTCTAAACGCGGTGACGTAAAACACGTACGTCGGGACTATAAACGGAGCGGTGGCCAATAGCTTTCATCTCTTTATTTATTCTGAGCATGCGTGGCACTTTGTCCATCCGATTTGTGTACACACGATCGGAATTTCCGACAACGGATTTTGTTGTCGGAAAATTTTATATCCTGCTCTCAAACTTTGTGTGTCGGAAAATCCGATGGAAAATGTGTGATGGAGCCTACAAACGGTCAGAATTTCCGACAACAAGGTCCTATCACACATTTTCCATCGGAAAATCCGACCGTGTGTACAGGGCATAAGGCTGACCTATAGGTAGTGGAAATATCTCCTAAACGTGCGCCGTTTCGGAGATATTTTACTTGTAGTGCGCCGATGTTGTGCCATTTCTTCCCCCAGCGTGTGCTGTGACTGACAGCTCCCCTGTGCACGCGCGGGAGTGACGTCATGTGGCTCCGGCCAGTCACAGAGCCAGAGTCCTCGGCCTTGGAAGGAACAGCGTGGGCTTCGTTTGCAGGTAAGCGTCATATAATGGGCTAGTATGTGATGCATACTAGCTCATTATGCTTTTAATTTGCAGGCCTTGCGGGGAGCAAAAGAGGAAGTAAAACCCATCGGGGTTTACTTCCTCTTTAAAAATGCATGTTAAACTAATTTCCTATTGTCTGATTGACATTCTACCCCTCCTCATTAACCCAGACCAATCTGGTTTCACTAAAGGACGTCAAACCACCGACGCCACCCGCAGACTAATCAACATAATTCATCTTGCTAAACTGCAATAAAAGGCTTTCTCTGCTCCTCGTTTTGGATACAGAGAAGGCATTTGATAGAATCCAATGGGATTACCTGGCCCAGGTGCTGACTTCCTTTGGATCTGTGGGCCTCATATTCATTGCAATCATGGCATTATATACAAATCCCTCAGCTCAGGTCTACTCCTCAGGGATGCTCTCTATTCCAGTCATGATTTTTAACCTCTTGATAGAACCACTAGCATCCATATACGTTCCCATCTGCAGATCTCTGGCTTCCGAGTCCAGGACTCTTGCCATGGTATTAATCTCTTTGCGGATGACATCATAATAATCTTAACCAATGTAGAAACTTCCTTGGCTTCAGTGCATTCAAAGCTTATGTTATTCAACTAATAATTATTATAAGGTCAACAAATCTAAATCTCATATATTGGATCTGAATGTTCCCTCCCCCAGGCAATTAAGGCTACAGAACCTTTTCCCATATGTGGCAACAAGATGGTGTTACCTGGGAATCACACTAACCTTGGATACTACCCTTTTAGTGGCAGAAAACTACTCCCCCTTTTTGAACACCCTCCGCTCTAAGTTACAGGACCTTGCAAAGTTGGAACTGCCCTGGTATGGTAGGTTGGCGGCTTTTAAGATGATGCTGCTTCCCCAGTTATCTACCTATTTAGAACCTTGCCTATACCTGTACCAATGTCCTTCTTCAAAACAGCAACATCTTTTCTCAATTTATACCTGTGGAGGGGCAAGTGAGCTAAATGTGCATTTAGCAAGCTGGTAACAACTAGGAATGCAGGAGGAGTCAGGCATGTGGTGCTTAGAGATTTTTGTTTGGCATCTGTATTAATTCAAATGAAAGCCTGGTTTCCTCAAGCCCACCAAGTACCTTGGACACAGCTAGAAAAATCCCAAATCTCAACAAAATGTCCCCTGCCATTAAGGCCACAATACTAGCATGGCACCTGTTATTGCAGACTCCTTTAGACAACTCACCCAGAACCACTATTCAATTGCCTATTATGAGTATCCTGCATATCATACCTAATATTATGGTGGAAAAATGGGTAGATAAAGGGATACGACTGCTGGATGACATCCTAATAGGTCCAGCTACTAAGACCTTCAGAGCATTACAAATAGAATATGGCATACCTGCCTCTGATTATTTTACATACCTGCAGATATCACACTTTTTAAGATCCACTAGGTCACTCAACTTCTCGTTCCCCTTTAGAATTGTTCAATTTCTCACTTCACCCAATACTAAAATCAAGGGCATATCCTTAATGTACAATGTACTTAATAACAAAGACAAATTTAGCAAAACGTCTTCATCACAGCCTGGGAATACAAACTGGGATCAGTACATTCATCTGAGCAGTGGCAAGATGCACTCAGATCTACCTATTCTGCCACTAAAAGCATTAATTTGTGGGCACTCACTCAGAGAATATTACTAAGATGGTATCTGACTCCCTATAGGACTGTGATGGTGAACCTTGGCACCCCAGATGTTCTGGAACTACATTTCCCATGATGCTCAACTACACTGCAGAGTGCATGAACATCATGGGAGAATATTACTAAGCTGGTATTTTCTGTTTTTAATACATTAAAGTGGATCTCCACCCGATTTTACAACACTAGCTGCAGAGGATTACCGCAATGTCCTAATGACAAAACGGACCTTTGTTTTTTATACTGTACCTTTGTTGTTGATAGTATCTGTGTCTTCCAGGATGTACAGGCTGCGGATAGGGGCGTGTTTCCTGTGGCTAAATCGTCACTTCCTCTTAGCCGGACTGGCTCCTGGGAGCTTGTGTCATTGTTCCCAGGAGTCAGTGCGGCGGCCTGTTGCAAGAGTTATCTCAAGATTTCAATTCTGGGAGTGACTTCATTGCCATCACAATGGGGCGGGACTTCCTATGACGCCGCTCGTTGTGATGGCAACCGGAGCTGTTGACGGCGCTGTGATTCAATCTACTGCGCATGCGCGAGATCGAGAACAGAACGGGCGGTGCATGCTGGTTGATCAGCAGCACCGTATCCTGGATGTGCCCACAGGCAAGATGACAACCGTCTGGATCGTAAATGAATAGGTTCTTTATTAGGAGAAAACGGACAGCACTCATCTTTAAAAAACAAACAAGTGAGTTCTATATTCATAGAGCATATTCATTGTCATTTTGCCAAAAAAAAATAAAAAATCTCGGAGATAGTGGAACCCCGCTTTAAAGTGATTGTAAAGTCTCGTTTTTTTTCTATAAAAATAACAAATGTGTTATAATTACCTGCTCTGTTGCAGTTGTTTTGCACAGAGCAGCCCAGATCCTCCTCTTCTCGGGTGCCTCTTCTGTGCTCCTGGTCCCTCCCTCCTGTTGAGTGTTTCCACAGCAAGCAGCTTGCTATGGGGGCACCCGAGCTGAGCTGCAGCTCCATGTGTTCATTCAGACACGGAGCTGTGGTTCAGCTCTGCCCCCTCTCTCTCCTGATTGGCTAACTAACTTTGAGAGAGCCAAAGGCGCCGCTGCTGTGTCTCAGTAAATTAGGAGGGAGAGTCCCGGACGGCCGAGACATTCGTGGACATCGCTGGACAGAGATGGGGCTCAGGTAAGTATTAGGGGGCCGAGGGGGGCTGCTGCACACAGAAGGCTTTTCATCTTAACCACTTGCCGACCACCTGCCGCACTTATACTGTGGCAGGTTGGCTCTCTTGCACGAACCGACGTACCTGTAGGTCGGTCCGTGCATGTGAGATTGCGGGCGCGCTCTAGCCACCCGCCCTTGGATCGCGCCCGTGGGATGTCCACCTGATGCCTGGGATCGCTGTACACAGAGGCAGAACAGGGATCTGCTTTTGTAAACAAGGTGGGTCCCTGTTCTGACATGAGGCATGTCAGAGATCTGATGTTTCCAGTGATCGGAAACCGCAATCTCTGTCATGCCCCAGGCGGCCCACCCCCCCTACAGTTAGAACACGCTGAGGGAACACATTTGACCCCTTGATCGCCCCCTGGTGTTAACCCCTTCCCTGTCAGTGTCATTTATACATTGATCGGTGCATTTTTATAGCACTGATCAATGTATTAATGTCACTGGTCCCCAAAAATTGTCATTTGGGGTCAGATTTGTCCACCGCAATGCGCAGTCCTGCTTAAAATCACAGATCGCCGTCATTACCAGTAAAAATGAAAAATAAAAGTCCCAAAATCTATCCTATAGTTTGTAGATTTGCGATTTTTTTTTTACCAAAAATATATAGATAAATAAGAATACATATTGGCCTAAACTGATGAATAAATTCGTTTTTTTATATATTTTTTGGGATATGTATTATAGCAGAAAGTAAAAAAGTTAAAAAAAAATTTTTTTTCAAAATTGTCTGATGCCACGTACACACGATCGGAAATGCCGCCAGCAAAACTCCCATGAGAGCTTTTGGTTGGAAAATGCGACCGTGTGCATGCTCCATTGGAGCATGTTCTCTATTTTTCGGTCGGAAAAAGTTCCTGTTCGAAAATGCGATCATCTGTATGCAATTCAGATGCGCAAAAAATCACGCATGCTCAGAATCAAGTACGAGATGGAAGCGCTCGGTCTGGTAAAACTAGCGTTCGTAATGGAGATAGCATATTCGTCACGCTGTAAATTTTTGGATCTTTTAATGCTGTTCTTTATAATGCTAGAAGAATGAATTTGTTTTGCTGCTGATATTTATATGTTCTGACAAACATATTTCTTTATTATTTCTCGTGATCTTCTGAATAATCATTTTTGTTTTTAAAGCCAGATCTCCATAATAATGTTTAGAATTATTTTTTATAGTCATCTTTTTTTTTTAATCAAGATCTCCTGATTTTTTATTATATTCTAGTGATCTCCATATTTTTTTTTTTTTTTTTTGTCTCAACATTATTATCTTGTATTTTTAACCCCCCTGGCGGTATTCCCGAGTCTGGCTCGGGGTGAGATTTTAGTACCAGAAGCGGTAACCTGAGCCAGACTCGGGATCGCATCGCTGGATCCTGGAAGACGTGACTTACCTTGTCTCCGGGATCCCGCGATGTTCTCCCGCTGTGTTCGGCGGCCGGAACTTCGGCCCGATGCACTGTGTGCTCTGTGTGCCCTGGCTTCCCTTCCCTGCGAGCGTATCGACGCAGGGGGTGGAACCGGCGGCAAATTCAAAATGTATAAAGCACAAACACACTGACACATTGTAATCCTATTGGATTACATTGCTAAATAAAATAAAATAAGACCTCAGATTGCCCCCCAGTGCTTTGTCCACTGCCCCTGCCTGCAGTTTTACTGTACTTTGTGTCTGGAAACTGCAGAGCGACCATGGCATCAAAAAAGCGCACTTCAACCTCAAAAGCGACATATGACCTGCTGGAAAACAGCGACAGCGAGACAGAATCGCTTGCAGAAGTGAGTGATAGCGATTCATGGGGAAGTTCGTCACAGGCACGGAAAGCGATGATCCTGCGACTGTGCCCAGCAATGTGCGGACTTGGTGCTCGATTGATTGCGGTACGGAACACACAGCGCCTCCAAGGTTCCCGTTTACCGGAGTGCCTGGTATCAAAGTGGAGGTTGAAGATGACAGCCCCTTGGGATACCTCCAACTCTTTTTGACTGATGAAGTCATAGAAAGAATTGTTACGGAGAAAAAACGATACCGGAAGCAACAAGCTGCTATACCTCAGAGGTTTTCAAGGAGCAGAAAATGGGAACCAGTGACCAAGGAGGACATCTGGAAGTTTCTGGGCCTAATTATTCTCCAGGGAGTGGTGGGGAAACCCCTGCAAAAGTGGTACTGGACAACCAACAAAATATTAGCCACTCCTTTTTTTGGCACCATCATGTCGGAATACAAATTTTCTCTCATAATGAAATATCTGCATTTTCAAAATAATGAAGAATTTGATGAGACTTCTCATCCAGCTCCAAAACTGAAAAAGATTTGGGACCTATATCAAATTATTCTGAAAAATTTCCAGCAGACCTATGTACTAGACAGAGACGTCAGTATCGACGAAAGTCTAATGGCCTACAAAGGAAGACTTAGCTGGATACAGTACATCGCATCTAAGAGAGCGCAATTCGGCATAAAATCATTCATGCTCTGTGAAGCCAGCACTGGTTACATATGGAATTCGGTCCTTTACACTGGAAAAGGGACCAAATTCAACGACAGATTCAGTCAATATGGAATGGCAACTGCTTCTGTTCTCACTTTGATTGAGCCATTGCTGAATCAGGAGTACTGTGTAACCACAGATAATTTTTATACTTCTCCAGAACTCTATGAGTTCCTTCTACAACACAAGACGGATGCATACGGGACTGTTAGAGCTAACCGGCGTGACATGCCGCCAACCTTTGGCAATAAAAAGCTCAAGGCAGGAGAAATAGTTGCCTGGCAAAAAGGCAAAATGAAGGCACTAAGATGGCGCGATAAAAAAGATGTGTGCTTAATGAGTACCATTCACAACACCTCTACTCTCATGGTACATACAAAAGGTGGAAAAGACGTAATGAAACCTCAACTCGTAATGGACTACAACAACACCATGGGAGGTGTTGACAGAGCTGACCAGGCCATGACTTTTTATCCTGCTATGAGAAAGCAACAAAAAAAATATTACAAAAAAAATCTTCAGGCATCTTCTTGAACAGTGCCTGTGGAATGCGTTCATTCTTCTAAAAAAAAAAAAAAAAAAAAAAAAAAAAAAAAGTGACAGGCCTGTGATTCATGCAGACTTCGTTTGGAAAGTTGCCGAACTCTTTTTTCTCCAAACACCAACCACTGTAAATCGATCTGGACGTCGTGCTGCTGGTGTTGTGAACCCGGAACGCCTGACAGGTCGACACTTTATGGACCACATTCCACCAACGGAAAAGAAGGCAGCACCCACAAGGATGTGTGTGGTTTGCTGCTCTAAACGTGACGACACAGGAAGGAAAAATCAGAAAATAAACCCGGTTCTACTGTCCTGACTGTGACGTCGGACTTTGTGCTGTACCCTGTTTTAAAATTTTCCATACCCGAGATATTTACTAAAGCAATATGACTACTAATATTGCACTCTTGTTTGGCCAAAAAAAAAGTCAGTGTTTTTGATTTATATTATTTACTAAATTTTATTGAATAAAAAGTATTATTACTATTATATTATTATTTGTTATTATTTATAGTTATTTATTATATTATAATTTATGATTTTGTGTTTCAAACTTTATCATACCCAGGATGTCTATTAGACTCTTGTTTGGACAGATTTCAGTGAGTTATTCCTAAGAATTATAAAATGCCACATTTCCATGCAAAAATAATGGTACCGCTTTCAGCACCTAAAATCAGAAATAATCATACCGCCAGGGAGGTTAAAGCTCAATGAGGTTGGTTGTTGTCCCTTCTTAATTTGACATTGTATTTTTGAAATGTGCCTGCGTACTCACAAAAAAACTGTCCTTTTTGAAGGAAAACACATAGGCAAGTATTTTCATATAAAAAAAAATCTCCATTTATTCTGGCTCATAACAAAATAAAGAGGGCAACACTGGAGAAACTGCTTGAATTTGCGAAGCCTTTGTACCCCAGGGCACACATCAACTCTTTGTCTTTGTAACTAAAAATTGATAGCCTGAGAAGTCCATATAATAGGGAGCACAATCTGGTCCAGGACTCCCAGAGATCAGGAACAGCAGCAGATGACATATATGTCCCCAGGCTGTGGTACTACCACAGCCTGCGTCTTCTGTCAGACCAGACTGAACCCAGGCCATCACTTTCATGTCTTCCTTGCAGCCTATCCCCTCCACGCATCCCTGCAGCCTTCCCTGCAGCCTTCCTTAGGGGCTGTGGCTCTGGAGGTGGACTCGTGGCAGGAGGAGGAGGAGGATGGGCGAGCGCACATAAGTGCATGTTCTCACTAATTTGGCCCCTCAACCCCCTCTTAAGGCCCTGAAAAATAATATTCTCACACATGAAGCGTTGGCCCTCCTCCATTTGCTGCAATTTAGCAGCTACATAGCAACTATAGGCCTCTTCAGCATCGGGGGGGGGGGGGGGGTGTTTTCAGGGCCGCATTAGCATCCTTAATGAGGCCCAGTGCTGCCTCCTCCATGTTACTCCCCTTCCTGGCCCTTTTTGTTGTAAGGCGGAGGGGAGACACCTGGGATTGGGTGAGGCTACTGGGCCTGGCCACCTCCTGGCTGACACTTACCCCCGCCTCCTCCTGGCTGCCACATTCCAAAGCCTCGTCCTGGCTGAGGTCTTCCTGTGTTTGAAAAAGGGACATAGTTTTAGTTTTTGGTTCATCACACACGCAATTTTCAGCTCATGACTGTTGAAAATTGAATGTTAATAAATAGAAAAGACTATCATTCTGAGCCCAGCATTTTTCATTCTTGTCCCAATCATTTTTGGCCCCTACTATCTATTGATATGTCAAACACTTTTTGTTCAATCATTCATTTGTTATCAATAATAACATCTAGTTAACAACAATAATTTTCAGACAATAAATATGTTCAAAAATACTATACCTGGCTCCAGCTGGGCTCCTCAACTTCTTCCAGGATGGAAGGCCCAGGTTGGTCCTCGGAAGCCTCAGCTGGGGTTGAGGGAATGGTTGAGGGAAGGGTGGATGGAAGTGTAGAAAGCGATTCCCTGGCTTCAATCTGGTCTTCCAGAAACCGCATCCTGTTGTAGTACCACAGACTGGGTACATACACATCGTTTGCTGCTGCTTCTGATTTCATGGAAGCCTGTACCTTATTAAGCTCCTTCCTATACGTGCTTCTCAAGCTACCAATTTTCTTATCCACAAACTCAATGTCTGCATCGGGGACCTGCGTCTTCACAAATTGCAGCAGTTTCTCCAGCAATGCCTTCCTAGCTGGTTTATTTCGATATAAGGGGTTTTTAACCTCCCAAAAATTTCTCGTATCCCTGTATATATCTATGAACTGTCCCATGAATTCCGGGTCTTTGAATTGTTTCATATTTGCTGCAAGACAAAACACAAGACAAAAAACACCAATATCAGGCTAAACTCTCCTAATCTTATCCCAATATAGGCCTCAATCTCGAATCAGTATAGGCCATTGATGTCCCAAGTTAAAATGTTACCTTCGTTCTCAAGATCGGAACTTCCTCCACTCACAGATCGTACGTATGACACACGCGTGTTAGCTTTATATACACTGCGCATACGTGAATCTCCGCCCGCGTCGCCCGCCCCTGACGTTCTTTCTAGAATATTCCCCGCCCCTTCTCTTTGGTCGCAGTGGGAGAGGAACATGGCGGAGACACAGCAGGTGCGTAATAGCAGTAACAAGGAGGAGGAAAGCCCGAAGCAAGAAACGTCCCGATCCAGGAGGAGATTTAAGGCCTCAAATATGGCCTTTGTAGAGATGGTGGAGATGGTGGACATCTTGAAGAGGGACGACTATGACGGGAAGTATGGACTTTACCTAAACCCAAATGTGAGAAAGGCCAAGATCATGTCTAAAGTTGAGAAGAGTCTGCACAGGAACTTTGGGGTGTGACGATCCAAGGAGCAATTGTAGAAACGCTGGTCAGACCTGAAATTGAGGGAGTAGGATCAGTACAGAAGGATCAAGAAAGTGCTCCTAAAAAGTAAGTACTTGTCGTGTGTTTCTATTATTATTATTACTTGCATGCTGCTCCATGTGCTTTTCTTTACTGTTGTACAGTTTAAAATGGCTACTTTCATGTTCATGGGCACAGTAATCGTTCGTAGGAAACATTGTTCGTTTGCCAACTAAATACAATGTTTTGGGCAGATACAGGGTTAACTACATTTGGTCATGCTAATTTGTATTAAAAGAAGTTTAGGACATTGTTGTCTAGATGTGTTTGAAACTAGGAAAAATTGCAAACTTGATTCAGTGTAATGTAAGGAGAGGAAAGTCAGCAGCTGTTTACACATCTGGACTCAGGAGCACTAGTGTGGGACACAAGAACAAACTTTTTAGGGTGTCCCACACAGGTACTCCAGTGGATACTTGGGGTGTCTCCATGTGTAAAACTTGTCCAAAAAAATGTAAGTATTCCAGCTTTGGTAAGGGAAAAAAATCATGTCTTCAGCTTGGAACAGACAATTGTACCCCACTTCCAAGCAATGTTTCATATTCCTATTTCTGGCCTCAAATATCAGTGTGCTAAGTATATCTTTTGTTTCATTCTCATAGGGGAGAAAAGACTCCGGCCGTCTGAGGACACCAGGAAACCCCCACCTCCTGAAGAAGGGGAACAGAGGACACCACAACCAGAGGATGTGGAGGAAGGAGAGGTGGTTGAAATTGTCACCACAACAGGTGAGTGTCTGAGACCACAGATTGGGGTAATAGATGTATGCCTGCATATTTATAATACATGGTGTGCGTTTTTTCTTTTAGGTGATGTGCATGTTGTGGAAGAACAATCTCCTCATTTCAAGAGTGACAGTGCACAAAGGCTAATCCAGGACATAATGTTTTGTAGTCAGGATTTAGACATCATAAAGCAAAAAACAAATGACATAGAACAAAAACTGAAGAACATGATGTACTAGGAAGAACCTAAATAACAACAAAATGACACTTTTTTCTATTTTTGGTGACCAATTTTTATTACTAATTTTTGACGCAAAATTTTGAAGATGCACATAGTGTGTCAACATGTGCTATCTACCATCGGGGGATATCAATGTACGTGTTTTTTGGGTGCAACCCCTTCCTCGTAACTCAAGTAGGTGAAAGGAAGTTGTTGCACCCCCAAAACACGTCCATTGATCCCCCATGATGGGAGATAGCAGATGTTGACATTAGGCATGGGTTTAGAATGGAAATCCCCAGATTGACTCCCAATTTGTGTGCATCTTCAAAATTTGGCTTTTACCGGGGTAATATTACCCCATCTGATGAAGGCAATATCAACACCTTTTTGACCTTTATAATGTCTGATATTGCCTTCAGTTTTTCAATGTTGAACTTTGTAAGTTCCTGAGTTGTGCATGTTATGTTTTGAAACATGCCTGTTTATGTACTAAAAAAATATTTTCAAGACAAAAAAACTTTATAAAAACAAGATGTTCTTTTAAAAAAAAAAAAAAAAAAGTTTTACAGAGCATATGTGAATGTAAACAACAATGTGTGGCTTCTTCTTTCAATGCTTAATACCAGTTTTTGTATTAAGTTGGTGTTTACAGTGACAATGGGTGTTATTTAATAATGGAAAAACCACTTGGCACTACAAGTGCGCTAGGAGAACCTAGGAGACAGCGAAAAGAAACACAATCAGTAAATCAAAATCAAGATTTTATCAGATCAATTTTTTTTTTTTAATATCTAAAATAATTACAAATGTGCTGGCATAGCAATGCCCCCCTACCCGTAAAATAGTCAACATATTTTTGACGCACTTCACAGGCGCTTTGAGGGGGGGCAAGCCAGGACGGCCAGCTCCCGTCATTGTAGTTTCTGGAAGTCCGGCCTCAGGCCCAACTGAGGCAACATAATTCGGAGCATTTCTCTTTAAAAAGTTGTGAAGTATGCAGCATGCTAGAAATATGTGGTTCAGTTTGTACTCCGCCATATTTATTGTTGTAAGAAATAGGCGGAACCGGCTGGCCATTATCCCAAAGGCATTCTCCACGACTCTTCTGGCTCTGGCCAGCCGGTAATTAAAAAAACCTCTTCTCCAGGGTGAAGGTCCTCATCTGTTGATCACCCAGACCAAATGCTTCATCAGCGATAAAAACAAATGGGAGTCTTTCCACATTCTCTTCCGCAGGTGTCAATCCCAAGCCACCACTCTGGAGGCATGTGTAGAACTCCGTCTGGGCAAAGACTTCACCATCCTACATCCGGCCATTCTTCCCCACCTCCACATAGAGAAACTCGTATGTCGCCGACACCACCGCCATCAACACAATACTATGAAACCCCTTATAGTTAAAATAGTATGACCCCGAGTGGGGTGGTGGGATGATGTGGACATGCTTCCCATCGATTGCCCCTTCGCAGTTGGGAAAGTCCCAGCGCAGAGCAAATTTGGAAGCCACGGTCTGCCGTTCCTATGGCGTTGAAGGAAACTGTGGAGTCAAAAAAGAAAGAAAAATATTAGTACTTTTGCACATAACATTGCAAGCAGATTAGACACAAACATTCTTGGCCAACATCAGTATAACATTTATTTTAAGGAGTATTTAAAAGACAAAAATATAAGGTCCACTTATCAGATTCCTCACCCCCTCTGATGGCCCATTGGAAAAAAAAAATTTCTTTTTTGGGGGGGGGGGGGATTATAAATGAGTTTTGGACCCCCAAAAAAGCCTCTGGCACTCTGCCTGAATTTAAGGACAACAATAACATTTGGACATTTTAGGGGGTGTTTAGGGTAAAGCACTACAATGGAGCTGACAAAATACATTGTTAAGTGACTAGGCTAGGTGTGTATGGGCCCAGGATAGCATGCTGGGGAGGTTAGTAAAGGCAAATATGCATGAAGGACAAAAAAGGAGCATTAAAAGCTTACATCATGCATGGGCACAAAGGGGACATTCACAGCATTTTACAATCATGGTAATCAGGGAATGATGAAAGAAATACAAAACATTAGCATACATTAAATACATACAATGTGATGTTAAAGGAGAAAACGTACCCTAATATAGACCTTATGCAGGACCTATATGATGGCAGAACAGGTCTCTGGAATAATGATCCCCAGAGCCTGGGGGGAGATGCCTATAGAGAACTTGAGGTCCTGTAGACTTCTCCCCGTCGCCAAGAACCGAAACGTGGCGACTAGCCGCTGCTCGGGAGTGATGGCTTTCCGCATGTAGGTGTCCTGCTTCATAATATAAGGGGACAACAAAGCCAACAGACGGTGAAAAAGGGGGTCCATCATCTGGAGAAAATCCCTGAAATCATTGGGGTTATTCTTCTGGATCTCCCGCAGCAAAGGCATATGAGAGAATAGGTCACACTGGAGCAACCAATTCTTGGTCCATGAACTCCTCCCTGCCCTGTTCATGGACTGGGCTTTGGTCAAAGCAAGAACCCCAACACCAAGCCCCCACATAGCACGAACTCTACGATGAGACCGTACCTGCAACATGGCTTCAAAACGGTCGGCTGGTCAGAACGAACTAACAGAATGCACTGAAGAACAGCAAGGCCTGTGAAGAGCGAGCTGAAAATCAGAAACGAGCAGACAAGAACGTACTGAGAAACAGATACGAACTGACTACACGCACTGAAAACCAGATACAAACCCACAAGCACAAACTGAAGAGCAGTAACGGACTGAAAAGCACGAGCCTGAAAAGCGCGAATCGTCTCTCACCAAACTTCTACTAACATGAGATAAACACGAGATTAGCAGAAGGAGCCCAAAGGGTGGCACACTGGCTATTGAACTTCCGTTTTCTGGTCCCATCGTACGCGTTGTACGTCACCGCATTCTTGACAGTCGGAATTTGGTGTGACCGTGTGTATACAAGATAAACTTCATAGAATGCATTATGATAAAAAACCTTCTGCATTAAAAACCACTTTAAAGGCTGACCTAGTCACCCTTCCAGAGCATTCGGTCTGGGGATTGGCCTAGTTCATTCAAGTATGCAGACCATCCTCCTGGCCTCCGCCCACTAAATTCTGAAGTTCTCTAACTTCCAGATACAGGGGGAGATACCAGAGACCTGCCTATGTGAGTCATCCAGCCTGACCTGCAGTAAATCCTGACCTGCAGCAAACCCTGGCCCAATTTCAGACTCGCAGGCTAACCATGAGTCATAACATAAGTTTGACTGCACTAACACTAGCAGAACACTAGAGGGTGCTACACTTATATAAATCAGTACAGGTGTGTATGCCCTCTCCAGGAGTTTGTTTTGTTACCTCTGTTACCTCACTCTCAGTAACAGAATGGGGTCCCGCTATGCAGATAGACCTCAAATGTGCACTTGCTAACTCCTTCACTCTCGTACCCTGTGATTGGATTGTGGATCTCCGTAACGCGTGTTTGGTTCCAGTTACTAAGCAAATTGAAATTGACCACTAGGGATGGAGCCAGAATTTTGACTCCCTCACTACCAGAGGACCCATCATTTATACCAGGTACCATGCCTCACGACTGGCTGAAATGTGGCTTGTTCTAACACATGGTTACCCATAGCAACTGCATTACACTTCCTGCTTGACTTGCCGAGTAGACCTTTTGTTATAGCTGTGCTTCATACCTACACCCCTTTCTGATAACTTCAGGCCAGGTTTAGAACACTTGATGCAACTTTACTTAGAGAGTTTCTGGCAATACAATTAAACATAAATAATATCCATATCCTGACCCTCACTACGACTGATTGGCTGCCCAGGCATATCTCTTCAAGGTAGTAGTCCAGATTGGCATGGTTGATCTCCCGGATCACTGATGCCTCTGATAGACTGCATGGTACAGCAGTTCTCCTCCACAGAAATCACAGCATGTCCTGCTCATTGTGATCCAGGCCACCCTACGAACTCAGCATTCTCCTGTATTTATATTACTGGTGGGTAGGCTGGACTCTTGCCCCTTCTGCCTGGGCCAGTTACTAACAAAAAACATATTCCGGTAGGCAATCTGCCTACATGTGTGTGTAGGCAGGTTGCCTACAGTATGTGAGTTAGGTAGTTGGCTGGCCCAGGCTGGGGAAGGGGTTAATGTTTTGCACCTCTGTTCCTGGAGTTTTTGGGGCCTGCCCAAAACATGTTGTGCTGAAAATGTACTTGTTGGACTTTCTCGTGAATGTTCAAGTACAGTTGCATCAACTGTTTAAAGCCTGGTCTGAAGTCATTAAAGCATGTCAGTAAAGCATGTGTTGGGTATGGAGCAAAGTAGTATTGATATTCCCATTGCACACTGTCCTGGATAAGGCCTTAAGAGTAGCGGGTGCTGCAGCAACAACAAGCTGGAACTGGAGACATTACAGATCAAATGCACATCTGTGATGCAAATATGTGCTGGCACATATTTGTCAGCACACCACGGATCGTCAATTATGTCCAAATCTTTATTGAAGAATGCTCACATCACAGAAGACATAGTGCAACATTTCGGTGCCGTGCAGGACCCCTTCGTCTGGCATGTGACATCATCACCCCTCTATCCTCATCACAGGAGCCAACTTGGCAATACACTGCAGCAGGGGGAACATGACTGCTAATTTGTTGTTTATCAGTGTTATCCTCTATCTGTAGGCTCATGTTACTCCCTTCCTCAACCCCAGAACCAACATCAGAATCAACTAATGGCTGTGCACCCTCAAGAAGCAAGTGGCTGACACTGTGTTCAAATAATTTGGCTTACTCCTCCGTGCATGATGCTGGGGCTATAGCAGGAGTAGCTGTGGACAAGGAGGCAGAATAAGACCCTCTGGCAGCTGTGGTGGATTGCGAACTAGTGTCAGCTTGGGTGATAGAGGAAAAGGTGGATGAGCATGGTTCAGTAAGCTAGTCCACCACCTCCTCTGCATGCTGCGGCTGGATAGCACAGCCAACATCAGTAAAAAAAGACAAATGTGCCCTGCCTTAGGACAGACCACGTCCACCTTTGCCTGGGGACACAGAAGCTGCTGGCCCCCTTATAGTGGCATGGTTTCTCCTTGTTGGCCTCCCAGACATGATGGGGAGGCTTATTACACAAATGTATTAAATTTTAGATTGTAAGCTCTAACGAGCAGGGCCCTCAGACTCCTCTTGTACCAAAATTGTAATGTAACTAATGTCTGCCCTCATGTTGTAAAGCGCTGCGCAAACTGTTGGCGCTATATAAAACCTGTATAATAATAATAATAATAGGAAATGGGTGATTGGATGCATTTTATTGAATGAAATGTTGGTGTTTGGTGGACTATAAATTGAAATACTCTAAAAAAAAAAAATAATAATAATATTTATGTATATATATATATATATATATATATATATATATATATATATACACATATATATATACATACACACACACACACACACACACACACACACACACACACAGTGGGGACGGAAAGTATTCAGACCCCTTATATATATATTATATTGCAGCCATTTGCTAAAATCATTTAAGTTAATTTTTTTCCCCTCATGTACACACAGCACCACATATTGACAGAAAAACATAGAATTGTTGACATTTTTTGCAGATTTATTAAAAAAGAAAAACTGAAATATCACATGGTCCTAGGTATTCAGACCCTTTTCTCAGTATTTAGTAGAAGCACCTTTTTGATCTAATACAGCCATGAGTCTTTTTGGGAAAGATGCAACAAGTTTTTCACACCTGGATTTGGGGATCCTCTGCCATTCCTCCTTTCAGATCCCCTCCAGTTCTGTCAGGTTGGATGGTAAACGGTGGACAGCCATTTTTAGGTCTTTCAAGAGATGCTCAATTGGGTTTAAGTCAGGGCTCTGGCTGGACCATTCAAGAACAGTCATAGAGTTGTTGTGAAGCCACTCCTTCGTTATTTTAGCTGTGTGCTTAGGGTCATTGTCTTCTTGGAAGGTAAACCTTCGGTCCAGTCTGAGGTCCTGTGCACTCTGGAGAAGGTTTTCCCTGTACCTGGCCGCATTCATCTTTCCCTCAATTGCAACCATTCGTCCTGTCCCTGCAGCTGAAAAACACCCCCACAGCATGATGCTGCCACCACCATGCTTCACTGTTGGGACTGTATTAGACAGGTAATGAGCAGTGCCTGGTTTTCTCCACACATACCGCTTAGAATTAAGGCTAAAAAAAAAAGTTCTATCTTGGTCTCATCAGTCCAAAGAATTTTATTTCTCACCATCTTGGAGTTCTTCAGGTGTTTTTTTAGCAAACTCCATGCAGGCTTTCATGTGTCTTGCACTGAGGAGAGGCTTCCGTCGGGCCATTCTGCCATAAAGCCCCGACTGGTGGAGGGCTGCAGTGATGGTTGACTTTCTACAACTTTCTCCCATCTCCCGACTACATCTGTGGAGCTCAGCCACAGTGATCTTTGGGTTCTTCTTTACCTCTCTCACCAAGGCTCTTCTCCCCCGATAGCTCAGTTTGGCTGGACGGCCAGCTCTAGGAAGGGTTCTGGTCGTCCCAAACATCTTCTATTTAAAGATTATGGAGGCCACTGTGCTCTTAGGAACCTTAAGTGCAGCAGAAACTTTTTTGTAACCTTGGCCAGATCTGTGCCTTGCCACAATTCTGTCTATGAGCTCTTCAGGCAGTTCCTTTGACCTCATGATTCTCATTTGCTCTGACATGCACTGTGAGCTGTAAGGTCTTATATAGACAGGTGTGTGGCTTTCCTAATCAAGTCCAATCAGTAGAACCATCTCAAGGATGATCAGAAGAAATGGACAGCAACTGAGTTAAATATATGAGTGTCACAGCAAAGGGTCTGAATACTTAGGACCATGTGATATTTCAGTTTTTCTTTTTTAATAAATCTGCAAAAATGTCAACAAGGCTGTGTTTTTTCTGTCAATATGGGGTGCTATGTGTACATTAATGAGGAAAAAAATGAACTTAAATGATTTTAGCAAATGGCTGCAATATAACAAAGAGTGAAAAATTTTAGGGGGTCTGAATACTTTCCGTCCCCACTGTATATATATTTGTACTCGGAGTCAATCTGTGGATAGTGTAGGAAAGGAACAAAGAGCAACAGAGAACATAGACCTGAAGTGTGCCTGGGTCACGTGGTCAGTATGCCTAAAAGGGGGCATACCCAAGTATGAAATAAAAATGAAATGAAAAAGAAAAAAAGGGAATGGGTGGGTGGGACACGAGATCCTATGACCACAAGGAAGGAGGCAAAGGTGGGCAGGCTTTATGCAGCCTGACTCCTCCTACAATTACAGGCTGACCTGCGGTCAGCCTTACACTTGTACTCGGAGTCAATCTGTGGATAGTGTAGGAAAGGAACAAAGAGCAACAGAGAACATAGACCTGATGTGTGCCTGGGTCACGTGGTCAGTATGCCTAAAAGGGGGCAAAAATAAACCCAGTAGGATGAAAGCTTTAACAGCCAGAATCATTACCCACTGAATATCGTACAATCTGCCAAATTGACAACCGCTTGTGGCATCTCAGGAGTGGCTCTGGGACATACCCAGAGAAACAAGACGACCTCCACCTACCCAAATAAGGGCCGGGGACCCCAGTACAAATTCACAGAAGCTGCTCCTATCTTGAATAAATGCCAAAGTATGCCTTAGGGTCCAGACCCTGATTGGCCAAAAAAGGGGGCGGCAATGAAGTATGCAAAGAGCTACGGAGAGGGGAGTGCTAGGAAACGGCAACCGAGGATCACCCCTGGGTTTATCAGATGTAGCACAGCCGAGCTGGTATAAACCAACACCGGGTGCTACACCTAGCCAAGCTCCAAAAACATGATAGTGCCGCCACCTGATTGCCACATCTTGCAAGCATGCAGATGTAAACAGAAAAGGCTGAGGTGCAAAACCTGTTGATATGGCCAAAAGTAAGAGAGACCCTGGGCCGGAAGAGCAACTCCCCTGGCCTCAGGACCCCCAAAAGGCCGGGTATAGCGCTGCCTTGAGTACCAATCTGGTACCCAACGCAAAGGAGGAGACCTTGACAGCATGACAGATACGACACGAAAATATGACCCATGGCGTGAAGTCTGCTGAGCACAGCAGGAGGGCTACTCTTCAGGATCCCTGAGGACGGCTTAATGGAGTGCGTAGAAAATGAAGAAAGGCCTGTCGGGGCCTACCAACAAGATGAAATGCTGAGTCCTAGCCAGATACACCCTGATAGTGCTGTAGGCCGATATGAGTTGAAAGAGGCAAAAAACAAAAAGCAAGTAGGAACTGGATGTTAACCATCAGGATTGGGAAATTTTGACTGGAAGACATCCCAAGCAGTGTCATGAGCCTTCCTGGTATTCAAAATAAAGACTTAACGATCAAGGCTGTTGCGACAGCCCAAGTAGAAACCCAATCCAACACAAATGCTGGAACCGAAGAGAAGGCGTGGCGCCAGCATCTGCGTCCGAGACCTGAGCCTACTGGTACTGGCCTAGGCAATGAGAAGGTTCCGGAATCCACTAAAGCCCCTGAGCCCGTAGAGGCTGCTGGAGCTGCCATAGGCTAATTTACCAATAGTTCTATACTATTGCCACTCCTGGCCGGACGTAGCTAGGAAGTAAAAAGGTAGTGTGCATTGGGACAGGAAAGAAACCACAGTCCGCTGGGTAACCAGCTCCGCACTTGCTCTTGACGAGCAAGGGATCAGTAACTTAAAAAGCTGGGTTTCCCGCGCCGAAGCCAGGAAAGCAGTCCACTGCGTAGGAATACTGCCATCGGGTCAAGAGTTGAAGCTAGCCGAATGTGAAAAAAAAAAAAAAAAAAAATGAAGCCTTGGGACGGACCAGGTTCTGAGAGAGGGTGAGCTACTTGATGAATTGATGAACAACGTGAGAAACATGAGAAACGAGAGTAACATTGGGAAAACATGAGAAACCTGGGAAAATGAGAGAAACATAAAAACTGTGAGTTGGCATAGAAACAAATTGCGTGAGAACCGTAAATTGCGTGAGAACCGTAAATTGCGTGAGAAACGTAAATTCGAATTAAATATGTAAGCAGCGTAAGAACAGATAAGTAGACTTGCCACCGAACAAGCCAATTAAAAACGATCACCTCAATCTAATAACCCATAGACGTGAAGGGTAACCTGCAGTGGAAGAACCTGGACAACCCAGCTGTGTAAAGGTGACCAGAGAACATTACAGACAGACAATCAGCCCATGACATAACACCCCTACTACCTGACAAGTATGAGGATGTGGGTGCAGACATGACAAGACCAACAGCGCATGAATGTGAACCTAATGACAACACCACCCTACTGAATGCAGCAAGCCAGCCTGAGCAACCTGCAGCGCCAAGACAGGAAATTAAAAACGAACACTCAGGGCTAAAGTCCCCACAGACTGTGGTGGGTAGTAGTAAAAGGTGTAATGGTGAAGAGGACGTATGACGTATGAACTACAGGCGAGAAGATTGTGGGACGACAATCAATTAAAAACGAAACCTCAGCCTGTATTGGATCTGTAGACGTGAAAAATCCTGGATGCAAGCACTAACTAACGGAAATGCAGTGAACGAAAGACAATGACATGAAGTGTGAGAAACACGGAAAACGCGAGAAACACGGGAAACGTGAGAAACGTAAGGCACGTGAGAACATGGGAAACGTAAGGCACATGGGAAACGTAAGGCACATGGGAAACGTCACAAACATGGGAAACGTCACAAACATGGGACACGTCACAAACATGGGACACGTCACAAACATGGGAACACTTGCATATGCATGAGAACTGTAAATTGCATGAGAAAACATAAATAGCATGACAAAAGCGAAAAATTGTATAAGAAAGCGAAAATTGCATGAGAACCTGTAAACTACATGAGAAAAACGTAAAATTGCACGAGAAAAACCCTAAAACTGCATGGAATAAACCCTAAAACTGCATGAGAAATCGTAAACAATACGAGAAATCGTAAACAATACGAGAAATCGTAATTGACATGAGAACGTAAAATGGCATGAGAACGTAAAATGGCATGAGAACGTAAATGGCATGAGAACGTAAATGGCATGAGAACGTAAATGGCATGAGAACCCGAAAATGGCATGAGAAACCGAAAATGGCATGAGAAACCGTAAAATTACATGAGAAATCGTAACTGACATGAGAATCTATAAAATTGTATGAGAAATAGTAAACTGCATGAGGAATCATAAATTGCATGAGAAAACCGTAAAATCGCATCAGAATGTAAATTGCATGAGAAACCGTAAATTGCACAAAAAAGCGAAAAATGTCATAAGAAAGCGTAACTACATGAGAAAGTCGTAAAATTGCATGAGAAAGCCCTAAAACTGCATGGAAAAACCATAAAATTGCATGACAAAACGTAAATTGCATGAGAAAACCGTAAATCGCACGAGAAAGTAAATTGCGTGAGAACCGTAAAAAGCGAAAAAATTTCATAAGAAAGCGTAAAACTGCATGAGAAACTACATGAGAAAGCCGAAAATTACATGAGAAAAACCGTAAAATTGCCTGCGAAACAACCCTAAAACTGCATGGAAAAATCGTAAAAAATGCATGAGAAAACCGTAAAATTGCACGAGAAAACGTAAACTACCTGAGAACGTAAATTGCATGAGAAAACATAAATTGCATGGGAAAACCGTAAAACCGCATGAGAATGTAAATCATACTATGATGTGGATGTCCCTAATGCGTGAGAAAAGTGTCCAACCTAAACAAAACCTACAATACATACCTAACTACTAGGGAACCACCAAACAGAATCCTGAGCACCCTGCTGCAATGTGGAAAACCACTATAGAAGGAAACAAACAGGAACGTGAGGGTACTTTAAAAATACATATACCTTCTTTGACCAGAAATATTTGACACGACATGCCCAGGATACCAGAGAATAGCGGCTGGCGAGAATGTTATGATGCCACGGAGCAGAGCCGAGGCCGGGGGTCCCTGATTGAGCTGCCCCTCAACCCACCAGAGACCCCCTCACAGCCTCAGTAAGGATCTGATGTCCCCTGACAGAACCACATATGACCCCTCAACCCACCGTCCCCCCCACGCACACCCCACATGTCCAACTGAACCCGGAGCGAGGTGACAAAGTAGGGAAGCCGTCACTCCCCTTACCAGTGCCTCTGCCGTGCCAGAAGCTACAGACAAGCGCTGACAATGAAGTAGCCGAGAAGCAGGAGGGGACATCAGAAGCAGAAGCAAGGCACCGCACGAGAACCGAACCCGGAAGTGACGTCAGAGTCGCCCGGAAAAGACGTGCCTACACAAGATCCTACGACCACACGCATGTGTAAGCACTCAATGCTCACCCTTTACATACACAAAGGCTTACCCCAGAGCCCACATGCCCCCTGCAAACAGGCTGCCCGCCCCCCCCCCCCAGCCCGGCACCTGAGCGGGACGGGTGGCATCCGATGTGGATCCTCTGTTGATGCCACCCGCCCACACCTACCGGAACCGCGACCACCGGGAGAGAGAAACCAACAAGAACCTTGCAGCCGACCGTGCTGCCGCCCTGCAAGCCGAAACAGGAAGTGATGTGATGTGATGTGATGTGATGTGATGTGCCGTGACCTGCCCTAACCCGGAAATGCCATGTCAGCTCACACGAGATCCTACGACCACAAGGAAGGAGGCAAAGGTGGGCAGGCTTTATGCAGCCTGACTCCTCCTACAATTACAGGCTGACCTGCGGTCAGTCTTACACATATAGTAATAAAAAAGTGGGAACACCAGCGTCGCAGTAAGACAAACTGGGACTGACAATTTAAAAAAAGGGTCAGGTGAAGGTGAACAAAAAAAAAAAAAAGGGTGTATACAGCACAAAATGTAATGCTGTTAAACACTGCACTACACTCAAACTACACTGACACTACACTATACTCACATTACACTGAAACTACACTATACTCACATAGTTGCCAACAGTCCCGATTTTCCCGGGACAATCCCGATATTGGGACCCTCGTCCCGATTGGAGGCTGTCCCGAATCGGGATTTTCCATAAGGAAAATCGGGAATGTTGTTTTTTTTTTGTTTTTGGAGCAGCGGGCTCCAGCAAAATGGCGGCCGCCGCTCTATCTTCCCCTAGTGTTGAGTGGAGAGAGGAAGGGGGCTCGATCCGTGCAGCCAATGAAGCTTCTTCTTTAGCTGCACGGCCCCTCCCCTCTCCACTGAAGCAAGCAGAAGACACGGCACCGTCGTGTCTTGCTGAAAGTTCCCCAGCCCCGTACTGCGCAAGCGCTGTGCCTGCGCAGTACAGGGGGTCCTCCATTGCCGAGGGGAACTTTCTCGGCAGAACATCGGCCGCTCCTGCACTGAGCGGGGGCCGGGCTGCATTGAGGGGGGGCTGCACTAATTGAGGGGGGGCTGCACTGAGGGGGGGCTGCACTAACTGAGGGGGTCTGCACTGAGGGGGGTCTGCACTGAGGGGGGGCTGCACTAATTGAGGGGGGGTCTGCACTAATAGAGGGGGGGATGCACTGAGGGGGGGTCTGCACTAATAGAGGGGGGGCTGCACTGAGGGGGGGCTGCACTGATAGAGGGGGGTCTGCACTAATAGAGGGGGGTCTGCACTAATAGAGGGGGGCTGCACTAATAGAGGGGGGGGCTGCACTAATAGAGGGGGGGCTGCACTGATGGAGGGGATCTGCACTGATGGAGGGGATCTGCACTGATGGAGGGGATCTGCACTGAGGGGGTCTATACAGACTCTGGCGGGGGCACCTGATGCAAGGACAGACTCTGGCGGGGGCACCTGATGCAAGGACAGACTCTGCCGGGGGCACCTGATGCAAGGACAGACTATGCCGGGGGCACCTGATGCAAGGACAGACTTTGCTGGTGGCAGGCGACGTGGCTAGTGACACGCTCAGGGATCCCACTGATTCGGCATTATGGTGAGTTGAATGATTTAATTTTATATTACAATGTAATAATAGAAATAATGTGCTTCAATCATCCTGACACCATAACAACCATGGTGCCGGGATGATTGAAGCGTTAACACCAGGCATTTGGAGTATCTTTATCTGCTGATTGTTAAAATTTCTAGAATACACATATTTCTATTGTGTAGGATCTGGGGCTGCTGTCCCGACATTCCCCTCTCCCCCTTTCCTTCTCCCCCTTTCCCTCTCCAACCCTCATTCATCTCAGACTCTAACCACACCCTCTTGAGCCACGCCCATTTAAGCCACGCCCACTTTCACACAAGCCACGCTCACTTTCCCGTAAGCCACGCTCACTTTCCCGTAAGCCACGCCCACTTTTCACGTAAGCCACGCCCATTTTTCGTCGCTGCGCGCCACACTTATAAATTTTTTCTGAGCCACGCCTACAAACGGATGCCCCCACCCCCTAATTATTGTACGGCTCCGCCTACAGCCAAAAAAGTGTCCCACATTTTTTTTTTTCAATGTTGGCAACTATGTACTCACACTACACTCACACAACACTGACACTCTACACTATACTCTCACACTACACTGACACTCTACACTCAGTCACAATAACACTAACTAGCTATCTGCTCTATGTATCTTCAACAACACACTGCAAAAGGTTCCTGCTGGAAGAAACATTTTATAGTGTGGGGTGGAACTATGAGCACTGAGCCATGATTGAGCAATCAGGGCACTGACAGTATTATAAACTGACAGGTGATAAGAACAAGACATAGACAGTTCAATCTTTAGAAGGGGGGGGGGGGGGGGGACTGAATCCCTCTATCCGAAACAATGTTCGCTGGGACCCCATGCAGCCTTACAATCTCCTTGACGAAGACCCGGGCAGTCTCCATGGCAGAAGGCATATTCTTTATACAAGCAGTCAACCACTACAAAGATAGCTGAACATCCTTCTGATGGGGGAAGTTCCATTATAAAGTCCATAGCGATTATTCTCCATGGCCCATCAGGGACAGGTAGAGGTCTGAGCATACCCCAAGCCTTGCTTCTAGCAGTTTTGTTCCGAGTACATGTGGCACATAAATTCACATATTCCTTACAATACTTTTCGAGCTCCGGCCATCAAAACATACTTTGTATTAACTCAAAAGTCTTCTGAATTCTGAAATGGCCTGCCAGGGGATGGTCATGACAAAGGCCTAATACTGTTACCCAGATACTTTCTGGCACAAAAATCTTATCCTCCTTCCATAGCAACCCATCTTTGGATATCAGGGAAACTCCAGGAGGACAGGGCACGTTTACTGAAGCTTGCTTTATGCCAGACATCAGGTCCGTCTGTAAAAGCAGCAAGTTTGCCTTTTGATAGGATGATATCTGGTGCTGACACTTCCTTTGGATCATCAAACATGTGAGAAAGTGCAGTTTCAGGCACTTGGCAGCTCTCAGGTATTCCAGGTTCTTATGATCTGTGTAGATGAGCATGGGGTGTGCTGCTCCTTCTAACAGATACTTTCATTCTTCAAGTGCAGTTTTGATGACCAAAAGCTCTCGGTCCCCTACATCGTAGTTTTTCTCGGCTGGAGAGAGTTTACGGAAGAAGAAGGCTATTGGGTGTATCAAGTCCTTGAGGCCTTGGCGTTTAGAAAAAACTGCCCCTACTGCTATTTCTGAGGCCTTTACCTCGAGCAGATAAGGCAGAGCAAGATCTGGATGACTCAAGATGGGAGCAGATGTGAAAAGTCCCTTTAAAGTTGCAAAGGCAGTGTCAAGGTTATACAGTAATGTTTGTCTGTCAGTTTACCTCTCCATGTGTTCAGATTTAGAGGCCAGCCACTCTCACCTGGCTGCTTAAGTAATCTCTCCTCAAAGCATGGCTCCACCCCAGCCCCTATTAGGGAACTCTATATTAACCTGTGCACTACAAGCCAGCTCTGCTGATCAATATTGTGTGTTTTGGCTTCCGTGTGTTCATTGCTCTATGTCCTACGTCTGATCCTGTTTACAGACCTTGGCTTGTTCTTGACTGTCCTCGTCTGCTTCATATCCCGATCTTTGGCGTGTTTCTTGACTATCCCTATCTGCTTGTTGCCCTAACCTTTTGGCTTATCTCCTGACTATCCTTTGTTGTCACAGTCTGCTGCTTCCTCTCTACCCCCCTGTACTCTACTGTGAGCGTAAGCTGGGAGACCCTGGGGGCCGCGACCTGGAGCCAGACTGCAGCAAAGTCCATCCCCACCATCAGGGTCCCTGGTGAACACCCGCTGGCTCTTAGATTCCCTGGGAAATCTCATGCCCTAGCTCCCAGTGTGATCCGTGTTGGTGCTCCAGAATACCTGCTTTCCTGGACCACCCAGGGCTCCATCATCAGCAGTCAGCCGTAAGGTTCACTACCTTGCGGTGCACTCCAGTCCCCCATAGGGTGCATCTGTCACCTGGACTCAGGTGTCCTGACAGGCAGCCTTTGCCTCGGAAGTTCAGCAGAACTGAGTATTTTGCTTTGTCAGCTAGGTAATTGGAGAGATAATAGCGGAGAATCCCTTCATGAATCTTGCAACGTTTTGTGGGTCTATCTTGAATCCTTCTGTAGATATTACCAGGCCTAGGAACTGGATGCTCTGCCACTCAAACTCGCATTTTTCTGGCTTAGCATATGTTGACGGAGCCGGCAGAGTACATTCAGGACATGTCCCCGATGCTGGTCAAGGGATGTGGAGAAAATCAAGATGTTGTCTAGATAAACGATTACAAAGATATCCAAACAGTCTCTGAAAATTTTATTAACAGAATGTTGAAAGGTGGCAGAGGCATTGCACAGGCCAAAGGGCATCACCAGGTATTCATAATGGCCGAACCTGGTGCGGAATGCTGTCTTCCATTCGTCCCCTGCACAAATGTGGACCAAATTGTAGGCCCTTTGCATGACTAGTATGGTAATCACAGAAGCAGTCCTTAGCCTTTGGAAAAGTTCAGGTACCAGGGGAAGAGGATACCGGTTCTTGACAGTGATTTTATTTAGTTCTCGGTAGTCCACACAGGGCCAAAGAGAGTGGTCTTTCTTTTCTACAAAAAAAGATTCCGAAGAAATCGAATGAAGTGGATAGTCAGATGAATGCCCTCTTGAGGTTTTCGTTCACATATTTCTTTAGCACCTCCAGCTCTCATTCAGACAGTGGGAAAATTCGTCCGAAGGGAATCTCAGCTCCTGGAAGCAGTTCGACCAGACAATCATATGAACGATGGGGGGGGAAGAGTTTCTGCCCCCCGTTCCCTGAAGACATCCAGATACTCATGATAGAGCTCAGGCACTGTTGAACATACCTCTGAATCTGGTTCCAAGCATAACAGAGGGCCAGAGGAGCTGGGGAGTGTGGGCAGACAATGATGCTGGCAGTATGAGGACTGGAACTTAATGTCTCCGGGACCCCAGTCAATCTGTGGGTTATGAGCCTGCAGCCAAGGTAAGCCCAAGATAACTGGAAACAAGGGGGGTGCAATTGCATCCAAGCTCAACAGTTCTTTGTGGTCTGTGTAAATGGTCACAGGTAGAGGAGGGGTTTGATCCCGATTTGATACGGGATCCATCCACCAAAAAAGGAAAGTCCTTGAGCCTTGGGCCAGAGTGGGATGTGCTGTTGTGCTGCAAAGTTAAAATCAATAAAACAAGTACATGCCTTAGAGTCAATTATTGCGGTGACCAGCACTGGACCTTCAGGAAGCTGAAACAAGATGGAAAGAGCCAGGTGAGTGGTGCTGGCAGGAAGTGATGGATAACTGGAAGGAAAGATAGACAGACACTTATGTAGCTTTGCTGGATATGAGCATACATAATGGCCAGCCTCCCCACAGTACAGACATAGGTTATTCTGTTGCCGGCGGAAGCGTTCTTCAGCTGACAGAGAAGGTTGTATCAGTCCAAGTTGCATGGGTTCAGAAGTATCTGTCATCTGGTTAGCAGGTACAGAGTTGGCTGAAACAGGACTGGTGGAAACAGTGTGAACAGGAACTGGCACTCGAGGTAACATCCAGGCTGGACAGAACTGATGGGTAGCTCTTTCTGTCCTACGTTCCAGAAGCCGTCGGTCTATCTGAATGGCCAAAGTGATTAAGGCCTTCAATGTTTTTGGAATGCCGACTCTGGCTAGTTCGTCTTTTAAACTTTTAGACAGACCAAGGCAAAACTGGTACCGCAGAGCTGCATCGTTCCATTGAGTGTCTGCACTCCAGCAACTGAAGTCCATGACATAGTCCTCGACCGATCTACGACCTTGCTGGAGTGCATGAAGGGCAGCCTCTGCAGTGGAAGTCTGTTGAGGGTCGTCGTACAACTGGGCCATGGCGTTGAAGAAGGATGGTAAGAAGTCTAGCAGTACATGGTGCTCCTCAAGCAGACGATGGGCCAAGGTGGTTCACATTGTAGCAATGAAATGATGAACCCCACTTTGGTAATCTCTAAGGAAAAAGTCTGAGGCTGTAATGAAAAGTAAAGTTCACATGTGTTGCGGACCGCACGAAACTTACTTCAGTCCCCAGAAAACCTCTCCGGTACAGGAACCCTAGGTTCAGGGGGCAGCATCATTATGGTGGACACCGTAGCAGTCTCTGTTGGCGCCATGCTAGTGGAAGGAGCTGACAATGAAGGAGGGTTTGCGGTAGTAGCCTGGGACTGCACACCTTCCTCTAATTGGATTTAATCATCTTGAAGAATTTTCACGGCTTGGGTGAGGGCTGCGAGATGCTGGCAAATCTCGTCCATAGGAGCGGCTTCTCTTGCAGACTCAGACATGGCTGTTTGATACTGTCACGTACCACGGAGGTGAGCCTGACGTGCAGAAGGAAACCTCTCGTACAGCCCCGGCTCAGGGACCACTGGAGTTGAAACAGTGTCTGCGAGAGCACGGTGAGGTAAGAGTGCCTGCGGAGTCTCTTGCTGGATGTGGTAGTAGCCGATGAGTAGCAGGACCGGGCCGGATCGCTGAGCAGCGGATGCAGGACAGCAGATGCAGGTGTGCTACGGATGCAGGAGAGTGGGTGCAGGTGTGCTACGGATGCAGGAGAGTGGGTGCAGGTGTGCTGCGGATGCAGGAGAGTGGGTGCAGGTGTGCTGCGGATGCAGGACAGCAAGTGCAGGTGTGCTGCGGATGCAGGACAGAAGGCTGGAGCGGAGTCAGACAAGCCAGCTCATACACAGAGGGTCAATCGGCATAAACAGCAGGCAGAGAGTGGTCAGATTTCAGGCTGGGTTTAGCAACGGAGAATCAGGCATACGGGCAGGAAGAGCAGGGTCAAGCAAGCCAAAGATCAGGACTGGAGATAGCAGCATAGTCAGGATGCGGTGTCAGCACTGGATCAGATAGAAGCACAAGATCAGAACACAGGGTACAGCTGCAGATCAAACAGCAAAGAACTAGTGCAGCTGATGCATCTTTATAGCCCACTGGGTGACAAGGCACAGCTACCGCGTGCACATGCGCACATCCATGCTCGATCTGCACCCGCGCATGTCTCCTCAGAGTCACTGCGGTACCATGATCAGTGTGTTCCTGACAGGTGCATTGCTTCAGCCAATCAGGGCCCCAAAATGCATTGTGCATTCTTTGTACATTCTGTGTACTTGGCGCACACCTGAATGGGTGCTATTCGGAGCCGAACCAATGCTTGGCCCGAACAGCTCACCCATCTCTAGTAACCAAGAACTAGTGCAAGGTACATTGCAGCCGGTCATAAAGCGTTGTACCTGGCATGGTGAAGGGTCTTCCGGTAGCGAGGGGGTCGTGATCTGGCTCCCTCAGGGTAAAATCAGTGACTTTTACAACTGTCCATAAATATCAGGGGCTGATAATTTGTCATGCTGTGTTGCCTTTTGTAAGTGTATACCAGGCAAATTGTTATGTGTATTGTCAGTGTTTCCATATCGTGTTTATACTGTCAAAATATCAATTCTTAGTTTTAAATAGGAATTCCGTCATTTTTTCAGGTTGTCATTAAAAAAATGTGTTAGAAAATTTCCCATTTTGTGTCAGTAAAAAATGCCACAGTAGGTTGGCAACCCTGCTCCCCAGCTGTTGGTAACCTGAAGTTATTGGGACTGAACCCACGTTGCAGCAACCCACAGCTTAGCTGCATGGCACGGGTGAGTGATAAGAGTTAATTAAGTGCACGCATAAGGTTTGTACATGTGGGATCCCATTCTGTCACTGAGAGTGAGGTGACAGAGGTACACAGGACTGATGGAGGGCTCAGAGGTGTCACTCCTTAGTGCAATATACAGCAAGAGAAGTGTGTGGTGACATGGGACAACATTCTACAGAAGGACTCCGTAGTTAAAGGGGTTGTAAACTCAGGTTTTTTTTATTGTAACCGCTTCCGGACCAGCCGCTGCAGCTTTACTGCGGCAGGCTGACTCTCCTGTGCGAAATCACGTTACTGTACGTGATCTTGCGAGGACCGGATAGCAGGCGCGCGCGCCGCCGGAGGCGCACGCACCCGCTGCACAGCGGAGGGTGCCAATGCTCGTGGCCAACGGTCGCGATGACCGCCTGCCACGAGCGATCGTGACCAGGAGACACAGAACAGGGACAAGTGTGTGTAAACACACACTCCCCTGTTCTTTTCTGACAGGAGTGACAGATCGTGTGTCTGTAGTTAGTCCCTTCCCCTTCAGTTAGAATCACCTCCCAGGGAACATAGTTAACCCCTTCACTGCCCCCTAGTGTTAACCCCTTCACTGTCAGTGACATTTTTACAGTAATCAATGCATTTTTAATCACACTGATTGCTGTATTAATGTCAATGGTTCCAAAATTGTGTCAAATTGTCCGATGTGTCCGCCATAATGTCGCAGTCACAATAAAAATCGCCGCCATTACTAGTAAAAAAAAAATAAAGTAAATAAAAATGCTATAAATCTATCCCCTATTTTGTAGACGCTATAACTTTTGCGCAAACCAATCAATATACGCCTATTGCAATTTTTTTACCAAAAATATGTAGAAGAATACATATCGGCCTAAACTGAGGAAATAAAAATTGTCGCTTTTTTTGTTTATAGCACAAAAAATAAAAACTGCAGAGGTGATCAAATACCACCAAAAGAAAGCTCTATTTGTGGGAAAAAAGGACGTCAATTTTGTTTGGGTACAACGTCGCACGACCGCGCAATTGTCAATTGTAAAGCGACGCGGTGCTGAATCGCAAAAAGTGCTCTGGTCAGGAAGGTGGTAAATTCTTCCAGGGCTGAATCGGTTAATGCATCCTATACATTAAGATAAAAAGCCTTTGTGTGCAGCTGCCCCCCGTCAGCCCCCCTAATACTTACCTGAGCCCCATCTCGATCCGGCGATGTTGCACGAGACTCCCACTTCATTAGCTGAGACAACAAGGAAGCCCCATTGGCTCCTGCTGCTGTCAAAGCCAGTAAGCAAATGAGGAGATAGAGGGGGCGGGGCTGGGCCATGGCTCTGTGTCTGAATGGATACATGGAGCTATGATTCGGCTCGGGTGCCCCCATAGCAAGCTGCTTACTGTGGGTGAACTCAACAGGAGGGAGGGGCCAGGAGCGCTAAAGAGGGACCCAAGAAGAGGAGGATGGGGGCTGCTCTGTGCAAAACCATTAGGCCACTTTCACACTTGTGCGACCTGAAAGTCGTGCGACTTTGATGTGATTTTGCCCTCAAGTCGAATCAAAGTTGGACCAAAGTAGTGCAGGGACTACTTTGAAGTTGCACAGATATGAATGGTACTCATTGGAAATCATGGGGTACGACTTGTCATGCGGCCAGGGCAGGACTTAGGGTGGTGGGGGCCCCTGGGCTTGAGTCACTTTCGGGCCCTACCTTCTATACATATGCACAGCTCTATAAAACAGAAATAGAAAAGGACAAGGTGCGCCAGACTCAGTGCAGTATTAAAGAACTTCTGTTTAATTGGACAAGACAAAATATCCAAATGGCTACTCACAAAAGTAGATAATATATAAGTGGGGGATACTGTACTGGTATTCGTCCTGGGTCCACGATTAATAAAAGCAATACAAATGGATAAAATGATAATTACCGTATTTATCGGCGTATAACACGCACCCCAAGTTTAGGAGGGAATTTTAAGGAAAAAAACTTACATTTAAATGCCCATCAATGCAGCCTTGTCAGTGTCCATCTGCAGCCTTGTCAGTGTCAGTGTAGCCTTGTCCCAGTGTCATTGCAGCCTTGTCCCAGTGTCATTGCAGCCTTGTCCCAGTGTCAGTGTAGCCTTGTCCCAGTGTCAGTGTAGCCTTGTCCCAGTGTCATTGCAGCCTTGTCCCAGTGTCAGTGTAGCCTTGTCCCAGTGTCAGTGTAGCCTTGTCCCAGTGTCAGTGTAGCCTTGTCAGTGTCAGTGTAGCCTTTCCCCAGTGTCAGTGTAGCCTTGTCCCAGTGTCAGTGTAGCCTTGTCCCAGTGTCAGTGTAGCCTTGTCCCAGTGTCATTGCAGCCTTGTCCCAGTGTCAGTGTAGCCTTGTCAGTGTCAGTGTAGCCTTGTCCCAGTGTCATTGCAGCCTTGTCCCAGTGTCAGTGTAGCCTTGTCCCAGTGTCAGTGTAGCCTTGTCAGTGTCAGTGTAGCCTTGCCCCAGTGTCAGTGTAGCCTTGTCCCAGTGTCAGTGTAGCCTTGTCCCAGTGTCAGTGTAGCCTTGTCCCAGTGTCAGTGTAGCCTTGTCAGTGTCAGTGTAGCCTTGTCCCAGTGTCATTGCAGCCTTGTCCCAGTGTCATTGCAGCCTTGTCCCAGTGTCAGTGTAGCCTTGTCCCAGTGTCAGTGTAGCCTTGTCCCAGTGTCAGTGTAGCCTTGTCAGTGTCAGTGTAGCCTTTCCCCAGTGTCAGTGTAGCCTTGTCCCAGTGTCAGTGTAGCCTTGTCCCAGTGTCAGTGTAGCCTTGTCCCAGTGTCATTGCAGCCTTGTCCCAGTGTCAGTGTAGCCTTGTCAGTGTCAGTGTAGCCTTGTCCCAGTGTCATTGCAGCCTTGTCCCAGTGTCAGTGTAGCCTTGTCCCAGTGTCAGTGTAGCCTTGTCAGTGTCAGTGTAGCCTTGCCCCAGTGTCAGTGTAGCCTTGTCCCAGTGTCAGTGTAGCCTTGTCCCAGTGTCAGTGTAGCCTTGTCCCAGTGTCAGTGTAGCCTTGTCAGTGTCAGTGTAGCCTTGTCCCAGTGTCAGTGTAGCCTTGTCCCAGTGTCAGTGTAGCCTTGTCCCAGTGTCATTGCAGCCTTGTCCCAGTGTCAGTGTAGCCTTGTCCCAGTGTCATTGCAGCCTTGTCCCAGTGTCAGTGTAGCCTTGTCCCAGTGTCATTGCAGCCTTGTCCCAGTGTCAGTGTAGCCTTGTCCCAGTGTCAGTGTAGCCTTGCTCCAGTGTCAGTGTAGCCTTGTCAGTGTCAGTGTAGCCTTGTCCCAGTGTCAGTGTAGCCTTGTCCCAGTGTCAGTGTAGCCTTGCTCCAGTGTCAGTGTAGCCTTGTCAGTGTCAGTGTAGCCTTGTCCCAGTGTCAGTGTAGCCTTGTCCCAGTGTCAGTGTAGCCTTGTCCCAGTGTCATTGCAGCCTTGTCCCAGTGTCAGTGTAGCCTTGTCCCAGTGTCAGTGTAGCCTTGTCCCAGTGTCATTGCAGCCTTGTTCCAGTGTCATTGCAGCCTTGTCCCAGTGTCAGAGTAGCCTTGTCCCAGTGTCAGTGTAGCCTTGTCCCAGTGTCATTGCAGCCTTGTCCCAGTGTCAGTGTAGCCTTGTCCCAGTGTCAGTGTAGCCTTGTCCCAGTGTCAGTGTAGCCTTGTCAGTGTCAGTGTAGCCTTGCCCCAGTGTCAGTGTAGCCTTGTCCCAGTGTCAGTGTAGCCTTGTCCCAGTGTTAGTGTAGCCTTGTCCCAGTGTCATTGCAGCCTTGTCCCAGTGTCAGTGTAGCCTTGTCCCAGTGTCAGTGTAGCCTTGTCAGTGTCAGTGTAGCCTTGTCCCAGTGTCATTGCAGCCTTGTCCCAGTGTCAGTGTAGCCTTGTCCCAGTGTCAGTGTAGCCTTGTCAGTGTCAGTGTAGCCTTGCCCCAGTGTCAGTGTAGCCTTGTCCCAGTGTCAGTGTAGCCTTGTCCCAGTGTCAGTGTAGCCTTGTCAGTGTCAGTGTAGCCTTGTCCCAGTGTCAGTGTAGCCTTGTCCCAGTGTCATTGCAGCCTTGTCCCAGTGTCAGTGTAGCCTTGTCCCAGTGTCATTGCAGCCTTGTCCCAGTGTCAGTGTAGCCTTGTCCCAGTGTCATTGCAGCCTTGTCCCAGTGTCAGTGTAGCCTTGTCCCAGTGTCAGTGTAGCCTTGCTCCAGTGTCAGTGTAGCCTTGTCAGTGTCAGTGTAGCCTTGTCCCAGTGTCAGTGTAGCCTTGCTCCAGTGTCAGTGTAGCCTTGTCCCAGTGTCATTGCAGCCTTGTCCCAGTGTCAGTGTAGCCTTGTCCCAGTGTCAGTGTAGCCTTGTCCCAGTGTCAGTGTAGCCTTGTCCCAGTGTCATTGCAGCCTTGTCCCAGTGTCAGTTTAGCCTTGTCCCAGTGTCATTGCAGCCTTGTCCCAGTGTCAGTGTAGCCTTGTCCCAGTGTCATTGCAGCCTTGTCCCAGTGTCAGTGTAGCCTTGTCCCAGTGTCAGTGTAGCCTTGTCCCAGTGTCATTGCAGCCTTGTCCCAGTGTCAGTGTAGCCTTGTCCCAGTGTCAGTGTAGCCTTGTCCCAGTGTCATTGCAGCCTTGTCCCAGTGTCAGTGTAGCCTTGTCCCAGTGTCAGTGTAGCCTTGTCCCAGTGTCAGTGTAGCCTTGTCCCAGTGTCAGTGTAGCCTTGTCAGTGTCAGTGTAGCCTTGTCCCAGTGTCAGTGTAGCCTTGTCCCAGTGTCATTGCAGCCTTGTCCCAGTGTCAGTGTAGCCTTGTCCCAGTGTCATTGCAGCCTTGTCCCAGTGTCAGTGTAGCCTTGTCCCAGTGTCAGTGTAGCCTTGTCAGTGTAGCCTTGCCCCAGTGTCAGTGTAGCCTTGTCCCAGTGTCAGTGTAGCCTTGTCCCAGTGTCAGTGTAGCCTTACTCCAGTGTCATTGTAGCCTTGTCAGTGTCAGTGTAGCCTTGTCCCAGTGTCATTGCAGCCTTGTCCCAGTGTCATTGCAGCCTTGTCCCAGTGTCAGTGTAGCCTTGTCCCAGTGTCATTGCAGCCTTGTCCCAGTGTCAGTGTAGCCTTATCCCAGTGTCATTGTAGCCTTGTCCCAGTGTCATTGCAGCCTTGTCCCAGTGTCAGTGTAGCCTTGTCCCAGTGTCAGTGTAGCCTTGCTCCAGTGTCAGTGTAGCCTTGTCAGTGTCAGTGTAGCCTTGTCCCAGTGTCAGTGTAGCCTTGTCCCAGTGTCAGTGTAGCCTTGTCTCAGTGTCAGTGTAGCCTTGTCCCAGTGTCAGTGTAGCCTTGTCCCAGTGTCATTGCAGCCTTGTCCCAGTGTCAGTTTAGCCTCGTCCCAGTGTCATTGCAGCCTTGTCCCAGTGTCAGTGTAGCCTTGTCCCAGTGTCAGTGTAGCCTTGTCCCAGTGTCATTGCAGCCTTGTCCCAGTGTCAGTGTAGCCTTGTCCCAGTGTCAGTGTAGCCTTGTCCCAGTGTCATTGCAGCCTTGTCCCAGTGTCAGTGTAGCCTTGTCCCAGTGTCAGTGTAGCCTTGTCCCAGTGTCAGTGTAGCCTTGTCCCAGTGTCAGTGTAGCCTTGTCAGTGTCAGTGTAGCCTTGTCCCAGTGTCATTGCAGCCTTGTCCCAGTGTCAGTGTAGCCTTGTCCCAGTGTCAGTGTAGCCTTGTCCCAGTGTCAGTGTAGCCTTGTCCCAGTGTCATTGCAGCCTTGTCCCAGTGTCATTGCAGCCTTGTCAGTGTCAGTGTAGCCTTGTCCCAGTGTCAGTGTAGCCTTGTCCCAGTGTCAGTGTAGCCTTGTCAGTGTAGCCTTGTCCCAGTGTCATTGCAGCCTTGTCCCAGTGTCAGTGTAGCCTTGTCCCAGTGTCAGTGTAGCCTTGTCAGTGTAGCCTTGTCCCAGTGTCATTGCAGCCTTGTCCCAGTGTCAGTGTAGCCTTGTCCCAGTGTCAGTGTAGCCTTGTCAGTGTAGCCTTGTCCCAGTGTCATTGCAGCCTTGTCCCAGTGTCAGTGTAGCCTTGTCCCAGTGTCAGTGTAGCCTTGTCCCAGTGTCATTTGCAGACTTGTCAGTGTAGCCTTGCTCCAGTGTCATTGCTGCCTTTCAGTTTAAAAATGGCGCCGCTGAGATGCAGAGCTGGTGTCTTGCCGAGAAAGTTCCCCCGGTGGATAAGGACTCCCCTGCACTGCGCAGGCGCTGCGCTTGCGCAGTACAAACTACTATGATGCCGAAAATTGCCAAACATAAACAGCTGTGTGTGAACTCTACACTGCGCATGTGCAATTAACATGACATTCTACCAAACTATACCGCACGCTCCCAATGCTCGTGCTACTCTGCAAGGGGCGGGTCTATTATTACTGTTATATCGTCTAAGCAAGGGGCGGGTCTATTATTACGGTCTAGTATTACTGTTATATCTGTAGCCATCCGCCCCTTACACGATATAACAGTAATAATAGACCCGCCCCTTGCAGAGTAGCACGAGCATGGGGAGTGTGCGCCATCGTCTGGTACAATGTCATGTTAATTCCGCATGCGCGGTGTACAGCCCGCTCGCAGCTCTTTACGTTCAGCAATTTTCGCCAGATCCGTAGTCCTTCGTACTGCGCAAGCGCTGCGCCTGCGCAGTACAGGGGGGTCCTTATCCACCGGGCAGACCTTTCTCGGCAGAACACCGGATGTCCTGTGTATCTCGGCAGCTTTCGAAATGGCTGGGGCTGGCGGGGCACCCTATTGGCCGGGGCCCATGGGTTTGAGCCCAGTCAAGCCCAATGGAAACATACATTTTATTCCTGGCTTAACAGCTGATAACGATACTCTTTTATCCCCTTGTCTGTCTCCAGTATTATTCTCTAGATCTCCTCCAGGAAGTCACCCTCCACACTAATACAACGTGGCCAGGACTCTCATTATCATGTCATGTTCTCGGAGAGGAGGAGGTTTATTATGAATGGTATGTGATGAGGAAGGGAGCGGATTTCCCCTGAGGGGTCGGATTCCCTCAGCCTGTAAACACAACACACCAGCACGCCCCTTGCCCGCGCTTTCCCCTATGACGTCAACCCCTCCGAGCGCGGCCACTGTCGCCTGGGCGCACCCAGCGCGCTCCCGCGGCGTTTCAAGGCGAGGCCGGTAGTGACGCGGGCACAGCGCTTCCTGTATCTTGTTGAGGTGTTTGATGGTCGGGCTCTGGGTGGTGGCCGCATTCTGACGCTTCTCCTCTCACACGTTCGTTCAGGGACAGCCGGCGTCACCGGACCGGGGCACACCTCAGCGCCGGGGACCCTCCTAGCCAGTCCAGGGCTCCTCTGCGCCGCCTCGGGGCTTTATTTTTTTATTTTGTTCCCTTTTATTTCCCGGACGGCGAGCAGCCATGCAGGCCATCAAGTGTGTGGTGGTCGGAGACGGGTGAGTAGAGGCTCTGCCATCACTTCTCCCTCTATATATCACCCGGGACACTAGGGGGCAGACACTGGCAGCCAATGAGGTGACATGTCTTATCTCTCTCTATCACCCCAGACACTAGGGGGCAGACACTGGCAGCCAATGAGGTGACATGTCTTATCTCTCTCTATCACCCCAGACACTAGGGGGCAGATAGAGAGAGACAAGACATGTCACCTCATTGGCTGCCCCTATCACCCCAGACACTAGGGGGCAGACACTGGCAGCCAATGAGGTGACATGTCTTATCTCTCTCTATCACCCCAGACACTAGGGGGCAGACACTGGCAGCCAATGAGGTGACATGTCTTATCTCTCTCTATCACCCCAGACACTAGGGGGCAGACACTGGCAGCCAATGAGGTGACATGTCTTATCTCTCTCTATCACCCCAGACACTAGGGGGCAGACACTGGCAGCCAATGAGGTGACATGTCTTATCTCTCTCTATCACCCCAGACACTAGGGGGCAGACACTGGCAGCCAATGAGGTGACATGTTTCATCTCCTGGGGAAGGCTGGAGATCCTCTAGTGCAGTACATCAGGCTGATCATAGACTGTGCCCGGTGGGGCTCATCCACATCATGTCTGGTGATCTGTATGGATCCTGGGTATGATTGTTCTCTGTGTGCCCAGCTCACATTGGTAGGGCTTATTTATAATGTGCTCGGGAATCTTAGATCCCATGATACCCTTAATAATGATCCTATCATGTTTTGATGCGTTTGGTTTTCTGTTGTATGGATTCTTGTGTTACCGGCTCAGCCAGTAGCGCTTTCTAAACGCATCTGAAATGTGCTGTAAATGCCATGAGGGCACATGTGCTGCTTTTGTGTTTTGCACTGCGTTTACATGAAAGGAGGTGTTTTGGGGGGGTTGTAAAGCGCCACTTCACTGATATTTAATAAACGCTTGTCAAGCGTGCTGTAGAGGCTTCAGTCGCGTTTACCGTAGACCTAAGTGGAAGGAGTTGACTTGCTTCAATGCTTTCCAGACTCCACATGTAGCTTAATTTTTTTTTTTTTTTTTTGCAGCAAACGATACATGTTTTTCAAATGTGAGCAGCTCTGTCTGCTGTCTATATTATCCGCTGTATGCTGCTTTGCTAGGCATTCGGGAAGCGGCAAAAACGCATCACAAATGCCTTTCTAATACCAGTGTGAACAAGGCCTTAGGCTAATATTACACTAGCATCAAAAGCAGGCATTTCAGCTGCGGTTTTGAAGCCTTACAAGTGCCTATTAATGCTCTGTGTCAATGATGTGCATTGCAGCAGACAGTTTTTTTCACATGGCCGTGTTTGACAGTTGTGTCGTTCCATAGTTTATCTGACATATAAAGAGTGGACAAAAAGGTAAATGGTGAAATGAATTGTAAGAACACATTGCACTGTTGATACACAATGGAGTCCAGCGCAGGTGCATGTTAGTGTAAATGAGCCCCCCATGAGATTGTAGACCGTGCTGATTGCCTATCCTTGGATATGGCGCACATGCGGCAAGCGGGCTGTTCACTGTGGGGGAAAAAAATCAGTTGCAGAGATTTTCAACGTGTTAGAAAATCAGAGTGGTAAAGAGCACTTGATGAGAGCTGATTATCTTTCTTGAATCACTCAGTACACGGCTCGGTTGTCAGATGGCGCTTATCAGGCCTCTGCAGAGTGCAGCAGAGATCCGCAATCCAGAGCAGCTTGAAATGATCTGTGTTTAAAAGTTGCCTGTTCTGTAGTTGGGAGCTTCATTTTGCTCAATATTCTAGAATAGGGTTGGTTTTGTGCTAAGAGATGAGACGCCATTGAAAGAGTTAAACTTCAGACGTTATGGCTCTGGAGAGAATGGCCTCCAACCTAACCGGGTGCTGCTTGTTTTTCTCTGACAGCTCATTCACACACAGATCAATACCATGGAACCTAAAGCTCCCTACACAGGGGCTGAACATAGGCTGCTGTCAACCGGTACTATAGATACTGTAGAAACCGGCTGACATTTGGCCTGTGTGTACAGGTCCTTCCCTTCTCCAACAGAAGCCAATCTCACAACTAGCTTGTGTCGAACGACTATGATGGAAAACCAGCAACCTATCAGCACTCTCAGCCAATGGCTGCAAGCACTGCCTGGTTCGCACTGGCAAATCCCCTGTTAGAACACAGTAGCACAGCTGGGAGATTGCTGTACTAATGTTGCATAGTTAGTAGAGACCTAATTTTTTTTTTTTTTTTTCCTTTTCAGCCCCTGGGTTGAACAAAACTAACTTGCCGTGTGTACCTGGCATTAAACACAATTGTTTACCATGTGCTCTGTTCACGTCCATACATGTGTGCTGCATAAAAATGCAGCATTCCAACACGACAAACCTCAGAGTTGATTGAAGTGTCATTTTCTGTGCTTATAGTTCTGAAAAATGTAAACTGTACAATGCGTTGTTACAACACATCACTTCCCCCATACACAACGTCAAGCAGTGCCAGTCCCAGCCTGAGCCACTAACCTTTACAGGTGGCAAAGTGCAGGTTTCTCCTCCTAGGTATGTTTTATGGACAAAAAGACTTGAGGACATGCAAGACTTCGCTTTATCTGCTTTTGTCCTGAAAGATTCAGCTCTTTCACACGTGTGGACCGTCCAGATCCGCTAGTCAGTTTTTTCAGCGGATCTGAACGGTCGCTCAATACATCTCTATGGAGCGACGGATGTCAGCGGTCACATGTCCGCTGACATCCGCTCCGCAAAATCCAGACGGGTAAAAACCCTGTTTTACATCCGCCTGGTAGATCAGGTGAAAGCAGACAGGCGGTCCGAAATCGATTGATCTCCCCCCCCTCCCCCCCCCCCATAGAGGAGAGCGGAGATCTGACAGGTCCGTCCCTGCACAGAGTACAGATACGGATGGCTGAATTTGGATCCGCATGTGTGAAAGGGGCCTTATACAAGTGGTATTGATTAGTATATCTTTTATATTCTTCATTTTAAAACTTGTTCCTGTGGCTCATGAACTCCTAGGACTAGGTGATGCCTGTGTACCTTATTTTAGATTATTGGAGATTAGGAAATTATTACATTAAGGAAATGCGCCGCTAGTACTATGAAAAAAAATGCTATATGCTCTATATGAGGGTTTTTTTTCCTAGGTTTATTGCTCTGGAAAAACAATTAGTAAAATATTTTAGTAGAGACAGTAAAAAATGGTGAAGTTCAAATGCTGGTTTTACATCTTACACGTGTTAACATGTGCTGTGGTAAGGCAGCCCATTACTATTTTTTTTTTTTTATTATTCAATTGTCAATTTTATACATTTTTTACAAAACATCAAAGTGCAGAGGATCAACATAATTTAAAAACCCCACACGCGTGGGTTGACATAACACAAAAAAACAAGTATAATGGTAAGGAAGATGGCAGCCCATTGTTTTGACCCATTAACACTGCCCATCTTCCTTACCCCCCTTTTTTTTCCTCTTCTAGTGCAGTACACAACTGGTTTACTAGAATGCAGCTCTGTTGTGTTGGGGTGCTATGTAAAATGGCATCTCACCACACAAAGCAGATGAGCAAAAATGAAGGTGTGATTTTTAAAGTATGTGTAGCTTAAAGCGTAGTTCCACCCATTTTGGTGTTTGAAAGTCAGCAGCTACGAAAAATGTCCCATGGTCCAGCGATACGGCCGCTGGAAGCCTCGCTTCTCTCCTTCTTCTTTTCTCCGGCATTGCAAGTGTGGGCACCTGGCTGTGACAGCTTGCGGCTTCACAGCCGGGTGTGCACTGCGCATGCGTGAGTCGTGCTGCGTTTTCTGAATGGCCGGGCAATCTTCTGGGACCTGTGATGTGTCCCAGAAGATTGCAAGGGGGGGAGGAGGAGAACTTCTCCTCTGCGCCATCAGTGGGAGCTGGGTACCTGTCAAAGCTAGGTACCGGCCCCCCCCCCCCCGAAAAAAAAAAAAAAAAAAAAGGCATGCCAAATGTGGCATTTCAGGGGGTAAAGAGTCTTTAAAGCGGAAGTTCCACTTTTGGGTGGAACTCCACTTTAAAATGATTGTTACCCAAAAAAAGAAAAAAAGAATCCTGCTCCCTTAAAGCGGTTGTATACCCGCACAAATTTTTTTTTTTTTTTTTTTTTTTACAAAAAAACCTGTAAGGCAAAGGCATAATGAGCTAGTATGCTAGCTCATTATGAAACACCTTAGAACGAGGTGTTGATCCCAGTCCACGCCGAGGGAGCTGACATTTCCCCTTGGCGTTTCTTCTGGGTGGCCGGAGCCGAGATTACGTCGCTCCCGCGCATGCGCGCGGTAGTCTTCTTCCCGACAAGGTCCGGCAGCGTCTGCCGGGCCTTCACAGTGCATGCGCCGCTGATATCAGCGGCTGCATTCAAATTGAATATCTCCTAAACTATACAGGTTTAGGAGATATTCATTTTACCTACAGGTGAGCCTTATTATAGGCTTACATGTAGGCAGCGTTAATTTTGACAGTAAATTTTGATTTAGTTTTAGTCTTGGTCTTAGGACTAAAATGGCATTTTAGTTTTTACCCATTTTAGTCTTCTGCAATTGTTTTAGTCGTATTTAGTCAACTAAAACTCATTTTAGTCGTCTAAAATATAATGGGTGTAATTAAATTGTAATGCCGTAGTTAACCTTTCTCTACAATTTCCAAACTCATTATATACTGCTGGAGTGGAAAATCTAATATCTTATTTATGGTATTGAGGTATGAACATGCACTACAGACCAGTGTTCATTTTTTATGTCAAATTTCAATTTACCGGTAGTTTTAGTCAGTCTTTTGACTAAAATGCCATTTTAGTCCTCTCATTTTGTTTTTTCGTATTTTAGTTGACTAAAATGTTTTAGTTAACAAAATTAACACTGCCGCTAGGTAAAAATAAAACGAGGGTATATAAACGCTTTAAAGTGATGTAAAGTCTAGTTTTATCTTTTATTTTTTTTTCCCCTATAAAAATAACAAACATGTTATGCTTACCTGCTATGTTGCATTGGATTTGAACAGAGCAGCCCATATCCTCTTCTCGGGTCCCTTCTTCTGTGATCCTGGCCCCTCCCTCCTGTCAAGTGCCCACACAGCAAGCAGCTTGTGGGGTCACTCCTGCCCTGTGTTCATTCAGACATGTAGCCCTGACCCAGCCCCCACCCCCTCTCTCCGCTGATTGGCTAGCTGACTTTGATTGACAGCAGTGGGAGCCAATAGGGCTGCTGCTGTCTCAGCCAATCAGAAAGGAGAATCTTGGATTGCCGAGACACTCGTGGACATTGCTGGATAGAGAGGGACCTCAGGTAAGTGGTGTTGGGGGGGTTGGGGGAACCTCGCTGTTCCTGCCCGGTTCTGCCCCCACTCCTGTAAACTGACCACGGTTTATCATGGTTGCTAAGCCTAGACACCACCCTGGGTCGTTTACGTGCCTCCGGTGCCCACATTTGCAGCTCCCACCTGTCAGCTCCGTCCCCTCCCCAGCCCTCCCCTTCTGCTGCTACCATTGTAACTGAGTGTTCCTTCTATGATCCTCTCTGTTATAGTAAGTGTCCCCAGTGTATGTATTTTTTTTTTTTTTATAAGCCGCTGTATACCTTTTTTTTCATAGCGGCGCTCATGTGACCGTCCGCCTCTCTCCTCCTGGCTGACGCCAGTGGGGGATTCTTGGCCCTGCCCGGTGAAGCTGTTAGTTCGAGAGAGGCGCCCGGTCACATGAGCAGCGCTCTAAAATAAGGCCTAATACAAGCGTATTTTTAAAAAACACATACACTGGGGACATTTACTATAACAGAGGGGATTGTAAAAAGAACACTAAGTGCCTTAACAACCACTTTAACTGCTTAAGGACCACCCCACGTACAAGTACTGCGACAGGGCGGCCCTTTAGTGCAAAGTCACGTACCTGTACGTCATTTCTTGTTCCTGCTCTGGGGCGCACGTGCCGCCAGAGCCCTGCTCCGGCTGTGATTGGACTCAGCAGGTCTGATGGCGGTCTGTCTATGTAAACAAGGCAGACCATTGTTCTGCCAAAGAGGTAAATGGAGATCTTGTGTTTCTGCTAAGCAGAAACACGGATCTGTTTTCCTCCAGTGTCAGCACTCCCCCCGCGGTTAGAAAGCACTCACTAGGAGCACACTTAACCCTTTGATCGCCCCTGGTGTTAACCCCTTCCCTGCCAGTGTCATTTATACAGTGACAGTGCTTTTTTTTTTTTTTCTTTGTATAGCACTGGTCCCCAAAAAGTGTCACTTAGTTTCAGATTTGTCCACCGCAGTCCCTCTAAAAATCACTGATCACCGCCATTACTAGTAAAAACAATATAAAAAAAATAAAGTCCCTAAATCTATCCCATAATTTGTAGACACAATAACTTTTGTGCAAATCTATTTACGCTTATTGGGATTTTAATTTTTTTTTTTTTTTTTATATTTTGTGTTTTTTTTTTATAGTAGAAAGTAAAAAATATTTTTTTTTCAAAATTGTCCTTTTTTTGTTTATAGCGCAAAAAATAAAAACCGCAGAGGTGACCAAATACCACCAAAATTTCCTATTTGTAGGGGAAAAAGGACATAAATTTTATTTGGGTGCAGTGTCCAACGACTGCGCAATTGTCAGTTAAAGCAACGCAGTGCTGTATCGCAAAAAATGGTCAGGAGGGGGGTAAAACCTTCCGGAGCTGAAGTGGTTAATGATGCAGGCACTTTACCCTGCAAAATGCCATGGGGAAATAGTATGCGGGCGTTGGGTTGCTGTGCCCTGTATGGGCAAAGGGACAGTCTCTTTAGGCCCCTTTTCCCTTTGGCATTCTGGCAGTCTGTTTTTCCTTTTTCTTTTTTTTAAATTCTTTATAAGACAGATACAGTAAAAACTTAGCCTCCCAAGGTTTTGCATGAAGTAGGGTAATGCAGATGTGAGAATGTTAAAACACACAACAGCTGGATGGTCATCTGAAACCAAATGTGTATGAATATGGTACACAGATCAAAAACTTACCGCAGTACTCAAACAGGAAAAGTTTGTGTCCAGGTCCACTTTTACTGTCTCGACAAGATGTGGGTGGATGCATGTCCACTTGGTCCGCGTCACGAATGTTAATTCTCCATTATGAACGCTAGTTTACAAGACCGACCGCTTCTGGCTCGTCCTTGCTTCCAAGCATGCGTGTTTGTACTTTGGTCTTTTGTCTGACGGACTTGTGTACACATTTAATATGTACTCTGCTACATATGTTATAGCGTCTACAAACTATGGGGATTTTTCTTTTATTTAGTAATGGCGATCAGCGACTTAGTGGGACTGCGGTATTGCAGTGGAGAAATCGGACACCTAAATGACACTTGACACTGGGGACCAGTGACACCAATACAGAGATCAGTGCTAAAAAAAAATGTAAAGATCCTGTTCCTTCTTTGCAGTAACGCAGGATCAATACCTTCCCTTCTGACAGAAGGACAATCTGCCTTGTTTACATAGGCAGATTGTTTTTCCTGTGTAATCATCGGGTGCTGGCGGACATAGTCCGTGGTACTTGCTGTTGGGCTCCCACTGTGTGTGATGACAGCAGGAGCGGGTCGCTGCCGTCACGCGTGCCCCAGACACGGAGGTGTCAGCTCACGTACTAGGTACGTGATGTGGCACAGAGCGGCCGTCCTGCCACATTAAATGTATGGTGGGCGGTCTGCAAGTGGTTAAAGTGTAAGTTCACCTTTACAGAAAATCTGTAAGGTGAACTTGCACTGGCCCCTCTCCCCATCGCACCCGTCCCGCTAACCTGGAGTCTGGCGATCACCTGCACTGACAGATCGTATTGCCACTGTACCGTCCAGGGATTCGAAATCCCCACAGCTTTCTCTCCTCTTCACCTGTGGTGACAGGACGGGCTATGCGGGTTCTGATTGGTTGGCGTTGCCCATGTGATGGCGCTGACCAATTAGAACGCTCCTAAACGTACCTCCTTACGAGGTACATTTCGGAGATTAAGCTCCGGGGGATTTCTAACCCCCGGACTGGTGAGACAGCGACCCGATGTCTCCTAGAGGGTGATTGCCGCGCTCCAGGTCAGTGGAACTGGGATGGGTGGGGGTATCGGTGAGGAGGGGATCCTGTGTAAGTTCACCTTACAGATTTTCTGTAAAGGTGAACTTACCCTTTAAGGTCTGTATGTAAGCTGACACGTTTTCATGGTGTTCGTGCTAATTTGGTGATTTAATTTTTTTTTTTTTTTTTCTGCATTAGTTCAGACTGCACTCATGTCAATGGCTGCAGGCTTAGGTAGGACATAAATTATGCAATTTTATTTGCTGCAACCATGGCGCAGGGAGCCATCCCTGCTGGGAGAACACAATTATTGCTAGCAGCTATAGCCCCTGACAATAATTGCATGCTAGAAAGCCAACATGCTGGTTGTACGCAGGTCGATCGATGGATCAATTTGGGCATAATCAGCCTTGACAATACATGGTTCGCATCTCGGCCGCTCCCTGCTTAACTTTAATATAGATTCTAGGTGGATTAAGTCAGGTTTAGATGTGGCTGTTCTGCATGTTTGAATGTACCTCCCCTGTTCATGGGGAAACAGCTTATTTGAAACTTCCTGTTCCAATTATTTTCTAATTGAATAAATTGTCTGTCAGATAGATAAAGTGGTCTGAAATACTAGTAAAGCCGGCTATAGATGGTTCGGATCTTGGCTGGTTGAACCATGTATGGGCAGGTGAATGTATCCAAGTTGATCGATCACCTTGGGTACAACCAGCCTGCTGGATTTTACATGTGATTGCCAGCGGCTGTTAGCAATAGTCGCTATGTTCTTCTGGCGGGGATGGCTTTCCCCACCCACTGCTGGGAGAACACAATGGCTCCGTGGGAGGGCAGTCAGTGCTGATGGAGGAATCGAGCCATTTTCATGCTTGTAGGAAAGAAAATTGCCTCTTCTATGGCTGACCTTAGTAGTTTAGAATTCACCTTCAGTATTTGCATTAATCATTTGATGGTAATTACAAATTTTCACTGGGGTGATCTGTAATGCACTTCATGCACCTATGCTAGGTTTTATCTGTCATCACTGGTAATGCTCACTGAGGGGTCTTAGAAGAAGCAGCAAAACACTCATAAGTCAGCAACTACTCTGCTTTCCATTTCAGTCTTTGCATGTTTACTATTGGCTCATGTGCAGAGCCAGATTAAGTCCTATTTGCTGATGTGCAAAAGATAGGTGACTGATATCAAGACAGATTTAAAGCCTGTTCACCTTTTGGTAACATGTCACACCTGTATTTAGGGTGTAACATTACTGAGCATCAGTCCCCGCACCCCCATCCCCCCTGCTGATTGTGGTGCAGTGCTCTGTGGGTTCCCGAGGAGAAAAAAGTAAATGTGTATATTTTTTTTTTTTTACCTACAGAAATATACATTTATTTTTTTTAAAAGGTGAACTTATCCTTTAAAACTGAACTAAAGGCAAAAGTACTCTGTTCCAATGGTTTGATGCCCACAAGGTCCTGCACTGGCATCTTCTCCCTGGCTGCTTCTGGGAGCCAGTCTTCAGTCATCTTGATTGGCCTGCGCGGGATGACTGCACATCCTGGCACACAGGCAGTGTGCCACAATGTAAACTGGCTGCCCATGCGCAGCTTGGCGTGCATTCTACAGGGGTATGTGAAAAGGCAGGTAAGAGACATTACATGTCTCTTCTCGCTTATTTCCAGGAAAAATAATTTTAACCACTTGCTGACCACACTATAGCCCAGTGGTTCTCAACTCCAGTCCTCGGGACCCACCAACAGGCCAGATTTTAAGTATTACCTTGGGGAGTTGCAGACTAGAATGCTGCAATCACTGAGCAGCAAATGATATCACCTGTGATGTATTTCAGCTATCTTACAAACCTGGCCTGTTGGTGGGTCCTGAGGACCGGAGTTGAGAACCACTGCTATAGCCGAATGACAGCTACAACATGGCCGGCTAGTTCTAAGAGGCCATCCTATGACGGCCTCCCTTGATCATGGGCGGCGCGCTCTGTGATCACACTGTCTGGGGGACACTGCTGATCACACATTGAGGTAAAGAGCCAATCAGCAGCTCTTTACCACATGATCAGCTGTGTCCAATGACAGCTGATCATGGATGTAAAAACTATGTTTTTTTTTTTTTTTTTCCCATGCTGACAGCATGAGGAGAAGAGAGCCGATAACTGGCTTCTCTAAAAGGGACATGTACACTGATAATCAGGGCATTTGATTATCAGTGTCCTGATTATCAATGCAGTCTCAACAGTGCCAACCAGTGCTGCTTTGTCAGCGCACATTAGTGAACGAAAAATATTACCTGTTCGCAAATTTTTTTTTTATTTTAACCTTCGTTTTCATGTAAACTGGCAGCTCCCAAACGTGAGTTTAGGAGCGTTTGGTGTGTTGTGTTTTTTTTTGTGTTTTTTGTTTATTTCCCTTGCCAAAGCTCCTAAACTCATCTCCATAAAAGCCTGTGTCCCCACATACACATGGGCTTTTAGCAGAGTGTAGGAGCTGCCGCGTTTTAGGTGAGGTTAAACCTCCCTCTCCTGAACGCGGAAGAATTGTGTTCAGGGTGGGAACGTTTTGACCGCAGCCCGTGGAAAAAAACACGCTTTACCTTTTTACGCGGCTGCAGTCATGGTAGGCTAGTGTACATGTAGCCTTATAGCTATCACAAGGGGACTAACAAGCAAATGTGGTATCGAGGGCACGTGACAGGTACTATTTATGGAGATATCGGGGCTATATTCTTCTTTGTATCTAACTATTCTGGACACTTCTTGAGGGCCTTTGGGGGATTTAGTAAAGATATTATAAATTAATACCACTTTAAAATGGAACTTAAGTCAGAAAATTAAGGGTTGCTGGATCTTGTCAGTCTTGCCCTTTTTTTGCAGGTATAGCTATGTAAAACATTTAAAATAAGTGTCTGTTTTTAAAATCCAGTAATTCACTCTCTGCACATGCTCAGTTGCTCTCGATTTTTTGACACTGTGCTGAAAATCAGAGCCCCTAGAGGTCGGGGGGCTTTGAACTTTAGCAAAATGGCAGCCTCCGGCAAGAAGAAACAGAGTCCATGCCGGAGGCTATTTACAGCACCCACTAATTTTTGTAGCGTAATTTAATAATGTGGAATGTATGCTGCTTGTTAACATTTATTTTTTAGACAGGTTGGTATGGGTAAAGTTATGCTTTTTTAGACCTGGAATAAGAAACCCTTATAGAAAGCTTTCAGGTAGGATCTGCAGTCATGTTAGGGAAGTGTTTGTGTGTGCATTGGCTTATTAGACGGAACACAGTTGATAGGGAAAAAGTCTAACCAGTGTCCAGCATGAATTGAAATATGAATGTTCTAATTTGTCCCAAAACCCAAACCTGTTTTTTAGTAGGGGGAAGTGAAGGACTGGTCACTTAACAGTTACTTTATCAGAACTGACTGTAATCCTAAGGTCAACTGTTTACTGAACTGGGGAATTTTGAAGCAGGAAGCAAGTTTCCATATTTGTGACTTGTTTGTCTAGTTGGATTTTTTTTTTTTTTCGTGCATGTCATGGTTAGTCCTGTGTGCTGATTAACTATTTATTTACATCCTACTGAAAGTAATTTCTAGATGAATTGATCTTATCTCCTAATCTTTGTGTAATTGTGTTCATATTATCAGAAGCTGAGTCAATAGCACTTTTGTACTGATGATGAAAACTAAAATGATAAAACTTAAAAAAAAAGGTGTTTTGTAGGTGGCTAATGTGGAATTAAAGGTAATAATTATTTAAATTGTTGCCTCCCTCTCATGTTTATTTTGCATGGCCTGTTTAAAAAAGAGAGTGTAAATACAGTACCTAGTTTCAAAGCGGTGATGTGATCCAGCAGTTATGGCTCCCCTGTGTCACAGAACGAATGCTTCAGGGGAGAGGAGACAATGGAGTCGGACAGTGATGCTGATAATGAACAGCCATTGAGTGCTTTATTACACAGGGAAGTCAGGGCTGCTGGATCACATGACCAGACAAGATTTTTTTTTTAAAAAGTAGTTAAACTACTATATGTGTGTGTGTGTGTGTGTGTACAAACGCAATTTTTTTGGGGGGGAAAAATACACTTTTTAATTAAAAAGTAAGAGAACGCTAAAGATGGCCCAATTTTTAATTTTTTTTTTAAATTGTGAAAGATAATGTTGCGCAAAGTAAATGATACCCAACATGTCATGCTTCAAAATTGCGCCCACTCATGAAATGGTGACAGACTTTGACGCTTAATCTCCATAGGCAATGTTTAAAGAATTCTACAGGTTACCAGTTTTTAGTTTCAGGGGAGGTTTTTTCTTTTATCTTTACACTGTCCCTTTTTAAAAAAAAGTTATTTTTTTTTTTGGATCACTTTTATTCCTACTACAAGGAATGTAGACATCCCTTGTAATAGAAAAAAGCATGACAGGACCTCTTTAATGAGAGATCTGGGGTCAAAAAGACCTCAGATTTCACATTTACAGCCGCCTGGCTCCCTATTGCTCATGCGTGAGTGCACATTCTGTGTGGCCCCTGCTGTCTTGTGGGACCTGTGTGTCTCCCAGAAGACGGGGGGGTCGGTGGTGGTGCCGCACATGGCATAGATCGCGGCGGATACTTCGGCGATCTTTCGCCGGAAGTGGGAGCAAATACCTGTATTAGACAGGTATCTGCTCTCCCCTGAAAGGTGCCAAATGTGACACCGGAGGGGGGGAGGAATCCGGACAGCAGAAGTTCCATTTTTGGGTGGAACTCCACTTTAAATGCAATATATAAAAAAAAAAAAAAAACAAAAAAAAAAAAACAAAACTGTCCCTTTTTAAGGCCGTTAGGCAGAAGTGACATTTGACGTCCCTTCCGTTATCCAATGGCATTGAGTTGAGTGGAATCCATCATTCCCTCACTCGACTGCCTGCCTCTCAGGGGATGGCATCGAATCATCTCCGCCGCTACCGACGGATCCCGCCGTTGAAGAAAATACCGGGGTTATGGCAGCTATCTGCTGCTATAACAGTTTTTAACATCAAAGTAGCAACGTAAATCCATGCTGGGCGGTCCGGAAGTGGTTAAGGCGCTTTGGAAGCGTTGCCAATTCATTTCAATGGGCAGGGGGGTGTTTTTGGAGCGCTATTTATATCGCTCCAAGGATGCTGCTTGCAGAACTTTTTTTACTGTCCTGCAAACGCACTGCCCCAGTGTGAAAGCACACATTAAAGTGAATGGGGGTCAGTTTTCAGGCTCTTTAGGGGTGCTATTTCTAGCGCTAAAACATCTGAAAACTGCCTCGGTGTGAAAGAGGTCTTATGCATTGTATGCATTAGGATAAAAAAAAATTTGTGTAGCAGCTTTCCCAGCCCCCCTAATGCTTACCTGAGCCCCATCCCTCTCCAGCGATGTCCACGAGTGTCTTAGCCGTCCAAGACTCTCCGCCTGATTGGCTGAGACAGCAGCGGTGCCATTGGCTCCCTTGGCTGTCAGTCAGCCAATCAGGAGAGAGGGGGTGGGGTTGGGCTTGGGCTGGGCTGCAGCTCCGTGTCTGAATGGACACACGGAGCTGCAGCTTGGCACGGTTGCCACCATAGCAAGCTTCTTGCTGTTGGGGCACTCAATGGAAGGGAGGGGCCAGGAGCAGCGAAGCGGAACCCGAGAAGAGGATGGGGGCTGCTCTGTGCAAAACCAGTTGCACAGAGGAGGTAAGTATAACATGTATGTTATATTTAAAAAGTGAAAAAAAACTTTACAATCACTTTAAGCATTAGGCCCTTGTCATACTTGTGATCCCGTCGCTGGCAAGAACTCGCTAGAGTATGAACTGCAAAAATTTACAATTCATCTGCTTGTATGTGTTGCTAACAGACTGAATCAGTGAGATGTCAGCATGTAGGTTGCCAGCTAAAAAGTGACCTGTCGCTTATCCAGCTGCCAAGGGAGCGACAAATGCAAGCAGGTGTCCCTGACCTAGAAAAAGATAAATTCCTGGTTTGCCTACTTTTCTCAGGTCAGGGACTGGCCTAATGGCTTCAAAGTGTAGAAAAAAAATAAGCAGAAAATTTCAGGTGTTGCAATAATTTTCACCTTTAGCCCGGGTTCACACCACAACGGGCTGCGGATCGCACAGGAGCGCTGTGCGTCCCTGTTCCACGTTTCAGGGACGAATCGGGGCCGATTCAATGCCTGAATTCGGCCCTGAAACGCAGGGCGCTCCGCAGCCGCCCCGGAGATATGTGAACCGGCTCCATAGGGAGCCAGTCACATTCTCCTGCTATGCGAATTAGATGTACGGAAACGCACATCTAATTCGCATAGGTGTGAACCCGGGCTTAATTCAGTGGGATAATGATTAGATTTAGATTTAATGGGCTTCTTTGGACAGCGGTTCCTATTTCTACCCCCACTTTTGATCCATTAGGCTGAGATGTAAGCTGGCTGGATGGATCCTGTAGCTAATTATAGCCACTTTCCTTAAAGCGTATATACAAAATAAAAAAAACTATGCATTTCATTTTGAAGTCTCTGCAAATACAGAAAAATAGCTCATAACAGTATACTAAAAAGAGGCATTGAAAAAGTATTCATACCTCTTGAATTTTCCACATTTTGTCATGTTACAACCAAAAACGTAAATTTAATTTTATGTGATAGACCAACACAAAGTGGCATATAATTGTGAAGTGGAAGGAAAATTTTTGTAAACGTTAGTTTTTATTTTTTTTTACAAATCTCTGAAAAGTGACATGCATTTGCATTCAGCCCCCCTGAGACAATACTTTGTAGAACCACCTTTTGCTGCAATTACAGCTGCAAGTATTTTTGGGGATGCCTCTACTAGCTTTGCGAATCTAGAGAGTAAAATGTTTGCTCATTCTTCTTTACAAAATAGCTCAAGCTCTGTCAGATTGGATGGAGGGCGTTTGTGAACAGCAATTTTCAAGTCTTGCCACAGATTCTCAATTGGATTTAGGTCTGGATTTTGACTGGGCCATTCTAACGCATGAATATGCTTTGATCTAAAACATTCCATTGTAGCTCTGGCTGTATGTTTAGGGTCGTTGTCCTGCTGGAAGGTGAACCTCCACCCCAGTCTAGTCTTTTGCAGATCCTTAACAGGTTTTCTTCTAAGATTGCCCTGTATTTGGCTCCATCCATCTTCCCAACAACTCTGACCAGCTTCCCTGTCCATTGCTGAAGGAAAGCATCCCCACAACATCATGCTGCCACCACCATATTTTACGGTGGGGATGGTGTGTTCAGGGTGATGTGTGGTGTTGGTTTTCCTCCACACATAGCGTTTTGCTTTTAGGCCAAAAAGTTCAATTTTTGTCTCATCTGACCAGAGAGCACCTTCTTCCACACGTTTGCTGTGTCCCCCACATGGCTTCTCGCAAACTGCAAACAGGACTACATATGGCTTTCAACAATGGCTTTCTTCCTGCCACTCTTAAATAAAGATAGATTAAATAAAGGCCAGATTTGTGGAGTGCACGGCTAGTAGTTGTCCTGTGGACAGATTCTCCCACCTGAGCTGTGTGGTACTCTTTCCATTCTCTGATGGATTGAACAGTGCTCTGTGAGATGTTCAAAGCTTGGGGGATTGTTTTTATAACATAACCCTGCTTTAAACTTCCCCATCTTACCTGTCTGGTGTGTTCCTTGGCCTTCATGGTGCTGTTTGTTCACAAAGGTTCTCTAACAAACATCCAGATTTTAGTTAGGGTTATCAGAATAAAGGGAGGCTGAATACAAATGCAAGCCACACTTTTCAGATATTTATTTGTAAAAAAAAAAAAAAAAAAAAATCAAATTTATCATTTTCCTTCCACTTTACAATTATGTGCCGCTTTGTTGGTCTATCACATAAAATCCCAATAAAATACATTTACGTTTTTAATTGGAATGTGACAAAATGTGGAAAATTTGAAGGGGTATGAATACTTTTAGTTCAGCTGTTCTTTAATTGTTTACATTTAATATTGAAATAAAGCATTTGAGTTATTTATTTTTTCTTTTACAGAGCGGTTGGTAAGACTTGTTTGCTGATAAGTTACACCACCAATGCATTCCCTGGAGAATACATCCCAACTGTGTAAGTAAAAAACAAGGTCCCATCATTGTAATACTTTAACTAATTTGACAAGCCATTTAAAACTGACAAGTCTACCTGACCAAGTTTATGACAGGTCAGTGTATATATATTTCAAAACTGCTGTACCATTTGAAGATTACAAAGCAGTTGTTTTGCTTCAGTCAAGGCAACTTGTCCAGACAAACGGTCAGTTCACACTGGGAATTGCACAGGAAGCGCGTTCCTGTGCGATTTTGAGACAATTTTTTTTTTTTTTTTAACCGTGCGAAAAGTAGTGCATGCACTACTTTTGGAAATTCACTGCAACCACATTGCATTGTACTTTTGTACCATGAGATCCAGTGTGGGCAAACACACACTATTTGCAACCTGCTATTAAGATGTCATTAACTTAATATTGACATTCACTGCATAGTGCAACTGCAACGTGTTTTAAACACAGTACGGGAAATGTGGAGGAACGTGGGTTTCCCGCACCACATTCGTATCAACCGGCCCTGAAATAAGTCTGCAGGAGGAAGCATTTTCCAAGTCTCCTCGTTCAAAGAGATCAGACTGGAACATTGTAAATACACCAAATGTAAAGGCCCATACACACAGGGCAAAATCAGCCAGTACAATAGATACTGGGTGACATTCGGCCCGTGTGTACAAGTCTCTGTTTGGCAAAAGCTGACAACACCAGCAGCTGATCGGCATCACATCAGCGCTCTCAGCCAATGGCTGATCAGTGTGTTCTGGTGGGGAGGTGGTCCCCCTGTCAGAACACAATAGTTCAGCGGGGAGATCACTGTACTAAAATCACATAGTTGATACTATGACCTGACAAGCTCCTCAGTTTTGGCTGAATGAAAAAAACGTACCGTGTGTACCAGGCTTGACACTGACACACTAGGATTAACATGAATGACCTCTCTGAGCCATTATCTCAGTCCATGAAGTAGATGCTGTCCCTAGTTAGTGATTGAGTCTATCTGGAAAATTTGATGGCCTTGTGGGATGTTCTACATGTAGTACCTTTTTTAGTTTTAACATGGAAACCTATTGGATGCTAGGGCCAGTTAAAGGAAGTATATTAGTGTTGGACCCCTTTCCCACTGAGGCGTTTTTCAGGCACTCTTGGGTTAAAAAAAGCGCCTGAAAAACGGGTCCCCTGCAGTCTGTGAAAGCCCGAGTGCTTTCACACTGAGGCGACACGCTGGCAGGACGTTACAAAAAAAACCCAAAAAAACTCCTGCAAGCAGCATCTTTGGAGCGGTGTATACACCGCTCCTGCCCATTGAAATGAATGGGCAGCGCCGCCAGCAAAGCACCACTGCAGCGGTGCTTTGCGGGTTGTTTTAACCCTTTTTTGGCCGCTAGCCGGGGGTTCAAAGCACCCGCTAGCGGCTGAAAACCTCTGCAAACACAAGGGTAAAGCACCGCTAAAAAATAGCGGCGTTTTACAGTCAACGCCCGCCCACTCCAGTGTAAAAGCAGCCTTAGGGCTTGAAGGCCTTTAAAAAAACAGACTTTTTGTGTGTGGTGTTTGTGTGTGTGTGTGTGTGTGTGTGTGTGTGTGTGTGTGTTTGTTTTTTTTTTTTTTTTATATATATTAAACTGTTTAAGCTATTGTGAACATATACGTTTTAAATTCCAAATTCAGCTTTGACAACTATTCTGCCAATGTTATGGTTGATGGAAAACCAGTTAACTTGGGCTTGTGGGATACAGCTGGACAAGAAGATTACGATAGACTGCGTCCATTGTCTTATCCACAGACGGTAAGGATCCATGTTTTGATCTTTTGTACAGCTGTGTGAGCATGGGTGAAAGCACTGTGTTTATGTAATGGATCACATTGTTCCGAGTTGGATGTATTTCTTTGTGCCTCCAATATATATTTTATAAAGGAGGCACACAAGCAATATTTGATGCTGCCCACAGTGGTTAAGTAGCCACTGTAACATTAGCTGTCACAGTCCAGAAGGCTTTCTGCCCTCTTCCATGCTCTTCATTATCATACTGTGGACGTAATGTCAACAGCAACCCTTTTCATGTGTGGGCTAGTGCCTGCCTTTTTTCCTCAGCAGTTTTAGGAGTGGTTAAGGTAAATATAATTTCTATTATAAACAGATGGGGCTTGGTGGCTGTTTTGCCTGTTGTGTCATTGGGTACACTGGGCCACTTTAAACCCCTTTTTTTTTTTTTTTTTAAAACTGTAATCATGTAGAAATAGAAACTTGGCAAATTGATTCCTGAAGGTTCTCTTTCAAATGTTAACCATCTCTAGCAAAAAAAGGCTTGTTACCTGCAAAGGGATCTTTTTTATCAACTAGACAAGAATCTTTTAAGGTTTTATTGCAAGGATTGTTGCTCTCTTTACAAAGCAGAATTTATTGCTTCTTTCTCTTTAAACCAATTCTGTTTTCCTGTGCAAAAGGCCTTTCTGAAAATATTTCCTAAATGTATCTGTCTCCCATTAAAAGGGAACTTAGATAATTTGAAGCACTAAAATCTGCTTTTGAATCTGAGTGTTTCTTACTAGGCTTTTAGCCCGAGCCCCCAAGCTTCCAATGTTTCGGTGAGTTAATTAATACCTGCTGCTAGCAGAGGGGATTGCAATTCATTTGTTCGTTTGTCCGTCCATGCGTGCCACCTTCTGTTGGTGTGGGTTGCAATTTACAGAGCTTATTGCCTTGCTTGCAAAGCACAATTAATGCTTTTCTTGTCCCGTTTGATCTGCAATCTAAAACGACCTGGTATGGGGGGAAAAAAAATAGAGGAACTGGTAATTCAGTCTCCATGTCCTATGTTTTCAATGTTTTCACTTCCTGATTCTAATTCAGTGCACTTTGTTTTTTTTTTTTTTTCTTCCTCCTGCAAGATCTAATTTTTTGCAGCATAATCAAATATTGTTGAAACACTTGTTAATGTACCGTCTGCCTTTTTATCTTTTTAGGATGTATTCCTAATTTGCTTTTCACTTGTGAGCCCAGCTTCATTTGAGAATGTCCGTGCCAAGGTAAACTTTTTTAATTTTTAATTTTTTTTTTAACCTGGGGTTTTCCACACTACAGGAATGTAAGGATGTTTATTTGTATTGGGGAAAAAAATCAATGTAATGCTGCGTACACACGAGCGGACTTTCCGGCAGACTTGGTCTGGCGGACCGGACTCCGTTGGATAATCCGATCGTGTGTGGGCTCCAGCGGACTTTTTTTTCCCCAAAAGTCCGACGGACCTAGAAATAAAACATTTTTCAAATCTTTCCGACGGACTCGAGTCCGGTCAACAAATCCACTCGTCTGTATGCTAGTCTGACGGACTAAAACCAACGCTAGGGCAGCTATTGGCTACTAGCTATCAACTTCCTTATTTTAGTCCCGTCGTACGTCATCACGTACGAATCCGTCGGACTTTGGTGTGATCGTGTCTAGGCAAGTCCGTTCGTTAGGAAAGACTGTCGGACCTAGTCCGTCAAAGTCCGCTTGTGTGTACGCGGCATTAATGGTACATTGTCTTAAAATGGAGATATTTTGGAACCATAGACCCCAGTGTTTGGCCTGCTTACCTGACATCTGCCCTGACTATTTTGTTAGTTTTGAACCCCTTTGTCCATGTAGGCATAAAGCAGAACGTTTGTACATTTAGTTTAAGCTGTGGGTTGGAGAAACTTTACTAGATCTTTCATTTAACTAGAACTTTATTCTGTGTATAATTTGTGTATTTTCAAATAGTGGTACCCAGAAGTCCGACACCACTGCCCCAACACTCCTATCATCCTTGTGGGTACAAAACTTGATTTGAGAGATGATAAAGACACAATTGAGAAACTGAAAGAGAAGAAGCTTACACCCATAACTTATCCTCAGGGACTTGCCATGGCAAAAGAGATTGGTATGTTGTGTTTTCGTTTTGTTTTTTTTTTTTTTTTTTGTTTTTGTGTTTTCTGTTCTATTTATAACTGGTGAAAAAGGCTTTCCAGCATAGCAAAATAATGGCTTGAGTTTATCCTAAATTTTGTTTAGTCAATTTGTCATGTGACATCAGGCCAGGAACGAGTTTTATAATTCCTCCTGTTAACCACTTATGGACCGCCCACCATGAATATACATCGGCACTTTCAAGAGGAGTATCGTTATGGCAGCAGCTAGCCTCCATGACCCCGGTATATTTTTTTCTTCAGCGGGTGATCTGTTTTCAGATAAAAGTGGTCTTTGCAGCGGGTTTGCCACGAGATCACTTTTATCGGTGGTGGAAGAGGGCTCCCACCTCGCTCCAGTCATCTTCACCGGTAGCAGATGGCCCCCACTCAGGTCCATAGCATTTGAGGGCGGAAGAAACGTCACTTCCGCCCAATGCTCTTAACCACTTACTGACCGGAAGATTTGGCTTCTTAATGACCAGGCCATTTTTGCGATACGGCGCTGCATCGCTTTAACTGACAATTGCATGGTCGTGTGACAATGCATTCAAACAAAATTGACGTCCTTTTTTCCCACAAATAGAGCTTTCTTGTGGTATTTGATCACCTCCTGCGGTTTTTATTTTTTGCGCTATAAACAGAAAAAGTGACAATTTTGAGAAAATATTTTTTACTTTTTGCTATAATATCTCCAAAAATGTTTCTAAAAACAAATTTTCCTTCCTCAGTTTAGGCCAATATATATTCTTCTACATATTTTTGATAAAAAATCGCAATAAGCGTATATTGATTGGTTTGCGAGGTATCGTCAGATTGAGAGCAATAATTCTAGCCCTAGACCTCCTCTGTAACTCTAAACATGTAACCTGTAGAAGTTTTTAGCCGTTGCCTATGGAGATTTTTAGGGGGAAAACTGTCACCATTCCACGAGCGGGAGCAATTTTGAAGAGTGACATGTTGGGTATCAATTTACTTAGCGTAACATTTTCTTTCACAATATAAAAAAAAATCGGGCTAACTTTTACTTTTTTTTTTTTTTTTTAAAGTCAAAGTGTAATTGTTTTTTGTTTTTAAATTTTTATCTGTTTGTGCTGGGCTTTACTATAAAAGTGATCTGGGTGGCTATGGAGCCAACTGATCACTTTTATATAACTGGAAGATGCTGCTATGTGATGGCAATAAAGTTAGAAGTAGAATTAAAGGCAAAACTTTTCATTTTTGTATAGAGTAAGGAAGGGTGTTCACCCCTGTCCATTGTTTTTCTTCACTTCCTGTCCCATATCCAAAACAGGGAGTGAGGAAATCCATCCAAAGGGAATCCCAGGGTGTCAACCCCAAATTTGCTTTTCTTTTACTTTCAGTAATAACGGTAAACATTACAAAGAGAGGTTAAATCTCCCTAACGGGGGCACAGACAGCAATAAAAACTGACACGGGTTCTAATCCCCCTTCATTCTATCCAAAACTAAAATAAAAGTTTTCTTTTTAGTTACACATTAGGTAAAACAAAAAAAAAGTAAAATCTAATAAAATAAAAATTATCCTCACCCCCACACATGCACGCACATGTCAGGGGCGCATGTGTATGTAAATAGTATAGCCACAAACGTAGGTTTAAGGGCAGGAATTCAAGTTTCCTGCATTTAAAGTGTTGCCTATTGATGGTTTTGGATAGCGTTGTCATTTTGCAGGCCCACGCAATTTAGAGCAATTTGAAGTCTGTTTTCTCAACACAACCTCCTCTTATTTTTTTTTCCAAAAAATCAGGGTGCTGTTTTTTTGTGTGCATTAAAATAAGTTTTTAGTGTGTGGTGCTTTTTTTTTTTTTTTTTTTTTTCGTAACATAAAAATTCAACTGACATCTTTTTATTCCACGGAGCCCCTTCTTTCAGGAGTAAATATAATTGTCTGAGGGTATTAAATTACTGTATGTTCTAGTCAAAATGCAGAATTTAATACGCTATAGAAAAAAAATGCTCTTGAGATAAGTGGTCAAAGACTAATTCAAATTCCTTTTAAAAAATCACCTAGACATTTTGGATGGCAAATCCTATTTAACTTGCGTTGTAATGTAAAATCTGTATTAACAGATTGCCCAGCTGCAGAGCAGCTCTCCTGTGCCGGATCACGTATCTAGTATGTAACCCAGCACTTCGGGTAGGGGGCGCACCACTGATGCGGTGATTAGACGCAGATCAGCGGCTGATGATTGACTGACTGCCAGCACTCGATTGGCGAGGAGGCAGACAGGACAGAGCTCCCTCAATGTAAAAAATAGAGAGCTCTGTCCTGTCGGCGGGGATGTGCCAGTTTGTTTTCCTGCAAAGCAGGGAATAAAAACTGGCGCAGCTCACAGTACACACCTAAACACTGGTTAGGCACACATTTAACCCTTTGATTGCCCTAGATGTTTAACCTATTCCCTGCCAGTACAGTGTATTTTTGGCACTGGTTCCCACTCAGTGTCAGATTGCCCATCATACTATCGCAGTCCCTCTAGAAGTTGCTGATCACCACCATTACTAGTGTAAAAAAAAAAAAAAAAATTCCAGTGTATATATACCTTAGTTTGCAATCGCTATAACTTTCGCACAAACTAATCAATATAGGCTTATTGTGATTTTGTTTTTTTTGTTTTTTCCCAAAAATATGTAACAGAATACAAATGGGTTGCTTCTCAACTGCAACAGATGGTAGGATGGGGTTCTGTAGACAGGGTGCATCCAATCATTACTTCTGACTCGACCGTCCTATGATCACTTAATAGCCCAATTGGAATCCGGGTCCATCGGGAATGCTAGTCAAAAACCAACCTTAGTGTTGATGAATATAGTATGGTAGGAAATTAAACAATGCAATATATATAGACGGATCAGTTCATACCTCTTTATGGGATAATATAAATTATAAGGAGATAAACTGAAAGGATTGGGGATTCAATATATTGATCAATTATACGCCGATGGAGTTTAAAAACATTTCAAGAACTACAAAAAGAATATTCTATGCCGACTTAGTACATATGTTATGGAAATGCCCTAAATTTAGGTATTGGCAAAAAGTAATTGATACTATTAACCGGGTATATTAAACACAGGTACAAATGGATCCTAAAATAAGTTTACTGGGGTGCCTAGAAAAAAAAAACATATATGCCAGCAATTATCAAGGTGTTATTTGTAGCACGAAAGCTAATCGCACAAAAATGGATATCCTCGAATGTTCCAACATATGAGGAAAGACGTTGACAGGTTAATGACACTGTATTAAAAGCATGGCAAATTTGTCAGAAAAGGGGATGATGAAAAAATTTCATAAAACATGGGAATTGTGGGGGCGTGGCCTGACGCAGCATGGAGTAGGACGCACAGGAATAGAGCTCCGTCCATCACTCCTAATCCTTATTAATCCTGCACATCCTGCACCATCCAACCAGCTGGATTGTGTCCCTGGGACTCCTGGAGCAGTATTAGCCGGCTCTTGTGGAGAAAAAACGCGGGACGGCCCGAACGGAGCGGCGATCTCCCGCTCCGCGGCTCACCGAAATTTAGACCGCGGCTTCGGCCTACCACCGGAGGTCGCGGCCATCTTGGTCCTCCTCATCTGCGGCCCTGCCTGAAGTCTACGACAATACAAAGGTACATAGCTGCGGGACAGCCCCCTGGGAGAACGTTTCTGCACTCACCCCCCTGACTACCAGCCTATAAATTCATCAAAGGCCCAGAGAGAACGGCCTGGATTGCGGCCTAGGCCCCTGTGCTGAGACCGGCGGCCATTTTGGTACACCTAGCTCTTCTGCACATACTGCAATATAACCAGTGGTCCTGATCTCCCCCTCCACCGCTACATGTTCCACAGGGCATAGCTTCAATCTACCAATACCACTGAGAAAGGAGGGGTAATACCCCGCATACGGACACAGCAAGATTAACTCCTGTCCCCACTTTCCCAGATACCCTAACATCTGGGCATCATGTCGCCATCGAAATCTCAGAAAACTGCCGCATCTAAACTTGACCAATACCGCCGACAGGACAGGGAGGAGCAGGTAGAAAATGACGGTGACAATACACATAGCGAGGAGCGCACAACGGGAGACACAGAAAAGCTGTTGGAAGCAATAACTCTCTGCAGAACATCACTTGCCTCACAGATAGAAGAAGTCAAGGTAGACATATCCTTACTCAGACAAGACTTCCACAAACTCCGAGACCGAGTTAAAGAAACTGAAACTCGCATCAGCGACATGGAAGATACCATTCCCCCAATGAGAACGGAGGTGCACCACATGAAGCAGCAAATCCAACAACTATTCTCTAAGCAAGAAGACCTCGAGAACAGAAGCAGGAGATGTAACCTCCGTCTCATTGGTCTGCCGGAGGGGGCCGAGGGTAAGGATCCCACGCTTTTCCTGGAGCAGTTGCTCATCAAGACCTATGGTAGAGAGGCCTTCTCCCCCATGCTGGCAGTTGAAAGAGCCCACCGCATGCCCGCCAGACCGCCGCCACAAGGAGCCCCGCCGCGTACCTTTATAGCCAAAATGCTCAACTACAGAGATAGAGACGCTGCCCTGCGACTTGCAAGAGAAAGGGGCAACATCCCCCTAGGCAACGTGAAAATTGCGGTGTTCCCTGACTTCTCGGCGGAGGTACAGCGACGCAGACAAAATTTCATGGAAGCAAAGCGAAAACTTAGAAGCCTCAACATGAAATATGCCATGCTGTTTCCAGCGCGTCTCCGAGTGGAACACGACGGCCGAGTTTCCTTTTTTGAAGATCCTGCTGAGCTGCTGGCCTGGTTGGAACGCAGAAACAACCCAGAACAGGCGGACTAAAGTGTCTGTGAGTATGCAACCATACGTTAATCTTCCACATGCACACCCCTGACACAGATACAACAATAATCCACTATCATTCTTCACTGAACACCCACTACTATTTACTTCACCAGTTGTTACCGTTGTGAAGAATAGCCCAAGGGGTAGAAGGACATAGTGCCTACACGCAAATATCTACATATACTCCCCCATTGTGGGCCTAGATCCAGTTTGTATTCTGCGGATCATTTCTGACACACAATGCTGGATTTTCCTGGGACAGATTCCCAAATGATTGAACTACACACATCACTTTTTACATCTTAAAGGAGCTCTGGACTGCTGTAGTCCTACAGTCCACAAGCGGAGTGCAGCGTATTCAGCCCCCACACAAGTCTGAACCTGGCGGCTCAAGAAGGAAAAACCACAACAACACCAATCTTGATAATGTGCAAACTCCAATTACACACCTGAGTGAAGAGAGGTTAGCCCTCTTTGTGTCTCTTCTTCCATGGAAGGAGAAATTTGGAAGGGCACAGACATACATCCTACTTCAAGTACTTTACTTTCATCATTTTTTTTCTCAATATGCCGTCAGGGCCGAGACTCTACAGAAAGTTTTGTTATGGGTGAATGCTAGCATCAGTTGGGGAAGATGCCAAGCAGGGAGGGGGGAGGGGGGAGGGGAAACCTACAAGTTAAATTTCAATGTAAGTGTTTTAATGTTTAAACGTATGGTACCGACATACCTTTTGTTTCACTGGTGTTCAGATGTTGCACTCAGTGAGTTATGTCACACAACCAGAAAGAATACAACCACTTCTGTTTTTCTCCAATTAAGGAAAATAGGGCACAGATTGAGATCACAAAAACATATTCTATTACAACTTCTGTTCCTATATAAATATGTTACCCTTCAATACAGTGTCAAGCCTGGGTTTGTGGGGAAAGCATTGTCATACATACATACCGAGACCAATTGGAGAGAATACATATCAGGTGGGGAGAAAGGGGAATCTAAAAAGCCAGATCCAGTTACACGTACCCCGGTTAACCTGTGTGTGACAGTGCTATATCCTACGTCTAACTGGCACCCAATCGCTACCCATAGCATGTTATACCGCAGATATATTAGAAGTCCGATACTCTCTGTTCTATTTATTTTAAGGAAAGGGAGCCTCAGGCTGGGTGCACAGAAATCCGTCTTATTTTATTTATTGCTCTTTTATTATTTCTTCCTTTACTACGCTACCAGATGCCAAAGCAAAAAGAAAAATCTGTTACTGACACAGGCTGGCACTGATTGGGCGGGGGACGTTGCTGGGAGGGGAGAGTGGAAAAGGGAAGCTGAAAAACTAGACTTAAACGTGCGCACTTTAATTGCTACGTCCACAACACCAGCACGCCCCGGTCCCATCGGGTGTTCACTGGACAAATACAATATGCTATATTACGCACCCCTATTGTTTAACCTTCCTACACCGTCCCGCTACAATGGGGCTAAAAGCTACATTAACACACTAAAATATAAGCACAAACAACAATGCCTAAAATATCACTGAAGTTCCTTACATGGAACGTGAGGGGATTACGTGATAAGATTAAACGGGCGGCAGCCCTCGCATTTATTAAAAAGCAAAGAGCGGATGTGGTGACCCTGGTGGAGACCCACATTGAGGGGAGACTTCAGATGACACTGCGTCGCCCATGGGTGGGTTGGGCATTCCACTCGACCCATACATCACACTCGAGAGGCGTCTCGGTACTTATCGCAAAAACAGTGCACTTTGAATTATGCGAACTACACACTGATTCACAAGGTAGATTTATATTTATATCCGCTAAATTACACGGGGAACCCTTTTTGATCCTAGCTGTCTATGTCCCTCCCCCATTTTCCACTTCCATACTACTAGAGGGACTCTCCTTTATAGCAAAATACCCATCAGCTCAGACAGTATGGATGGGAGATTTCAATAGCACACTCAATGAGGAACTGGACAGACTGAGACCAACTCCACCTGCTACAAATCCCCCCAGAGATACTAAACTTGCCAGGCTTTTCTCACCTTTTTACTTGATGGATACCTGGAGACATAAACACCCGCACACGCGTAAATACTCCTGCTTCTCAGCAACACACAATACCATGTCAAGAATTGACTTTATTTTCATATCCCACAATCTGATAGCACGTCTCCTTGAGACAGAGTTTGGTCCTAGATCGCTCTCGGACCATGCTCCATACTGGATCACCCTCGCCTTCCATGTAGACAAACCACCAACTACATGGCGCCTTAATCCATTCTGGCTGACATTGTTGCCAGAAGATGACGACTTGTCGGCCGAATGGGAGACCTTCTTTCGGGATAACACAAACACTGCTTCTTTTCCGATAGTATGGGAAACTTTTAAAATACACGCCAGGGCCACCCTAATAACTCGCATCAATAAGATCAAAGCAAACTCATCAGATCTATATGAGAGGGCGGAGACTGAATTCTCACGCATAGAACACATATATCAAAATGACCCATCCCAAGCTAATGCCTCCCACTTAAAACTACAATCTAGGATCATGAACCAACTCCAATACGAAAAAGCAAGACAGAAATTATTTTTTGCCAAACAGAAATATTTTGAGCAGGGTGAGAGAGCTGGAAAACTTTTGGCGTTTCTAGCTCGAAATGAGGACAAACCCCCAGTGGTAATTGCACTGCATAGCCCAGAGGGGCAAAAAATCACTGATCCTCCTGCTGTGTCATCCAAATTTAGGGAATTCTTTGTGGACTTATACAATTCCAGGACCCAAGAGGGACCAGATGATATGATCTCCTTCCTGGAAGGAGTAGCATTCCCTCAACTTACACTTGAACAAAGGGAACTTTTAGAGGCCCCTCTCACTAAAGAAGAAATAGACGCCGCAATCGCAAGCTTTGCCAAATCTAAATCCCCTGGCTCAGATGGGCTACCCATAGAATTCTACTCACATTATAATGAAATAATCACTCCCAAACTGCTTACCCTCTATAATGTCATGTTTCAACAATTCACCCTCCCACCCTCTATGGGTGAGGCCACAATTGTCTTGATACCTAAACCGGGCAAGGACTTGGGTCACCCGGAATCCTATCGCCCTATCTCTTTATTGCAGGCTGATATTAAGATTCTGGCCAAAATTCTAGCCATGCGACTCAATCAAGTGATACTCAACCTTATACATGCTGACCAGGCAGGTTTTATGCCGGGACGTAACACTTCCTTTAACCTACGGAAATTATTTATAAACCTGCAGGCCACACATGAGAACGTAGGCACAAGAGTTATAGTCACCCTCGATACTGCTAAGGCCTTCGACTCGGTCGAGTGGGGATACCTTTGGTGCTGTCTTGAGCGATATGGCTTTGGTCCAAACTTTATCCAATGGGTGCAATTACTATACCAGAGCCCCACGGCCAGAGTGGTGGCAAATGGATGGCCGTCTCAGAAGTTCGACCTCCACAGAGGCACGAGACAGGGCTGCCCATTGTCCCCACTGCTGTACGCTCTGGCTGCGGAACCACTGGCTGTATCTATCCGGACAGACCCAGAGATCATAGGATTAAAAATTGGAACCCTCACAGAAAAAATCAGCATGTACGCTGATGACACACTACTTTATCTGGCGGACCCAGGTCCTTCCCTCCACCAGGCTCTCCAAACAATTGAACGTTTTGGGAAATTCTCGGGCCTCAAAATAAACTGGGGGAAATCCCAAATTCTACCATTAGACACTTTCCCACCCACGGAATTCCAAGCCACCCTACCATTACAAAGAGTAGACACAATCAAATACTTAGGAATAAATACTTCTAAAAATCCAGCAGACTACATAACACTAAACATTAAACCATTATATTCCCTTATTAAAACTAAAACACAATCTTGGACTAGACTACCCTTAGGAGTATGGGGCCGCATTAACCTCATAAAAATGATACTACTCCCCAAAATATTATACATACTCTGGCATACCCCAACATATATACCTCTAAAACACTTTAAAATAATGGAGTCCCTTCTCAAGCCCTTTGTGTGGGGAAAAAATAGACATAAGATTGCATGGCAAACCCTCAAAAACCCAACAGACAGGGGGGGTACAGCACTTCCGGACCTTAATCACTACTATATTGCGTCCCAACTCTCCCAACTATACCATATAGATAAGGTGGACAGTGAAAGATTTCGGATGCTAATCTGCCCACAATGGGCCCAAGGAACCTTGGACTCCATATACGCTATCACTGTGGGCACTAAGACCAACGAAGGCAACACACACAAAACATCTTTGTTGTATCAATACAGACGCATCTGGGAACTTGCAAACAGCAAACTCAATATACCTAGACACAACGACTTCACTCCCTTATGGTGCAACAGAGACCTACAAGAACTCCATAATATTCACGACCCGAAACCTTGGCTGGAGAGGGGTATACTCTACTTACATCATGTCTGGTCAAACGGAACCCTTAAAAACTTTGACACTCTTAAGGAGGAATTCCATCTAGCCAACAATATGGTATTCAGATTTCTCCAATTGAGACACGCACTACAGGCACAATTCTCGCAACCCCCACCACAGTCAACCCCCAATCCCCTAATAGCAATCATAAAAGACACAGACCCAAAAAAATTAATATCTTGTTTCTACAACATGCTCACTATCCCAATAGCCACAAAAATAATATACGGTCTCAAGTCCCGCTGGGAAAGGAATCTGGGTAACTTAGAAGATGAGGAATGGGAAGAAGCACTGGATACATGTAAGGAGGTATCTCCCAAACTGTCAGACAGGTTGATACAATTAAATATAATACACCGTACATACCTAACTCCACATAGGATAGCCAGATACAAACACAACTGTCCAACACTGTGCCCAATGTGTAGGTCCCCGGAGAGCTCGTTCTACCATCTCCTCTGGTCATGCCCTCAGATACAAGGCCTATGGAAACAAATAGTGACCTTCCTTCATGACAACATGGGCTCACCTGTGACACTGGACCCCAAACAATGCCTGTTGGGTGTGTTCCCAAACCCACTGGAAAAATACACCAAGGTATTTTTACAGGAGACCCTGTTCTCATGCAGAAAGATAATAGCTAGGAAATGGATGCGTCCCCTACCACCCGAGACTAAAGAATGGAAAGCAGAGGTAAATGGGACACTCCCATATAAACGGGTGATATACATCAATAGAGGCTGCCCTGACAAATATAATAGAATATGGGATCGATGGCTACAGGACTCGGAAACCTGCTCATGACCAATATAAATTTCTATGCACTGGAGAAATACCTTTCCTCAATGAAAACACTATAATTATACCCTATATTAAAAGATAATAACAATAGAAAACATCAGAAGAAATGTACTACAGACCACTTATATATGTAACTATTTTTATATCACGTACAATTACATTGCAATGTATACATGTATAAATACGTGCAAATGATATGACTTGTATGTATTCTGATTCACAATAAAGAACTTTGTTGGGAGAAAAAAAAAAACATGGGAATTGTGGTTGGGTATGCCTGGTATGACTCCTTTTTATCAGAGCAACAGAGGGAACCCCAGGGATGGATGGATCCTTTTCTAATTATAGAAAATGTGGGGATGGATAAGTAAAAAGGGGGTTGAATAAGTGAAGGAAAGAGGAAGTAGAGGGATAAGTATAGGATATAAATGGATTGTCTTGACAGTGCACTGGTAGACTTGTATGACTGCCCGTATCACTGCTGGGGGAATTTTCCTGTGGATGGATATAGGATAAGGCAGATAAAGTGGGAGGGGAGAAGAAAAGGATGAAACATTTATATGAATAATACTGCTGATCTAATTAAGAGCATACCCAATAGGAGTGTGTGTGTTTTTTGTTTTAAGTAAAAAAAAAAAATGGTGCTATTATGAATTCAAAACTCAAATACAAATGGGCCTAAATTTATGAAATAAGATTTTTGTAAAACTTTTTTTCATTCTATTAGGTTTTATAGCAGAGTAAAAAATCTTGGGGGGGGGGGGGGGGGGGGTTTTATGATCGACTTTATGATTGTGAATTTTTTTTTCTTTTTTATAAATGTAAATTTCATTTGTACAACATTGCATGACCACACAATTGTCAGTTAAAGTAACAGAGTGCTAATTCTTCTTCATCACAGATGGTTAGAAGCCTTGGCATCCAATAAGCATTATGGGCTTTTTATTTTTGTTTTGGGGGGGGGGGGTTCCACTTAATTAGGTACTCGCTAGGTAAATATCCATGGGTCTAGTGAACGGTAAAACATATATATTTTACAGGTTTCTACTCCCACAAAAAGCAAACATAAGTCAGAACTGAAATCCTATACAATGTTATCTTTCTGTTAACTGACAAAGTACAATAAGAAATGAGTCATAGGCTGTGTAATGTGTTTTGGCAAAGTAGATTCTGTATTATGGCACGTTATCAGCTGCTATTCACCTGACTTCTGTTTTGTTATCGTGTTCCAGAATCTGAAATATCTCCTCTCTTACAGTCTCTAGGTCCATTATCTTAACCACTTGGCCCCCTGAGCCACTGCTGACACTTCTCCCATAAAAATCTACCTTTTTTTTTTTTTTTCCCCTAGAAATTTCGTAATGCCAAACATATATTTGTTTGAAAGCAGATACCCTGGAGACGAAAATGGTGATTGTTGCCAAGAAATGACACTTTGCTACAATGTAAAGTAGCGAGTGTACAGCTTGTATAACAATGTAAATTTACTGTCACCTCAAAATAACTCACACACAGCCTTTAATGTCTAAACTGCTAGCAACAAAAGTGAATACACCCCTAAGTGAAAATGTCCAAATTGGGCCCAATTAGCCCCCCCCCCCCCCCGGTCATGTGACTCATTGGTGTTACAAGGTCTCAGGTGTGAATGGTGAGCAGGTGTGTTAAATTTGGTATTATCGCTCACTCTTTTACTGGTCACTGGAAGTTCAACATGGCACCTCATGTCAAAGACCTCTCTGAGGAACTGTTGCTCTACATAAAGATGGCCTAGGCTATAAAACTATTGCCAAGACCCTGAAACTAAACAGCAGCACGGTGGCCAAGACCATACAGCGGTTTAACAGGACAGGTTCCACTTAGAACAGGCCTCGCCAAGGTGGACCAAAGAAGCTGAGTGCACGTGATCAGTGTCATATCCAGAGGTTGTCTTTGGGAAATTAGACGTATGAGTGCTGCCAGCATTGCTGCAGAGGTTGAAGGGGTGGGGGGGTCAGCCTGTCAGTGCTCAGACCATACGCCGCACTCTGTATCAAATTGGCATGGCTGTTGTCCCAAAAGGAAGCCTCTTCTAAAGATGATGCACAAGAAAACCCTCAAACAGTTTGCTGAAGACAAGGGAACTAAGGACATGGATTACTGGAAACATGTCCTGTGGTCTGATGAGAGCATAATAAACTTATTTGGTTCAGATGGTGTCAAGCGTGTGTGGTGGCAACCAGGTGAGGAATACAAAAACAAGTATGCGTCTTGCCTATAGTCAAGCATGGTGGTGGGAGTGTCATGGTCCGGGGCTGCATGAGTGCTTCCGGCACTCGGGAGCTACAGTTCATTGTGGGAACCATGAATGCCAACATGTACTGTGACATACTGAAGCAGAGCATGATCCCGACCCCTTCGGAGACTGGGCCGCTGGGCAGTATTCCAACATAACGACCCCAAACACACCTCCAAGATGACCACTGCTTCGCTAAAGAAGCTGAGGGTAAAGGTGATGGACTGGCCAAGCATGTCTCCAGACCTAAACCCTATTGAGCATCTGTGGGGCATCCTCAAACAAAAGGTGGAGGAGCGCAAGGTCTCTAAAATCCACCAGCTTATGAAGGAGTGGAAGAGGACTCCAGTGGCAACCTGTGAAGCTCTGGTGAACTCCATGCCCAAGAGGGTTAAGGCAGTGCTGGAATCTAATGGTGGCCACACAATATTGACACTTTGGGCCCAGTTTGGACATTTTCACTTAGGAGTGTACTCTCCTTTGTTGCTAGCAGTTTAGACATTAATGGCTGTGTGTTGCGTTATTTTGAGGGGACAGTAAATTTACACTGTTGTATCAGCTGTACACTCACTACTTTACATTGTAGCAAAGTGTAATTTCTTCAGTGTTTTCACATTAAAAGATCAAATTAAAATATTTACAAAACTGTGAGGGGTGTAATCACTTTTGTGAGATACAGTATTATGAGCTCGGTTTTGGATAGATTGTGTTTGAGGAAGTGGTGTGACATCCAGGCAGATCTGTCTGTGTTAGTAAATTGGTGATATGTGAGGAGACTGATGGAGTAAGCTGAGGGGTAGAGAGATTTGGGTGTCCTTGTCATAGAAATGGTATCTAAAAAGCCATGGGAGGCTGTCAACGGACCCAGGGAGGTGTAGATTTACAATAGGAGAGGTCCAAGAACAGTACCTTGGGGAACCCAGACGGAGAAAGGGAGAGAAAAGGGAGTAGTATTGTAAGTGACACTGAAGGTGTGATGGGATAGGTAGCATGGGAACCAGCGAGGACCCAAAGAAGTAGATTTTTGTGAGGAGGAGGTTCACCGTGTCAAAGGCAGCAGAGAGGTCCAGGAATTAGGAGTACAGAATAGTGTCCATTGGTTTTTAGCTATTAATAGATCGTATGGGAGTTTAGGGAGAGCAGTTTCTGTGGAGTGTTAGGGTGACATCTGGACTGAGGTTTGTTCTTAGTCAGATGATCGCTCAGTCGGTTGTAGACCAGACAACGAAATTTGGGGGGAAAAGGGGACTACGGAGACGGGGCTTAGGTTAAGATGGTTAAGGGGTCCAGTGAGGACTTTTTTTTAAGGTTGGGGTTTACTAGTGCATGTTTTAGGGAGTTGGGAAAGATGCCAGATGAGAGTGAGAGATTGAGGATGTGAGTTAAAGGGTGTACAATAGAGCCAGATGGTTACTGTAGCATTTGCGAGGGAACAGGGGGCCGGTGGTTAGGTGGGCGTTAGAAAAAAAAGTTTAGCAACCTCCTCTATAGTAGCAGGGTTGAATGAGGGAAGTAATGATTGTACCTGTGGACATAGGGTGTTAAGTGGGGGAGGTATCTGCGCATTGGAGATCTCCTCCTTAAGAATTGTATCACTTATTTTTAAAGTGATTGTCGATCTCCGGGCAGTGAGTCAATTAGTGGGTGGAGGACGAAGAAGAGAGTTGAAAGTAGAAAAGAGTTGACTGGATGAGAAGGTGTTAATGAGTGAAAAATTGGTCAGCTTGGCAATGAGGAGGCAGGAATAGTATTTTTGGAGGGCAGATTTATATTGGTTGAAATCTTTGAGACTTGGTGTTTACTCCACAGGCACTCTAGGGAAAGACTACGTATTTTGAGACTTCTGGTGTCATCTGTTTGCCAAGGTTGCAGGGGTCTGTGTCTGTGTGTAGCTAGTCGCTGTTGTAGACAGAAGTGGCTAGATTGAGGCAGGACAGGGGTGAGATTTTGTTAGAGGTGGTCTGTAGCAGAGAAGGGTTGAGGTGGTGGAGGATTTTACAGGTAATGATTAGTTGGTTGGAGGGAGAGGAGGTGAAAGACAGGGAGAGAACGCAGCTAATAAGGTGGTAATCGGAGAGTGGAATAGGATTGTTTGAGAAGTTACGCAGGGGGGTGTTGCTGTCGGAATGTGAAGGAGCCTGTATCATTGCTTCAGGTCAAGAGGTTTGACTAAAGTTTAGAAGTATTTGCATTAACAGGGATGTTGAAGTCACCGAGAATGATCAAGGAAGGTTGATACCGGTCAAGGAGGCCAGTAGATCACAGAAATTCTTAGAGAAATGGGAGAAAATAGACTAATACAATGTGCCTCAAAAGAAGTGTCAGAGGTAGGTGGGTGAAGTACCTGATAGGTGCTGCGTGGGGCTAGAAGGTTTCCCACTTCGCCTTCCTTTTTGTCCACTGGGTCTGGGAGTGAGTCCAGAGAAGGCTACCATGGGAGAGGGAACCTGTAGAAGCAGTGTTGGATTCATGAACCCAGGTTTCGGTAATGGCAAGTAGGTTAAAGGAATTTGTGATGGAGGTCGTGGAGGGAGGTGAGTTTGTTACCGACAGAGGGCACAGGAGAAGGGGAGGCTGGTTTTGAGAAGAGGAATGGAAACAAAGTTCTGTGGATTGCAGTGGCTGCTGCCAGAGGGTGTAGGGTGATGGGAGCGTTGGGCACAATTAAATGATGAATGCCCAAGATTTGGGGATATATCACCAGGGGTTAGGAGAAGCAGAAGTGTGAGGGAGGTAATCTGGGAGTGTGTGATTTATATGAAGGGACATAACCCCAGCATCCTGGAGGTGTTATTAGCACGTGGTTGTAGAATTGGTAGGAGTTGGTGAGTGCAGTAATAGGAGGACAGACAGGAGGGTGATATCTAAGCTGAAGGAAAGAGTTTAAGGACAGAGGACACTGTCGTAAAGGAGTGGTAGAGAGCGCATGTTGGAGTGAAACGACAGCTGAATAAAGACAGGGTCGCCTGCCGCCCGTTTGGTGCTTTTTCAATGCAGTTTGCTTTGTGCAATTGCTGAAGTGCATATAACTTGTATAAACAATCCCTAAAGGAAAGAACCCCAACAGAGTGCTGTCCCCAAAAGGGTGCTCTAGTTTTACACGAAGTGTAGGGATGGTTGTTTATGAGTTAATATAAGGATGGCTTGCTATCAAAGCAAACCTTCCACATCTAAGGCTGGCCATACACTATTCAATTTTCCTGTTCAACTTTCCTTTAGATTTACCAAAACCATATAATAGGAGGTCAAACCTAAACACTTTCAATTTGGATGCAATCAGGCAGGCCCTTGTACTACATAGTTGAAGGTAAATCTAAAGAAAATTGAACAGGAAAATTGTATGGTGTATGGCCAGCTTAAGTCAGGCTTGCAAGAGGGAAGAGTTGTAAAGATAAGATTAGACCATAACTTGGGTAAGACACTACAGAGGAACATAAACATAATGATGCAAACAGGGCAACAGATAGTGAAGGCAGGAAGTGCATACCAATTATGTGAAAGTAAAATTGAAAGTAAATTTTCAGTTTTGGGTGGATGCAAAGCAGGAATATACCTGTGGAGGGACAAAGAAGAAATGTTTAGATAAGACAGTCAGGTGATGCAGAGCCTGAAGTGCATATCACTTGTATTAAGCATTTCTTAGAGAGAGAGAATCCCTAAAGGAGAGAACCCCAGTAAAGTGCTCCCCAGCAAAGATACTCAATTTTTGGTTAAATATAAAAGATGTTACGCCAAGTAAATACCCAACATGCTACATTTTAAATTTGCGCCACCTAAGCAATGGCGATCAACTGCGGTATCTAAAAAAAAAAAAAAAAAAAAAAATCTCCATAGGCGACGCTTTAAAAGCCTTAACAGGTAAGGTGCACCGGAATTCTGGTTCTACGATTATTGCTTTAATTATTTCAGCAATACTTCGCATGGTGCGATCACTGTTTATATATGCATGCAGGGCTTACATATGTGTTCGCATCTGCTGTGAGAATGGAGGATCAAGGGCACTTTCGATTTTTAATAAAATGAAATATCCCAAAAAAAACTGTTCGACCCCAGATCTCTCTGTACCGGCTTTACAAGCCGGTACTGATGGTGACAAAATCCTTGTTGCTTCAGGTTTCCTACATCAGAGCGGAGTTTGGTACGGATATATCTTCCTTCCCTCTCAGTGCACCACTACACCAAACGGCTGCAGACTTCTGCAGTTGAATAGATTAATAGTGTATTAACCGTTTCAGCCCCGTAAGATTTTACCCCCTTCCTGACCAGAGCACTTTTTGCGATTCGGCACTGCGTCGCTTTAACTGACAATTGCACCCAAACAAAATTGACGTTCTTTTTTTTTTTTTCCCTCACAAATAGAGCTTTCTTTTAGTGGTTTTTGATCCCTCTCCAGTTTTTATTTTTGCGCTATAAACAGTGTGTCAATTTTGAAGAAAAAACGCATTATTTTTTGCTATAATGTTCCCCAAAAATATATAAAACAATTTTTTTTCTTCAGTTTAGGCCGATATGTATTTTTCTACATATTTTTGGTAAAAAAAAAAAATCGCAATAAGCGTATATTGATTTGCGCAAAAGTCTACAAAATGGGGGATAGTTTTATGGCATTTAAATTTTTTTTTTTATTTAGTAATGGTGGCGAGCTCCTATAAAAATGCACCGATTACTGTGTAAATGGCAGTGAAGGGGTTAACCAGTAGGGGGCGATGAAGGGGTTAAGTGTGTCCTAGGGAGTGATTCTAACTGGGGGGGGGGGGGGCTTCAAGTCACATGACATCGATCGCTGCTCCCGATGACAGGGAGCGGTGATCTCTGTCATGACACAAGCCAGAATGGGGAAATGCCTTGTTTACCTAGGCACTTACCTATTCTGAGTCTCCGGGAGACCGGCGGACATATAGTCCGCCGGTCACGGTGTACGCGGCTGGCCTTCTATCCCCGGCTCTTAAAGGGGACATACAGGTACGCCCATTTGCCCACTGCTGCCATTGTGCCAACGTGTATTGGCGTGCAGTGGTCGGCAAGTGGTTAAAGTGGAAGTAAACCCCTTTTTTTGCCACTTATACTTACGGGTAAGCCTATAGTAAGGCTTACCTGTAGGTACAGTGAATATCTCCTAAATTTGCATGGTTTAGGAAACATTCCCACTGCATGCAGCCAGTGACGTCACCGACGCATGAGCTCTGAAGGGACAGCATACCCAACTCCTTGCCGTGGTCTGTGTCTCCTCCGCATCGTCGGCACGGCCAGTCAGACGGCCGGAGGATACGAACCTGGAAGGAAGACTGGGTGAAGATGGAAGCGTACCGCTGGAAGGCTTTGTTCTAGGGTAAGTATTTCATAATGTGCTAGTATGCGATGCATACTAGCACATTATGCCTTTTACCTTGCAGGGTCAAAAAAAAATTGATGTGATGTACTACCGCTTTAAATGAATAGGTTTAATATTTTCTCTGGTAAATGCTTGAATGTCCTTTTTTATTTTGGTGTCACGAACAGTTTTAGAATGTCATTAGCATGGCCAAAGATTTATTTTTCTCAGATGTCAATAGAACAAGAAAGTTCATTTTACAGTCATTGACATCTGTAAAAGCTTTGCCATAGCTCAAAGGGGTTTGTCAATATTACCTTTTGGATTTAAATAGATTTTTTTTTCATTATCAAATGGGAAATCCCCAGAGAGAGGAAACGATTGTCTTACTTTGGCTTTCTTCTGACAGGTGCCGTGAAATACTTAGAATGTTCAGCACTTACGCAAAGAGGACTGAAGACTGTGTTCGATGAAGCAATAAGAGCTGTTCTCTGCCCACCACCAGTGAAGAAGAGGAAGAGAAAGTGTCTGATTTTGTAATCCTTGCACTCCTTCTCCTACCCCAGTCCCAGACTCGAAAATGCCAACCCCCAGTCCTATTTGTAAGAATTCATTCTCTGCCTATAAAATCTTAAATATAAAATCCATTAAGTGACACATCTTTTTCAGACTCTACTAAAACCCTTTCCTGAATGATAGATCAGTCAATTTAGCCTTATTTTTCTGAAAACGGTTTCTCCTTTTTGCTTGAACTAATTAAATGTTGCCAAAACACCCACTCAGCTCAGTTTCTATATTTTCTGCTACAAACATGAGCCATCGAACCTATTAGAGACATGACTTTTTACTCAGATCTGATTTTCTGGACAGAGGAAACAAAAAACTGACAGTAGGCAGGAGCCTTACTGCATATATTAAACACTTTATTAATCTTAATTCACTGTATTGCATTGTAAATCAAAATTGTTATTTAGGAATGTTAGATCAATTATGTATCTTTTTACTGCTTGAGCTAAAAATAAAGTTTTGGTTAAAGGGTACTAATCTGCTCTTTTGGACAAACTATTTAGGCAAAAATATAAAATAGGTTTCAGGATTTTACTAGCAAACATAAGCAACAGTATTTAAAAGTGACACTACTGCTTCTGAGACTTTCAGTTAAAAATGTTTTTGCTTTTTTTCTAAGGAGGAATTTTAGTGTTTCGCAGCCCTTGGCTTGTTAACTTTGGAGACTTGAGGTCTGTGGTCTGTGTGAAGCCTAAGCCTGGCTTTGAAACCTAGTGTTTGGAGACCAGCTTGCGGGGTGGGGGTGCAGCAAGCTCTCTCAGCCTTATTAAGGGCTTAGACATGATACAGCCCTCTTCTACCCACAAAGTAATTGTGGGCTAAAGGCTGTTTTGCCCAACAATTTCCTCCATTAGTAATTGGAAAGTGTTGGTCCCTCGTGGAGATCCTCTTTTTACCCCACTCAAGAGGTTATTGTATAAGGCCTGGTCCTGTTTGATTTGCTTTTATGTTTAACCACTCCTGGGCAGTAGGTTGGGGGAGAGAATGGTTGAAGCATTCTATGCTGGCTGCAGGAGTTGGTCACTGACCTTAGTTGGATGTATCTTCCTTAGTTGCCTCTACTTCTCAGCTTGGTGTCCACAAATGTGGACATCAGTGTCAACTTTATAGGACCATTAACTATGACAGGTGCCTTGCAGACGGCACAAACTGGGGCAGTGAAATGCTCTTGACTACCAGCCCTAAGATGTGTTATAAATGCAGTAGAAACAGTTGCTGTTGAGTATTTAATTTCAGGTAATCCCCATGCCCTCTTTTCACTTGGGCAGTTTGGTTCTCTTCTGGGACAGCCAAACACTTGGGTAACATATGTCATTGGTTGATGGATAGAATTGTTCTGTTTTCTTTATTCCTGGCTATGTGGTAGTGCTATTTTATGATCAACCACTATATATGTGCCTATCTAAAGAGGGAAAGGGTTGGGGATAGTGCCCTCGTAGGTTACAACCATCATTCCCACAGATTCTGATATGCACAGGCTTTCTATGTTGGCTTGCTTGTAGAATATCTTGTATTTTAATATCTTTCTAAATATTGTAGCTTGGAAATTTTTGTAGTTTATAGGAGGTTATTCCTAATACTTTCTTCTCATGTTATTTTGCTTATAAAGGTGTGCGTTTTCATTACCTTTCCTGTAACACTAGGTGTACAAATCATGTGAACCTGCTATACACAGTAACCCTTTTTATGTTTTTTTCCTATTTTTATTATTTTTTTTTCCTAGTCTATAAAATTGTACTTTTACTTTACTCAAGATTAGTAGCTAATTCATACTGTCATCCTGACACTCCCCCCAGTGAAATTATCTTTTTTTTTTTTCTTCTTCTATTGGTTCTGTTCCATAGGGTCTGTGAGGTCTTAATTATAGAGCGAGTATTAATGATGCACACCCCTAACTAAACACTATGAGACGTAACATGGCTCAACCTTTCTACAAAGAACAAATTCAAAGCGCATTTGAAAATGTTGCAAAAAAAAAAAAAAAAATTGTGAACAGTGTTTTTACATCTTTTGCTAATGCAGTTTAGTGTTTTACATGCATGTTTGAATTAATAAATCCTTAAACTACAAAAAGCTGTCTTTTAATTATTTTTCAAATGTAAGGGCTTGTTATCACTGGCACTGTAAACCTGCTTTCATATGTGTTTTTTAGATGGTATTTCTAAATGCATGTAATTATTTTTCAATGTTGTCATTCACACTCTGCGTTTTATACTTGCAGTCATTTTAGCTGCATGTAGAGAAAATAGAATTTTTTGGGATGGATTGACTAAAGGCAAATAGACCATGCACTTTGTAAGTGCAGTTGCACTCATTTTTCCCAGAGCTCAGTAAATGTGGTAAAGCTCTACTGATTTGCATTATCATGTGCAAGAAAACAACATATTTTTTCCCCCTTGCACCTGACCGGATATCTTTTTACAAAGTGAAGCTTTACCATCTTCACTAAGCTCTGGGGAAAATGAGTGCACTGTTTATTTGCCTTTAGTACATCTACCTCAATGGATCCAGGATCTGATTGCACTCATCTGTGAACCTGCTGTAAACCTGGATTATCTAAAAGGAGGAAAAAGTGATCTTGAAGTCCTAAAAATGTATAATTCCCACGGAAAAATGTTTCCCGTTTAGAAAAGCTAAATGCAGGAGTGCAAGTTTAAATGGGGCCCAAGACTCAGTTCACACCTATGCATTTTTATTGCTTTTTGCAGAAAGGCACTACAGTTCATTCAACATGGTTTCCTATGGGACATGTTCACATCTGTTTAAAGCAAACAGTGCGTTTTTGGTTCAGTGGAGAAGCTGCAGAAAAGCATATAGTGCGTTTTTGCTACGATTTGCACTTTATTCCCCCCCCCCCCCAACAAATTGGCTAAAAAAAAAAAAAAACATAAATGCAAAACGTGTGCAAAATGCACTGCAGGAATGCAAATTGCATAGGCGTGAACCAAGCCTAAGTGTGTGTATGCGTTTTAAACCCCCCCCCCCCCCCCACTATGGTATACTGAAATATAATTACAAGCATTTCATTAGTGTTAAAGGCTTTTATGGACAACTACATTAGGTTTATGCAAAAACTCGATATTTGCAGTGTTGACCCTTCTTTTACAAGACCTCTGAAACTTGCCCTGGCTTGCTGTCAATCAACTTCTGGGCCACATTCTGACTGATGGCAGCCCATTCTTGCATAATCCACGCTTGGAGTTTTTCAGAATTTGTGGGGGTTTTGTTCATCTGCCTCCTTGAAGATTGACCACAAGCTCTCGTTGGGATGAAGACCTGGGGAGTTTCCTGGCCATGAACACAAAATTTTGATGTTTTGTCTCCCAAGCCGCTTATCACTTTTGCCTTTATGGCAAGGTGCTCCATCATGCTGGAAAAGGCTTTGTTCATCACCAAACTGGTGTTGGATGGTTGGGAGAAGTTGCTCTCAGGATATTTTTGTACCATTCTTTATTCATGGCTGCGTTCTTAGGCAAAATTGTGAGTGAGCCCACTCACTTGACTGAGAGGCAATTCCATGCATGAATGGCCCCAGGATGGCTTTTTTTTTTTTTTTTTTTTTTTTTTTTTTTTTTTTTATTCAATCTTGTTTTATTGCGAAAGGGAAAAATGTATAGTAGACAGTTATGTCATACAAAAATAGAAATAGACATCAATGCGATACTGGTAACATATCGTCTCATGGTTTAGACAATGTGTGAGCTTCAATTGATTTAGTTTCATATATATAAGCCTGTGTAGCTATATCGTCTAACCTGACTGATTAAGGGTAGGTGAGCACCACTATCCACTCAACGAGTGGCGCCCACCTATTGCAAACAAGCTAGGGCTTTTGTTGCTGTGCTAAACACCGTTTTCTCTGAGGGGGAAGCTTTGTGTGTCACACTATCGGTCTGATGAGATTAGCGAGTATGATTTAGGTGGTCGTGTAGTGCTGCAACATATAAAGGGAAAGGAAAAAAGAAGAGTAGGGATAGAGGGGACAAGGGAGTAAGGAATATAGATATTAAGAGAGACATTCCACTCTGGTTACACAGTTGCATCGGTGGAGTCCTCTGTAGCCCATGGAATACCACGGAATAACGAAACAGACTACGAGGTCCAGGTCTTGGAGAATTGCTCCGCCTTACCCGTTTCCTGTGACAACATTTGTTCCAGTCTATTGATTTGGTCCACTTCAATTGCCCAATCCCCCAGGGAAGGCTTGCTTGTCGACTTCCAGTGTCTGGGCAGAACCGTTCTAGCTGCTGCCAGAAAGTGATGCAGAACGTCTTTTTTGACCGATTTAAGTGGGCCAGGGAGCATAGATAGCAGAACTACCTCAGGAGAGGGTGTAATTGAGGTCGCCATGAGTGCAGCACAAGTCGAGGATCTTTTGCCAGAACCTCCACACGGGGGCATTCCCACCAAATGTGGAGTAAGGTTCCCTTGGATGACAAACAACGCCAGCAGGTATCTGGGCGCGCCGGGTTTATCCAGTGTATAGTCGAGGGGCATCTGTACCAACAGGTCACCAACTTGAATCCTTTTTCTTGCGATTTTGAGGCTAAGGATATTTTGTGAGTAAGAATGAAGCACTTTTGCCAATCTACAGGTGAAATGGAGTGACCCAAATCTTCCCTCCAGGCCTGTGTGTATGGGGGGAGGTCTGGATTATAGACCATATGTATGAGAGAGTATAGTTGAGAGACCACATGCGTAGGGGGGTCAGTCTGGAGCAGCATGCTCTCCAAGTCTGTCAGGTCAGTAAGTATATCAGGCAAGGATGGGAAGGTTCGAATAAAAGATAGCACCTGTTGCCTCTGCAGCCAGTGCGTTGAAGTATGGGAAGATGGGCCGGAGGGAACGTCTTGAATCGGAGAAGAATCTGAACGCAGGACTTGGGCAAGTCTTCTGTGGTCCTCCTTACACCAAGGGCCAAAACTTGCTACTTGTAGGGCTGGTGGAAAAGCCGGAGTTCCAAACAGTGGAGTCATGGGTCCTTCCAGGGGAGATAGGGTCTTGGAGGAATTCATTCGTGTCCAAATTTATATAGTTTGTTGGGTGAGGTCGCTCAGGGGTATCCCCCTTTCAGGAATTCAGTAGGTGTCCATGGTAGTGCGCGGAGATCTATTGAATTGATATGGCTCTCTATTTGTACCCATAATTTGGCGGAGGAATGATGGAACCAGTTAAGTATACGTGTGAGTACTGCTGCTCTATAGTATATAGAGGCATCTGGAGCTCCAGCTCCACCGCAAATCTTGGGGAGTGATAGTCTCATAGTGTATCCGAGGACGAGCCCCCCCCAGATAAAGGAGAACAGTTGGCAAGGCTTCTTAAAGAACCAGGAGGGTATTGAAATGGGAATTGTCTGGAACAAATAGAGAAACAGAGGGAGGACATCCATTTTTAGAGCATTCACCCTGCCTAGCCATGATAGGTTTTTTTTTTTTTTTTTTTTTTGTGTAGTTTGCTAGATCTGTCTTGGTTCTAAGCAGAAAGGGGAGCATAATTCAGAGAGAACAATTGGGACCTTTCTGTGGGTATTTGGATTTCGAGGTAACGGATGGAAGTGGAACCTGTTTTAAAGGGAAACTTAATGGAGACTTGGTGGAGGGCCTCCTGGGACAAAGATGTTCAGGATTTCTGACTTAGTATGATTCACTTTGAAATTACTCAGCTTCCCAAACCTCATGAATTCCTGCATAATATGTGGTAAAGATAGATGGGGTTGGGTTACAAACATTAACAGGTCATCCGCAAAGAGAGCCAGTTTGGAATGAGTAGGGCCTATCGATACACCCGAGATGTTAGAGTTATTGCGCAAGGCAATTGCCAGGTGTTCCATGACAAGGACATAGAGAAGGGGAGATAGAGGACAGCCTTGTTGTGTCCCGTTATGGATGGAAAATGTAGGTAATAATGAGCCATTCGCCCAAATTCTAGCAGAAGGAGAGGAGTAAAGGGACATAATTCGGAGTAGCATTTTGGGGCCAAGACCTATTTGTTTCAGAGACATCTGGAGGAATTGCCAGTTGACCCGGTCAAATGCCTTTTCCGCATAGAGGGACATCATGGGTGCGTGCATAGTCAGAAGCAGCGGTTTCAGGGTGTTATCCCTTGCCTTGCGACCACTTACAACAACCAGATAGTAAAACCGAATGGTTAATGCTGCGCTTGAAAATAAAATTTAAATAAGTGAAAAAAATATTATGTATAAAGCTGCCAGCACCAAAAAGTCCTAAATACAAAAACTCAAATCAGTGTAAAACGTGGGGTGGGTGCGGCGCTGAATGTATTAATCCAGACGTAAAAAAAATTAATAAAGTGAATAATCAGTGGTGTTGAAGAATAAAATAAAAAATGGAAAACCTAAGACAAAGTCCCTATACCACAAAAACAAGAAAAAAGGAGCAAAGACCAAATGAATGAACATTCAGTAGTGGTGAAAAAATGTGTATGAAGAAAACTAAGGCAAAAATCCCTAAACCTCAAAATAGGAAAAATGACAATCATATAAACAAGTAAAAAGAGAAAATTTGCTTCTGTCCCTCCACCTCTTCTCTTACTTCCCCCTTGTCCCTTTCGGTGATCTTCCTCGCACTCCTTTCAGCTCCTCAAGTCTTCCTTATCTTTCTGGCTTCCCCCCCCCCCCCCCCCCCCTTGCTACCGCAACGTTTTTAAGTCAGGAAGAGTCTCACGGAGACCAGACTTGCCGTATGCAATGACACAATAAGTGGAAAATAGATATCATACTCAAAGTAGGTGAGAAAGTGTTTTATCTTCTTTGTTATCACATTTGTTAATAAATATTATTGATAAGTGCATGGCCATAAGCCCAGTTATAACCCTACGTTGAACTTTGTATTATCTTGAACTGTGGTAATTATTCGCAGATGCTTCTTGTAAAATGATATTTACTACATCCAATTGTAAAGTGCAACATACTCAATAAACATTTTCTGTGTTAAAAAAAAAAAAAAAAGAGAGAAAATTGTGTAAATCCTATAAATGACTATAATAATAATGAGTCAAATATAGAAGTGAAATATCACAGAAGATGGAATGGCGCATATATATATATATATATATATATATATATATATATATAGTGGTGATCACAAGGTATATACAAAAATCACTCGTATAGATTGTGAAGTTGCAAAAGCAAATAAAGTCCCAAAATACGATGACAAAATAAATAAAAAATGTCCATGCAAGTGAAACAACTTGACGCCGTGAAGAGAGAAGTGGAGGCTCTTCTTCCAATCAAATTATGCACCCAGAGTGATTATGTAGTCTCCTTACCTGCAGGGATGACCGCAATGGCGGTCACACTAAGCCCAGGGAATTGGGTCTCCCAAAAACCTAAACGGATGTCCCGGTCAGCTGGGTCCTTATCCCTCAAAGACATAAAAGAGAATTGCGCCCATAGTGCAGTATGTACTAAAATGGTTTATTAAGATCAAACAAGATTGCACTTACAAGATAAAGCTGATGTTAGCGCATTGTATAAACAAAAATAGCGGCGTCTTCACGAGCTTCCTCCGTCTGCTGGTTGCTGTATCACCAAACTACGATCTCCAAAGAGACACTGACACTGAGAAACGTGATGACGTCACGAACACAGGCCTGCCCTACGCATTTTGTCACGATAGGACATCGTCAGTATTTGCTGCTGTGATTAGGTCATCATGCACATTGTTTATATAGTAGCGCGGCGCCATTTTAGGTGAGGGCCACTATAATGATAGAGCGCTGAAGCCAGCGCCATTTTAGTTAATGGCAAGCTGGCTGAAGTTGAAGAAGAGGAAGCTGTAAATATTAACGCCATCTTGTGGCAGAATAAGAGTAGTACATTAAAGAATATAAAATGTAGTGAGCTATGGATCACAGCAAAACAGGAATTGGAAGCCGAGACAGACGTAAAAAATACAATCAACTAACATTACACATTTTACAAATCAGGTAAATTATTATGACGTGCAAACTAAATATACACTAAACTAAAATGTAAATGTATTTAAAATGGTAAAATCTTTAAAAGATATAAAACCGAAAAGAGGAAAAATGGTTATGCATTATTGATAAAACAATGTCCCAGTCGACGTTTAGGCCAAAGGGCACGTGAGATTTCATATCGAAGATCCATTTTGTTTCAAGCTTGGAGATTGATCTAATCTTATTAACCCCCCTCCAATCTGGTTTAATCTTATCAATGAGTAAAAAAAAGGGTACCTTTAAGTTTTTTGTCGTGACGTTTGGCATAATGCCTGGAAAGGTTGTGTTTAGAATAACCACGTTTAATGTTGCCCACATGTTCATCAAGACGCACATGTAAGGCTCTTTGCGTCACAGCATTGCTCCTAATGTTATAGACCCTCCTAAAGGTACGAGCCAAAGCCTCATATAAGTCGCCACCGTTGGGGCTCGTTTATGTTGGGTCTCAAGGTCTCGAAGCTTTGTTGAGGTTATTGCGGCTGAGTGAACCTTCTTCAAGCGGGTCCCCATCTGAATAAAGATTCCTCACAGGACAGCTTTAAGCGCCTCCCATTGTAAGGGTAGCGAGGTAGTGTCCGATGAATGATCTATTAAGAAGTTAGAAATGGTTGCTGAAACCTTTTTGGGAGCAATCAAGAGTTTGTGAGGATGGAATCATTCAGCCTCCACGTCCACTCCTGCACCGGTGTGGAGGGAATCATTAGTGTCAGACTCAATGGTCTGGTCTGACCACTCGCCTATCTATCTCACATTCAGGTGACCAATCCAAACAGCTGTGGTCAAGAAAAAAATAGTCAATACAACTATAAGAGTGATGAACCTGTGAGAAGTGGGTATAGTTGCGATTTTTTTTTTTTTGGGAACAGAACCCTCCAAATGTCGATTAGACGTAAATCGTACATATCCGAGCTGTGAGCCCAGTAGCATAACAGGCATATGTAGCTTATCTGAGGCACATCAGTGTAACAAAACATTTAAACCGCAGAACACACATCAGATCGTCTGTGAAGGAGGGTGGCGGTCCGTGTGGGCAAATGTCTCCGCACAAGCCCGCCCTCTCTCCTTCACAGAGGAGACATCAATCCGTGAAATAACATCATGGGGGGGAGTGAACATTTTCAATATATGCTATCCATACACCCCAACAGGGGCCCCGGAAACAAATCTATGTAGTAATACTGTCAGTAACAATGTGTAATAACATTTTAAGGTGAGGCTAAGCGGTGTATGAGAAATCGTATACCGAGAGCTAGAGGTGTCCACGTGGATAATGGCAAGAGACCATGGACCCATCCAGTCCATCTGTCGGCCCCTCCACCTGTATCCAGGTGGGACATTTCCACTTAACACATAAAGATTAGGCCAGTGTAGTAAAATATGTTAGAAGCTCAACAATAGCATATCCAAATCCAACATCAGAAATTTGCAGTCCCTTAGCCTCTCCCGAACCCCAGCTTGGTACAACACACTAGCAAAGGGCAGGGAAAAGGCCCACTAATGTTTTGCACCTTCTATCCTGAGACATTGGGGTACGGAGCAGGTCATTTTGTCTCCCAGCGTAACATATCCTGCTGAAATCAGGTGGAACAAAGAAGGAATGTAAAAAGAAAAAGCCCCCAAAAAACTCTGTAGAGGGGGAGTGGGGGATCCAAACATCGACCTGACCAGGAGACAAAAGATGAGCAGTGAACTGGATTGGTGCTAGTCATGTGGAGAGTGTTGAAATGATTTCTTGCAACGTCTTAGAGGTACCTTAATCTTCTGGGGAGGTAGGCCGCCGTATTCTAGGGCCTATAGAATGTGATCTGGACCTCGGGTGCCTGCGTCGTTGTGGGAGAGGGTCACGTGTTTGCACCCTGGTGCGGTCATCCGGCGGGTCCAGCCAGTTCGGTACATCAGTTGGGTCTTGTTCCAGAAAGCTGAAAAAGGCTGGGAGTTGATCCGGGTTGGAGGGGATAAATTTGTGCTCAGCCCTGGTTACCCTAATACTGAAGGGGTGTCCCCATGTGTAAGTTGCTCCGGCTTGACGTATCAGGTCTAGTAGTGCGGCGCATGTGGAGTGTTGCGAGAGAGGTCTGGGCATAGGTGGATAGCAGAACCATCAAAGTCCACGAGACCCAAACGCCATGCCTTGTGCATAAGTTCTTCTTTAAGGGTGTAATAATGAACCCTGCAGAGGACATCGCGTGGGCGGTCACTTTGTTCTCTCCTCGGCCTCCCCACTCTGTGCACCCGGTCTAGTTCAATGGGGGATGAAGCCTCTCTGCCCAGGACTATGTTGAGGATGGCAGTGACAGAAGGTTTTAAGTCTGTACCTGCCGTAGCCTCCGGTATGCCTTGTAGCCGTATATTATTCCTGCGGCTCCTATTTTCTCCGTCTTCTATGCGCAATTGATGTTGTCGTATACGGTGAAGTGCTCCCTGGAGGCCTGTTCAAGGGATGTGATGCGGGCCACATGGTCAGATTGAATGTCAGTTAGGGCAGACACTGCGGTCCTATTAGTTGAGACCTGTTGTTGGAGGGTCTGAAGGTCTTTGTGGAGTGAGGTCTCCATTTTGATCGCCCAGGACTCAAACTCCACTCGGAAGGCCGCCAGAAGGGTCGAGGCCTCAGATCTAGTCCATCCTCCTGAAGCTTGAGGGGCCACATCCCCAGGGCCTGTGTCCAGAAGCGGGGCAGCAGGGGTCCCAGATCTGGACGCCACAGCTGATAGGTCCGAGTGCAGGCCGGGGGTTGTCATCCGATTTTTCGTTGCTGTCTGTCGCTGGCTGAGTGGGGGGAGGGGGCTTGCCCTTCCCCGGGTTACGAGCGGGCGCCATCTTGTTTTTGGGAGTGCGGGGATCAGACTGAGATGTGCGGAGCAGGTATCGTTGGATTGTGCCCTGTTGCGGGTCCGTGGACTCAGTACAAGAAGCACTGTGTGCGGACATGCTTATCAAAGATGTGCGATGACTGAAGGATAGCCTGTCAGCTACAGGCAGTCACGGAGCTCAGCAGCTCATTGCTTTAGCCATACATGGTCTGTCCTGCTCCTCTGCAAAGTTGTATGGATGGGGACTACAGGTGGGCGCCGACCCCGCTGGGCCACTCTTGTGGCTGTGCAGGGAGAGATCTAGGCTCAGAGGGGTAAGAAGACCAGGAGCGTATGTGTATACTGCAGCTTGGGTGGAGCAAGATGGCCACCAGCTATGGTCAGGGCCGTGGTTACAGTCCGCGTACTGATGGGGTTAGATGCTTGTTAGTATCTCCATCGAGGGCCACAATCTGCCAGGCCAGGGTGCCACCAAGGGTGGGTGAGGCTAAGATTAGTCCCAGAGGAGACGGGGCTGCCGGGGTGTAGCAAGATGGCTGCCACACTCAGTCTCTGGGGCCAGGGCAGAACCTTGAGCACAGATTGGGGTGAATGTTCACTTAATATCCCCGTCGGGGGTCTCAATTGGCCAGGCCAGGGTGCTCCTGGGGGTGGCTGGGGTTCGGATTGGGCCCAGGAGAGATGGATAGGCCGCTGGGTGTAGCAAAATGGCTGCCGTCACTTACCAGGTCCCACTGACAGGCCTCCTAGAGTGGCACGGAGGGGATCACGGGCCCCGGGTAGCAGGCTGTATGTCCCCAGTTATATTGCAGGAGGAGATCTGGTCTCAGGGCAAGTGTAGCAGCCGGAGACGGTGCCGGCTCAGTATCCAGGGGGGAGCAAGATGGCCACCATTCCCCCGTGGGAAGGCCGGAGCCACGGCCTTTCCTATCAGGCGGCCGGAGCTCCGCGATTGCCGCGATCTCGATCCCAGACGGCTCCCTCTTAATCTGTGGGACTCCCTGGGGCTCTGGTGGGGTCAGCACCGGTCTGCGGGTGAGTACAGCTCCAGGTGCCTCAGGATGCTTTTTAATGTTGGCATGACACAGGACTGATGGTAGCGCTCATCTTTACTTCTCCGGACAAGGTTTTTTTCCGGATGCCCCTAACAATTAGAAGGGGGATTCATCAGAGAAAATGACTTTACCCCAGTCCTTAGCAGTCCAATCTCCCTGTACCTTTTGCAGAATATCAGTCTGTCCCTGATGTTTTTCCTGGAGAGAAGTGGCTTCTTTGCAGCCCTTCTTGACACCAGGCTATCCTCCAAAACTCTTTGCCTCACTGTGCGTGCAGATGCAATCACACCTGCCTGCTGCCATTCCCGATCAAGCTCTGCACCGGTGGTGCCCCGATCATGCAACTGAATCAACTGTAGGAGACGGTCCTGGCACTTGGGCTTTCTTGGGCACCCTGAAGCCTTCTTCACAACAATTGAACCTCCTCTCCTTTTGAAGTTCTTGATGATCCAGTAAGGGGTGAGTTGTTAAATTGTCAGTGACATCTGTCCAGAAAGATTGACATTTAGTGCACTTCCAAAAAAAGTGCAACATAGCGCCCCTTTCCTTGCCATACTGCCAGCACTTATCTGGAATGTGAGGGAAAATTTGATGGAGTGGAGTAGGTACCACCTAGTTAATATCCTGGAGCTGATTATCCATAAATGATCTATGGGAGAAAAAAAATAATTTTCACCTGTTGCTGGGGGGCGGGGGGATGTAAATTGGGTATCAAGTTAAGATTACCATTTTTTAAGATGGGGTGGAATGAACTTGGTCCTTAGTGTTAACAGGGATGCATAACTGGCAGAGAAGGCATGGCAAAATGTTTCCCCCTTATGGCAAACTGATTCAAATGCCATCAGAGGTGGTATTATCCTTCTCTCTCTGACAGTAAAAGCAAAAAGTGGTGTAGTTGTGACACACCATGAAACTAAAGGTGGGTCTGAAGACTGCGCCAAGTCCGTGTGGAATGGTATCTTGTTCAGAAGCAGAAAATCCATGAATTTCGACTTGCTGCACAAGGGCAGTCTGAAGGTTTTTGTTACGTATACTGGGACCTGAACTCCATTACCCATAACCAAACTAAGTGAAGAGGGAGATTTCATGGAAGAATGGAAGGTTTATCTAGCAATTGAGATTGGTATTACCCAGGGTAGGATCGTCTCCCAGTTCAGGAGGTAGTGCTGAAGAAAGCCAAAGAAGGCCTTGAGCCATGTTGTCAGTCTTCCATCTCCATAGATAACCAGCATTTAGTTGCCTCATTGCAACACCAGTCAATACTGGTTAAGTCAGCAGCATGGTAATATGCAAGCATAACAGGCAGACCTATGCAGCCCTGTACCTTTGGGAGAGATCGTGTTTGTATTTAATCCTAGACCTTTTATAGGACCACACAAATTCCACTAATGTGTTTGAAAAAGGTGAAGGGTATTTTGATTGGGTTGGACTTGCAACAGAAAGTATGAGGGAAAATTTGTATTTTTCAAAGAATTACTTTCCAAAACAAGTCTAGGTAAGGGAGTGCCAGTGAGTCAAATAGGTTTTGATTTTTTACAGGAGTGGTTCAAAATTCACAGCATAAAGAGTCGCTGGATTATTGGTTCTATTTGTTCCAAGATAACGTATAGTCCTCAGCCCAATGGAACTGAAATTTTGTTGAAGTCGTACGATGGCTGGAGGGGTCGATTTTATATTGAGGGCTATAGGTTTGGAAGTATTAATTTTAAAGCTCGAAGGGGATCCATATTCCTTTACTAAATGTAGTACATTAGGAAACGTGGTGAGAGGGGTTTAGAAACCAAGAAACCTAATCGGCGAAAGCAGCGATCTTGTGCATAACTGGAGCTTTATCGTATCGTGCAATGTCAGGGTTGCAGAAAGGAGACCCCCCTGCCCTGTACCGTTTGTAATATGGAAATAATTTTATCTGAGTTCTTTCACTTTAAAGGCTGCTGATGGAGTTGAATATAGAGAGGATCTCACTTGGCCCTGTTTACTCCTAGGCCGATATGGCAGGGGCTGGCCTGCGTGAACTGCCAGTCCTCCCTATCAAACGTCTTCTCAATGTCTGTCAAAAGTAGCAGAAGATGACTGGTGGTTCTGGCAGTGTTGAAAAGGTTTAGGAGTCTGATTGTATCAGGGTTCTCGATGGGGCATGAAGCTTGCCTAGTTGGTATATACAAGATTAGTGTGGAAGCCATCTGTTTGTCAATATTTTGGTAAACCATTTCAAGTGTACATTCAGCAGAGCAATGGGCCTACAGCTGGGAATGCTTGCCATCTAAGTATAAAGGATATAGCCCTAAAGGAATTGTAGACCCTTTTTAACACCTGGTACATGTTAATCATTTTAAACTGTAAATATACACAAAAATCTAACTCAAAATTTTTGAAACTAAATATTTAGTCCTTTTCCAGGTCAGTCACGTAACATGGCAAGGATTTTGGCACCAATGCTGATACATACAGTACCAGCTTCTCGTCTGCAGATAATTGATTGTAAGCTCTTACTTTTTTATGTCTTATATTCTCAATCCTGCAACCCTGTTTTACAAGTAGATATGCTGTCTTGCCAAAGATGAAGCTCCCAGCGCACTGCCGCTAAGGACATAACTGTTGACCTTTATTTGGATTTTTAGCTCTGTGCAGACTTCTGTGGAAGATGGCCATTTGTAGACACGCACAGATGGCAATTCGGGAAAAAAATAATCTACATGAGCACTGTTCTCATGCAAGGCAGAAAAATTTGGCAGTATTGAAATGAATAGGTAATTTTATCATTTAGAATCACAAGATGGCATGTGGTAGTTATAATGGATCATTTAAAAACTAATTATTTTTTTTTTAAATCTGTGCACATTAATGATTGTTTTCAAGTTACAACACACTGCTCTTCCTACCCTGCCCCCTCCTATTAAGAGGATGCATTTCCCTGGGACTGTTTCCCAGGAGACGGGCTATGCTGTTTTCTGTGAGTTATACATGTACTTCATAGCACAGAATGGAACTGCGCTGTTGTGAGCTAATGAATCTTGCTATGTTATTCTTTCTGGATGCTGTATGATGTACAATGTGATACATTTAGAGCAAACTTTCACCTGAAAATGTTCCTCTATCTTTCCATAGCCTGGATCCTAATCCTATTTAATGTTTTTGTTTTTATTTTCTTTGAAGAAATTCCTTGTATATGCGTCTAAGCTAAGGGGGTGACCGTGTTCTATTTTCATACTGCAGCAATTTGTATACTTTGGGTATTTAAGGGTACATTAGATGTCTGTAAATAGCACAAGGCTGAAGGAAAAGCTGTATTGTATCCCTTTTATATTGTAAAGCGCTGTGTAAACTGTTGGCGCTATATAAATCTTGTATAATAATTTACACCATTGATGGTGTACTGTTAAATGTATTGGGTAATGGTGAACATTGTGCACTTGTACTTCTTGCTTCCTGACACCACCTGTGGTATTTTCATCAATTTTAGACTTGTCTATAACCCTGCTTAGCTGGCATTTTCAAAGTGCAGGAATTCCCAACATAATCTGAATTCTACAGAGCTGTGCCCACTCATGTATCGCAGCCTCCATTCACTTGAATGTATAGGCTGTCTGTCAAGTTGGGGGACATACTTTCTAATAAAGTGCCTTGCACTCATGGGTGGTGTTTTGCAGAAGTCAAAATATTTTGGGCAGAGGCAGCGCAGCGCCAGGCAGTCAACATAGTGACTATGTCGGAGGAACAGGTTTGTTGGTATGATCTATTATAAAATTGCTGGATGAGGAATAGGTGGCTGAGAAAAGAAAAAAAAAATACACAAAGGTAATCTTAATTGCTTAAAGAAAAACTCCAGCCAGCAGAAAAACTTGAAGTTTTTTGTCTGTTATCACATATAGTAGCCCTGTCTTGTACATGAGAACATTGGAGAGAGTAATGCAGCATTGACTGGCAAATAGAAGCAGCTTTGTGGGACTGGTCACATAGCAATATTTCTTGGCTTTACATCCTTACCCCCCCCCCCCCCCCCCCCCGACTAAACAAGCATTTAACCCTTGTGATCTAAAAGAAAAGTGGAGCGCCACAAACAAGTGACAATTTATGATTGGGTGATCAGCATTTTTGCTTTAAAATACAGGCTACACTTGGTTACATGACTTAACTAGTTTTATCTGGAATTTTCACCCTACAGTTTGTTCATTCTTTATACCCAGATGGATTCAGATATATTCTGAAGTAACAAGACAGAACTAGAATGGAATTCTACGTTGCATACTAAAGTGTTCCAGAATATCTTAAGTGGTGGGCTGTACTTTCAACAGATATGGTTTGCTGTCATTTAAAGCATTTAGTCTAGTTTTCCCCCTTTGCTGAGACATCGCTTTAGCTCCTGCACTAATGACAAGGTATCCCAGGGGCAGGAAGTGATACGTAATCTCTCCAGTGGAAAAAAAAACCCCCACATATTAACCACCTTCTAAGGGTTAGAACCTCTGTAAGGTTAATGCTATGTCTTCACGTCTTGGCAAAACCAGGTGTTGTCATTTACTTGTCCTGGTGTCACTGGGCCAGGAAGTAAGGAGAAATATTCGCACTGGTCTCACTAGACCAGTGAGCACATGACAAACTGTTCTGCAGCTTATTCTTAGATTGATTGTAAAGTTTTTTTTTTTGTAAAATAACAAACCTGTCATACTTACCTGCTCTGTGCAAGGGTTTTGCACAGAGCGGCCCCAATCCCCTTTTTCTGGGGTGTCCCGGCGGTGCTCCTAGCTCCTCCTTCATTGGGTGCCCCCACGGAGAGACGCTTTCCATGGGGGCACCTGTGCGGGTGTGCTCCCGAGTTCTGCTGCTGCGTCCATTGACACAGACAGCAGGACTCGGCCCTGCCCCAGGCTCCCGTGTCACTGGATTTGATTAACGGCAGCGGGAGCCAATGGCTCCTGCTGCTATCAATTTATTCAGTTAGGACCCAAGACAGTGGCTGGAGCTGCTGGGCTCATGCTTATTGCTGGAACGATCGGGTTCAAGTAAGTAAAAGGGGTGCTCTGGGGGGCAGCTGCAGGGCAGAAGGTTTTTCACCTTAATGCATAGGATGCATTAAGGTGAAAAACCTTGAGGGTTTACAACTCCATTAACTTAAAATAAAATAAAAAAAGGTCATTTTGGCTGCAGTGGGTCTTGTGATGCTGCTGGGTCTTCTTCATCTTGTCTCGGCTGGGTACTCCATACTGATGCAGACAGCGACTTGTGATGACATCGGCGCTGCTCTCTGCACCAGGACAGTGTAAAGCCCGGGTACACACTAAAGTGTTTGTTTTTTTTTGTGCAATCCACTAAAAAAACTGACCGCTCCGGTCAGAGCCGCTGTACTAACCATGCGAGGTTAGTTCAGTGATCTCCCCTGCTGAGCTGTTGTGTTCTGACAGGGAGACGGCCCCCCTTCCCAAACAGCCAGCCTCTGCTATTGGCTGAGAGCGCTGATCGGAAGTCGGGCAGCTGCTGGTTTTCCAGCATGCACCTCTGACAGACTGACGTACACACGGCCCGATTGTCACCCTTTTTTTTTTTGAACCTGCAAATGTCGCCCGACATTCTGCCCGTGTGTACGGAGCTTAAGCCTTCTTTCACACTTGTGTAGTACAATAACCATGTGTTGCAGTGCCATTCATTGTTAATGGCACTACAAACACAGAATTAAAGCAAATTTTAAGCTTTTATTGAAGTTTAACCACTTCAGCTGTGGAAGGTTTTACCCCCTTAATGACTAAAGCATTTTTTGCGATATGGCACTGCGTTGCTTTAACTGACAGTTGCGTGGTCGTGCGATGTTGTACCCAAACAAAGTTGATGCCCTTTTTTTTCCTCACAAATAGAGCTTTCTTTTGGTGGTATTTGATTACCTCCTGTTGTTTTTTTTTTTTTTTGTGCTATAATCAAAAAAAGGGCGACCATTTTGAAAAACAAACTTTTTTGCTTTTTTACTTTACTTTTTGCTATGATAAATATCCTCAAAACTTTTTAAAAAACAAATTTCTTCATCTGTTGAGGCCAATATGTATTCCACATCAATGTTCCTACTTAGGAGGGGGAGGAGAAACAGAACACACAAATTCCCATTTTGGTTTCCGTGCCTGCTATTGCTCTTAAAGGAGCTGCCGATTCACGCAGGAGAGCCATCTTGCCACCGTATATATGTACAGGAGCTAGTAGGGAAGTGGTTATATAGTTCATTTGGACCAAGCTGATCCAAGGGAACTACTACCTTCACTACTAGATGTGTGCGCTGTATGTATCCCAGCTATTATTATACAGGTTTTATATAGTGCAAACAGTTTGAACATTTCTTTACATACAGCACTCTGTTCTGGCAGTGGAACGGGGACTAAAATCAAGTTGGGCCTGAGCGCCGCTTTGTATTCTGTGAAATGGAGTCGGAGATCGTGACATCATCTGCTTGTTTGTATGACTCAGCCAATCAGCTTTTTACTCATTCATAGAATACAAAACTCCCTGTGAAAAGCTGAGCAGCACTCAGCCTGACTGTTTTGTTCCAGCAGTGAGACAGGAAATTCCCTTCTCACTGCTGGAACTCAGCGCAGACAGCAGGCACATCTAGTAGTGAAGGTAGTAGTTTGTTTGGGCCAGCTTTGTCCAAACTATCTTCACGAAAAGCTCAAAAAGATGCCCGAGCTTCTTTTTCTCATGTAGGACAGCCTGAAATAGACTACTCTGTGCATGAAGGGTGACAGATGAAAAACGAGTGTGTGCGCACGCACTCAACACACTACAGTAGTGTGAATATGGGCTAAATGAAGGGTGCCAAGATAACCACCCCCTCAGGAAGTGGTGCCATGACACGCTGCATTTACTATAATATCCTCCATCTTTCAGGTTGAGTGACACTAGGTTTCATTCAACCCGGAAGCCTAAGGACATCCTGTGGTGAAGAAGACCACAGCTTTGGGTTGAAGGTTCCTGAGCTCCCCCCCCCCGTCTTTTTTTCAATATAGCACCTGGGAACATCACTGAGTTTTATGTAGCTGCAGGCACTGTAGAGCAACTCATCTTAAAGGATTACAGTAGCACTGAAATCATTTTCTCCCAGAGACTTTGCTCTGTGTTTGCATTACAGCAGTATTAAACCCATAAAAAATATGTAATCCATTGCAACTTAATGCAGTGTACACACGACCGGACTTTCTGGGAAACTAGGTTCGACGTTCTTCCCGACGGACTTCCGACGGACTTTCTGAACGGACGGACTTGCCTACACACGACCGGACTATCCGGCAGAATAGGTCCGCCGGTCCTCCTGACGGACTTTCGACGGAGTTACGGCGGACTTTCCGAATGAACGGACTTGCCCACACACGGACAAGTCCATTAATATTGAACGTGACTCGGGTTCAACGGGACTAGAAAAGGAAGTCAATCTCGCCCCTTTTATCGGCGAGATTGGCACCTTGCGAGCCCCGTCGCGGGGCATACCAGGCCCTTAGGTCTGCGGGCCCCCCCACCCCAAAGCACCTTGTCCCCATGTTGATGAGGACAAGAGCCTCTTCCCGACAACCCTGGCCATTGGTTGTCGGGGTCTGCGGGCGGGGGGCTTATTGGAATCCAGGAGCCCCCTTTAATAAGGGGGCCCCCAGATCCCGGCCCCCCACCCTATGTGAATGAGTATGGGGTACATCGTACCCCTTCCCATTCACCTAGGGAAAAAGTGTCAATAAAAAAAACACACTACACAGTTTTTTAAAGTAATTTATTAGACAGCTTCTGGGGTCTTCTTCCGGCTTCGGAGGTCTTCTTCCGACTTTGGGGGTCTTCTTCCGACTTCGGGGGTCTCTCCGGCCTTTTCTCCCGGCATCCGGTTCTTCTCCGCTCTCTCCAGCCTCTTCTCCCAGTGTTCATCCTCTTCTCACGGTGTCCGGTTCTTCTGCTGGCTCCTCCGCTATCTTCTGCCGCTCTTTTGCTAGCGGTGGCCCGGACTTCTGCGTCGCCTTCTTCCCTCTTCTCTTCTTCCGATGTTGACACAACGCTCTCTCTGGCTGTAATGCTGTCTGAGCGCTCCGCTATGACTTATATAGTCATAGCGCTCCGCTATGACTTATATAGGCGGTGACCCCGCCCCCTCACCCCAAAAAAATGGGGTGGTGCCCCCCAAATCTATATTAGACCCTTAGGCCTGGTATGGATTCCCCCAAAATCCCTAGCAGACCCTTATCTGAGCATGCAGGCCAAGAAAGGGGGGGGGGACGAGTGTGCGCCCCCCCTCCTGAACCATACCAGGCCACATTCCCTCCACACGGGGGGGGGTGCTTTGAGGTAGGGCTTCCCCCTCCCAAAGCACCTTGTCCCCATGTTGATGAGGACAGAGGCCTCTTTCCCACAACCCTGGCATGGTGGTTGTGGGGGTGCGGGGTGACTTTGCTGAGTTACTCTTCCCCTTGTGATGTTATTGACCGGGGCATGCCCTTTAGTTTATTTAGCAGAGGAGCTGTCATTCGGCGGGAGCCTTGGTCGAGTGTGGATATCTCCTTTTTTTTTTCGGGTTGCCATTCATCGTGACACCAGGGGACATCATTTTTGACAAGTCCTTTATTAAAAAAAACAATGTGTGCGTTTTTATGTACCTTTTGACACTTTTTTGGTGAATGAGCAGGGCAACAATGTACCACATACTGTACTCATTCACATTGGGGGGGGGGGCATGATCTGGGGCCCCCTTGTTAAAGATTACAGTAAGTCACCCCCCGCACCCCCACAACCACCCGGCCAGGGTTGCGGGGAAGAGACCCTTGTCTTCATATCCCAAATTTACCTACACTTTTTTTTTTTTCCTCAATCTTTATTGCCAGCAATTGTTTTGTTTACACTCAGCTGATGAGTCATCTGCTGTTAATGATACGGCAACCTTTGAAGCAAGGGGTCCTACTCGGTCCTAGAATGCAATATTGTGAACCCACTATATGACACTTCCCCGGTTTGGAAATTGGAGGTGCTGATTCTGATATGTTAATATGTAGGCCATGTTGGGCCAGAAGTTCTATAACACTCAATTGTATTCCTGATGTACCCCTTTGAAAAGGGGAAGAGAAGAAAAACACTCAAGGTAGCTGCCAGGAGCTTAAGGCCTAATGCACACGAGACGCCGGTGCAAACTCTGCTGAATACATGTTTTTAAAAGCTGAAACCGGCGTTTAGAAACACTCGTTTTGCCGCGTTTGCATGCGCGTTTAGCCGTGTTTTACTGCGTTTGCATCTAGAAGCGTCTGCAGAGCAGAGAATGACATTTTGCGACCCAACTTTGGGGCCACGTATCTCAGGGCCGCTTGGTGCTAGGAACCCCAAATGTGCTAACACAGTGGAACTATCACTATAACATATCCAAAATTGGAGTTCCTAGCACCAAGTGGCCCCGAGATACAGGGCCCCAAAGTCGGGTCGCAAAATGTCAAGCACTTCTGCAGCATAGAATGACATTTTCCGACCTGACTTTGGGGCCCCATATCTCGGAGCCACATAGTGCTAGGAACCCCAAATTTGGATATTTTATAGTGTTAGTTCCACTGTGTTAGCACACCAAATCTAGATTCCTAGCACCAAGTGGCCCCAAGATATGGGGCCCCAAAGTCGGGTTGTGAAATGTTCCTTTAAAAACATTTATAAATGCAAACGCGGCTAAACGTGGTACCGGCGTTTAGCCGCATTTGGCATCTGAAACGTGGAAAACTTTTGCGTCTGAACCCATTTTTTTGCTCCTGGAAAAACGAGGTTAAACTCAACTGCCTAAAAACGCGACTATGTACATGGACACATAGGATAACATTGAATGGGTTCAGGGGCAGTTGTCCAACTGCCTCTGAACACGCGTTTAACAGCGTCTCATGTGCATGAGTCCTAAAAATAAGCTATTGTGCATGGAGCCTTACATATACCCACTAAAGATAATAAGGCTCTACTGTATGTGTATTGTATATGTCTGAAATGGAGGAAAAAAGACAACATTTGTTAATGTTTGAAATGTGACAAAACCAGTTCCTGTAAAATTCCCCCTTTTCTCAGAAGTAGTTTAGACTGAAAAACCATTGTGTTTATTTCCTTGTAACCATATTGGCTAACTCCAAGCAGTGGTGGACCCCCACCCCAATATTGTTTTCAGTGATGAGACATGAAAGACACATGACAGAAAAAATAAGGTTTCTGAATTGTACATTACAAGACATAGGAACTTAGTCTTGGACTTATGGGGTTATACAGCAAACTTCAAGTGAATGGACATGGACAAACAAAGCTGTAAGGACAACCTTAACATAACCTTCCCACTCTCAGCAAGCACTCTTCTCTGAGAGACACCAAACCTTCTTATATTTTGTTTTTTTTTCCTTCGCTATTTTTTACAGAAAACCCCTTCTAGCAAGTTCATTACCTGCTTATAGCCAGTGTGGCTTCCACCTTGCAGCTTTCCAGATCAGATGACTTCTCAGCTTTGCCTAGGGAACTTACTGGTAAAAAAATGCGGGGCGAGCCTGTAATATTGTTTCACTGTACTGTACTCTGCATTTGGTTTCATATACAGTGGGGGAAATAATTATTTGATCCCCTGCAGTTTTTGTAAGTTTGCCCACTCACAAAGAAATTAAGGATCTATCATTTTTTTCATAGGTGTATTTTAAATGATAGAGACAGAATATAACCAAAAACCCAGAAAAAAAAGCACAATGCAAATGTTATAAATTGAGCTGCAGTTCGATGAGTAAAATAATTATTTGATCCCCTACCAACCAACAATAATTGTGGCTCCCACAGACTGGCTAGAGTATGTGCTCATGCGGTACACAGATTAGTCCTGTCAATTTACCCTATGTTCACATCTATGTGTTTTTTAGTGTGTTTTGCTGTTTGCAGAAACGCACTACAGTCCATTTAACATGGTTTCTGGTACAAGTTTACACCTATGTGTTTTGCAGCCGTTGTGTTTTTGGAAAGGCTCAAGGACTTTTTCCCACGATTTGCGGGTAATAGACTTCAATGGAACTGCACCAGAAATGTATTGTGTTGTGTTTGTGATGCGATTTTTGATGTGCTTTGCGTTTTGCGGTTTTTATTTTAAGACTGTATATAGCTGGTTGCTAAGCAGGGGCCCGGGAAGCCGGCCGCCGCATCCTTAACAACCATTGAGTTATCAGCTGTCAGTGGGATTCCCTGCTGACAGCTGAATGTAAAAAAAAATAAAATTGTCGGTGAAAAAAACGGAGGGGACCCCCCCGTCAAAATTTAGAAAAGAAATGGGTCCCCCCAAAATCCATACCAGACCCTTATCCGAGCATGCCTCCCGGCAGGTCAGGAAATGGAAGGGACGAGCGAGCGCCCCCCCTCCTGAACCATACCAGGCCACATGCCCTCAACATGGGGGTTGGGTACTTTGACGTCACAGGGGGCGTGTTCTCCAGGTAATTTCATTGAATGGCCACGCCCCATGGCAATATAAGATATGTCACACAGTGGGCGACAACACAATGGAGGAAGACAGCCACAGAAAAAGTGCGTTTTTTTTTTTTTTTTGCGGGTGCCTGGCGACAAGGAAGAAGGCCACTCAGGAGAAGACAGCACTAGGAAGAGACAGCAGTGGGAGAACACAGCGGCGGGAGAAGACGGCATCGGGAGAGATGGCGGCGGGAGAAGACAGCTCAGAGCTATTTTATTAATTAAAGGACTTGTAAAAAAAAAACGACAAAACATTTTTTGTCATTTTACTGCTTTTTGAGGTGAATGAGTAGGGGTACAATGTACCCAATATCTTTTCACATGGGGGGGGGGGGGGTGGGATCTGGGGGTCCTCTTCTTAAGGGGGGCTTCCATATTACGATAAGCCCCCTGCCTGCAGACCCTGACAACCACCAGACAGGGTTGTCGGGAAGAGGCCCTTGTCCCTATACACATGGGGGCAAGGTGCTTTGGGGGCGCACCCCCACATGTTGAGGGCATGCTGCCTGGTAAGGTTCAGGAGGGGAGGCACTCGGATAAGGGTCGGGTGGCATGCTCGGATAAGGGTCTGGTATAGGTTTGGGGGGCACCACGCCATTTTATTAAAAAGTTTTGGTGGGGGGGATCCCTTCTGAATCCATACTAGACTCAAAGGGCCTGGTACAGACCTTGAGGTGGGGGGACCCCACACCGTTTTATTTTTGCCGACAATTTTTTTTTTACATTCAGCTGACAGGAACCTCGCTGACAGCTGATGACTCATTGGTTTTTAAGGACGTGGCGGCCTTCCCGGCCCCCTCCTTAGCAACCAGCTCTATACAGTGTGTTTACAGTGTGTTTAAAGAGAAAAAAAACGCAAAATGCATCAAAACTGCATGCAAAAATGCATAAAAAGCAAGGTTTAAAAACACAAAATGCACTGCAAAACGTGCCTGAAAAACGCATCAAGCGCAGCCGCATAGATGTGAACCTAGACTTAAGAAGGTGCTCCTAACGACAACTCATTATGTGTATAAAAGACACCTGTCCACATAATCTCTTCCATTCAAACCTTACCATCATGGGCAAGACTAAGACCCCATTCACACAGGGACGACTTGTCAGGCGACCTAGTCGCCTGACAAGTCGCCTCCCGTTCTGTACTATGGAGCCGTTCTAAGGGGAGCGACGCAAGTCGCTCCGACTTAGAAAAAGGTTCCTGTACGACTTCGGGGGCGACTTGGGGCGACTTGCATAGACTTCTATGCAGAAGTCGTTTTGCAAGTCGCCCGGCCATTCGTTTGCAGGTCGCCTCGCTGAGGCGACCGGCAAGTCGTGTTGCCCCTGTGTGAATGGGGTCTAAAGAGCTGTCAAAAGATGTCAGGGATAAGATTGTAGACCTGCACAAGGCTGGAATTAGCTACAAGACCATCAGCAAGACGCCTGGTGAGAAGGAGACAACTGTTGGAGTGATTATTCGTAAATGGCAGAAATACAAAATAACCATCAACCGCCCTCAGTCTAGAGCTCCATGCAAGATTTTGCCTCATGGGGTAAGGATGATAATGAGAAAAGTGAGGGATCAACCCAGAACTACATGGCAGCCCAGGGTGCTTTTTTGCTTTGGTCCTAGTAAGATTAACCACTTAAGGACCAAGCCTATTTTTTACACTTGTTGAAAGTTAAAATCTGTTTTGTTAGAAAATTACTTAGAACCCCCAAACGTTATATATATTTTTTCAGACACCCTAGAGAATAAAATGGCGTTGCAATACTTTGTCACACCGTATTTGCGCAGCGGTCTTACAAACGCAATTTTTTTGGAAAATAGATACACTTTTTTGAATTAAAAAATAAGGTGTTGGAAGGCAACATGGTTTAATATCATATTTCTGGAGTTTCTCTTTCTGGTTGATACCAGGTCTGGAATGTAACAAGTTGCATATCAAATCTTTGTAGCATATCTGAGAGAAGAGATCAGGCCTCCATCAAGGCTGAACAAAAGCTTGGCTCCGGACCATCTGATGTTATAACGCAATGCAAGCGAGCTTCAAAGAGGGCCTTGGCTGCTGGGATAATTGATGAAGGTGGGTTACAAAGATCAAAGGACCAACATGCTTTGAAGATTGACCTGGGATACAGAGACATTATACATGGACAATTCTGCCCCTAGTTGCCAATACAACAGGGCGGACAATAATATAATACATTGAGGATGACTGCCCCGTAAATACTGTGATTCGGCAAAAGTCTAGATGGGATGGCAACGGGGTTGGGTCTGGATGGTGTATGGTTAAAGTATAAAAGGGCTGCCTGAGATAGAGCTCACTCTCTCTGTTACCATCTCTGGCCCAGCTAAGGATGCCGTATCTATAGGACAGCTTTGCGATAAGTATATTGGATATTTCTTGTTGTTATATGCTTTTCGATACCTTCCCTTAGTATTTTCATGTTAGCGTTTTCCTATTTTCTTGGGAAATAATTAAGACGTAGTTTTATTAAGCAGTGTGTTTGTTTTCATAGCTAACCTTATATTATTGTGATATCAACAGTAACTATCAGAGTTTTAATAGACTAGCTAATTATAGGAGTAGACAAATTAATACATTTATGGAATAAATAGAGGAAATCCATGACCACCCACGGATAATATTTAGTTTAGAAGTTATTGCAATTCCAGATTTAATTTCATAAGGAAACAGTAAAGTTAGCCCAATTTTTTTCTATATTGTGAAAGATAATGTTTTGCCAAGGAAATTTATACCCAACATGTCATGCTTCAATGTTGCGCCCGCTCGTGGAATGGTGACAAACTTTGACACTTAAAAATCCCCATAGGCGACATTTAACAATTTCTACAGGTTACCAGTTTTGGATTACAGAGGAGGTCTTTTGCTAGAATTATTGCTCTCGCTCTACCGATCGCGGTGATACTGCACATGTGTGCGGCACAGTGGTGTAGTGGTAGCACTCTCGCCTAGCAGTAAGAAGGGTCGCTGGTTCGAATCCCAACCACGACACTACCTGCCTGGAGTTTGCATGTTCTCCCTGTGCCTGCGTGGGTTTCCTCCGGGTACTCCGGTTTCCTCCCACACTCCAAAGACATGCTGGTAGGTTAATTGGATCCTGTCTAAATTGTCCCTAGTATGTATGAATGTGAGTTAGGGACCTTAGATTGTAAGCTCCTTGAGGGTAGGGACTGATGTGAATGTACAATGTATATGTAAAGCGCTGCGTAAATTGACAGCGCTATATAAGTACCTGAAATAAATAAATAAATAAATAAATGTGTGGTTTAAACACCGTTTACATATGTGGGTGCGACTTAGGTATGCGTTCACTTCTGCGCACAAACACGGAGGGGGCGCTTTAAATTTTTTTATTTTTTACTTTTTATTTTTACACTGTTCCTTTAAAAAGATTTTTTTGGATCACTTTTATTTCTATTACAAGGAATGGAAACATCCCTTGTAATAGAAAAAAGCATGACAGGACCTCTTTAACCTCCTTGGCGGTAATCCCGAGCGTGACTCGGGTCTGACTTCTTCTGCCAGGAGCGGTAACCCCGAGTCACGCTCGGGGTAACATTGCAGAGCATCCAGCGGAGCCCTTACCTTCTCCTGGGTTTCAGTGATGCCCTCCACTGTCCTCGGCTGTTGTCCGCTGTGATCGCCAGCGCGATCACCGCATCTCACTTCCTAGTTCCGTTCCCTGCGAGCAGCAGCGGCGCACGGGAGCAGAACTGGGCGGGAAATTTAAAAAGTTCAAAAGTTCAAACACAATAACACACATATAAAAAGAGGTGATACAGTGTAATCTGAGAGGATTACATTGTATCATCTCAGATCTCACTGATACAGTGCCCCTTGCCCCAGTGCCCCTTGCCTCTAATAAAATATTGAGAAAATGGAATCCAAAAAGCGCCATTTCGCTACAAAATCGCCTTTGGAGCAGTTGAGCGACAGCGACACGGAGTTGCTCCCAGAACTCAGCGATAGTGAGTCGTGGGGAGATTTGTCGTCTGACACTGATCTGACAAGTGACAGCGGTGATGATCCTGCACCTGACATCAGCGATGTGCGCACTTGGTGCCCTATTGAGTGCGATACGGACCAGGTAGCGCCCCCAAGATTTCCCTTCACTGGATCACCTGGGATGAAGTTCGAAGTTGAGCGTGACAACCCTCTGGCATACCTGCAATTATTTCTCACAGAGGAGGTAATTGAAAAAATTGTCACAGAGACAATTCGCTACCAAGAGCAGCAATCCGCTACGCTGCATGCCAGGTTTTCCCGAAGCAAAAGGTGGGAACCGGTGACTAAAGAGGACATCTGGCTGTTTCTCTGACTCATTATTCTTCAGGGGTGGTGGGGAAACCACGCCAGAAATGGTACTGGACCACCAACAAGTTACTGGCCACTCCGTTTTTTGGTACTGTGATGTCCGAATACCGTTTTTCCCTCATCATGAAATATTTCCACTTCACTAACAATGAAGAGTCTGATGAGGCCACGCATCCTGCGCCCAAGCTAAAAAAAATCTGGGAGGTATGCCAAATTATTGGGAACAATTTCCAGCGGGCCTACGTTCCAGAAAGGGATGTCAGCATGGATGAGAGTTTGATGGCCTACAAAGGACGCCTAAGTTGGATCCAGTATATTGCATCCAAAAGAGCGCGGTTTGGCATCAAATCATACATGCTCTGCGAGTCATCCACTGGGTACATATGGAACTCGGTCATTTACACCGGTAAAGGCACGAAGTTCAACCCCAGGTACAGCAACTATGGGATGGCCACATCATTTGTCCTTACACTGCTGGAGCCATTATTGAACCAGGGATATTGTGTGACCATGGACAATTTCTATACGTCGCCGGAACTGTTTGAGGTTTTGATCCAAAACAAGACGGATGCCTATGGTACAGTTAGGCCTAACAGACGTGACATGCCATCTATGTTTGGCAAGAAAAAACTCAAAACCGGAGAAATTGTTGTCTGGCAGAAGGGTAAGATGATGGCAATGCGATGGCGAGACAAGAAGGACGTGTGTCTCATGAGCACTGTGCACAATACCTCCACTGCCATGGTCCACACAAAAGGTGGGAAAGATGTGCTGAAGCCGCAAGTCGTGATAGACTATAATTGCACTATGGGAGGTGTCGACCGAGCCGATCAGGCAATGACCTTTTATCCGACTATGTGGAAACAGCAGAAAAAATATTACAAAAAGATTTTCAGGCATCTTCTGGAACAATGCCTTTGGAATGCGTACATCTTGTACCGAGCAGGGAGTGACAGGCCTCTTGTTCATTCAGATTTTATCTGGAAGGTGGCTGAGCAGATTTTTGTGAAACACCAGAAGCCAACAGTAGATGTGAACAGACCTGGACGACGTGCTGTTGGTGTTGCCAACCCAGAACGCCTAACAGGTCGGCACTTTATGGACTATATACCACCATCCACTCAGGTCCTACAAGGGCATAGAGTCGAGTGGGGGCCATCATACCCTCACTCAACTTCCTGCCCATCAGGCCACAGGACCGGATCGTCTCCACCGCTTCCAACGGCTCCGGTAAGCAGCGAAAACCATCGGGATGCAGCGGGAGGGGGGGCGCCTCTCCCGCCGCCTATAAAAGTGATCTCGGAGACCACTTTTATGTTAAAGCGGACCGCCTGCTGTGGAGAAAAATTTCGGGGTTATGGTAGCTATCTGCTGCCATAACCCCGGTATTTAACGTCAAAGTACCAATGTATATCCATGGTGCACTGTCCAGAAGTGGTTAATATGGAGCACCAGACTACATCTCTTTTGGTTGCAGTCCATGGTGGCAGTAGCCAGTCATTGCATGTCGATTTTGAACTTGGTGCCATTTTTGGGGCCGTCTCTGCTTCTGTGCAGCCTCAGTTTTGTGGAGACTTACTGCAAATGCATGTGCCATTTTAACCGCATGAGCATAAAATTTGCTGGTGCCTCTGTTCCTAGCATCCCAGCATTTTCTGGCTACATAGCACAGAAATCCCTGGAAAACACTTGTCTGCAGTACATGTCGTAAGTACCGCTGGATCGTTGGCGCAAGGGGAACGGGTCAATGAGCCTTTCCAGCTTACACTCAGCTAACTGCTCAGAGGGAGGTAGTAGTGGTAGAAACCATAAAGGACCCCCCTGAGCTCTGGTCCCGGGACTGGATCCCTTTACTCTAATTGTGGGGCCCTTTATTAGGGCCCCACAGCGGCCCCCTTTCTGCCATCTTGGGGTCCCCCCATGGTGGTAGAACACCAGGGTCCAGTCCCAAGTGCAACCTTTGTGACCCTGATAGTTCAGGAGAAACCTCATTTTGCTGCCCCCCATTGGCTCCACCCCTGACCCCACCCCTTTTCCCTGTCCATGTATACGGTGGGCTAGGGTACTATACGGACCTGCTAGGGTACTATACAGAAAGACTAGGGTACTATACGGACCGGCTAGGGTACTATACGGACATGCTAGAGTAGTATACGGACCGGCTAGGGCAGTATATGGACAGGCTAGGGTGGTATACAGACCGGCTAGTGTACTATACGGACCGGCTAGGGTACTATACGGACATGCTAGGGTAGTATATGGACATTCTAGGGTAGTATACGGACCGGCTAACTATGCAACTGTCTATCTGTACGAGCAGACAGATACACTGACAATGCTTTATGGCCTCCTAGTAAAAATAATAAATGCACCCCCTCCCCCACACACATATTAATTCTCCTCTGTACTCCCCCAAATCTGTTCCCCTCTGTACCTCATCCCCTACACACATTAGTTCTCCTCTGTACTCCCCCCCAAATTTGTTCCCCTCTCTACCCCCTCCCCCACACACACATTAGTTCCCCTCTGTAGCCCCCTCCCCCCAAATCTGTTCCCCTCTGTACCCCCTCCCCCACACACACATTAGTTCTCCTCTGTAGCCCCCCAATCTGTTCCCCCTGTACCCCCTCCCCCACACACACATTAGTTCTCCTCTATACCCCCCTAATCTGTTCCCCCTGTACCCCCTCCCTCCACACACATTAGTTCTCCTCTGAACCCCCATCTGTTTCCCTCTGTACCCCCCCCACACACACATTAGTTCCCCTCTGTACCCCCTCACCCCAAATCTGTTCCCCTCTGTACCCCCCCACACAGACATTAGTTCTCCTCTGTAACCCCCAAATCTGTTCCCCTCTGCCCCCCGCCCCACACACATTAGTTCTCCTCTGTACCCCCCAAATTTGTTCCCCTCTGTACCCCCCCACACACACATTAGTTCCCCTCTGTACCCCCTCCCCCACACACACACATTAGTTCTCCTCTGTACCCCCCAAATCTGTTCCCCTCTGCCCCCCCCCACACACACACATTAGTTCAACTCTGTACCCCCCCAAATCTGTTCCCCTCTGTACCCCTTCCCCCACACACCCACATTAGTTCTCCTCTGTACCCCCCCAAATCTATTCCCCTCTGTACACAATACCATGCAACGGCGGTGGTGGCCTCACCTCGAGAAGAGCAGCGCTGCTGCCTGTCCTCCCACCACACATCCTTGACAGTCCAGGAAGAGGGAGAGGAAATCGCGGCAAACCCAGACCTAACATGCAGGGCTTCCATCTCATCTGCCCCAGGCCACTTCCATGTATCATGCAGCACTTCTGGCCGGCTGCTCTGTGTCCTGGCTCTCTCCCCTTCTCTTCTCACTGCCACTGCTAGGGTGACATTGCAGGCTGCGGATAGAGTGGTCCTGGAGAGTTTTAAAAAAAGCAGGCTGGCGGAACGGGGGATGGAGAGGTGGAATTGTCCGGGGATGTCTTCACAGGTGCATTTTACCACCCCCTAGCCTATGCTATCTTATGGATTGTGACACCGGCCCTGCAGGTATTTTACAAATTCAAATCACCAGTGAGTGGCTGGGGATCCGGATTTTGCCGCCCCTCCTACCCTGGCACCCTAGGCAGCCACCTGACCTGCCTATTGCTAGCGCCAGCCCTGTCCACCACTATGTTCCACTTGCATTTAGGTACTGCCATAAATGTTATAGATTTTACCATCATGTAAGACCTGCACTCCCAGCATCTGAAAGGATTTGACCCTGAGCAGATCACTCATGACAGGAGAACCAACATACCCGTTGCCGACCCCAGGAATATGAGCTGCAGTGGTGCAGGAGGAGAGCTCTGACAGCAAGTGGCTCACATTGGGGACACTGATGGAGGTTGGAATGTTAGATTGGCAGCATTGGGCTAGCAGCGGTGGGGATTGGTGGGGGGGCCAAGTCAGGAGGCAGTTATCAGTAACAGAAGAGCCCGTGCAAGAATTTTTGTCTACAAAGGTGAAGGTGCATTTCGTTTTTTGATGCTCTTCCACTCCACTGTCCACCTGCCAACCTTCTCCCCTCCACAATGCAACCCCCCCACCTGTACTGTCCACAGCCGTGCTGGGATCTCCTTCACATTATGCCTGTGTTTGTGATGGGGTGCAACTTGTGCAGGAGGAGAGCTCTGATAGCAAATGGCTCACATTGGGGACACTGATGGAGGTTGGAATGTCAGATTGGCAGCATTGGGCTAGCAGCGGTGGGGAGTGGTGGAGGGGCCAAGTCAGGAGGCAGTTATCAGTAGGGATGAGCTGAACACCCCCCGGTTCGGTTCGCACCAGAACCTGCGAACGGACCGAAAATTCGCACGAACGTTAGAACCCCATTGACGTCTATGGGACTCGAACGTTCGAAATCAAAAGTGCTCATTTTAAAAGCTAATTTGCATGTTATTGTCCTAAAAAGGGTTTGGGGACCCGGTCCTACCCCAGGGGACATGTATCAATGCAAAAAAAACTTTTAAAAACTGACGTTTTTTCGGGAGCAGTGATTTTAATGATGCTTAAAGTAAAAAAAAAAAGTGAAATATTCCTTTATATATCGTACCTGGGGGGTGTCTATAGCAGTGTTTCTCAACTCCAGTCCTCAAGGCGCCCCAACAGGTCATGTTTTCAGGATTTCCCTCAGATGAAACGGCTGTGGAAATTACTAAGGCAGTGAAACTGATCAAATCACCTGTGCAAAATAATGGTAAGCCTGAAAACATGACCTGTTGGGGTGCCTTGAGGACTGGGTTTGAGAAACAATGGTCTATAGTATGCCTGTAAAGTGGCGCGTGTTTCCCGTGCTTAGAACAGTCCCTGCACAAAATGTCATTTTTAAAGGAAAAAAGTCACTTAAAACTGCTTGCGGCTCAGAGATGTCAGCAGCCTGTATTAAAAAAGAATTGGAGGAGGGGGAGGAGCTGACGCCCAAGATGGCCGCCTAGGGAGATGTGGACACACTGCAGATGCCTTAGATGCCTATAGAGAGGAAAGGCTATGGTGGTAGATACCGATCCCTAACCATCGGGCAGATTGCTGAAAAGCTTCTACGGATACTGACATTAGCCTGAGATATCGTATATAAGCCGGTGCAGTAAGAAGCTCTGCTGAGGAGCGGCCAAAGTAAACCCGGGAGACCCAGGCGAACCGAGAGATCTGTGAGACCGCAAGTACTTTATCTGTTGCGCTGTGCCTGTGGAGTGCTAGAGGCAGAGACGGAGCCAGAGAACAGCGCGGAGCCGTGCGGGAGCCTCTGTGGGTCTGCCTACACAAGCGGCAGAGGCGGCTTGCTGGGGGGATGCGCACTCCGGTGGAGATCTGAGTGGCACGAGCAGCAGAGACCAGGGAAACCAGGAGATCTCCCGCTCGATAGTTCAAACAGACGGAACGCCGGCCGCCCGGATACCGGGATACCTCAGACACGGGAAGAGCCTGAAAAAGCCTCAGCAACAGGTACGGCTAGGAACACCTGCTGACTAGCTATATAAAAGCTATATAAAAGAGAAGGGGAGGAAGGCGAGAGAAGGAGACAAGAGAGAGGGGGATGAAAAAAGAGGAAAAATAGAGCACAAGATTACAGAGATTACAGAGAACTATAAGTGTACTAAGAGCCTACCTATAACTATTTTTAAAAGGGTCGAACCTGATAAGATCAAAGGGGCTTTGTATAAGCATATGCACTTCTGAGACATTTATAGCTGGAAAAAAAAAAATCTCTTGTTTTGGTACATCATAAAATAACATTATACCAACCGAAATTATTGCATCCCTAATATCAAGCAGGGGGTTATTATAGTCCATAAAAGAGCTCTGGTCCAAACTTTTTGATATATTATATAGTCACTTAACATGGACACTATATAAGAGCCGAGTGCCGATAAGCAAACATCATAAACGTATAATATACCCATCCTGTGGTAAGGATGGTAGAAACTTGGAAGATATAATAAAAATATGGCCCCCAAGAAGGGAAGTAAAACACCTCAACCTCAAAAAAACAAGATAGATAAAATGGAAAATAAAAATAAAAACCCTACAGGGGCTCAATCTACACAAACAGCAGATATAAAGGAGATTTTCCAACAACTACAATTGCAATCTCCTCGTGCAACCCAAACCTTACATACTTCACAGGAAATTTCAAACATCGTGGAAGTATCGGTAACATCTAGATCATCAGGAGAAGAACAAATGGCTCACCCCAGAAATAGCTCACCAATAGACACAATAGCCTCTTTAAATGAACAAAAAGAAGAAGATGAAGAGAACTGGGATTTGAGAACCTACATCCAATCTCTCCCAACCAGAGCAGATATGGATCAATATGTGCACAGATTGGAAAACACATACAAAAACGAGATTCAAGAGCTCAAGATATCCACAAAAATAGCACAAGAAAAAACAACTATCTTAGACACCAGAGTCTCAAAAACAGAACAGGAATTAACGAAGATAAAGGAAAAAATACAGATACAAGGGAATCAAATAAATCAACTAATAAACAGCCTGGATGAACAAGAGAACAGAAATCGAAGATCTAATATAAGAATAAGAGGTTTAAAGGAAGATGTGGGTGTAAAAGAGCTAATAACAACACTACAGAAAATCTTCCAGCAGATAATTCAAGATGCGGATGAAAAAGATTTGTTACACAGGGTGGCGGGATTGAAGAGATTAGACCCTAGTAAACCGCGGGATGTCATCTGCAAGATGCATTACTCTCATACAAAAGACAGAATTATGTCTGCAACACGTCTAAATAAAAATATCCAGCATGAGGGAGAGTCTCTACTATTCTTCCAAGATTTATCTAAATTCACTTTGGATCGAAGAAGAGCACTAAAACCCCTGGGGGAACAACTCAGAAGAAATAATCTCCAATATAGATGGAAATTTCCATTCCAACTACAAGCCCAAAAAGAGGACTTGATTGCAACATTCAGCAACTCTGAAGATTTACCGCACTTCCTAGCAACCCTTAAACTACCAGAAATAGATCTACCAGACTGGCCAATTTCATACACGAAAGTGCTCAGAAAACTTTGAGAAATTATGCAAAGAATGAGGGGGGAGGGGATTGGAAGGTATAGGGTTTGATAATAACCTACTGAATAAGGGGAGGGGGGAGGGGGGGGGGAGAAGGAAAGGAAAAGAGAATAGCTCGTGTGATAAGATTATAGGAGTTTATAGGGGGAAGGGGGTGGGGGATAGGTAAATGTAGAAAGGTGTTTTATTTTTTTTTGTTTTTTTTTCCTTTCCACAAATTATATAATGATACAACGCTAACACGATGATAGATATGGAGATACACTAGGGGGAGACACTTAACTATTTCTGGTAATAAGTTATAAAAATATATATATATATACACATCAGTAGCACCATTGCACTTTGATAAGATACATATAACGGGACCATGGATTGGTAAAGGGGAATTTTTTATAAATTTTTTTTTTTTTTTCCACAAAAAATATAATGATACAACGCTAACAAGATGATAGATATGGATAGACACTAGGGGCAGACACGTAACTATTTCTGGTAATAAGTTAAAAAAAAAATAAAAAAAGGAAAAAAATACATCAGTAGCACTATTGCACTTTGATAAGGTATATATAATGGGACCATGGATTGGTAAAGGAGAATTTTTTATATATTTTTTTTTTCTCTCTTTCACAATTTAACACTAGGATACTACACAAATATGGGAGTAGAAATTTTGAACCAGGGAAGGACACATATCTATTTTTGAAAATAATGTTACAATAGGTCAAAATATTATAGTAGTATAAACAGTGAGAGTTCACACGACACTAATAGGGGGATCATGGTGTATGGGCGTTTTTTTGTTTTTTTTTTTTGTTTCAAGAGTGATAATTGAAAAAGTAATTAATAAACGCACCTAATATGCAATATAATATGCAAGAGCTCTGGATTTACACTCAATAGTTTTGTTTTGAAGAAGAGAAAGCACCCTTTTTTTTTTTTTTTCAAATAGCGATAATTGAAAAAGTAATTAATAAACGCACCTAAAATGCAATATAATATGCAAGAGTTTTGGATTTACACTCAATAGTTTTGTTTTGGAGAAAAAAGAGAGGGCGCTTTTTTTTTTTTTTTTTTATTCTCTCTTTTCCCTCCCCTTGCTTTCTTCTCTATATAATATGGCAAACATGGAAGATACTTGAGGTATGACTACAAGTGTTTTCGTTGACATAATATTATATGCAAACACAAGTGGCAGCGCCCAAGTGGTTCTAATATTGGAGGCGAAAGAGAGAAAAATAAGGGATAGTTCATTGACTATAAGGCATAATGATAAAGGACAATGTTAATGATAAATGTAATAGAGCTAAGGGTAATGGATGTTGGGGGGAATGATGTTTTGCCTTTTCATCCCCTCCCGCAGTGGTGCGTAAATTCCTCTGCATTGTGTGACAGAATGGAGGGGGGAATATAGATATGCATTTCTTTTATTCTATTTTTCTTTTCTCTTTCTTTTCTTCCTCTTTTCTCTCTTTGTAAATTTTATAACATAAAAGTACAAGAAAACTAGCTTTTTAAATGCAGTGTATGCCACCGACAAGGTGGCGGGCAGGGAACGTTAGAATATGGTGCCCCTTTCATAGGGAACTTACTAGATAGTAAGATAGACTTTATATAAGTCAAATAGTTTCAGGGTAATTGGTGGGAAGTGTGTGTGTGTGGGGGCGGAAGTAAATTTATTTCTAGGTTTATTTTTTGTTTTTTTTTCCGTGGCTTGCTATACTGCCCTTTCAGAATTTGAAGTACGATGAAAATATGCTCATATAACATTAGATGTCTTAATTCAGCAACAAAAAGGTCACAGGTTCTTTATTCCCTCCATAAACAAAAAGTGGGAGTGATCTTTTTTCAGGAGACGCATTTCCGCGCAGACCACGTCCCAAAACTACAAAATAGATTCTACACTACATGCTATCATGATTCTTTTAGGTATTCTAAATCAAAAGGGGTCTCTATTGCAATACATAAAACAATACCAAACCAAGTGTTGGAAGAATGGCGAAACGGAGATGGCAGAGCAATCTTACTCAAACTTGTTATATATGGTAAAAAGTATACTTTCATCAACATATATTTACCGTATCAAAATCAACATAAAGTAGGTATACAATTGATTACTGAGCTTATGGAAAAGGCAGAAGGAATAACAATAATTGGGGGAGACCTCAATTTTGTTCTGGATAAGGAAAAAGATACCACAGCACCCTAATTACTACAGATAGGTAAAGAAAAAAGAAGAAAATTTACAGATATGATGACAAAGCATCAGTTGAAAGATATCTGGAGGGTATTACACCCAACGGAGAAAGATTTTACGTTTCATTTAAAAGTCCATGGGACATACCATAGACTAGATTACTTCTTGGTAAACCAGTTAGGGATGGAGGCGACTCTATCTGCCGATATTGGTAGCTCGATCTGGTCAGATCATGCACCAATATTCTTGATGTTGGATCCACTTAAGAATAAAAGCACTAGGGGAAATTGGAGGCTCAATGACAATCTGCTATATGATGAGACCTGTGTGACAGAAATAAGGCAGGTAATAATAGACTTTTCACATAATCATATAAAAGACACCACACCCTTGCCGACTCAATGGGAGGCATTGAAGTGTGTAATTCGAGGGTTCTTTATAAAACACGGGGCTAGACTGAAAAAGCTAAAAAACAATAGAATGATTCACTTATTAAAAGAGATACCTAAAATAGAAGCCCAACACAAACAAAATCCAATACGCAAACTATTAATAAAGTTAACGGAATTGAAAACAGAATTACAAACATTGATTAATGAGCAAACATTACGAATAAGGGACAGTAATCGTTCCTTGTACTATCAGCAGGGTAATAAACTAAGTAAACTTGCAAGGGCTCTACATCAACGGAGAAATGTATCGCCTATTGTGAAAATTAAGTCAGAAACAGGGGATATGAAAAGAGATCCTAAAGGACTTCCAGACTTTTTATACGAAACTTTATAACATACCCAATCATGGAGCGAATGGCGATCCAGAAGGGTTCCAACAAAATATTCACCAATATGTAACAGAAAACCCACTCCCTGTACTGGCACCGTTAGAAACAACCGTTAGAAACAACACAATTAGATCAAGAATTCACAGTAACTGAAATACAAAGCGTAATAGACTCTCTAGTCCCCGGAAAAAGCCCAGGTCCTCATGGCTTTACCCCTAGATTTTATAAAACATTTAAAGAAGAACTCATCCCCATTATGAAGCGGACCTTTAATGCAGTTTCCACATCAATGCCCTTCGGCTCACAAAGTATGCAAGCGTACATCTCACTTATACCCAAACCAGAGAAGGACCACACTTTATGTGGAAATTATAGACCGATTTCTCTAACGAACATCGATCTCAGACTTACCCCTATAATACCTGCATATATACATCTAGATCAGGTAGGTTTCATAAAGGGCAGAGAAGCTAGGGATAATACCCTAAAAACACTTACACTAGTGGAACATGCACAGAGAGGTTCCATCCCATCCTGTTTATTAGCAATTGATGTGGAAAAGGCATTCGACAGGGTGGGATGGAACTTCCTTAGAGAGACCTTAATACAATGGGGGCTGGGTCCCATACTCTTAGATAAAATAATGGTTTTATACCAGAACTCAACAGCTAAGATTCGAGCGAATGGGGATATATCGGAGGTAATTCCTATAACAAATGGTACCCGACAGGGCTGTCCTCTATCCCCACTATTATACATACTGGTGATGGAGCATTTATTAATAGCGGTTAGAAAAAATTAAGAAATACAAGGAATTACGGTGGGAAATACGGAGTACAAGATGTCAGTATATGCAGACGATATATTGTTATACATCACAAACCCATTGATATCATTACCTAATCTAATAACAGAATTCAAACGATTTGGGGCCCTTAGTAATTTTAAAGTAAACTATAATAAGTCTGAAGCTCTGAACATTAATCTGTCAAACATGATGTTGGAACTCCTTAGAAAGGATTTCTCCTTTAAATGGCAGAAAAATGCAATTAAATATTTGGGCACCTGTATCCCCTCGGATCTGAACAAACTACAGGAATATAATTACATCCCTATGGTACAAAAAATTATGAAATCACTACAACAATATGATAAAGGAATATTCTCCTGGATGGGCAGAATAAATATAATAAAAATGGACATTCTGCCCAAGATTCTATATATCCTGCAAGCGATACCTATTTTCCCCCTAACAAGTACCCTGAAAAAATTGCGTAGGGCGATAGGGAATTTTATCTGGGGAGGTAAGACGCCCAGAATCAGTAGAGCAGTATTAAACAAAACTAAGAGAGAGGGAGGTCTTGCCCTTCCAGATATAGAAACATACCTTAGAGCAATATTAATAACTAGAGTTGTGGACTGGTTCCACAACAGAGATAGTAAACAATGGGTGAAGCTGGAAGAAACAATCAAGACATTAAAACTTAAATCAATACCATGGATCAAGAAAGAACAAAGACCACCGGAAAGCGATATGCCCTCTCTGGTGGTGTCAACATTAAAAGTATGGGACACCATGATAAAGAAGGAGAGCGGATCCACCTTTATAGGTCCTATGACCCCATTATTTAGTAACCCAGAATTCCCACTGGCACTCGAAGCTAAAACATTTCTTAAATGGAGGAGGTGTGAAGACACCAGGATAGTGAAAATATTGAAAGAGAATAGACTCCTCCCATTAGAGGCTATGGGGGGAGAACATAAGAAAAAATGGATGCAATATGGGCTACTCCAACGGTATATTTCATCCCTAACAAAGGTGGCCGTAATAGATAGACCTTTAACAACCCTGGAAAAAATTTTCTTACAAGAACAGAGACCTATTCACACACTATCGAAGGTATATAAATTCCTAATTTCAGAGAATAAAGGACAAGAAGCACCATATATCAGGAAATGGGAGACAGAACTAGGCATGGAAATTCCCAGGGAAACATGGGAAAAGGCAATGACCGTAACCCATAAACTCTCAATGTCAGCTAATCACCAGGAAAGAAACTATAAAATCTTAGCAAGGTGGTATAGGTGTCCTGTGGACCTACACAAAATAAATCCCGAGAATGAGGAGGTTTGTTGGAGGTGCCAGGAGGCCCAGGGCACAATGTCACACATTTGTTATTATTGCTCAGAAGTCCAACCTTTTTGGCAAAAAATATTTGAGCTTTATAGAGCCATGACCGGAATTGAATTATATCCAGAAATACAAATTGCAATACTATCTATGATCCCGGGATCAGTGAAAAACATAAAAAAGGGACTATTGAAATACTTCTTGACAGCAGCATGAACTATTATAGCAAGAAAATGGAAAAGCACAAGTATGCCTCTAGTGGAAGAGTGGGAGTGTGAGATGGCGGAGATGCGTGCCCTGGAAGAAAGAATGGTGATGGAAAAAGGGCTAAAAGAACAAATATAAAACATTTGGGCTAGATGGGAAGAATTTAGGACCTCCTCAGGGATGCTGAAGACGATCTAAAAATATAATGGAACATAATGGGAGAGGTTCCTCTCCCTTTTTAGGGGCTCCTTTTTTTTTTTTTTTTCCTTTTTCTTTCTTTTTTTTTTTTTTTGTTTTGTTTTGTTTTGTTTGTGTGATTGTACTCGAGTGAATGGTGATGGGGGGGTAGGGGGAGGGCTATAGTAAAGGACTTACTTCCAAGAATTAAGTTGGTAATGATTCAATAGGATCTGGATAATGTTATGTAAAAGAACATTTAATGTCTTGGATGGAACATGTCTTATTATTTATAGTAAAATTTTTGATAAATGAAGATTTAAAAAAAAACTGCTTGCGGCTTTAATGCAATGTCGGGTCCTGGCAATATGGATGAAAATCAGTAAGACAAACGGCATGGGTACCCCCCAGTCCATTACCAGGCCCTTTGGGTCTTGTATGGATATTAAGGGGAACCCCGCACCCAAATTAAAATAAGGAAAGGTGTGGGGCCACCAGGCCCTATATACTCTGAACAGCAGTATACAGGCGGTGCAAACAAGACAGGGACTGTAGGTTTGTTGTTAAGTAGAATCTGTTTGTAATTTTGAACAGGTACATTTTTAACGTGTTTAGCTCCAGCCAAAAAATCTTTTTTAAGCTTTTTGGAAAACATAGGGAAGGGTTATCACCCCTGTGACATTTGTTTTGCTGTCTGTCCTCCTCTTCAGAAGATTTCACCTCACTTTTTGTCCCAATGACAAATGTTTTTTGAAAATTTGGGTTTTTTTGTGGAACAAGGATTGGAAAGCATCAGTGGAAAGGAGAAATGTTTTTCCCATATTAACTCTTACAGGAGAGAATTTCCCCTCCTAGGGGTAGATTTCATCTCACTTCCTGTTGTCTCCTTCCGTTTGCAAGTAGGAGTCGTTTGTAAGTTAGATGTTTGAAAGTTGGGGCCTGCCCTATATACACAGCAGAAATTTGGGCCTTAGGTGTTGTTGTGGCCACAACACTGTAAGCCCTCACAGGGCCCTGCTGTGAAATATTAGATCAAGAATTGTAATTACATGCCCCTGTTGAACAGGGGCTAAAAAATTAGGCCTTAGGCACTGGTGCTGGTGACACAACACTGCAACCCCTCACAGATACTCTAGTTGGAATGCAGGAACGAGCCCTGCTGCAAAGTATTGCATCAAAAATTGTAATTACATGCCCCTGTTAAACAGGGGCTGAAAAATTAGGCCTTAGGCACTGGTGCTGGTGCCACAACACTGTAACCCCTCACAGATACTCTAGTTGGAACGCAGGAACGAGCCCCACTGCAAACTATTGCATCAAAAATTGTAATTACACGCCCCTGTTAAACAGGGGCTGAAAAATTGGGCCTTAGGCACTGGTGGTGGCGCCCAGAACCAAAAATGTTCTTACAAGCTATCAGCGTGATCATTGAGGAGGAAGAGGATAATTACTCAGGATAGTCACTCAGCATCAGCATAGGCAGTCTTTGAAGGGATCTGAGATTTCCAAAAAAATTATTTGGTTACATCACCATCAGGTGCTTGGTAGCTGGTGGTGATCCAAGACTGATTCATTTTTATGAAGGTCAGTCGATCGACCGTGTCGGTGGACAGACGCACCCTGTGATCGGTTACAAAGCCTCCAGCAGCACTGAATGTGCGTTCCGAAAGAACGCTGGATGCAGGACAGGCCAGTAGCTCAATTGCATACTGTGCAAGCTCTGGCCAGTGATCCATCCTCAAGACCCAGTAACCCAGAGGATTTTCGGTGGGAAAGGTGTCCAAGTCAGATCTTGCCCCTAGGTATTCCTGCACCATGTAAAACAGACGCTGGCGATGGTTGCTGGAACCGATCATACCTTGGGGCTGCGGACCAAAAAATTGTCTGAACGCATCGGTCAGACGGCCACCTTCTCCACCGCTCCTTCTTTGACTGACCGAAGCCTCAGCAACACGTTGTCCAGAAACAGGAGTTTGTAACCTCCCAGTCTCTGGGAACGCATTGCACAGACCTTTCTGCAAGGCCTCCCGAAGATGTTTCATCCTCTGCTCCCTCTGCGATGGCAAGATAAGGTCCGCAACCTTACCCTTGTAACGTGAATCAAGGAGGGTTGCCAGCCAGTATTGGTCCTTCTCCTTGATACCACGAATACGAGGATCCTTACGCAGGCTTTGCAGGATCAGGGAGGCCATGCAGCGTAGGTTTGCTGAGGCATTCAGTCCGGAGTCCTCTGGGTCACTAAGGACAGCATGGTCCGCAGCCACCTCCTCCCAGCCACGTACAAGTCTATGTGTTTCTTGGGACTGATCCCTTAAAGACTGCTGCTGATGCTGAGTGCCAGGCTCCACCTCCATACTGACACAATCTTCCTCCTCCTCCTCCCCCTCCTCCTCGTCCTCTTCCTGTGTGATCGGCGGGCACGCAGGAACACTGTCTGGATAAAGGGGGCCTTGAGAGTTAAGGAAGTCCTCCTCTTCCTGCCTCTGTTCTGCCTCAAGTGCCCTGTCCATTATTCCACGCAGCATGTGCTCCAACAGGTGGACAAGGGGGACAGTGTCACTGATGCATGCACTGTCACTGCTCACCATCCTCGTGGCCTCCTCAAATGGTGACAGGACAGTGCATGCATCCCTGATCATGGCCCACTGGCGTGGGGAAAAAAAAACAAGCTCCCCTGACCCTGTCCTGGTGCCATAGTCGCACAGGTACTCATTGATGACCCTCTGCTGCATGTGCAGCCGCTGCAGCATGGCCAACGTTGAGTTCCACCTGGTGGGCATGTCACAGATTAGGTGGTTCTTGGGCAGGTTAAACTCCTTTTGGAGGTCCGCCAGCCGAGCACTGGCATTATATGACCGGCGGAAATGCACACAGACTTTCCTTGCCTGCCTCAGGACATCCTGTAAGCCCGGGTACCTGCTCAAGAACCGCTGCACCACCAAGTTAAGGACGTGAGCCAAACAGGGCACATGGGTCATTTGTCCCTGTCGGAGGGCAGACAGGAGGTTGGTGCCATTGTCGCAAACCACCATTCCTGCCTTAAGTTGGCATGGCGTCAACCACCTCTGAACCTGACCCTGCAGAGCTGACAGAACCTCTGCCCCAGTGTGGCTCCTGTCCCCCAAGCACACCAGCTCAAGCACCGCATGGCATCTTTTGGCCTGCGTACTTGCGTAGCCCCTTGAACGGCTACGGAGCACCGCTGGTTCCGAGGACAAAGCACAGGAAGAGGCCATGGAGGAAGAAGAAGAGGAGGGGGTGGAGGAGAGAGGTGTGTCACAATCATTAGTAGTGGCATTTTGGAGGCGTGGTGGTGGAACAACCTCCAACACTACTGCACCTTGTCCTGCATCCTTCCCAGCTGCCAGCAGAGTCACCCAATGCGCCGTGAAACTTAGGTAACGTCCCTGTCCATGCCTGCTGGACCATGAGCCAGCGGTAATATGCATCTTACCGCTGACCGCCTTGTCCAGCGAGGCATGGACATTGCCTTCCACATGCCGGTAGAGAGCCGGAATCGCCTTCGGTGAGAAAAAGTGGCGTTTGGGTACCTGCCACTGAGGAACCGCACATTCCACAAACTCACGGAAGGGGGCAGAGTCTACCAACTGAAAAGGCAGCAGTTGAAGTGCTAGCAATTTTGCCAAGCTAGCATTCAACCGCTGGGCATGTGGATGGCTGGGAGCAAACTTCTTTCAGCGGTGCAGCAGCTGGGGCAGGGAAATTTGCCTGGTACAATCTGACGTCGGTGTACCGAAAGCAGATTGCCCACAAGTACTTGGCTGTGACACACCTAATTCTACACCTTCATTCCTCTCAGTGCAGGTCTCAGAGAGGACTGAAGGTATAGTGGGGTTGGAGATCTCAGTTGATGAGGAGCAAGGAGATGTCCTCTTTGTTCTTTGGTGTGGGTCTTTTAGATACGCTTGCCAACGAACTGCATGGCAGGTCAACATATGTCTGGTCAAGCATGTGGTACCCAAGCGGGAGATGTTTTGGCCACGCGAGATACGCTTGAGACATATGTTGCAAATAGCAGCGGTGCGATCTGATGCACTCGTCTCAAAAAAGGCCCACACCAAAGAACTTTTTGAATAACGCGCAGACACTGCAGCACCCTGCACATGTGGAGCTTTGGGGTGTGATGCAGTCAGTGTGGTGCCCTTAGGCTGGCCCCTGGAGGGCATCCTGCCTCGTTGGTGATGTGCCGCCTCCTCCTCCTCTCTCCTATCAGGCACCCACGTTGAGTCAGTGACCTCATCATCCCCTCCCTCCTCATCACTGGAGCAAACCTGGCAGTATGCTGCAGCAGGGGGAGCATGACTGCCAGATTGCTGTCCTTCTTGGGCACCCCCTCTGTCCGTGCTCACGTTACTGCCTTCATCGAGCTCAGTATCATCATCAGAGCCTTCCAAACGCTGGGCATCCCCATGTACCCAACACTGTGGTCAAACAGTTCGAGGGACTCCTCAGGAGGACATGGTGGGGCTAGGGAAGGAGTCACTGATGACATTGAGCCGAGGGAAGAGGCCGCTGCTTTGCCAGACAAAGTACCCTGAGCATGGGTGAGAGAGGATGAGGAGGATGAGGACGGCTTGGTCATCCACTCGACCAAGTCTTCCGCATGTTGCGGCTCAACATGGCCAGCTGCCGAAAAAAAGGCCAAGCATGTCCCACGGCCACGTGCTGATGAGGATGCACCGTCCCCACGACCGGCACTAGACACAGAGCCTGCTTGCCCTCTTTTATTGGCTTGTGACTGTCTGCCTCTCCTTCTTGGCCTTCCAGACATACTAATGGCCTGTAGCTGCACTAAGCTGGGATATATATATATATATATATATATATATACTGATACTGCAGCTAGCAAAATCAACTGCCTGCCTGTAGTATGAGAACACCACCAACCTTCTACAGGTAGCTTTAGCTGAACACTGTGCAGAGCTTGCAAAAAACTAACTTGTAGCTTTTTTAGCTGCCAGCGGTAGTGATAGGATCAGGAAAACACCACCAACCTTCTACAGGTAGCTTTAGGTGAACACTGTGCAGAGCTCGCCAAAAAATAACTTGTAGCTTTTTTAGCTGCCAGCGGTAGTGATAGGATCAGCAAAACACCACCAACCTTCTACAGGTAGCTTTAGGTGAACACTGTGCAGAGCTCGCCAAAAAATAACTTGCAGCTTATTTAGGTGCCTGCGGTAGTGATAGGATCAGTAAAACACCACCAACCTTCTACAGGTAGCTTTAGCTGAACACTGTGCAGAGCTCGCAAAAAAATAACTTGCAGCTTATTTAGCTGCCTGCGGTAGTGATAGGATCAGGAAAACACCACCAACCTTCTACAGGTAGCTTTAGCTGAACACTGTGCAGAGCTCGCAAAAAAATAACTTGTAGGTTTAGCTGAACACTGTGAGGAGGACGCACCACACTAACTTGTAGATTTAACTGAACACTGTGAGCAGGACGCACTACACTAACTTGTAGCTTTAGATGAATACTGTGCAGAGCTCGCAAAAAAATAACTTGTAGCTTTAGATGAACACTGTGAGGAGGACGCACCACACTAACTTGTAGTTTTAGCTGAACACTGTGAGCAGGACGCACTACACTAACTTGTAGTTTTAGATGAACACTGTGCAGAGCTCGCAAAAAAATAACTTGTAGGTTTAGCTGAACATTGTGAGGAGGACGCACCACATTAACTTGTAGTTTTAGCTGAACACTGTGAGCAGGACGCACTACACTAACTTGTAGCTTTAGATGAACACTATGCAGAGGTCTCACTACACTAACTTGTAGTTTTAGCTGAACACTGTGAGCAGGATGCACTACACTAACTTGTAGTTTTAGATGAACACTGTGCAGAGGTCTCACTACACTAACTTGTAGTTTTAGCCGAACACTGTGAGCAGGACGCACTACACTAACTTGTAGTTTTAGATGAACACTGTGCAGAGGTCTCACTACACTAACTTGTAGTTTTAGCTGAACACTGTGAGCAGGACGCACTACACTAACTTGTAGTTTTAGATGAACACTGTGCAGAGGTCTCACTACACTAACTTGTTGTTATAGATGAACACTGTGAGCAGGACGCACTACACTAACTTGTAGCTTTAGATAAACACTGTGCAGAGCTCGCAAAAAAATAACTTGTAGGTTTAGCTGAACATTGTGAGGAGGACGCACCACATTAACTTGTAGTTTTAGCTGAACACTGTGAGCAGGACGCACTACACTAACTTGTAGCTTTAGATGAACACTATGCAGAGGTCTCACTACACTAACTTGTAGTTTTAGCTGAACACTGTGAGCAGGACGCACTACACTAACTTTTAGTTTTAGATGAACACTGTGCAGAGGTCTCACTACACTAACTTGTAGTTTTAGCCGAACACTGTGAGCAGGACGCACTACACTAACTTGTAGTTTTAGATGAACACTGTGCAGAGGTCTCACTACACTAACTTGTAGTTTTAGCTGAACACTGTGAGCAGGACGCACTACACTAACTTGTAGCTTTAGATGAACACTGTGCAGAGCTCGCTAAAAAAATAACTTGTAGGTTTAGCTGAACACTGTGAGGAGGACGCACTACACTAACTTGTAGTTTTAGCTGAACACTGTGAGCATGACGCACTACACTAACTTGTAGCTTTAGTTGAACACTGTGCAGAGGTCTCACTACACTAACTTGTAGTTTTAGCTGAACACTGTGAGCAGGACGCACTACACTAACTTGTAGCTTTAGCTGAACACCGTGCAGAGGTCTCACTACACTAACTTGTAGTTTTAGCTGAACACTGTGAGCAGGACGCACTACACTAACTTGTAGCTTTTTATGAACACTGTGCAGAGGTCTCACTACACTAACTTGTAGTTTTAGCTGAACACTGTGAGCAGGACGCACTACACTAACTTGTAGCTTTAGATGAACACTGTGCAGAGCTCGCTAAAAAAATAACTTGTAGGTTTAGCTGAACACTGTGAGGAGGACGCACCACACTAACTTGTAGTTTTAGCTGAACACTGTGAGCAGGACGCACTACACTAACTTGTAGCTTTAGCTGAACACTGTGCAGAGGTCTCACTACACTAACTTGTAGTTTTAGCTAAACACTGTGAGCAGGACGCACTACACTAACTTGTAGCTTTAGCTGAACACTGTGCAGAGGTCTCACTATACTAACTTGTAGTTTTAGCTGAACACTGTGAGCAGGACGCACTACACTAACTTGTAGCTTTAGATGAACACTGTGCAGAGGTCTCACTACACTAACTTGTAGTTTTAGCTGAACACTGTGAGCAGGACGCACTACACTAACTTGTAGCTTTAGATGAACACGGTGCAGAGGTCTCACTATACTAACTTGTAGTTTTAGCTGAACACTGTGAGCAGGACGCACTACACTAACTTGTAGCTTTAGATGAACACTGTGCAGAGGTCTCACTACACTAACTTGTAGTTTTAGCTGAACACTGTGAGCAGGACGCACTACACTAACTTGTAGCTTTAGATGAACACTGTGCAGAGCTCGCAAAAAAATAACTTGTAGGTTTAGCTGAACACTGAGGAGGACGCACCACACTAACTTATAGTTTTAGCTGAACACTGTGAGCAGTACGCACTACACTAACTTGTAGCTTTAGCTGAACACTGTGCAGAGGTCTCACTACACTAACTTGTAGTTTTAGCTGAACACTGTGAGCAGGACGCACTACACTAACTGTAAATAGTCTAGCTGCCTGACTGTGGTACTAATAGGATCAAAAGAACACCAGCAATTTTCTTCAGGTAGCTGTAAATACTGTAACAAGACAAGCCTGCCTGTCAGTAGGAAGATAACAGGAACGGATCTAGCTAAACTGAATACAGTGTATATATATATATATAAATATATATATATATATATATATATATATATACGCAACACCTGGGATGCATATATATAAACAATACACTGTAAGTGCAGCTAACTCACTGATTGTTCTGCCGAATCTAGCTAACTCAAATGAAATGACAATGTCTCTCTGTCTATCTATGTATCTCAACGCCGGAACACACACTACACAGGGCCGCCATGCAGGCGGCCTTATATAGTGTGGGGCGTGTTCTAAACCCCCTGAGCCATAATTGGCCAAAGCCACCCTGGCTTTGGCCAATTACAGCTCTCTCTACTGACGACGCTGTGATTGGCCAAACATGCGGGTCATAGTGCATGCTTGGCCAATCAGCCAGCAATGCACTGCGATGCCGCAGTGAATTATGGGCCGTGACGCGCCACACGAATTTGGCGTGAACGACCCATAACGTTCGGAATTAGACGTACGACCGAACAGCCGATGTTCGAGTCGAACATGGTTTCGACTCGAACACGAAGCTCATCCCTAGTTATCAGTAACAGAAGAGCCGGTGCAAGAATTTTTGTCTACAAAGGGTGAAGGTGCATTTCGTTTTTTGATGCTCTTCCACTCCACCGTCCACCTGCCACCCCGCTCCCCTCCACAATGCAACCCCCCCACCCGTACTGTCCACAGCCATGCTGGGATCTCCTTCACATTATGCCTGTGTTTGTGATGGGGTGCAACTTAAAGGACGTCTCTTCAAATCCCCCCAGGACAAATCCATCCCCACCCCACCCCCCTCTCAGCAAAAATCCTCTCCCCACCTCTAGGATAGATCCTCTCCTCCGGGCCCTTCCTTCCAGCAGAACCCCCCCCCTCATCCTGGGTCAAATACGCCCCCCCCAATCCTCCCCAGCACGAATCCTCTTTCCCCTATGCCAGCATAAGTACTCTCCCCAGTTCTGTCACAAATCCTACTACCCAAATCCCCCTTCTCAGTACAAACCCACCCAAAACACAAATCATCTCCCCTTCTAATACAAATCCATACTTCCCAACTGTCCTGGTTTTGGTGGGACCTTCCTGAGACACAAATGAAATCCTGTGTATCCAGATCAAGGTTCTGTTTATACCAGAATGCTCTGAGGGAAACCTGCTTTTTTGTGTGCATTTCCCACACTGCATTCAAAATGCACTGCCATAGCGATCTGTAATGGGTGCCAACTTAACCTCTTCATGCTGTGCCTCCTGGCAGTCATGTGATCTGAAAACTCCTGATCGCTTGCAGTGATCGGTAACTTTCAGTTAGACGCCGGTAACTGTGAAGGGGGCGCTCAAGGCGTGCACAGCGCTACTGATAACAATTCATGCAAATATGCGGCCTCTCTGAGCCAAGGCCAAGGCGCCGAGAGGCCATATATTTGTGCGTGGCTGGTGCCAAGGGTTAATGACTACCCAAATGCAGGTCGCAAATGCAGTGTTTGCCTGCAGAATGTTTGATTAACAGTACCATGCGATCCAGTTGCTGTGCGTTTTGTAAAGTAGCACATGCACAGCTCTTAGTGCAGACTGACACGGTTTCAGCCCATTTAAATGAAAGGGCTGAAATCGCACAGCACCTGGAAGGCATGTGAATTGCAAAGGAACGCACAGCGCGTTCCTATATGATTTGTGTTGTGAACTGGCCCTGAGTCTTGGAGCCCAGTGCCAAAAAAATGTTCAGCCACTTGGCTCCACTAACTTGCCTGACAGGGGGCACTAGCATAGGTACCTGGAGCAATTGCCCTGAATCTCTAGCAAGGTGCCCAGGATCCCAGACACCATGATTGTCCCCTCAACAGCAGCCAGTTTGTCTTTAAAAATGGGAGGAAGGGGGCAAATTATGAAAGAAGAATACTTGCAGTGATTTGGGGGATAAGAGGATGCTTTATGTACTAGGGGCACTTTGGGAGGGGAGAGAAATTGTGCTGGAAGGGGGGTTAATTAAAAAATCTTACCCCCCCATCACAAGTTTTCTCCCCTCCCAAACTGCCCCCTAGCACATAAAGCATCTTCATATTCCCCCAAATAACTGCAAGTATTCTTCTTTGACAACTTGCCCCTTCTCTGAGTCCCCTTCACTGTGTCTCCTTCCCCTGCAAGTGCCAAGCATTAAGATTCAGTACAACCCTCAGATCAGCACGTCCCGTTCTGTTGATGCTGTGTCCATTCTCCTTTCCCTCCTTCTCGTCTGTGACATCCGAGCTGAGGAAAAGGGGGAGGGGACTTCAGTCCATGTGTTAGTGTGAGGTGGGCAGGAGGGGGGAGGAAGGGGGGGGGAGAGATGCCGTTCAGTGTAATCGCAGCGTGTGGGAACAGAAACACCCCGCACAAGCTGCGAGACCAGTCACCGGAGCCAAGTGCCGGAGGTGAGAGAACCAGAAGCCGCTACATCAGGTGCCGGACCGGAAGTCTTTTGTGCGGTCTTGGGGCCCCCTTACAGTGGCGGAATGCCAGGGTCCAGTCGCAAGTGCGACTGTTGTGACCCTGGTAGTTCCGCCACTGGGCAGTAGCATCTCGCCTAACAGTCCTAAATATGATAGCCCTGACCACTGTCTTCAATCTGAGTTGCTGCCCTTTTCAGAGGTCCCACTAGCTTCTTCTGGTGTTCCTCCCTCCTTGTGTATTCCAGTGAGGAGTTCTCAGCCACTATGGCTCTAAGCCTTGTTTAGAGGCTTCAGATCGCAGAAGACGTCTATGCTCCAGAATCCATTAATGATTTTCCCTTTACAGCTTCTTTGCTTTCTGAAGATGGGGAGGAGCAAAATTCCTCATGTGGCTTCAAGGAATTCATACAGGATTAAACCCAATCAGTTGATATCTCTCCTAAACTTAGATAGGAACTTAAGGCAATTTTTAAAAAACATTTACGTTTTTTAAATTTCACCCGATGAAGGGGTGGAGCCAGGAGCACTGGCGGGGCACCCCAGAAGAGGAGGAATGGAGCTGCTCTGTGCAAAACCCTTGCACCGAGCAGGTAAGTATAACATGTTTGTTATTTTTATTAGGAAAAAAAAACAAACCTTTACACTTTAATCATTATTCTGTTAGCATTAGTTAATGGATAGGAAGATATATTATATTTACATGTTTTAAATTTTTTTTTTATTTACATCTCTTCATTTGGTTTCTGGCCTAGGGCAAACGTATGTCACATACCCTCCTGCTTGCATGCCTGAGTTAAGGGCAGATGGATTATAATAAGTAGATGCTTCATGAATCACTCAGGATGGGTACAGCTAGAAATGCTAGGGGGGTGTTCAAAGTGATGTATCAACAAAATAAAGCATGGATGAATGAGTGAGTTTGCTTTGGATATTAAAAATGAATGGGCTTAGATACAGTTTAGTTCCTCTAATCATCTCTGTTTTCAAGGACTTCATATGTAAGAAGTTAGAAGCCCTATTCAAGCATTGTTTTCTCAGGCTGGTCCTCCTACGCACCATGGTGATGCAATCAGGTCTGTCTGTCAGATCATTGCTGTCTTGTCCACAAACATGTCAATTCTGATGGATCTGTCCATCCACCAACTGGAGTTTTGCCTGTAGCCTTGCACTACTGTGTGAATGGTTTAGCCCATACAATCTGCAAAACATTGAGGGTCAGTCTTCTTTCAATGCAAAGGTTTCTGTGACTCGAATGCTGGTCTGCAGAACTACTGTGCAAGAAGTGTCCCATGTGAATACCATTTGAATGTAATGTCTCTTTAGTGACTCCTTGGAGACTTACATCAAAGAAGTCATGGGAGGTAAAAGTAGCCTCTTACCCCAGAAAAAGAAGTCAATTTATCCTGCAGGCAAGTCTAGATACGAAGAAATATTCCTTTCGTTTCTCTCAGGCATCTGAGTCCAGGTCCAAGTCCGGTTCACAATTCCACCATAAGATCTGGAGCATGTCAAGATGGGGAGCAAATCTTCGTTAGGCAGTGCACCCACTTGTGAGAGGAGAGGGGAGGTTTGTGGGGCTTTGCAGCCATCTGGGCACAGGACATTATATCCAGTGGCTACAAACTGGAGTATCAGTTTTTGTCTCTTCCCTCCTTCATGCTCTCAAACTTGCCATCCTCCCCTCAAAAGACATCAGTTTTCTAGGCTGCTCTTCAGCAACTTCTCTCACATTGCCCTGGTTCCAGAAAAGGATAGTTTGCAGGGGTTCTACTCCAACATGATAACACAAAAACATTTCATTCACTCATGGTTAGTGTTTGGCTGCAGCCATTTATTATCAATCAACTGTGTTTACTCTTTTTAAATCATAATCACAACAGAAACTACCCAAATGACCCTGATCGAAAGTTTACATACCCTGGTGATTTTGGCCTGATAACATGCACACAAGTTGACACAAAGGGATTTGAATGCCTATTAAAGGTAACCATCCTCACCTGTGATCTGTTTGCTTGTAAATTAGTGTGTGTGTATAAAATGTCAATGAGTTTCTGGACTCCTGACAGACCCTTGGATTCTGAATCATGGGGAAAGCAAAAGAATTGTCAAAGAATCTGAGGAAAAGGTAGTTGAACTGTATAAAACAGGAAAGGGATATAACAAAAATATCCAAGGAATTGAGGTTGCCAATCAGCAGTTTTCAAACTCTAATCAAGAAGTGCAGGGGTTGAGGGGTTCTGTTGAAACCAAACCACGGTCAGGTAGACCAACTAAAATTTCAGCCACAACTACCAGGAAAATTGTTCGGGATGCAAAGAAAAACCCACAAATAACTTCAGGTGAAATACAGGACTCTCTAAAAATGTGGTGTGGCTGTTTCAAGATGCACAATAAGGAGGCACTTGAAGAAAGATGGACTGCGTGGTCGAGTCGCCAGAAGAAAGCCATTACTATGGAAATGCCACAAAGTATCCCGCTTACAATACGACAAACAGCACAGAGACAGGCCTCAAACCTTCTGTCACAAAGTCATTTGGAGTGATGATACCAAAATTTAGCTTTTTGGCCACAACCATAAACGCTACATTTGGAGAGGAGTCAACAAGGCCTATGATGAAAGGTACACCATTCCTACTGTGAAACACGGAGGTGGATCGCTGATGTTTTAGGGGATGAGTGAGCTACAAAGGCACAGGAAATTTAGTCAAATTTGATGGCAAGATGAATGCAGTATGTTATCAAAAAATACTGGAGGAACATTTGCATTCATCATCCAGGTAGCTGCGCATGGGATGTACTTGGACATTCCAACATGACAATGATCCAAAACACAAGGCCAAGTCGACCTGTCATTGGCTACAGCAGAATAAAGTGAAGGTTCTAGAGTGGCCATCTCAGTCTCCTGACCTCAATATCATTGAGCCACTCTGGGGAGATCTCAAACGTGCAGTTCATGCAAGACAGCCCAAGAATTAACAGGAACTGGAGGCTTTTTGCCAAGAGGAATGGGCAGCTTTACCACCTGAGAAGATAAAGAGCCTCATCCACAAATACCACAAAATACTTCAAGCTGTCATTGATGTTAAAGGCGGCAATACACAGTATTAAGAATTGGGGTATGTAAACTTTTGATCAGGGTCATTTGGTTGTTTCTCTTGTGATTATGATTTAAATAGAGTAAACACAGTTGACTGATAATAAATGGCTTCAGCCAAACACTAACCATAAGTGAAAGAAAAGTTTTTGTGTTATTTATATTCTCTGAAAAATGGCCAAGAAATCATAAATTCTGCCTGGGTATGTAAACTTATGCGCACAACTGTGTATATATATATATATATATATATATATATATATATATATATATATATATATATATACACAGTATCTCACAAAAGTGAGTATACCCCTCACATTTTTGTAAATGTGACAACACTGAAGAAATGACACTTTGCTACAATGTAAAGTAGTGAGTGTACAGCTTGTATAACAGTTTAAATTTGCTTTCCCCTCAAAATAACCCAACACACAGCCATTAATGTCTAAACCGCTGGCAACAAAAGTGAGTAGACCCCTAAGTGAAAATGTCCAAATTGGGCCCAAAGTGTCAATATTTTGTGTGGCCACCATTATTTTCCAGCACTGCCTTAACCCTCTTTGGCATGGAGTTCACCAGAGCTTCACAGGATGCCACTGGAGTCCTCTTTCACTCCACCATGATGGCATCACAGAGCTGGTGGATGTTGGAGACCTTGCGCTCCTCCACCTTCCATTTGAGAATGCCCCACAGTGTCAGGTCACCTGAGTCCAGGTGACAGATGCACCCCGTTGGGGTCAGGAGTGCACCGCAAGGTAGTGGGCCCTATGGCTGACTGCTGCGGATGGAGCTCTAGGTGATGCAGGAGAGCTGTCATTGTGGAGCACCAACACAGATCACACTGGGAACTAGAGCATGAGATTTCCCAGGGCGCAGAATCTAAGAGCCAGCGGGTGTTCACCAGAGGCCCCCTAGTGGTGGGGATAGATTTACCTGCAGTTTGGCTCCAGGTCGCGACTCCCAGGGCCTCCCAGCTCACGCTCACAGTAGACTACAGGAAGGTAGAGAGGAAGCCGCAGACTGCGACAACAAAGGATAGTCAGGAGATGGCCAAAGGTCGGGGTAACAAGCAGGTAAGGATAATCAAGGAACACGCCAAGGTCGGGATATGAAGCAGACAAGGACAGTCAAGAACAAGCCAAGATCAGTAACTAGATTTAGACGTAGAACACACAGCAAGGAGCACGCGGAAGCTAAACACACAATATTGAGCAGCAGGGCTGGCTTGCAGTGCACACGTTAATATATTGTTCCCTGACAGGGCCTGGGGTGGAGCTATGCTTTGAGGAGGGATACTTAAGCAGCCAGGTGAAGGGCTGCTGGCCTCTAAGCTGAATACATGGAGAGGTAAGCTGACACACAAACATTACTGCGGATCCATGACACACAGATGCTCAATAGGATTTAGGTCTGGAGACATGCTTGGCCAGTCCATCACCTTTACCCTCAGCATCTTTAGCAAGGCAGTGGTCATCTTGGAGGTGTTTTTGGGGTCGTTATCATGTTGGAATACTGCCCTACGGCCCAGTCTCTGAAGGGAGGGGATCATGCTCTGCTTCAGTATGTCACAGTACATGTTGGCATTCATGGTTCCCTCAATGAACTGTATCTCCCTATTGCCGGCAGCACTCATGCAGCCCCAGACCATGACACTCTCACACCCATGCTCGACTGTAGGCAAGACACACTTGTCTTTGTACTCCTCACCTGGTTGCCACCACACACGCTTGACACCATCTGAACCAAATAAGTTTATCTTGGTCTCATCAGACCACAGGACATGGTTCCAGTAATCCATGACCTTAGTCTGCTTCTCTTCAGCAAACTGTTTGCGGGCTTTAGAAGAGGCTTCCTTCTGGGACGACAGCCATGCAGACCAATTTGATGCAGTGTGCGGCGTTTGGTCTGAGCACTGACAGGCTGTCCCGCCACCCCTGCAACCTCTGCAGCAATGCTGGCAGCACTCATACGTCTATTTCCCAAAGAAAACCTCTGGATATGAAGCTGAGCACATGCACTCAACTTTCTTGGTTGGCTATGGCGAGGCCTGTTCTGAGTTGAACCTGTCCTGTTAAACTGCTGTATGGTCTTGGCCACCGTGCTGCAGCTCAGTTTCAGGGTCATCTTCTTATAGCCTAAGATGACGCTGTGCTAAAGTGTGCTAAATGTGCCCCTAATCTGACACAAAAATAAACACATATAAGATGTATAAACATGTATACCATATAAAAAAAAAATAGTGAAAAAAACTAAATAACCATATTTGCATAAACCTGATAAATATATATGTAAAAGCAAACAGTACAAATAGCACATGTAATAACAATCTAATGAAACCACATAATGCTGTGAGCTTATAAGTGCAAACAAATCACAGAAAGTGCCATGTGCCAAACAAATTGCAAAGTGCTTAGTGTCAACACAATTAGTGTAAATGATAGTCTTAAATGAACTATATAGATATGTTGAACATATAAATAAAAAGTCCTGCACACAAATAATAAGGTGCTTATGCGTGATCTTCAATGGTGGTATAATCAAACATGCTTAAATCTCTCCATGTGCCACAGATCATGCGATGGTGCAATACAGGTGACCCCCCAAGGTAATGCGCTCACCTCAAGTAGGTAAGTAAGTAGTTAAACAAAGTCAGAAAATGCTTTTGAGCCACCCCGGGCTCTGTGTGGATCGCAGGATCACAGGCTCCAACTCAGGACAAATCAATGGATAAGAAGAAAGACCATATAGTGTAATAATGTTTTAAAACTTTATTCCAAAAACAGATAAAACACTCCCCCCAAATGGGGTACTCACATTCTCAGGGTGCGCCAGTGCACCACTCTATGTATAGCATATAGACAAGTGTTACAGTGAGGATATGGCGTCCGTTCCAGCAACTAACAGCTGCTGCTGCCTTTCGCTCCGTCCTGGCCCCTCCCCTACGCGTGTTTGACACAGGGCATACGTGTCATCATCAGGGGGAATGTAATTGGACGGCGGCTCTATCATTTAAATACAGTACCAGCGGCCATCTTGCTGTGGCCCGCGGACACTCTAGTGATGGGCTACAAGTTAAGACATTACTAATGTTCTGAGATAGCTTCTGGCTGACAAAACAATGTTAACCAGTAAACAAAATCAAATAATAACTCAGTCACCAGCCCTTAATTTACAATAAACGCTGGAGATAAAAAATGAAGTGATGATGTGGTATATATAAAGATGCATAAACCCGGTAATGATTACCCAGGTCGGAGGTTGATAGACGCCACACCATATCCACCACTTTTACATGCTGCATAGTAATTCAATTGCGTTTATAAATCAAAAGAATACAAATAAATAAAATCAAATTGCTAATAACATACTAATCCAGCTTTCTGAGTAGGTAATCATAAATTAATCCCTCTCTCCACACATCATGTCCACAGATATCATCATGTGTATGGGGGAGGCTGAAAAAAATCGCTTCATCTTTATTAAAAAATATTTAAAATATATTTATACACATATCTTAATGTAACAAAACATATATATATATATATATATATATATATATATATAAATGAATTAGAGGATATATTTATACGTAAATAATAAAAAAAAATATAGTTTAAAAAAGATTAAAGTACTAAAATTCTAAAAATTCCAATGGACCAGCAGGACAATAAAAACAACCCCTATAGGATGGTGCGGGTCTAACATACCAATTCACCTACGATATAATATGGATATGAGAATAAGTATGGGACCCCCACCCCCCTTAGATACATATATGAATGAATCACAATCAAATATTATGACACTATAAATATCTAGCTAGAAATCAATTGTGATAAACCTAAACCATAGACATACCAACCCAATTCAACATATGTATAACCATGATGGAAACATATTGGGCCCAAATGATAGATGTAATTTCAAAATATCGAAAATATCAAATTAGGAGCTCTAATACCTTTAATGTTAATAATTGCTCAAAAAACAACCCAGGTCAAACTCTATTCAACCCACCCAAAAAACAAAGAGCCCAGCTGGTGTATCCACCAAGATTCTCGCTGGCTAATTTCTCTAGTATAATTACAGCCTTGGGGGCATGGCCTAGCGCATGGAGCAATAGGACGTGTCTCCCTGGAGCTCCCGCACAAGCGGGACTATCCACAGCTCACAGCGCTTCAAAGATCCGGATAAGAGGTTGGTAATGGGAAGGAGAGGTGGGGGAGAAGGCCAGCACACCCCTGATCCACAAAAAGAAGGGGAAATAGACCGATTCTTCACCCGACTGGGACTGAATCACCGCGGCCCCCCCTCATCCAAGATGACGCTGAGCCGCTCCTCAGGCTCACATGCAGCCTCACAGGGGGCTGTCTCACAGCGCTCCACGCCGAACAGGAGAACCAGACAGCGCACCAGATCCCCAGCAGACTCTGAAAATGACTCTGTTCGGTCTGCTTGCCATTCGCCTGCATCGCACAGATCATACAGTATCTGGGGTATGGAGGCTTACATTAAGGCCCTCCCTAACAAACAAGATTTTGAGGCTTGTGTGCAGAGAATGGAGCGCTCATACAAGCAGGAGATAGCAGAGCTGCGCAGAGATGTTACTAATAGACTGGAGGAAGTGGAGCATAATGTAGAAGAGACTGTTACCACATTGTAAACTCATGAAGTCATTCTACATGAGCACACCCTGCAGATCCAGCAATTAATATACCACCAGGATGACCAGGAAAACAGGGCCAGGCGTAATAACACACGCATCCGCGGCCTTCCAGAGTCAGTTGAAACCAAAGACCTGGCCCCTGCAGTCATTGCCATATTCAATGACCTGATGCAGAAAGATGCTCCTCTGGAGCTGGATCGGGTGCACAGAGCTCCGGGCCCTAAAAATCCAAACCTGGAGCACCCTAGGGACGTTATATGCAGAGTATATTTCTATGCGATCAAAGACGCCATAATGCAAGCCGCACGTACGCAAGAAGCCATCTACTTTAACGGCACTCAAATATCCCTGCTCCCGGATATCTCTAAGCTGACCCTGGACATGCGTCGTGCCCTGAAACCCCTTACAGAAGCCCTGCAAGCAAAACACATCAAATATCGCTGGGGATTTCCATTTAATCTGTTTGTGTCCCACGAAGGGAAGTCAGCAACATTCCGCACATTGGGTGATCTCCCAAAGTTCCTAGGAACTTTTGAGCTACCACAGATCCCTATACCGGACTGGCCACTTCATGCGGCCAATTCTGGATTCCAGACCACTACTGGTTGGCAAAAGCAATCCAAGAAGAACAAACGTTCCAAATCAGAAGCCTCCAAGTCAACAGGTGGGTGAATCCTCATTGCTCACCCCTTGACTAACTACCCTTTTCTTCACAGGCCTTGAACCCGTGAAGCCGTCCCGGTTCATAGTTATGTTGGGACTCTAAGCTGCTAAATCACTTTAACACTTTTTTTTTACTTGCAGGTTTTGATTGTTCCCTTAGATATTCGATATCCTTATAACTGAGATTTACACCTGTTGGTAACCATTCTCCTCACCCCACTTCGGATCCCCCTCCCCCCCCACCTGTTTATAATATTTGGTTATGCTCAGTTTTATCTTGAAGCCAGGTAAAAGACCCTTAATGCTGTTAGATATGTAATAGGCATTACTGGGGTCCCCCCTGTGGTAGCCTACACAAATATAGATATAAAAAGTATATGCTGTAATGTAGGGTCCTGAGCTACAATGTTAATATAAGGAGTTTACTTTTGTTGCCCGGTGTGTGCGGGCTCCTCTGTGCGCTGACCGCGTCCCCCTCTTAGGATTTTCAGCGCCCATAGCGGTCTTAGCTGACTTGTTGATCAAAACACTATTAGTATGGCCCTCGAGGCCTTGGTTCTCTTCCTCTTTTCTTCTCACTTTCACATTTCCTGTACTTATCTTCATTATGTTCACCACTAGATGGCGATCCATCCCCTCCCTCCCCTTTCTTGAGACAGTGGGCCTCACCTATATCCACCCTAATATTCCATTCACATTATCCCTCTCATGGCAACACAACCCTCCTTGAGAGTCTCCTCTTTAAACTGTAGGGGCCTTAATACCCCGGAGAAAAGAAGGCAAATATTGTACCATTTTCATAAACTTCGTACACAAATTCTCCTCCTTCAGGAAACCCACTTTAGGTCTGACACAATCCCACATTTCCTCCATAAGCAATACCCTACCTGGTTCCACAGCACCAACCCATCTGCTAAATCCAAGGGGGTCTCCATCGCATTCCACGTTACATTTACACCAGATGTGCTAGATTCCTACGTAGACCCACAAGGGAGATATGTTTTTCTTAAATTGTCATACATGACTATGATCTACACCAGGGATATGCAATTAGCGGATCTCCAGCTGTTGCAAAACTACAAGTCCCATCATGCCTCTGCCTCTTGGTGTCATACTTGTGGCTGTCAAGAGTCTTGCTATGCTTCACGGAACTTGTGGTTCTGCAACAGCTGGAGGTCCGCTAATTGCATATCCCTGATCTACACTGTTATTAACATATACTCTCCAAATCAGGATCAGCAACAATTTCTCTCTTCGGTGACATCTCGCCTGAAATGATTTATCACAACCAACATGATCCTGGGAGGTGACCTCAATGCCGCCTTGATACCTCATCTCGATGCCTCTACCGGTAAGTCCTCAATTTCCCCAGCCTCCCTGACCAAAATGCGAACAATCCTCTCTGAGCTATCCCTGGTGGACGTGTGGAGAGTCCTACACCCCACCACCAGGGACTACACATACTACTCCCCCGCACACTCATCCTATAGCAGGCTGGATTACATTTTCAATTCCCAATCATTACTAGACTATAATCCGGATACCTCCATAGGCCTTACTCTTTGGTCTGATCACACCCCCATTCACTTGAGCTTAGGGAAGATCCCGACATGCAAGAGTAGAACCTCTTGGAGACTGAATGACAACTTGTTATTTGACTCAGTTTGTACCCAGGACATGATACAGACCATCAAACACTTTGTAACCGACCATGCACATGACGATACTAACCCACTCACAAAATGGGAGGCGCTTAAATGCGTACTTAGAGGTAAATTCATCCAACATGGCTCTAGACTAAAACGGGAGCACACAGCAGAAATTGCATGCCTCCTTGCCACCATAGCCGCAATGGAAGAATCACACGAACAAAACCCTGACATGACCACACAACTAGACCTGACTAATGCCAGGAGAGATCTTCTACAAATTTTTGCAGAGTGCTCTTTGGTGGCAAGGAACAAAGGGCGATTCATACACTACTCTCAAGCTAACAAATGTGACAGACACTTAGCAAATACGCCACACCCTCGACAAATTAGGAGATCTATCCCCTTTATTAATTCTTCTACTAAAGGGAAAATATTGAATAACTCGGCCATAGCCGAAGAATTCCGCCAATATTATGCAACCCTATACAACCTACCCTCACAGACATCACCGCCCAAATACCACTCAGGTATCCCTGCACAGGATCTGCCTTCGTACATTCAAGAAACGGCCCTCCCCACCATCCCACCTTCCGACTCGGAAGATTTAGAGTCCGCCCTGTCTGATACGGACTTTCTACAAGCCATAAAAAGCCTTAAAAATGGCAAGAGCCCCTGCCCAGATGGGTTTTCCCCACGCTTTTATAAAACATTTCCAATGTTATTGTCACCTCTCCTAGCGAAAGCATTTACCGCTATAGATGAGAAGATAGCCCCTTCTTCAACCCTACTCCAAACCCAATTTGTAGTTATTCCGAAACCAGGTAAAGACCCCTCATTATGCCCCAACTATAGACCGATATCCCTAATAAATATAGATTTAAAACTGTTTGCCAAGATTCTTGCAAATCGCCTCTCACCCTTCCTACCCGACATAATACATAGAGACCAGGTGGGTTTTGTCCCTGGACGCGAAGCCAGGGACAACACCACCAAAACCATACACCTTATAGCATATGCTCAACGCAATCATATACCGACCTGCCTTCTCTCCTGTGATGCAGAAAAGGCCTTTGATAGGGTTAGTTGTCCCTTTCTTCAATCTACCCTCTCCCAGATAGGATTAGGCCCTAGAATGCTATCACACATCCTGTCCCTTTACTCTAAACCATCGGCTACGATATTAGTAAACATTACACAATCAGAAAAATTTACAATTGCCAATGGCACCAGGCAAGGCTGTCCGCTCTCCCCACTTCTGTTTGCCCTAGTGATTGAACATCTAGCCCAAGCTATCAGGGCAAATCCAAATATACACGATATTCAGACCCCCTCCTCCCAATGTAAACTTTCCTTATACGTGGACGACCTACTCCTTTACGTGACCCAACCTCATCAATACTTGCTGAGATTAACAGGTTTGGTTGCTTCAGTAATTACAAGCTAAACATCTCTAAAACAGAAGCACTGAACCTTTCATTAGCACAACACATCCTGGCCTCCCTCAAAGCCAATTTCTCATTCCAATGGCAGACGAACTCCATCTCATACCTAGGTACAGCCATCCCAAAACACACATCAGAGATCTATGCCCTAAATTTCAGCCCACTCCTAACAAAACTGAGACGCCTCTCCGAGGACCGGATGGACCTACCGGTTTCATGGTTTAGTTGCATGAGCACATTAAAAATGGATACACTTCCTAAATTACTGTACTTATTTCAAGCACTCCCGATAGCTCTTGCATCTGCATTCTTCCGTGCTCTTCGCTCTATGGCTATTCAGTTTGTATGGAGGGGGAGCAACCCCAGACTGAAACACAAGCTCTTATGCTCCCCCACCTCTAAAGGGGGGGGTGGGCTTGCCAGATTTCGAGCTATATCATACCTCAGCAGTAATCTCTCGAATACTGGAGTGGTTCCCCCGCCCTCTGATCAAAGCCTTAACCTTGGTGGAACAAGACCTGTCCTTGGACGACCTCAGAGCACTTTTCTGGGGCTTCGACAAGACTCATAAATCTCTTACACTATTGTCCCCCCTTACCAGAGATGCCTTAGCGATATGGTACCGAAGAAAGGAGACCTACTCACTATCCACAGAGCCGAGCCCCCTCACCCCCCTATTCGACAACCCGGCCCTTCCGGAGGGTAGATCAACACACACTTTGGACAGCTACAATAGAGACTCCTGGCCCACAGCACAACAATTTGTTGATAATGATAGTGGCACTTTTGTGACTCACCACAACACCATAACCTCTAAGGTTACATGGCTTACCCGTTTACACTTGACCTCTTATTGCAAGAAACTTTACACCTCCAAATAAACCCACAGACCTCTGACTGGGTTTGAACAGTTATGCACTCTTACAGAAACCCCTCGTCACACCCTATCACTGATCTACAAGATGATCCTTGACCGCACTTATGACACCCTTCCTAAATACACCAATGCATAGTCAGAGGAGCTCGGGAGGGATATAACAGAGGCGGAATTGGGTAAGGCTTTTATCTTTACCCATAAGTCATCCATCTCGAGCTACACTCAGGAAAAAAATTATAAACTGGTATCAAGGTGGTATCGGGTCCCAACCAATCTCAGGATCATGTTCCCATTGGCCACCTATATCTGCTGGAGATGTAATTCTGTGAAGGGCATGTACAAACACATCTGGTGAGAATGTGAAGTGATCCGTCCATTTTGGACACAAATTTTCCAAATCTATACTGAAATATACGACAAACCACTCATGCCTTCTCCTTTTGTAGCACTTCTTTCCATATTGCATTAAATCCCAAAAGCATAGCCTCCTAAAATTCTTCCTCAGTGCGGGGAGACACTTAATTCCTAGACACTAGAAAACTACCTCCCCCCATCCCTTATTGAGTGGGTGGCTGAGATAAATGACATTATGCTTATGGAGGAGATGCAAGCTAAATCTATAGAAAAAGAAGCAAAGTTTTCATTCATCTGGAGTATTTTGAAGCACAGACTCTCATCGGTAAGTACTCCTTGAGAGACTAAAATTCCCCTAATTCACGCTTGTTTATCCGTGATCGATAAACCCGAAAAGGAATGAGGCCCGCTGTCTCGCCACCCCCTCCTCCCCCCCTTCCCCCACTTCTCTTCTTTCATTTCCAAAATACTCTCTCTCCCCAACTGGCTCTCCCCCTCTACTATTACTTCTCCTCTTTCCTACCTCTCCTATCCCTAGTTATAGATAGCCATTCCATGTGAATACAAATACTCTTGGCTCTCGGTATGTGTACTACAGATAGTTAAGAGACTTGAAAATACTCTGAACCTGGGTTCTGACACTATAATGGTTGGTTTAGACACATCTACTCCTTTGGTTTCTGGACGCAGCAAGCTCCCATAGGGGCGTCCAGACCGTCGGGGAAGGCGGCCAGCCGAATGTCAGCACTATGTAGGAATCATCATTTAATTGACACCCCTCCAAGTCATTTATATGTATGTAATGGAATGCACTATATTAATGTTCACATATTTCAATTCTATTTGATCTGCACACCTTCTGTCTGGTGTCTGGTCCATTTCTTGTTCTTTTAAGTTTAAAAATACAAACTTATTGAACATAATTACAGCCTCTCCAATGGCACTTGGGTGCCTCTATACCCCCAAACTGCACCCCCTTCGTGCTCTGATTATGAACATTTCTAAAATGTATGGATAGATAATGTTTATCAAAGCCCTTGTGTATGTTTCTGACATGCTCTTCCATATGATCCTTAAGGGCTCTAATAGTGCGGCCAACATACAATAAATTACAGGGGCACTTAACCGCATATACAACCCCTACAGTATCACAAGAAATTAAATCCTTAATAATGTATGTTTGATCAGTTAGGGGGTTATTGAATTCCTTAACTTTCTTTATGTTGGTTGGAACTCATACAACTGTAACTCCTCCCACAGCCGTAGAAATACTTTGAGTCCCAAAACATTTTTGGTTCCGAGGGGGGTGGCTCTACAACATTATGCACCAACCTATCTCATAAATTGGGTACTCGTTTATAGACCATCCTTGGTTTTTCTGGTAAACAATCTTTGAGGTGGGCATTGTAATGGAAATTTGTAAGTTCTGTATATAATTGTATTGTATTTTGTATGTATTGCACACTGCCCTCACTGTGCACACAGCACTAATAATGTTTTCAGTAAATGTTTACATTCTTTCGAGTCCTGATTAGAATAAGCCTGCCTATGTAACGCCCCTTGTTACCATAAACCTACAATTGTAATATTAATGTGATACCTACGTAATCATGTGCATAAAAACCTTCAATTGCGTCATAATAAAGCAGAACAGTAATTTGGAAAGATGCTGAGCGTATCTTTTGTGTCTGTTCCCTACTGCAGTAGTTATTATTAATTTGGAACCACTAATCAATATGAGGATAGGAGTTGCCTATCATCAATTTAACCGAGTCAGCATCTTGTTTCAACACATTCCAATATCTGTGTATAATGTTTTCCACCTCTCTATTTTGTATATTGTAATCTAATACTATACAGATATCCTTATCATCACCAACATCCCTGTTACCGTTTTTTTCCTCCAGCAAATATTCCCTGTTCAAATTCCTGATCTTAGTTCTTTCCTTGTCCAAAAATTCTCTATAATATCCCTTATTCCTAAACATTTCACTCAACTTGTTGGATTGATCCTCAAAGTCTTCATCCAATGTGCAATTTTTACTTAATCTCATAAACTGACCCCGGGGTATGTTGTTCAGCCATGGTCTGAAGTGGCAACTATTAGTGGGAATGTATGAATTTCGGTCAGTCGCTTTAAAAAACGTTCTGGTGACAATGCCTTGTGCAGTGTTGCATATTTCCAAGTCAAGAAAATGTATTTTATCTTTACTAATATTCCAAGTGAGAGCTATGTTGCGAGTTTTGTTGTTCATAGATGTCAATAATTCCATAAGGGATTCCATATTGTTATTCCAGATGATCAATAAATCATCTATGAATCTCCTATATAACACAATCCCGGTATGGATTCCATCTAGAACCTCCCCTGCCTCCCACTTAGCCATATAGAGGTTCGCTACACTAGGGGCGAATTTAGCGCCCATAGCGACACCTTTGACTTGCAAATAAAATTTGTTGTCATACCAAAAAAAGTTGTGCTGCAAACAAAATTCCAAATACTTTAAAATAAATATGCATAGATCTTCTTCCGTCCTATTATCCCCATTTTCTAGGGCCCACCTAACGGCGTCCATGGCCCCTTTATGGTCAATGTTAGTGTACAGACTCGCCACATCACCCGTGGCCATAATAGTATCTTTACTTATTGCACATTCCCTTATACAATTGTAGCATGTGCTTGGTGTCTCTGAGAAAAGCTTACGTATTTCTCACTAAGGGTTGTAGATGAAGATCAATGTATTCCCCCAACCTGGACGTTAGCGACTCAATCCCACTTACAATTGGTCTAGATATTTATAGTGTCATAATATTTGATTATGATTCATTCATATATGTATCTAAGGGGGGTGGGGGTCGCATACTTCTTCTCATATCCATACTATATCGTAGATGAATTGGTGTGTTGGACCCGCACCATCCTATAGGGGTTGTTGTTATTGTCCTGCTGGTCCATTGGAAATTTTAGTATTTTAATCTTTTTTAAACTATATATTTTTTATTGTTTACATATAAATGTATCCTCTAATTCATTTATATATATATATATATATATATATATATATATATATATATATATATATATATATACATATATAAATGAATTAGAGGAATTAGATGAATTAGAGGATACATTTATATGTAAATAATAAAATATATATATATATATATATATATGTAGGAAGGCCAGTATGGTGGCCTGAATTTATGGGAGGAGCCCGGGGGGTACTTAAGCAGCCCGCTCACCTGTGGTGCTTGTCGGTTTCCTGTGCGCGATATACGTCACTAGGCCGACTATTCGATATACCAGCGTCCGCAAGTTCTTGCCTCGCAAGTTCCCGTATTCGATATTCCGTACTCAAAACCTTCGAAGTCCGCGTTTTTCGTTCGTATTTTGTACCACGCGTCTGGCTTGGCTGTCGCAGGTAAGGTCCCGTCGGACTTTTCGTTTTCATATCATGTCACTAAACCGTGATTTCAAATTTTCGTTTCACTCGCATTTCACAAACTGCAATGTATATCGCTCGTACGTTCGATATGTTACCATTTCGACAGCACCGCGACGCAGACGTCGCTTCATTTCTAGCATGTCGGTATTCAAAAACGAAAAAAAAAAAAAAAAATATATATATGCGTCGGTAGACAGCCATAGCGAGTCGCAATTTGCAATTTATTAAGTCAGTTCGATACCAACCATTTCTCATTTCTGAAACATTTCTAAACTCATTTCTGACATTTCAAATCATTTCTCATTTCAGTCACTTACCGTGCTCCGATTCGAATCCAGTCGCACCAAAAGGTGCGCCGATTCGTTCCGGTGTGCCCCAGTTATTACGGCCTCATTTCTATACATGCTCCAGAGTTACGTTATCTTCAGTTATTTGTACCTCTGTCATGGTTATCATTTCATTTCCACGTATTCACGTTCCGACATGAATCCAGTCGCATGGAAATGCACCGATTCGTCTCGGCGTGTCCCAGGATTGGCCTCATTTCTATACATGCTCCAGAGTTACATTATTGTCAGTCATTTGTACCTCTGTCATGGTTATCATTTCATTTCCACGTATCACGTTCCGACATGAATCCAGTCGCATGGAAATGCACCGATTCGTCTCGGCGTGCCCCAGGATTGGCCTCATTTCTATACATGCTCCAGAGTTACGTTTTATCAGTCATACGTACCTCTGTCATGGTTATCATTTCATTTCCACGTATCACGTTCCGACATGAATTCAGTCGCATGGAAATGCACCGATTCGTCTCGGCGTGCCCCAGGATTGGCCTCATTTCTATACATGCTCCAGAGTTACGTTATCATCAGTCATTTGTACCTCTGTCATGGTTATCATGTCATTTCCACGTATCACGTTCCGACATGAATTCTGTCGCATGGAAATGCACCGATTCATTACGGCGTGCCCCAGGGCTCGGCCTCATTTCTGATACATGCTCCAGAGTCCGGTTCATAGCTAATCGCAGACATCGGGGGATTGATCCATATCTCTGTCATGCAATTTCTACCATTTCACTCCCACAACGCATCACCGTTCCGAAACCAGTCGCATCTGACATGCACCGATTCGGCACGAAATGTTTCGCTGGTTCCGATCGCATTTCATACCTATACCAGAGCTCGGTTGGTTGCCAGTCGCATACACGGCACAACCAATTCGAGCCTCGGTCAAAATAATCATTTCTCTCATTTCATTTCATACTGCGCTCCGATTCGAATCCAGATGCATCAAACAGGCACCGATTCGTCTCGGGTGCACCAATGTTTTCAGTTGCCTCATTTCAATACATGCTCCAGAGCCCGGTTCACGGTCGAATAAATCATGACGACCAGGCCGGACCTCTGTCATGGAGTTCATTCATTTCATAATCAAGGCAAACATTTCGAATCATTTCATTGTCACAAGATTGCAAGCACCATACAAATCGTTGCTTCAAGTTAGTTAGCAATCCCTTCACGAATTGTCACCTTTTCATTTTCCTCAGGTCAGTCAAAGTTCAGTAGGTCCACCCTGCACCAGGTTGGACGATATCCCCCCAGGTAAAAAAAAAAAAAAAAAAGGAATGGGAGAATAAGTTGCAGACGTCCAAACCAGGGTTGCACTTCTGGAGGCCCGACCGGCCACGGCTGTCCCCGACCCAACTGCAACTCAAACCTTGACACCTCTTCCTGCAGGTACCTTAGGCTCGAGCGCCATTGTCTACCCCTCCCATCTGGTCCCAACCAGTATCAGGAAGGACATTTTGGACGGCAAGGACGTCAACCTGGCCTCTCTCCTTATTTCAGTGCATGATTTGGCAGAAAATAAGGCCTACTCCTGGGGCGACATATCGGTGGTCCTTAAAGCCAAAGACCCCAGGTTGAACCGCAAGCTATCAGTCCCAGAGTTTACCTTGGCCTTTGGCATGCTCAGAGATGTCCTGTGCTCAGCCACCCCTAGCAGGCGGGAAGAGCTGGACTTGTATCTCCATACTGTGGTAGACTTGGGCCACAAGTATGGAGGTTTTGCCTTTTACGATTATCATCGTTCCTTTTCAGCCAAGGCCGCCGCCAGATTCATACAATTCCAGACTACGACAGATTGGAGTCTCATGGACACAGAGCTCTTCTGCCGCCACTTTGCCGGCTTACGCTCACCTCTGTGTGCGATTTGCCAGTCTTCCACCCACACTGCCACCTGGTGCGCCAATACGGCGATCAGACGGCCCTTCGAGTTCCCCTCTACCTCAGGTACAGTACAGGGTCAGTCGATCCCTGAACCAACGCCTCAGGTGGACAAACTCGGACGCCCAGTCCGAACCGTGGGAGGGGCAGCCATCTGTAACAACTTCAACTATGGGTCCTGCAACTTCAGCCAGTGCCGTCTACTTCACATCTGCACCTTATGCCAAAGAGCACACCCTAGGAATTTGTGTGAAGTCAAGCAACACAAGAGGGCATGACTAAGCCGGATCAACCTCTTATGGTTACGACTGTATCTCACTTCACATCCCACCCCTTCCCTGGCCACCTACCTTATCCAAGGCTTCACAGCAGGCTTTCACACCGGCCTCATTTCACTACCCCACAGTACTCACGAATGTGCCAATCTTCGTTCGGCAGCCATTGACGAACAAGCCATAGATCAGCTCTTACAGGCAGAGGTAGATCGAGACTACGTGATAGGCCCTTTCACTTGCCCCCCTTTCAGCACATGGAGAGTCAGCCCTATTGGGCTTGTCAAGGGCAAGTTCTCAAATAAATTGCGTTTGGTGTACGACCTGTCTGCGCCTCATTCTTCCCACATACCCAGTCTCAATTCCCTTATCCCCTCCGAAGAGTTTTCCCTGAAATATTCCTCCGTGGACATGGCAATACAAGCGATCATCAAAGCAGGCACAGGTGCCTGGCTCTCCAAAGCCGACATCTCGGATGCTTTCAAGCTCCTGCCCATCCACCCATCCCTTTGGTGCTGGCATGGCATCAAATGGAAGGAAGCATATTATTTTGCTACAAAACTCACCTTCGGTTCGAAGAGTAGCCCGTGGCTCTTCGACACGTTCGCCCAGTCCCTCGTTTGGATACTATTACATAAGGGTCAATGCCATGAAGTCATCCATTATCTGGATGACTTCCTACTGATAGAACCGCCCAGCAAGCCCCCAGGAGATCTCGACAAACTTAGAGTAATTTTTGGAAACCTCAATGTTCCTATCGCCGAGCACAAAGTCGATGGCCCAGCAAACATCATCACTTTTCTCGGGGTCAGCTTGGATACCTGCGCAATGCAAGCCAGTCTCCCCCCCGACAAATTAACACGCATTAGGGCAGTCCTTCACGAGTTTACACACACCAAGGGCTGTACCAAAAAACAGTTGCAGTCTCTCCTCGGTATGCTCAACTTCGCCATGCGAATTATCCCACAAGGTCGCACATTTGTATCACGCCTGCTCAGATTTCTGTCAGAAACTCAAGACCCTGATCAGATTTTGAATTTAGACTCCGCAGCTATAGCGGACCTATCTATGTGGGAGGAATTCTTGTCCGCCTGGAATGGCATATCTCTATTTATACCTATGGTTTCGGTCCATTCACCCCAGGTGGTGACGGACGCTGCAGCCTCCACAGGTTTCGCGGCAATTTTTGGCCATCATTGGTTTTCAGGACCCTGGCCTCAACAGATACTATTGATACCCGGCTTTTCCCAAACATCTGCCCTCTTTGAGCTTTATCCCATAGTGGCAGCCGCACAACTCTGGGGCCACCACTGGACAGGACAAACCGTAGTCTTCACCACCGACAACCAGGCCACGGCAGACATCATCAACAGAGGCAGGTCCAAGTCCCTAGCAGTCATGTCCTTCCTGCGCAGGTTGGTACAACTGTCCTTACAGCAGCAGTTCAATATACACTGTGCATTTATTCCCGGCAGATACAACTCAGCAGCTGACGCACTGTCACGTTTCAATTATCCCTCCTTTTTCAAACAGGTTCCCGATGCCGATCCAATGTCGGCCCCTATCCCTGTCTGGTCACAACTGACCCTGGACTAGTTCAACATCTACACGGAGCTACGCAACTCATAAATCATTCCCTCTCCTACAACACACTTAAAGCCTACCAGACAGCTTGGAAGGCCTTCAATAAATTCCTCACGTCCTGCCGTAAAGGACCTACAGATATCAAACAGGTACTGGCCTTCACTGCACACTGCCACACGCAGCTGGCCTTATCCTACAATACCATCCGGCTATACCTAGCCGGCATTCAACATTTCATGGCGCTTGAAGACCCCACGAAATCTTCACTGTTCTCATCTCACGCTATACGAGCCGTTCTAAGGGGAATTCAGAAACAACAACCAGTCATCAGCACTAAGCGCTTGCCCATTACGGGGCCCATCTTTAGGGACATGTCAACTATTCTGGCTACTTCGCCATTCGGTCTGCTCCGCAGCACGGTCTTACAAGCAGCCATATATTTAGCTTACTATGGGTTCTTGCGGCCTGGCGAATTCACCTCTAACAAACCCACAGACCAAGTACTATGCAGACGACACTTGCTTCGATACCAAGACCACTTCATCCTGCACCTCGAGGTCTCTAAAACCCAGCAAACGGGCCCAGGAGTGAACATTCACCTCTACAAAACCAACAACAGCTGGTGTCCAGTCGCCGTACTCAACCGACTCCTGTCACTCCTGCCTGAGCAACCAGACAACAGTCCCCTTCTACCATTCCCAGTTAAACCCTTAAACGCCTTTCAGTTTGTGGAACACATAAGGATACTTCTCCGCAATCTTCACCTTAACCCTAGTCAGTATTCCGGACACTCTTTCCGCATCGGAGCCGCCTCCGCGGCGTCCCGCCACGGGGTTCCAGACCACATCATCAAAAGACTAGGCAGGTGGAGGTCAGCCTGCTTCGCCCGGTATATCCCCAATCCACAAACAGAGATGGCACAGGCATTCTCCAAATTGGCTCAATAAATAACTGAAAACCAATAAAATTATAACCCTACCTGAATGTTTTTGCCCCCTTATTTTGGCATACCGGCCATTAGACCAAGGCACACTTTCAGGTCCATTTCATATGGTAAGTCCACACTTTCAGGTCTATCTCCGATTGGTAAGTCTTATCTTTACTATAAGTGTTATCCATGTACATATCGGACATAGGGCTCCAACCATAAGTAGGAAGGCCAGTATGGTGGCCTGAATTTATGGGAGGAGCCCGGGGGGTACTTAAGCAGCCCGCTCACCTGTGGTGCTTGTCGGTTTCCTGTGCGCGATACCCACCCTCCCATCCCCATTTCACAGCATTTCTCAAACTATTCATTTCATTCATTTCTCTTACAGAATAATCATTTCTTAAACCAGGGTATGCCCCCTTATTTTGGCATACCGGCCATTAGACCAAGGCACACTTTCAGGTCCATTTCATATGGTAAGTCCACACTTTCAGGTCTATCTCCGATTGGTAAGTCTTATCTTTACTATAAGTGTTATCCATGTACATATCGGACATAGGGCTCCAACCATAAATATATATATATATGTTTTGTTACATTGAGATATGTGTATATATATATTTTAAATATTTTTTAATAAAGATGAAGCGATTTTTTTCAGCCTCCCCCATACACATGATGATATCTGTGGACATGATGTGTGGAGAGAGGGATGAATTTATGATTACCTACTTAGAAAGCTGGATTAGTATGTTATTAGCAATTTGATTTTATTTATTTGTATTCTTTTGATTTATACACGCAATTGAATTACTATGCAGCATGTAAAAATGGTGGATATGGTGTGGCTTCTATCAACCTCTGACCTGGGTAATCATTACTGGGTTTATTCATCTTTATATATACCACATCATCACTTCATTTTTTATCTCCAGCGTTTATTGTAAATTAAGGGCTGGTGACTGAGTTATTATTTGTTTTTGTTTACTGGTTAACATTGTTTTGTCAGCCAGAAGCTATCTCAGAACATTACTAATGTCTTAACTTGTATCCCATCACTAGAGTGTCCGCGGGCCACAGCAAGATGGCCGCTGGTACTGTATTTAAATGATAGAGCGAAAGGCAACGGTAGCTGTTAGTTGCTGGAACGGACACCATATCCTCACTGTAACACTTGTCTATATGCTATACATAGAGTGGTGCACTGGCGCACCCTGAGAATGTGAGTACCTCATTAGGGGGAGTGTTTTATCTGTTTTTGGAATAAAGTTTTAAAACGTTATTACACTATATGGTCTTTCTTCTTATCCATTGATTTCTCCCGTGTTAAAGCCTGTGATCCTGCGATCCGCACAGAGCCCGGGGTGGCTCAAAAGCGTTTTCTGACTTTGTTTAACTACTTAGTCAGATGCTCTGAGGTGAGCGCATTACCTTGGGGGGTCACCTGTATTGCACCATCGCATGATCTGTGGCACGTGGAGAGATTTAAGCATGTTTGATTATACCACCATTGAAGATCACGCATAAGCACTTTATTATTTGTGTGCAGGACTTTTTTATTTATACGTTCAACATATCTATATAGTTCATTAAGGACTATCATTTACACTAATTGTGTTGACACTAAGCACTTTGCAATTTGTTTGGCATATGACACTTTCTGTGATTTGTTTGCACTTATAAGCTCACAGCATTATGTGGTTTCATTAGATTGTTATTACATGTGCTATTTGTACTGTTTTCTTTTACATATATATTAATCAGGTTTATGCAAATATGGTTATTTAGTTTTTTCACAATATTTATTTTATATGGTATACACGTTTATACATCTTATATGTGTTTTGTATATGCACAAAATTTTTGTGTCAGATTAGGGGCACATTTAGCACACTTTAGCGCAGCGTCATCTTTCGCTTTTTTTCACTATCTACACGCAATACGAGATGTGTTTCACGCATGCAGCTGAGTAGTGCTTACACTTAGCATTAGATTCAGTGTGACTCGTAGGATTTTTTCTTTTACTTCTTATAGCCGGGCCATCTTTATGTAGAGCAACAATTTTTTTTTCAGATCCTCAGGGAGTTCTTTGCCATGACATGCCATGTTGAACTTCCAGAGACCAGTATGAGAGAGTGAGAGAGATAACTCCAAATTTAACACACCTGCTCCCCATTCACACCTCCTTGTAACACTAACGAGTCACGTGACACCGGGGAGGGAAAATGGCTAACCTGTGAAGCTCTGGTGAACTCCATGCTCAAGAGGCTTAAGGCAGTGTTGGAAAATAATGGTGGCCACACAAAATATTGACACTTTGGGCCCAATTTGGACATTTTCACTTAGGGGTGTACTCACTTTTTTGTCAATGGTTTAGACATTAATGGCTGTGTGTTGAGTTATTTTGAGGGGACAACATTTACACTGTTATACAAGCTGTACACTCACTACTTTACATTGTAGCAAAGTGTCATTTCTTCAATGTTGTCACATGAAAAGATATAGTAAAATATTTACAAAAATGTGAGGGGTGTACTCACTTTTGTGAGATATTCTGTGTGTGTGTACATATTTATATTCATTAAACTCTGTTTACTGTAAATAGAGAGTACAATATACAGGGTAAATTATATACAGTAGTTCATTTGACAAATGTTACAGAGATAAATATCTGTAACTGGTATACATCTAAGTGCATATAGCAATAAACATTTCAAAATTATACCAGCCATCTTGCTTTTTCATTGTGCTTCCAGTGGGACCTAAATTCGGCCAAATTGGTTTTCAGACGCAGTTAAAAGCTAGACATGTACATGTCACGCAAAAGAACCTTATACAGTGGTAGTTAGAGTATGATCATCCTATATTTTATGGTGTTCATGGGGGCAGCCTCTATTATCATAAATTATTTTGTCATATGCCGTGTACACACGACCGGACTTTTCGACAGCAAAGGTCAGACGGAACGAATCCGCCAGACAATTCGATCATGTGTGGGCTTCATCGGACCTTTGCTGTCGAAAAATCAGACAGACTTTAGAAATAGAACATGTTTCAAATCTTTCCGACGGACTCGAGTCCGGTCGAAAAATCAGTTCGTCTGTATGCTAGTCCGACGGACGAACGACGACGCAAGGGCAGCTATTGGCTACTGGCTATGAATTTCCTTATTCTAATCCGGTCATACGTCATCACGTTCGAATCAGTTAGACTTTGGTGTGATCGTGTGTAGGCAGGTCCATTGCCTCGGAACTCCATCGGAACTCCGTCGAAAGTCCGTCAAAAAGTCCTTCGGAGTTCAGTCGGCCAAAAGTCCGCTCGTGTGTACACGGCAATAGAGAATGATTTGCATTATTAAGTTAACCCACTAAGGCAGTGGTCATCAACCCTGTCCTCAGGGCTCACTAACAGGCCAGGTTTTATGTATTACCTTGGGGGAGATGCAGACTAGAATACTGCAATCACTGAGCAGCAAATGATATCACCTGTGATTATTTCAGTTATCTTGCAAACCCGGCCTGTTAGTGGGCCCTGAGGACAGGGTTGATGACCACTACACTAAGGGACTCTAGGAGGAGAGGGTTGTAACCATTTAAGTGCAATCTTGTGGGCTAAGAACTAGGTTTCTCTTAAGAATATTCTAGTGTGCAATAAATGATAATTCAATTCTGATATCAGCCCTTTGGGACCGTTTGAATGCATACTGGCGCCAAACTGGGTAAACACTACATGCTGTAGTTGCATATATTTATGTGAAGGAATGTGCTGTAGATAATAATAATAGTAATCTGAAAATGTCTATTTTCTTATGTGCATACATATTTTTCTCCTTACTCATAAGTATACAGGTTTGCTCTGTTCCTATATTTTCTCAAGATGGCGGGTACCCCCTACATCCCACACATCAGAAGAACGCGGAACAAGATAAAACCAAAGATCAGCCAGACCTCGTTATGAACATTCTCCATTTTCTTTTTCTATCTTAACCAATGAGATGTACCTATTTGACTAACATAGCAATGACGTATTTGTGTGTATAAAACATTAACACCGCCTTGAATAAATTAGAAGTGTAACAACTAATGGTGCTGAGCGTGTCTCAGAGTGTTTACTTTTATATGCATGCATATCCACACTTTTCAAATTAGAGACAGCAGCAGATAACCTTGGGCTCGATTGGAGCTCTTAATCATTTCCTTAACAGATGGTGCCGAAACCCGGGACCTCAGGCTACAGTCGAAGTTATACCGCGACAAGCATTCGGGCGTTAACTGATTGATGAGAGTGGGGTTTGCGCAGCCCTAACAGTACCGGTGAGTTTGATTTATATTCTTACCACTGTACGACTCTCTTATCTTTCGGTTGACGGCTGGATTCTGTCGGTATGCTGAGACTGTCTTAGAGGCAGGTATTTCCTCGCCTGAGGTTGTTTTAACGAACCTGCTGATGGGTTTCTGCTGACTGTATTTGTTCACTGTCTGCCATTCTTTGGGCTACAAAACTCAGCAGTCTAAGGGTGCTACATGTGTGAATGTGTGCTCTCTGACATGAGATGGTTTCCCTTGTAGCAAACGTTTATAGACGGATTACTATTTTAGCTGCTGGCTTTGCAGTCTAAAGTGCTACATGTGTGAATGTGTGCTCTCATCTCCAGATGAACTATCGGTCTCTGGAATGAGTTGGTTTCCCTTGTAGCAAACGTCTATAAAACGGGTTTATTTTAGCAGGGTGGTCTGCCCTTGTGGTTATCTTAGCCTGCTGAGGCTTTACGGTTCAGAGAGTGGCAGGTGTAATGTCCTGTCGTGAGTGTATTTGTGATTTACTGTTTGCTACGTTGCTCCCTATTACCCCTGATGTGTTTGTTCTTGTTCTGAGATTAACGGTACATTACAGGGTTATAGCAAACAGTAGCAACTAGGAGCGCAGTAAGTGCCCCCACCGAAGGAATTTTTGATAAGAACGCTGAGAAAAATATTAACTCCTTGGTGGTATGTATTCCCCTCTCAAGCCGTTAGCCGAGAAAAGAATGTGATATTGCAAAGAAGGAGAGAAGCAGATGTTGAAATAGTTAAAGTTGAAAGAAGTGGCGAAAGTTATGTTGCTGAAGAAACAGGGAGAAAAATCCTGTGTGATAAAGAAAATTGGATAAAGGAAGTTAAGAAAGATGGCGATTGTATTATGTATGTGTATCACAGAGCTGATGATATGTTGGAACTTGAAACAAAGGAGGGGAGGGACAGCACTGCCCTCCGTCTAACAACCACTCCTTTCTCACCACCCAAGCACAACCCACTGTGACAACTCAGCCCGGCGGCCATCTTAGTGCACCCATGCCTTCACTTTCTACCCAGTCCAGTGCACTTCCTGCCGGCGGCCATCTTGGTACACCCAGTAAGCTTAAACAGCCTGTACCCAGCCCTCCCTGTTTTAAACCAAGATGGTTCATACCACACACCTGTCTTCCCCAATACGGGAGCATCACATTCCCAGGCCGGATATGTTAATGATGAAGAAGCGTCTGAGTGGGAAGCCCAACAGCAGGCAGCAAGGCCACCCACTGATTTAACCCCCAATCCGGCTCCGGACTCACAGTTCCGAGAGGATCTCAAACACATACTGGCAACCGTAAAGAACAGTGCCCCTTGCCAGCCCCTGCCCCAACAACAGTCTCGGTTACCAGAAGGGGCACCAGTGATGTATGTCGCTTTTACTCTATCACAAGCAGCGGCCTTAGTGACAAGTCTGCCTGACCCAGAGAAGCAGCCAATTCCCTTCTACCACAGGATAGTGCAGATACAAGAAACTTACTCAGCCGCCTGGAGAGACTTGATCAGCCTATGCCAAATCAAAGCAGGATATGTCTTTTGGCCAGTCATGCAGATGGCCTTCAATGATGCCTGCCTGACAAGTGCCACTTCCTACACCTCAGGCGTGGAGTTCCAAGATATTACCCAAGATAAAGGGGAGTCTGTGAAGAAGTATCATGCTAGACTCATAAAGGCACACACACACATGTTATCAACTGCTTTTGTTTCAGGGCTCAGAGAGGATATCAGAAAAGGCCTGATGGTGGCCCGCCCTGAATACCATTCAATGAAAATGTCTGATCTATTGTTGGTGACCAGAGGTATAGAAAATCAAAAAGGTAAAAAACCAAAGCCCCTCATGGTAACCCATGACGAAGATCCCGCCTACACTAGTCCACCACCACTGCCCAATACCAGGGAAAGGATCACCTGTTACAACTGTGGGAAACGGGGTCACTTCAGAAAAGAATGCAGAGCCCCAAGATGTCCCAGACGAAAAACCTACCACTTTCCTCATTGACAGGGGTGCAGCCAAAAGTGTGTTGAGGGCGGTGAACCTGCCTAATAGTTCTTTCCTTTCCACTATTGATGTTTCCTGCATAGGAATGGATGGGGTGCCCCGCTCCAGTCCACTTCCTGATTTGCTTGCCAGATTTGTGGTGTCCTCAACATGTCCCTTGAATCTACTAGGAGCTGATGTGTTGTCCAGACTACAGGCCTCAATCAGGACACGCCTGAAGGGGGGATGAAGTTACATACTCCCCTATCTTTAGAAGACTCATCTGCCTTGTGTTCTCTGCCTCTCCTGATGACACTTAATGAAGAAAAAACTTCAAGTTCAATACTGCAGGAAGTACTTGACAGAATCCCTGCGTGCCTATGGTCCACAGGACCGGAAGACAACGGTCACTTAAAGGTGACACCAGTTTCAGTCAAGCTAAAAGAGGGCGCATCATTGCCCCGGAAACCACAATAACCCCAAGAAGAGAACCCCTAAAGGAGAACCAGGTACCTGCTGTGGATGCCTTTGACTGCAAAATACCTCACAGAGGTGGACCTTACAAACGTTTTCTTCAGTGTCCACCCTCACCCCTCCTGCTGGTACCTTTTTGCATTCATCCACGGAAAGAAACGGAAACATACCTAAACAGTTGTGCCACAAGGGGTACAGAACTTTCCAAGCCAGTCTGCAAAAACTATGGTTATCATCCTTGACACATGACAAGAGGAACAGCCGGAAGTGATTCTCTTCCAACATGTTGATGACCTTCTCCTTTGTGCAGCTGACTTACCCCCTGTTGAAGTCACCTCAGAAAGCCTGTTGTGCTATCTTGCCAACCAGGGCTGCAGAGCCTCAAAGCCCAAATTGCAATGGTGCTCAACACCTGTCATTTTCCTTGGACACTGTTTGTCCCATGGGACACGACATCCCACTGAAGACAGGGTGCAAGTAATCTCTGACATCCCACTGCCACAAGGTCAGAAATCCCTTCATGCCCTCCTTGGACTAATTTCCTAGTGCAGAGCATGGATTCCAGAAGCCTTCCTACTGATGCTCTGCAATCGGACCCTTCCAGATGTCTCCTGAAGAAATATCTAACGTTTGAAGCCTTCAAGTGCGCCACCCCCGGCGCTAGGGCTCCCAGCCTACGGCAAAACGCTCAAGTTCTTTGTATCCGAACGTCTGGGACATGCTGCAGGTGTACTCACCCAATCACACGGCATCAGCCTATGCCCCATAGGATATTATTCCTGTCGGCTGGATGCGGTAGCAAGAGGAGGCCTATTGTGTCTGCGAGCTGGATTTGCTACACAAGCCTTGCTTGACAAAACTTTGAACTTGGTCCTCGGACACTGCCTCGTTCTGCTTGCTCCCCATGACGTTGTTGCCATATTCAACCAAGATCCAGCCGAAACACTTGTCCACTACCAGACACTTGAGACTCCTGTGTTCCCTCCTACTGGACAGCATTACTCTATTAAGTTGTCAAACACTGAACCCTACCACCCTTCTTCCACTTCTCGAGGGGGGAAAGGAGGAGGAGTAGAGTCTTGACTTGTCACCCCATGACCACACAGGACATGCGGTCACCACTGAAAACACTGTTCTACAAGCTGAAGCCTTACCACCGGTGATGTCTACACAGGAGGCAGAGCTGTAAGCACTTACTACAGCACGTAAATGGGCAGAGGGAAAAAGAGCCAGCATTCATATGAACTCAAGATATGCTTTCAGCATTGCCCATGATAATGGTGTTATCTAGGACAGAGGATTCCTGATGGCTGCAGGAACACCTGTGAAAACTTGATTGATGCCTTGCTTCTCACAACCCAAGTGACTATTATGAGTAAAAGCACACGACAAACTGAACTCAAAGGAAGCTCGAGGCAATCATCTAGCCAATTCAGCTGCCAAACAGACAGCTGGTGGTCGACGGGAAGTGGACAGCAGGGTGGTAGAAGAAGACCACCCCATGCTTACCTTACAGACTTTCCCAGTGGACAGAGTTTATCTAAAAGAACTACAGGAAACAACAAGTCCGGATAAGAAGGAAAGCTGGAAACGGAGAGGAACAACTCTCAGAAATGGACTATTCGAGTGCAACAAGAAGCCTTGTCTACCCAGGAGTATGTACCCAGCTGTGGTGCAATGGGCACATGGAGCTGCCCACTTGACAAAGACTTTTATGAACTCTCTTATCAACAAGTGTTGCACCAAGAGTTACTCCACTGACCGACAACTTCTACAGATCATGCATTATCTGCACCAAATGTAACCCAGGATGCACAGAAGAAGCACCTGGCAAAAGCCCTATACCCCATTCCAGAGGATGTAAATTGATCATTCTCAAGTGCCAAGAAGTGGCAGATTCGAATACGCCCTAGTGGAAGTGGTCATGACTGCCAGGACCACAGCTAAGAAACTACTGAGTGAGATAGTATGTAGATTTGGGGTCCCAGAGGTGATATTGAGAGATCAGGGACCAGCCTTAACAACAACCCTTACTAAAGAGATTTGGGCAGCACTGGGGGTTCAGTTGGCACTACACATCCCATACCACCCTCAAAGTAGCGGGAAGGTAGAAAGGATGAATGGGACACTAAAAACAGGATGTTAAAGATGGCCCAAGAGACTAACATGAGTTGGCCAGACAGTTAGCCCATTGCCCTGTTCAGTGTCAGACACACCCCCAGGGGAAACATGCCCTATCCCCTTATGAAATTTTGTTTGGTTCAGTTCCCAGACTTGGTTGTTACTTTCCACAACAGTTACAGTTACAGTCTGATGTGTTGACTAATTATGTAACCACATTATCACGAGAATTAACCTGAATGCATGTCCAGGTGTTTTCTTCCATTCCAGATCCTGAATTAGATACAGGAACACACCAACTACTGTCTGGAGATCCTTGAGCCAAGTTATGATGGTCCATTCCAAGTTTTGCTGACCACAGCTACCTCAGTCAAGTTGGCCAGGAAGAACACCTGAATGCACGCTTATCACTGCAGGAGAGCGTGTTTTCGGGTGCTGCATATCCTTTTTCTGTTTGATCTAGGGGGGAGGGGCCCAGGAGGTGGCCATCACAAAAATGATAACATAATTACGTTTTAGTGTAACTCTTCAGGTACACATGTGACCACCTTTACCTTAGATTACTGTGACATAGTACCTTGTCCGTTTGACCCTTCATGGTGATGCCATTGGTACAGTGATATCCCTGACGGTAAGGACATATATGTATGCCACACAGACAGTTACTGGGGACAGAGTTGTGGTTTCTGTGGGGGCCAGTGGGTTGGAACACAGGGCCAGACTGGGCGACCACAGAGTGCATTAGAAAAAAAAAAAAAAAAAAAGGAAGATGAAAATAGAAAGCCCCATATCCTAACCAAAGATACCCCTGATACATACACTGACCCAGCACACAGTCAGAGGAGGAAGCGAGCAGCTCTCTCCGGAAGCTTTGATCCTCATGTATACATACATGTCATAGGGGTTACAAGGGGGGTCCCTGATGAGTTTAAAGCCAGGGATCAGGTAAAAGCTGGTTTTGAGTCTTTGATCCCCATAACAACTGTCAGCAAGAATGTAGATTGGATTAACTACATGTCATGGTTATGCAATAGAGTTTGTCAATCAGCATACCTGTCTCCATGTGTTCATCTCTAGAGACCAGCTGACCCTCACCTGATTGCTTTTGTAACCTCTCCTATAAGCATGGCCCCACCCCAGGCCCTATCAGGGAACCCTATATTAACCTGTGCACTGCAAGCCAGCAGTGCTGATCAACCACTGTGTGTTAGCCTCTGTGTGTACTTGCTGTGTTTCCTACATCTGATTCCTGTTACCGACCTTGGCTTGTACCTTACTTTCCTTGTTGTTCCAGCATGCTGCCTCCTTCCTCTTCTCCTGTAGTCTACCGTGAGCGTGAGCTGTGAGACCCTGGGGGCCGCGACCTGGAGCCAGACTGCAGCGCAGTCCATCCTTACCTTTAAAGGCTCTGGTGAACACCTGCTGGCTCTTAGACTCCGCGCCCTGGGGAATCTATGCTCTAGCTCCCAGTGGGATCTGTGTCAGTGATCCAGTAGACCTGATTCCTGAATCTCCCAGGGTTCAGTCCGCAGCAGTCACCCGTAGGGTCCACTACCTTGCGGTGCACTCCTGATCCCAACGGTGTGCATCTGTCACCCAGCCTCTAGGTGACCTGACACTACACATATTATAACCAACAGAGATTTGTAAATTACACTAAAGATGCCCTCCAGGGAATTGCTGACCAGTTAGCCCCCACTTCCTACATGACATTCCAGGACCTGATGGCCTTAGACATGGTGCTAGTTGGGAAAGGAGGTGTTTTGTAAAATCATAGGAAAAAATGGGAACCTGTTGTACATACATTCCTGATAATACTGGGCCAAATGGTAAGGTTACTTTAGCTATAGAAATTAGAAGATCTGTCACTGGAGTTGAAGAAGAACTCAGGTATCACAGACCCATGGGACCAATATTTTAGCTGGATGAGTGGGTGGCAGAAGGTGCTCGCCCAGATACGGGTAACAGTATTAATAATCCTGGTTCTTTTAGCCCTGATTGTATACTGTATTCTACCTTTTGTAAAAAGTTAATGAGCAAGGCTGTAGACAATAGCACACCTACATTTCTCCACCAAGAAGAAGAGGACCCCCTTATGATGGAAGATGACAAACCCTTCATTCCTCTCAGTCACTCCCTGTCCATAACCTCACCATCCTATAGGGTTATAGGGATAGATAGTGCCTGACTGCACCTCTCCAGCTGTATCGAGGAGGGAAGTGAACAGTTGCTGCCCAATTCTATATACAGCCAAAAAGAGTTGCTGAGGAGAAGGGCCAGGCCAAAGTGGGACCTTTAGTATTAGGGACAGAAAAAAGAAAATAGTCATTTTAGGGGGGATTGTGAAGGAATGTGATGTAGATAATAATAATAGTAATCTGAAAATGTCTATTTTCTTATGTGCATACATATTTTTCTCCTTACTCATTATATAAGTATACAGGTTTGCTCTGTTCCTATATTTTCTCAAGATGGCGGGTACCCCCTACATCCCACACATCAGAAGAACGCGGAACAAGATAAAACCAAAGATCAGCCAGACCTCGTTATGAACATTCTCCATTTTCTTTTTCTATCTTAACCAATGAGATGTACCTATTTGACTAACATAGCAATGACGTATTTGTGTGTATAAAACATTAACACCGCCTTGAATAAATTAGAAGTGTAACAAGTAATGGTGCTGAGCGTGTCTCAGAGTGTTTACTTTTATATGCATGCATATCCACACTTTTCAAATTAGAGACAGCAGCAGATAACGTTGGGCTCGATTGGAGCTCTTAATCATTTCCTTAACATTTATAGAAATATGTGTGCTAAATAGCCCTTGGCTGATCAAAGGTGTTTCTAAAACAAGCAGTCTAGAAAGGAGTTTAAATGAGTAAACATAGGGTTTCCCTAAACTGGCAATTCTAGAGACACATCCGAGTACTCAACATTTTTTTTACTTTTTGCCAAATCGCTTCTGCCAGAGTAATTATAGGTAAATTCACCTTGAGTAATGTTGTCATTGGGGCCTTAAGGCCAATAAGTAAATGATCCAAGCCCAGCACCGTGGCTATATGGGACTCTGTCATACATGGCTGGGTAAGCCAGTTAATTAAATGACGCAATTGTCCTGCCGAATAGTAAAGATATACATTTGGAAATGCCATGTCTGCCTCTTCTTTAGGTTTCTGCAGGGTAGAGAGTTTCAGCTTACGACATGTGTGGGACCACGCAAAGGAAACATGTAGGGAGTCGATTATCTTAAAAAGGGATTTAGGTACCACAGTAGGCATATGAGATAAAATGTAAAGACATTTGGGTAAGAGAATCATTTTGATCAGATTGATCCTTCCTGCTACTGACAGGGGAAGCTTAGTCCAATAAGTAAGTTTAGTTTTAACAAAGTGAGTAAGGGGGTCCACATTGGCTACTAATGCATCTGTGGGGTTAACCATAATAACAATCCCTAGATTAAACCACTTTAAGAGGGCATCGGGTCTGGTCATTTTGGTTTATATCAGGGTGTAACAGCATCAATGCAGATTTTCGCCAATTGCTTTTTAAGCCAGAGTAAGTACCAAATTGCTAAATGATTTACATTGCTTTCTATAAAGTACTGCAGGAGTCTTGCTTATACATGTAGCACTAACCTCTGAAAGGGCCATTGATTTGTGTCCCAGGTTCTTTTCCCACTAGTATAGCGACAGCCAGGCAAACAGCAACATTCGCTCCTCTGGCTCAGTAAACAGCCTAGGGATTGCCCTTTTTAAATTTTATTGCAGATCAACTTGGATGGGGCTTTTGAAAGCCTTGGGATACTCCAGAACACTGACCAACAGTAAGGGCCAGTTCGCACCAGATGCAGTTCCGTGTGCTTTTTTTCTGCACTAAAAATGCATGCACACTGTTTTCCATGTATTCCAATGGCTCTGGTTCACACCATGCAGTCAGTTTCCGGTCAGTTTCCGGTGCATAAACTGACTGGAAACTGACTGGATGGTGTAAACTAGAGCCATTGGAATACATGGAAAACACTGTGCATGCATTTTGTGCAGAAAAAAAACACACGGAACTGAACGGAACTGCGTCTGGTGTGAACTTGCATTCAGTACACTAGGAGGTTAACAGCAGCCAGAGTCACTAGTATCCTTTTCTCAGGTCTGTACTCACAGTGTACCTGGGACTAGGTGCCTCCTTCCAGACTCAGGCAGACAGTCTTCTTGGTGAAACTTCCAGACCGGATCCCCAGTGAAACCCCTCTCTCATAGCTCCAAAAGAATTTGCAGCAGGATAGGCCCCCAGCTATGCGCAGCTGGGACCTCGATGAGGACAAGCAGAATCTTCAGCTGAATTGCCTAGAAGGGCAAGAGCCCTTTTGGCTGGAAACCTCTCATCCTGGGGTAGATCTGCTCTCTGAGGCTCCAAACTATATATGCACCCCACAGCCACCATCTTGGCATACTCCCAGGCATTGGCTGGTGCCACATAAATATTCAGGCTGCTCATTTGACTCTCCCACCCACTACATTTGAAGCAATCAAACTTGCCCAAAGCAAACATATTCTGCTCTGCTGATTACAGAAGAGCCGCAAAGACTAAATTTGCCTGAGCTTACTAGCCTGTCTGGGAAGGCGTTACATAAAGGATAGATCAATCATCTGTATCTAGACCGATTTTATCCGTTCTGTCTCAAAGAGTCATCTAAATTATCTTTTTGAATTTAATATTTTCACGAAACAAAATTAATGAGGCAAAATAGGTTGCTTATCACAGTGAATCGTGCCTAACATGTTGCGCCACATAAACACCACTCATCACACTGCAACACTAAATGATATCATCCAGCAACCACACATTATCATGCAAGTACAGCAAATTATGTAAATAGTTGGAGTAACATATGGGACTGCAATAGCATTATACTGTATCACAGCTACCAAAATAAACATACTAAATCATATTTTTCTACAAAATGTTATATTAGTAAACAGCAGCATGTTACAGTTGCAATAAAAAGTATGTGAACCTTTTTGGAATGATATGGATTTCTGCACAAATTGGTCATAAAATGTGATCTGATCTTCATCTAAGTCACAACAATAGACAACCACAGTCTGCTTAAACTAATAACACACAAAGAATTAAATGTTACCATGTTTTTATTGAACACACCATGTAAATATTCCACCATCCCTCCACCGATCACCCCCCGATCACCCCCCGGTACCCCCTGTCACACTGACACCAATAGCAGTTTTTTTTTTTTTTTTTGCATTGGTGTCAGTTTGTGACAGTTATAAGTGTTAGGGCAGTTAGGTTAGCCCCTTTAGGTCTGGGGTACCCCCCTTTAGGTCCAGGGTACCCCCCTAACCCCCCCTAATAAAGGTTAACCCCGTGATCACCCCCCGTCGCCAGTGTCGCTAAGCGATCGTTTTTCTGATCGCTGTATTAGTGACACAGGTGACGCTAGTTAGGGAGGTAAGTATATAGGTTCGCTGTCAGTGTTTTATAGCGACAGGGACCCCCATATACTACCAACTAAAGGTTTTAACCCCCTGATTGCCCCCTAGTTAACCCTTTCACCAGCGATCACCGTATAAGTGTTACGGGTGACGCTGGTTGGTTAGTTTGTTTTTTGTAGTTTATCATAGTTTTAGGGCACCCGCCGTTTATTACCTTATAAAGGTTTAACCCCCTAATTGCCCGGCGGTGATATAAGTTACGTTTTCAGGATCAGATAAGGTCTGCGTCGCCCCAGGCAGCGTCAGGTTAGCGCCAGTACCACTAACACCCACGCATGCAGCATACACCTCCCTTAGTGCTATAGTATCTGAACGGATCGATATCTGATCCGATCAGATCTATACTCCCCAGCAGTTTAGGGTTCCCATAAACGCAGTGTTAGCGGGATCAGCCCAGATACCTGCTAGCACCTGCGTTTTGCCCCTCGGCCCAGCCCTGCCCAGCCCACCTAAGTGCAGTATCGATCGATAACTGTCACTTACAAAACACTAAGCACACATAACTGTAGCGTTCGCAGTGTCAGGCCTGATCCCTGCGATCGCTAACAGTTTTTTGGTAGCATTTTTATACAGTCGCTAACAGTCAGGAGCTTTTTTGCCTGTGAGTCTCACTAGTGTACCCCTAAATTTAGAGCCCAAAATTGCAAATCGAAGGTACACTAGTGAAGAGGCCTACACGTTTCTGAGCATGACAGATAGTGAAGAGGAAGTCACTCATCTGTCAGATTCAGGCTCAGAATACGATCCTGTAGAGGACAGCGGCTCCATGACAGATAGCTCTGATGACGGAATTGTGGTCCCTGCTAAGGTCAGGCGTACCAGACCCCAATCTTCTTCTTCTGTCCTTGAAGTACAAGAACCGCAGGGCTCTCGTATGGAGCAGAGAAGTACTAGTGCCGCTATTCCTTCTGGTGAACTGGCAAGCACCAGCGGCCTAGTACACCCTGGTCGTACATCCAGCACTGCAGTAACACTTGGTGACGTGGCGAGTCCCATAAGTGCAGTTCAAGATGGTGAGGTGGCAAGCACTAGTAGTGTCCCGCTGCCACCAAGAAGACAAAGACAGGCCCGTCGAGCCCATAGTGCCCTTCCTGCTGCATTCGCCAATCCGAATTGGGAACCCACCACTTCTGCAGCACCCGTACTTCCCCCATTCACTGGCCAACCCGGAATTCAGGTGGAAACAGTTGATTTTACGCCACTGGATTTTTTTTCACTGTTTTTCACCGAAGATCTCTATAGATCTATTGTGGACCAAAGCAATTTGTACGCTGGTCAACACATCGCCACTATTCCCCAGTCCTCCCTTGCCAGAGATTGGAGACCAATTACGGTCTCCGAATTTAAGATCTTTCTGGGCCTTTCCCTCAACATGGGCTTGAATAAAAAGAGTAAGTTGCAGTCATATTGGTCCACTGACCCAATTTACCATGCGCCCCTGTTCTCTGCCTCCATGGCCAGGGCACGATACGAGCAGATTTTGCGGTTCATGCACTTCAACGACAATGAACTCTGTCGTCCTTGTGGAGACCCTGGATACGATCGGCTCTACAAAATTCGGCCCCTCGTAAACCACTTCAACCAACGTTTTGCAGACTTGTTGACATCAAGTTGTCTGCGTTGATGAGTCCCTGATTAAATTTTCTGGCCGCTTGTCATTCAAACAGTACCTTCCCAGCAAGCGTGCCAGATACGGGGTCAAGATGTATAAGCTCTGTGACAGGGCCACAGGCTATACATGTAGTTTTATGGTTTACGAGGACAAAGATAGTCACGTAGAGCCGACAAACTGCCCTGACTACATAGGAAGCGCTGGCAAGATAGTGTGGGACTTGGTGTCACCCTTATTCGGAAAGGGGTACCACTTGTACGTGGACAATTATTACACGAGCGTGCCACTTTTTAGTCACCTTTTTGATCAACAGATTGGAGCATGTGGCACCGTGCGACCTAATCTCCGGGGCTTTCCCCAGCGGCTTGTAGATTCCCGTCTTAGGCTGGGGGAGAGAGCCTGCTTGAAGTGTAATAACTTGCTCGCTATGAAGTGGAGGGACAATAAGAATGTTTTCGTTCTTACCTCCCTTCATGCAGACACGACGGTCCAAATTCCTACGGCGACTGGTGTTGTGGAGAAACCCCTCTGTGTCCACGAATATAACCAAAATATGGGAGGGGTGGACCTCAACGACCAGATGTTGGCGCCGTACCTAGATGCCCGTAAGGCCAGACGCTGGTACAAAAAAGTGTCTGTTTATTTATTTCAATTGGCTTTGCTGAATGCTCATGTGTTATACAGAGCTTCAGGACGGACTGGATCCTTCCTTAAATTCCAGGAAGAGATCGTCAGGGCCCTTCTGTATCCAGACGGTGCTCCACCTCACCTTCCCCAACCAAATACAGTAAGCCGGCTGCATGAGAGGCATTTTCAATATGTCCTCCCGAGTACCCCTACCCAACGAGCCCCCCAAAAAAGATGTCGTGTCTGTAGCAAGCGCGGATTTAGGCGTGACACCCGGTATTATTGTCCCTCCTGTCCTGACAATCCTGGTCTTTGCATGGGTGAATGTTTTGAACGCTACCATACACTAGTGGAGTATTAGCGTAGGTTACAGCACTGCACAGACTAGGACACACTTTCACAGGGTCTCCCAAGATGCCATCGCATTTTGAGAGACCCAAACCTGGTACCAGTTAAAAAAGTTAAAGTTACAAAAAAAAGTGTAAAAAAAACAAAAAACAAAAAAAAGTAAAAAAAAAAAAATCACAAAAAAAATAAAATAAAAAAAACAAAAATAGTTGTTGTTTTATTGTTCTCTCTCTATTCTCTCTCTATTGTTCTTCTCTTTTTTATTGTATTCTATACTGCAATGTTTTATTGTTATGTTTTTATCATGTTTGCTTTATAGGTATGCAATTTTTTTATACTTTGTTTTTTTATTGTTAACCACTTTTTCGTTTTCAGGTACGCCATTCAGTTGCAGCGCGGATTTATTTATCTTGACAGCAACAACGTTTGCTCCCACGATATATAAAGCCGTGACTCCAGCGCTGTCGGAGGTAATTTCACCACCACAGTTACATACTTCAGCATATATGCCGAAGCGTGGGGGCAGCAGTGGGTGGAGGAGCGATTTGCTCCTTCCTTTTGTGGGAGGATGCCCCCATGCTTCGGCATATATAAATGGTGCATGTATGCCCATCATTAGAAGTGGGTGGATGAAGGGAGGTATTCTAATGGTGGGCATACCCACCGATCAATATCTTTTTTTTCGTTCAGCCCATAGGCTGCATGAAAAAAAAGTTTACAATAAATGCCCAACAAGGACCAGCAATGTACTGGTATGTTGCTGGACTTTGGGTGGTTATACCAGAATGATGCCTGCAGGTTTAGGTATCATCTTGGTATCACTCTTTTCAGCCAGCGGTTGGCTTTCATGTAAAAGCAATCCTTGCGGCTAATTAGCCTCTAGACTGCTTTTACAAGCAGTGGGAGGGAATGCCCCCCCCCCCCACCATCTTCCATGTTTTTCTCTGGCTCTCCTGTCCCAACAGGGAACCTGAGAATGCAGCCAGTGATTCAGCCAGCTGACCATAGAGCTGATCAGAGACCAGAGTGGCTCCAAACATCTCTATGGCCTAGGAAACCGGAAGCTACGAGAATTTCATGACTTAGATTTCGCCGGATGTAAACAGCGCCATTGGGAAATTGGGAAAGCATTTTATCACAACGATCTTGGTGTGGTCAGATGCTTTGAGGGCAGAGGAGAGATCTAGGGTCTAATAGACCCCAATTTTTTTAAAAAAGAGTACCTGTCACTACCTATTGCTATCATAGGGGATATTTACATTATCTGAGATAACAATAAAAATGATTTAAAAACATAAAAATGAACTTGTGTCAAAAAATAAAATATTCCATGGACTCAACATGCCTCTCAGCAAATAGCTTGGGGTGTCTACTTTCCAAAATGGGGTCATTTGGGGGGGGGGTTTGTGCCATCTGGGCATTTTATGGCCTTCAAAACTGTGATAGGTAGTGAGGAGTGAAATCAAAAATGTATGCCCTTAGAAATCCTGAAGGCAGTGATTGGTTTTCGGGCCCCGTACGCGGATAGGCTCCCAAAAAGTCCCACACATGTGGTATCCCCGTACTCAGGAGAAGCAGCTGAATGTATTTTGGGGTGCAATTCCACATATGCCCATGGCCTGTGTGAGCAATATATCATTTAGTGACAACTTTTTGTAAATATATATTTTTTTTTTTTGTCATTATTCAATCACTTGGGACAAAAAAAATAAATATTCAATGGGTTCAACATGCCTCTCAGCAATTTCCTTGGGGTGTCTACTTTCTAAAATTGGGTAATTTGGGGGTGTTTTGTACTGCCCTGCCATTTTAGCACCTCAAGAAAGGACATATGCAGTCATAAACTAAAAGCTGTGTAAATTCCAGAAAATGTACCCTAGTTTGTAGACGCTATAACTTTTGCGCAAACCAATAAATATACGCTTATTGACATTTTTTTTACCAAAGACATGTGGCCGAATATATTTTGGCCTAAATGTATGACTAAAATTGAGTTTATTGGATTTTTTTTATAACAAAATATCACTTTTTTCAAAATTTTCGGGTTTTTTCTGTTTATAGCACAAAAAATAAAAATGGCAGAGGTGATCAAATACCATCAAAAGAAAGCTCTATTTGTGGGAAGAAAAGGACGCAAATTTCGTTTGGGTACAGCATTGCGTGACCGCGCAATTATCAGTTAAAGCAACGCAGTACCAAATTGGAAAAAGTCCTCTGGTCCTTATGCAGCATAATGGTCCGGGGCTGAAGTGGTTAAAGGTGCAAAAATATAGGAGTTGCAGGGGTCGCAATTGCGACCCGACCCCATGCTTCAGGGTGCCAGTATAGTTCCCCTCTCACATTTATCTACATTTAAACAAATCCAAAATAACGAAACACAATTTTGGACGCAATTTGAATATTTTTGTAATTCGAATCGTTTTCAAATTCAAATAGTTTTCGAAACGAATTTGAATTCCTGAAGTGAATAAAATAGAATAGAAAATAAAGGAATAGGATAGAAAAGAATATAATAGAATATAAAAGAATAGAATATAAAATAAAAAAAATAGAATATAATAACGTAAAACAGAACAGAATAGAAAATAGAAGAATAGAAAAAAATAGAATAGACACCAAGGCCCCTTTCACACTGGGGCGGTGGGGGCGTCGGCGGTACAACAGCGCTATTTTTAGTGCTGCTGTACCGTCGTTCCTGCAGCGGTATTCGGCCGCTAGCGGTGCGGTTTTAACCCCCGCTGGCGGACGAAAAAGGGTTAAAATCCCTCGTACAGCGCGGCTATAGCCGCGATATTGCCACAGTATAGCCGCGCTGTCCCATTGATTTCAATGGGCAGGAGCGGTGAAGGAGCGGTGAATACACCGCTCCTTCACCGCTCCAAAAAAGCGGTTTGCAGGACTTTTTTCACCGTCCTGACTGCGCACCGCTGTTTAGGGGTGGTTTGCAGGCGGTATTTTTAGCGCAATACCGCCTGCAAACCGCCCCAGTGTGAAAGGGGTCTAAGAGATAGAATAGAAAATAAAATAATAGAATAGAAAAGAATAGAAAATAAAGGAATATATTAGAATAGAAAGAATATAACCTTCTTCTGAAAGTTGAATTCCAAATAGAATAAATTTGAATTAGAATACAATATAAAATAATAGAATAGAAAAAAAGAATAGAATAAAATAGTAAAGAATAGAATAGAAAAAAAAATGACTAGAATAGAATAAAATAGAAACAATATAACTTTCTTCTGAAATTCAAATTTTGAATAGAATGAATTCAAATTTGAACAGAATAGAAAAGAATAGAATAAAAATAATAGAATAGAAAAGAATACAATAGCATAAACAATAGAAAAGAATAGCATAGAATAGAATAGAATAAATATAACTGTTTTCCGAAATTCAAATTTAGAATAGGATAAATTTGAGCTTGAATACAATAGAAAAGAACAGAATATAATAGAAAAGAATACAACAGAAAAGAAAAGGAATAGAATAGAATGGAATAGAATAGAAAGAATATAACCATCTTCCAAAATTCGAGATGCGAATGTAATAAATTCAATTTCAAATGGAATTTTAATGCAATTCTAATGGAATTCGAATCGATTTAAAATTGTCAGAATTCTGAAAATTCGAATTGATTCGAATTAGAATATCAAACCAAATTCTGAAAACAAATTAAACAAATTTATGTAAATACTGAATCAAAACATAAAAAAACAAATTTTTTCGTTCTGCACTTGTCCTTGAGAAAACTTCAGGGCATCAGTTCTCCTACATGCTGCCCCTCCTATCCAGCCTGATGCTAGGTGTTTTTGGCAGTCATCAGTTGCTAGGACCACTCCGCCTCCCGACTCCAGCTTCCGCCTCTTGCCTCTAGGCTGCTCCTGCCGGTGTTCTGCCATATAGTGTCCTCGTATCAGATAGTGTCCGCCTCGTACTGCGCAGGCGCAGCGCCTGCGCAGTACGGAGGAGCAGGAGATGCCGAAAATGCCCGAAGTTGATCAGCTGACCATCAGCTGTACACGGCGCTCGGGCACCTGTTAGCGATGGCTGTGTAAGAGGGCCCCTCGCGGGCTCGCTTCGCTCGCCACGCTTCGGGCACGGCCTCGCTGCGCTCGGCAAATATTTATTCTAACTCTATGTCCACTTGGATAGTAGGGAATGATCCTGGACATAGGGTAAGAATAAATGCGCAGGCGCCATGTACAGCTGACGATCAGCTGTTGAACTTCGGAGACTTTCGGCGTCTCTTTTGTCCTCCGTACTGCGCCTGCGCAGTACAGGGAGGACACTATATGATAGGGGACTGAATTCGATAAGACACCGGGTAAGGTAAGAGAGTTACGTGGTAACCTAGAAAATATATTCTCTGCCACAGCAGTGCCTGGAACCTGAGTGAGTATACTGTGTGTCCAGGTGTTCTACTATAACACTGTCCCCCTCTTATCACAGTGTCCCCCTCCTATCATACTGCCCCTCCTCTTATCACACTGCCCCTGTCATACTGTTCCCCCCCACCTGTCACAATATCCCCCTTGTAATAGTGCCCCCTCTTGTCACACTGTCCCCCTCCTTTCACAGTGCCCTCCTCCTGTCACACTGCCCCCCTCTAATACCGCTCCCTACCTGTCACAGTACCCCCCCTCCCTCTTGTCACACTACCCCCTCCTTTCACAGTGCCCCCCTCCTGTCACACTGCCCCCTTTTATCACACTGCTCCCCTTCCCTGGCATCCTTCTCCTGTCACACTGTCCCCCTCCTGTCACACTGCCCCTCTTTTATCACACTGCCACCTCCTGTCACACTGGGCAGTAAATCTGTTATTTTTTTCAACACAACAAGCCCTCCTGCAGATGTAGCAGTTAGAGGGATATAACAAACCTTCTCCAACTGAGAGAGGTGCTTACAATGATCAGCTATTATGTATGTTAAATCTTTATCCTAACAGGGAAAAAACTGTTGCTGTAACTAATTATAAAGTGTAAGCTGGAGTTTGGCCTCAGTTTGTTAGTACATTTAAATCTGCTGCTTGATATAACACTCTCCTCCCCCCCAGACTGAAGGTGCCCCCTGTGCTCCAGGAGGTGTGTTACTGTGTGTGGCAGGTTTGGCAGGAGGATGGTGGTGGTGGTGGTGGGGGGGTAGCAAAATGCACTTTGGTCCCCTCCCCCCTCCCCTCTCCTGACAACTGCTGCAGGGGGTGCTTTTAGAATGCAGAGCAGGGGAAGGGGCCGGTAAATATGTAATTTACCGGCCCCTACCACACTCGCTGTATCCATTCATAACTGTAAGATAGTGAACTGTGTGTCGGATCAGCTCTCGGGGGGAGGTTGAAGGCTGGTTACTTTTTATTAGGCATGTGTTGGACTGGCTATAAGGGGAGCTTGGAGGCAAGTTTTTTTTTTTGCGTGTCGGATTAGCTAAAAGGGAACGTTGGAGGCTGTTACATTTTCAAGCGTGTGTTGGACCAGCCATAAGGGGAGGTTGGGGGCTGGTATTTCTTTTAAGTTAATAATACAAATGTTGCACGCTGCCACCTACCTCCCTAACTCTCAGCTGCAACCACTAATTGTGTAAACACATAAAAGTGCAAATATAAAAACAATATGTGGTTGAGCTGCTCAAATACTTGTGCTGCTTAAATAATATACAATTAAACCATCATAAATCCTCAATCCATAATAGTAATTACCAAATCATAATGTGAATAAAAAGTGACAAAAATTATTATAACTTAGATTCATCTGTGAAGATATTAATAGCATGAATAGTAAACTGTTCCAAGGGTGCAAAAAAGTCCCAAAAAGTCGAAGTAAAAGTTCTCTAAAAGTGCATCTTTAAGGAATTGACTTTTTATTCAGTGAATCCACGCAGTGCTCCACCACACACTATGCAGTGCTCCTCCACCTAGTGAAGTGCACGCTCACCTTGTTAGTAGACCCATAAATTATCGGTCAGTTTCGCATATACTGTACAAGATTATCCTCGATACAATCTCGTACACCAGGTAATGATCCTCTACATGAATCCTAACTTCCTTAGAAGGGGTAACTCCATACAGCTCTTAAGAAAGAGGGAATAGCCTCCAATAGGGTAGTATGTTTGTTTAGCATAGATAAGTACACCAACCCAGCTTCCAATAATGTAAATTTATTAAGTAAAAAACAAGCATTAAGGCTATGAAGCATAGACATAAACTAACAGTATCTCACAATGGATTCCAGTCCAACACTCACGCCGCCTCCATGCGTTACGCCACCCTTCCACGTGGATTTGTCAGGAAGACTTCTGTATGGGGTTACCCCTTGTAAGCAAGTTACATCATTAAGAATGATTCATGTGGAGGATCATTACCTGGTGTGCAAGATTGTATCAAGGATACAATAAAGTAAGTAAGTAATTAAAGAAGTTAAGCTAGTAACATGGGAGCGCAAATATTGTTCCACCATTCTACTTGCCATCTCTGTATATGACCCTGTGTCTGAAGTCTGAAATTATTGGTCTCCCAGGGGGAGGGGATTTTTTTATGCTTTTATGGGTCTTGGGAAGGGTGTTGAAGGTCAGGGTGCATGGATGTTGTACCCTGATGTATTCATATGTGTTCTTTTTGATGACACCATTCATATATGCATTGCCAATCAGTGTTAAAAATGTACTTTGAAAGCTCAAAAAAAAATTCTTCAGTTATGGGTCTATACCATTGTGGTTTTTTTTTAGAATATCCCAACACATATTTCTATTTTGTAAGGTGTTCATGATTACTACATTCCTGCCCTTATAGGACGGTTTGATAATAATGTAGGAGTTGTTGCTAAGACTAGTAAGAGCTTGTCTTTGTTGGGGATTGAGGTCATCTTGAGTTGAAAACCATAGAGACATATTAACCTTTTCAATGTCAGAGCTAGTTTGGATAAGGTAAGCCCATATGTTGGGGTTCAAGTGGAGGGAACTTATTGGATTTCTTTTTCCAGACTGATTAGTGACTGGGAAACGGGAGGGAAGAAGGTCCTCTCCCTCTTCCGGCACACAATCTGTCTAGTTCATGGTGGTTCCCTCATTTTTTTCTAACAATTGCATTAAACCCTTCAAAGCTTGAAAGTCTCAAACTGAGAAGTTTTTCCACAGATCAGAGACATCTTTGTCTTTTTTCTTTTTTGTCGGTCTTTATCAAAAATGTACATATATGTAAGTCTGCGTGCAAATACATTTAATCTTTGATTAGGTCATAATAAGTGGTATTGGCATTTGGACAGTAACTGAGCCCCAATTGTAAAACCTCAGTTTCGAATGGGATCAGTACGTGGGATTAGAGATGAATTATCTCAAATTGGGAGTTTTCATGACAAAACGATCCAGATTGACTGATGTTTTTTGTCCCCTTTCATTATTTCCCCTAAAAAAGTGTTATTATGTGACACCTCCATGTGTTTATCATTTGTTTTAGGGACTGCACCTGCAGCTGCTGGGGAAGCCACTCCTATTTTTATAGGTACCTGTGTCTGTTTATGTGCTGAAGATGAGTGTGACGTGTCTCCAGAGTGTGTGGTGGTACTGTGAATATCTTGTGGCGTTACCATCAAATTATTAATACAATTATTGTTATCTTGATTGTAAACATTTGAAGTGGTTTGTGACATAGAAAGAGACAAAGTATGTGAAGACACCACACCAGAATTATTAGATTGAGAAGAAGTCCCCTCCACCATTCTTCTTTTGTCAATACCAACATGTCCATCATCAGTTTTGGATCTTTTCCTTGAAACTCGTGTCCTAAAACGTGCATGACTGAAAGAGCGAGAAGAATGAGATACAATGAGACATAGTAGAGTCAGATTCACTGTCAGTGTCCCTCACTTGATTATTAAAACGATTGCGTCTATTCCATCTGTTAGTGCCTACTTGAGGCCATGCAAAAGCATAATCACCCCCAAATGCCATTTTATCCCTTCTTTTGTATTAAGTCCTTAGTAAATTTTTCTAATTGCTCCTAGATCTTTTGCTCTGAAGTTAATATGGGAACATATCTGACTGTTCTCTCTGTATAATTTCTTAATCTCTTCATCAACTATCACTAATTGCTGGTTATAATATTGCATTAAGCAGCCGGGCTGAGTGCTCGGATCGGGGTCTGGTATGGATATTAGGGGGGACCCCACGCCGTTTTTTTCGGCGTAGGGGGTTCCCCTTAAAACCCATACCAGACCTAAGGGCCTGGGATGCCCCGCGACGGGGCTCGCAAGGTGTCAATCTCACCGATAAAAGTGGCGAGATTGACTTCCTTTTCTAGTCCCGTCGTACCCGAGTCACGTTCAAAATGAACGGACTTGTCCATGTGTGGGCAAGTCCGTTAATTCTGAAAGTCCGGCGGAAGTCCGTTGGGAAGACCGGATTCTGGAAAGTCCGGTCGTGTGTAGGTAAGTCCGGCGGTAGTCCGCCGGAAGTCCGGCAGGAAGAACGTCGGACCTAGTTTCCCAGAAAGTCCGACCATGTGTACGAGGCATTAGTGTCCAAAAAACATGCAAAAACACGCGCAAAAGCGAGCGAAAAAGCACAAAATAACTCAAGCTCGAAAACACAAAAAAACCCCACTTATGCTCCAAAAAGCTCAAAGAAGCTCAATAAATATGTGCAAAAACGCACAAAAAAGTACAAGCTTTTAGGCAGAGAAATAAAAGCTCAAATGCCTGTAAAAGCATTTTTTTTTTTTTAGCTGCAGTGTGCATGAGCCCTAATAGTTCCATCAGTTTTGTAGAACAAGCCTTCAGATTTTATTCCCATTGTTGTTTGAAATCTGGATTGACCTCCCAGATATTAGGGAAGACCCGGACTCGTAGATATTGTACATATTGTATGGTATCGCACTTATTGTATGATCTTCTTATTGTATTAGTTGAGTATGTGTTGGGGTCTCCAACTTCTTTATATTATAAAGGGAAGAATAAAACTCTCCGGATGGCGCAATTTGTTTGGGGAGGGAAGCCTTCCCGGCATCAGGGGGAGAAATCTGAAGGACATACATCTTTGATCGAAGGTTCCGAAAAAAGATCTGAGCATGACCCAGCCGCACTTATTACCAAATTCATAGAATAATTTTCTGCCGGTTTGGCGTGTCGCTTTGGCTTGGTATGGAAGCAGATCTGAGACCTGTTTGCGTAGACTCTGAAGATCACCTTCAATAGAAAGGGATGTGGCATATTTATGATGGTATTTCAACCCACTGGTTGCAATCCCATCACAAACATGCCCCATCCTCTTCTATTGAATGTGATGGGAAGCTCATAAAGCGGTTATTCGAGGCATCCTGATCAAACAGGGTGCTCTAATTAAAAGAGAAAGGGATGTAAAACTGGTGGAAGTCCGCAAGAAGGGTCACCAGTTTCACACCCCTTTCTCTTTTAATTCGAGCACCCTGTTTGATCAGGAAGCCTCAAATAACTGCTTTATTAGCTTCCCAGATAACACAGGATCACAGTTGGGAGTATAATTCGTCTGGAAGTAGTGCTCAAACTCCTTGACCACCTCCGCCAACACCACTGGATCTTGGAGAAGACTCTTATTAAGTTTCCAAGTTGCAGATTTATTTCAGAATGACAGTCACATGATTAAACCATATAATATGTCAGATAGAAGTTTCCACAATGAATAAAAGTTGTCTATGAAGAACTAAGAAGAAATCAATGCGCTAGTATAACTTATTTGGGCGAACGGTTGGGGATGAGCATGCATTTGGCCTGAACATTGGCTGTTTGGCGGATACACGATTTGGCAGGGCGTTTGACTGTTTGATTGGCCCACCGAACACCCCACAATGCACTGGACGCTGCACAGTGCATTCTAAAGCCCTGTTTGGCTGAAATAATGAAGGCTTTGCTCAATCAGGGCACAGAACACTGTCAGAGCTATGATTAGAGAAAGTCATGATGACTTAGGCCAATCAATGCTCATTGCTCATAGACCCACCCAACACTATAAAATGTTCCTTCCCAGAGGAGCCATTTGCAGTGTGATATTGGCGTGAAGATAGATTGAACAGGGCTCTGTTCATTGCTACTAGCGAGATAGTGTGCTATTGTGAGTGTAGAGTGTCAGTGTAGAGTGAATATATTGACAGTGCAGCGTCAGTGTAGTGAGTCCATGCAGTCTTACTGCAGTATATTGAAGTGTGTCAGTGTAGTGTGTCCGTGCAGTTTTACTGCAGTATATTGTAGTGCGTCAGTGCAGTTTTACTGCAGTATATTCAAGTGCGTCAGTGCAGTTTTACTGCAGTATATTGAAGTGCATCAGTGCAGTTTTACTGCAGTACATTGTAGTGTGTCAGTGCAGTTTTACTGCAGTATATTGTAGTGCGTCAGTTCAGTTTTACTGCAGTATATTGTATTGCGTCAGTGCAGTTTTACTGCAGTATATTGTAGTGCGTCAGTGCAGTTTTACTGCAGTATATTCAAGTGCGTCAGTGCAGTTTTACTGCAGTATATTGAAGTCCATCAGTGCAGTTTTACTGCAGTACATTGTAGTGTGTCAGTGCAGTTTTACTGCAGTATATTGTAGTGCGTCAGTTCAGTTTTACTGCAGTATATTGTATTGCGTCAGTGCAGTTTTACTGCAGTATATTGTAGTGCGTCAGTGCAGTTTTACTGCAGTATATTGAAGTGCATCAGTGCAGTTTTACTCCAGTATATCCTAGTGCGTCAGCGCAGTTTTACTGCTGTATATTGAAGTGACATTTCTGTCAGCGGCAGTCCTCAAGTTAAAGGGCACTAAACACCACTTTCCATTGATTAAAGTTCAGCCAATTACACATTTCCCCATCTATATTACATTTCGGTAATAAGCCCTCCCCCTATCATGTCTGGGAGGCCAACAAGAAGAGGCAGATTTTCCCATGCCACTGTGAGGGGCCAGCAGGCAAAGATGGACGGGGTCCATCCTCAGGCCCATGCTATCCAGCCACAGCATGCAGAGGAAGTGGTTTACTAAACCATCCTCATCCTCCTCATCCTCTATCACCCAAGCAGAGACCAGTGCACAGTCCACCGCCTCTGCCAGAGCAGCTTATTCTGCCTCCTTGTTCACAGCTACTCCTACCATAGCCCAAGCATGTATGGAGGAGTCAGCTGAGTTATTTCAACATAGCGTCAGCCACTTGCTTCTTGACGATGCACAGACATTACTTGATTCTGGGGTAGAAGCAGGGGCGGATTAATGCACAGGCTGGTCTAGGCTGCAGCCTAGGGCCCCACATGTGCAAGGGCCCCCGATTGGCCATGATATTTTTATTAATTTATATATATTTATGTATATGTAGAATAAAAACCATGCCTGCGTGTTATACGAATATGCCGATAAATGTTTTTTTACCAACAGGGTGCGGGGATGGGGGCGGTCCGCCCCGGGTGTCATCCATTGGGGGGGGGTGTCAGGCCAGCTGTACTGCCTCTCCTGGCCCTGGGACAGCGCTGCCAGCATACTTTAAAGTTGAGAAAACATTACTGCCAGCCCTTTCTCATGCACAGCCCCTCGTGTGTCACTCTCAATGTAAATGGAAGTCTCTTAAAGCTGCTCTGTCTGGCCGCTCTCCTCCTCCCGATCCACCTCCTTCCCGAGTGTAGCCTTTGATCTTTGATTGCAGGAGGAGAGCGGTCATGTGACCGTGTCACAAAGAATGGCGTTAATTGAGGTATTTAGAAGCTTTGATTTACAATGAGTGACACAGGAGGAGCGGTGTATGAGAAAGGGCTGGCAGTGATGTTTTCTCAACTTTAGAGTATTCTTTCCCAGGAGACTGGGGGTCTCCTGGGAGTGCAGGGGGGCTTTATAATGAAAGAGGCCTGTGTGATATGCAGGCAAAGGGGTCTGTGTACTATGCAGATGTCTGTGTACTGTGCAGGGAAAGGGGTCTGTGTACTATAGGCGTGTAATATAGGTCTACCCTTTTACACATGGCACTAAATAATTTATTTTCTGGTAAAGCATGCTTAGGAGGGGGCCACACAAAAAGTAGCCTAGGGGCCCATGACCAACTTAATCCTCCACTGGGTAGAGGAAGGTAGGAACATGAGCCTACAGATAGAGGATAACACTGATAAACAAGAAATTGGCAGTCATGTTCCCCCAGCCACAGCGTATTGCCCAGTTGGCTCCAGTGATGATGAGAATGAAGGGGATGATGATGATGATGAAGTCACTGATGTGACTTGGGTGCTGGATAGAGCAGAGGCGGAAACTTAGGGGGAGGCACAACCCCAATGAGGCAGGATGTCCTCCAGAAGCAGCCATCGTGGAAGAATATAGAGGAGCCATCCTATTCCATCAGAGTGTGGAGCTGTTATCTCCTGGCAATACAGGGTGCCCTGAAGGGGCCTTGCAGCTTATGCATGCGTTTGCAATTGTGTGCTAAGTAAACCCCTGTTTTTAACGCATACTGTTAGACAGGTTAATTTGGTTGGAAAGCAGATTGGTTGGTGAGTTGAGCTGGGGATTTTCTCTGGATTTGTCTTTAATGCATTGCCCTTCCATGTGCTCCTTGCTGTGAAGGCCAGTTATAGATGGGGCAAGGGCCATCTGTTTGTTACTGGTGTAAATATTGGTGAGGGTACATGCTGGACGCCTTTTACTGCCATTGAGTTATGTGCTGGGTGTCCAGTGTGCCCCTGTGCCCTTAAGAAGGATTTGGCTACCTCCAGGCTCTCCTGCCCCATATCTATCCATTAGAATGCAGGTGCTCCCACTGTGGAGACTCTCATAAATTCACAAGGGTTAGGACTGCAAGCAATACAGGGTGCCGTGAAGCCTTGCAGCTTATGCATACGTTTGTGTGCTAACTAAATCTCTGTTTTTAAAGCATACTGTTGGACAGGTTATTTCAACTGTTAAGCAGACTGGTTAGTGAGTTGAGCCGGGAAATTACTCCGGTTTTGGCTTCTATCTCCTGGCCCACTTCCCGCAGCTCAGCTGTCTGGGCCTTTTTTAACACATGTGCAGCTGATTGCACTGTTGCAATTTGCAAACTTTGCCTCAAGCAGATCAAGCCTGGCAAAAAACAGCCATTTGGGTACCACATGCTTGACAAGGCATTTAACCTCCCACCACTTAGCCCGTTGACAAGAGCACCTGAAAGCCACACAAAAGGGAAGCAATTCTTCTCCTCACTCCTAATTTTTCAGGTCTACCCCCCGTTATATCTCATGACTTCTCAGTAGCCTCCACTGACAGGGATGATGGTATATCGAAGGGTGTCACAGGTTCTTGCAACACGTCTGCCTGCAGCACACCACCAGCTGTTCATTATAGCAGGCAAATTTCTCTGCCTTAGCTGCTGCAGTGAAAAAAAAATAGAGTCACTGCCATCCACATGCCCAGTGTCTAAATTCCAGCTTGTCTAAGCTTCTGGCTTTACAACTCCTGCCTTTCCGTTTGGATTCTGCCCCCTTCCGTGAATTTACAGAATGTGCTGTACCACAATGGCAAGTTGCCAGTCGCTATTTCTTTGCATTTGCTTGTTTTGCTGCCACGCCTCCATACAGCTAGTGGTGATGATGTGAGATTTTTCAGCTCCACCCCCTCCTCCTCCTCCATGCCTTCCTCTCCTGAATTGTCCTATGAACCACCAGTACCCCCTAAGCATTCAAGGGGCTATTCAATGAGTCAGGCTAAAAGATGCCATGCAGTGTTTCAGCTGGTCTGTCTAGAGGAGAGGAGCCCCACCGGAGCAAAGATTCTTTCAGCTCTTCAGGGATAGGCCCAGAGGTGGTTCACACCACGGAAGCTTGGTCCAGGAATGATGGTGTGTGATAATGGCACTAACCTCCTGTCCACCCTTCGACAGGGAAAGTTGACACATGTGCCATGCCTGGCACATGTCCTCAATTGTGGTGATGCAGCATTTCTTAAACAGGTACTCAGGGTTGCAACATCTTCTGAAGCAGGCCAGAAGAGTCTGTAGCCATTTCAGACAGTCATACACAGCCAGTGTTCGGTTTGCTGAAATTCAGCGGGAATTCCACCTGCCCAAAAACCGCCTGATTTGTGATATGCCCACTAGGTGGAACTCAAATTTGGCAATGCGTCAACAAGTACCTGTTTGAGTATGGCACAACGACAGGCTTAGGGTGGCTCAGCTTTTTTTTCCCTGCCCCAATGGCTGCTGATAAAGGATTTATGCACTGTACTGACACCATTTCAGGAGGTAACAAAGATGGTGAGCCATGACAATGCATGCATCAGTGACACAATTCCTGTTGTGTTCCTGCTGGAGTAGGCTCTGCATGGCATTATGGATAGGGATGTAAGGAAGATAGGGGGCGCTAGATACCATATTATTCAAGTGCTCTAAATAAATAAATAAATCTCCTGCATTACCAAAAAAATGGAAATGTAAGAAAGCTAGGGGGCGCTAGATACCATACTATTCAAGTGCTTTAAATAAATAAATATCCTGCATTACCAAAAAAATGAAAAACATAATAATGACAAATCATAATTAGATTACACATTGGAGTGCCCACAATAGTGAAACAAATATATAGTGATTGATTGTCCACATAAAAAAGTGTTTTGAAGTGGTTGAAATGATATCTTTCAATAATATCCCAATCTTGTTGCTGTAAACGAAAGGTTTTCCATCACCAAAGGAAAATAAGAAAAAGGAAAACACCTTGAAGTAGTAGATATCTGCTTACCAGATACCAATGACTCCTTTAGTTAAAAAGAGAGTCACTAGCGCTTGTGCAGGGTTGTGCCTGCTCACATGGATGGCCGGACTGTGGTTAGGGAACTAGAAGCAGAGCAGTGGGAGGAAGAGAAGCACTTCCTTTCCTCTCAAGACCCGCTTTAGCAGAAACCATTCTTGCGATGCCACAGAACACACAAGAGGAGAGGGAAGAGGAGGAGGATTATGGTAGTTTTGGAGACATTGAATCAGAGGAAGACATATGTCAACCCTTAACCACTTAACAACCGGCCCATAGCCAAATGACTACAGGGCGGTTGCTTAACTCTTGGAGGGCGTACAGTGATGTCCTCCCAGAATTCCGCTCTTGCGCGCCCCCTGGGGCGCACACCCGAGAACATCCATGACCGCCAGGTACAGAGGACCCGGCGCATCAGGTAAACGACCGCTGATCGCACGCGTTTAACATGTGATTGCTCCGTCAAATGACGGAGCGATCACATGTAAACAAACCGGCGTCATATCATGATGCCGGTTCCTCTCTCCCCTCTCTGTACCGATCGGTACAGTGTGAGCGGAGAGGGGGGAGGGATCGGATGGCAGCAGCGCTGTGGGCTGAATCTGTAGTGCCCACAGTGCTGCTCTGTGACACAGAGCCACAATCCATCCATCCATGCTCAGCCATCCCTCCATGCTCAGAAATACCCTGCAATACTCTGCAATACCCTGTGCAATACTCTGCAATACATGGTGCAATACTCTGCAATACCCTGCAATACCCTGTGCAATAATCTGCAATACAATGTGCAATACTCTGCAATACCCTGTGCAATATCCTGTGCAATACCCTGTGCAATACTCGGCAATTCAAATTGTAAATAAATTGCAAATAAATTATAAAATAAATACAAAATGTACATATACATGTGCGTTTACACACTCACCCACATGTACATATGTAATAGGGCTGCCGCTGTAGTGTGGGGTGAATACCCCAAAAAATGACAACAGAAAAAAATATATGCTCAGCGCTGCCTCTGTCAATCATAAATGTGCATAAACTCACATCAAATATGTGTCATATGACAACATGTGTAACAAAGTGCCAATATAGTGCAAAAAAAGGGCATACAATAAAGTTCAAAAATTCAAAAAAATAGCAAAATAAGATGCAAACACTAAAGTTCATCAAGTGTGAGGTGCAGGGCTGGTGACAAGTTGATGTAATCTTGGTGACTTCCTGTGCTCCCCTCCTGGATCCCCACTCACCAGATAAAGATGAAAAATACGCCCGTGTATATCAAGATGGTGTCTCCTGTCCAGAAGATATGTAGGTAGGTTGTGCCTCAGAGAATGGAATCTCCTCTCCTTCACCACTTGATTGTAGATCCTACATACTTTACTTAGTCAAAGACGATCGAAGTAGTAAAGTTTGGACAAGTGAAGAGAAGAAGGCATATAGTGTAATACTGCAAGGTTTATTAAAAGGTTTAAAATCATTACACTTACATCAGAATCTTTAAAATGTGCAAAAATTGCCGCCTTGGCATCCAAACAGCCTTCACAGATTATCCTTAGCTTGACATGTTTCGCCCCTCCTACTGGGCGTCATCAGAAGCTTCAATTTTTTTTAATTTTTGAACTTTATTGTATGCCCTTTTTTTGCACTATATTGCCACTTTGTTACACATGTTGTTATATGACACATATTTGATGTGAGTGTATGCACATTTATGATTGAGAGAGGCAATGCTCTGCAATACCCTGCAATGCTCTGCAATACCCCGCAATACCCCACAATACTCTGCAATACTCTGCAATAGCCTACAATACTTTGCAATAGCCTGCAATGCTCTGCAAAACCCTGCAATACTCTGCAATACCCTGCAATACTCTGCAATACCCAGCCATACTCTGCCATACCCAGTCATACCCTCCGATGCTTCTACCGTCTCACCGCTACGATCGAAGCCAGGATCTTTTTTTTTTTTTTTTTTTTTATTATTTCAGGTTTCCCAGCCTAGAGGTGAGATGTGGGGTCTTATTGACCCCATATCTCACTGTAAAGAGGACCTGTCATGCCATATTCCTATTACAAGGGATGTTTACATTCCTTGTAATAGGAATAAAAGTGACCAAAAAATTAATTTTTGGAAAAAAGTGTCAAACTAAAATAAATAAAGTAAAATAAACAATAACAAAAAAAAAAAAAATTTTAAAGTGCCCCTGTCCCCGTGTGCTCACATGCAGAAGCGAACGCATAGGTAAGTCCCGCCCACATATGAAAACGGTGTTCAAACCACACATGTGAGGTATCGCTGCGAACGTTAGAGCGAGAGCAATAATTTTGGCCCTAGACCTCCTCTGTAACTCAAAACATGTAACCAGTAAAAAATTCTTTAAAGCATCGCCTATGGGGATTTTTAAGTAGCGAAGTTTGGCGCCATTTCACGAGCGTGTTCAGTTTTGAAGGGTGACATATTAGGTATCTATTTACTCGGCATAACTTCATCTTTCACGTTATGCAAAAACATTGGGCTAACTTTACTATTTTGTTTTTTTTTAAAGCACAAAACTGTTTTTTTTCCCAAAAAAACGCGTTCGAAAAATTGCTGCGCAAATACCGTGCAAGATAAAAAGTTGCAACGACCGCCATTGTATTTTCTAGGGTCTTTGTTAAAAAAACATATATAATGTTTTGCTGTTCTATGTAATTTTCTAGCAAATAAATGATGATTTTTACATGTAGGAGAGAAATGTCAGAATTGGCCTGGGTGCTCCAGAACGCCTGAAGGTGCTCCCTGCATGTTGGGACTCTGTATGTGGCCACGCTGTGTAAAAGTCTCACACATGTGGTATCGCCGTACTCTGGAGTAATAGCAGAATGTGTTTTGGGGTGTAATTTGTGGTATGCATATGCGGTGTGTGAGAAATAACCTGCTAATATGACAATTTTGTGAAAAAAAAAAATCTTGATTTTGCAAAGAATTGTGGGAAAAAATGTCAATGTCAAAAACTCACCATGCATCTTTCTAAATACCTTGGAATGTCTTCTTTCCAAAAAGGGGTCATTTGGGGGGTATTTGTACTTTTCTGGCATGTTAGGTTCCCAAGAAATTAGATAGGCCGTCAGTAATTCAGGTGTGATCAATTTTCAGATATTGGCACCATAGCTTTTGAACTCTATAACTTTCACAAAGACCAAATAATATACACCGATTTGTACTTATTTTTACCAAGGATATGTAGCAGTATAAATTTTGACCAAAATTTATGAAGAAAAATTACTAATTTGCTAAATTTTATAACAGAAACAAAGAAAAATTCATTTTTTTACTGAATTTTCAGTCTTTTTTCTTTTATAGCGCGATTAAATACCACCAAAAAAAAGCTCTATTTGTGTGAAAAAAAAGACAAAAATTTCATATAGGTACAGTGTTGCATGACTGAGTAATTGTCATTCAAAATGTGAGAGCACCGAAAGCTGAAAATTGGTCTGGTTATTAAGGGGGTTTAAGTGCCCAGTGGTCAAGTGGTTAAGAGATGGTTTTCCATCCCCAGAACCCTTGGAAGCAGTTCCAGATACTGTAATCCTCAGTGACCACAAGAGCTCTGCTTCTCATACCCCTGCAAACTTGCGGTGCATGGGCTCATTTATTTTTCAAAGCCTGCAAAAAGATCAGAGAATTTGTGGCATCAAGGAGAAGAATCATTATTGGTTGGCAACCCTCCATTACAAGGGGAAAGTCCCACAGAGGGTGCAGAGGATAAAATATCTTGAGGACACCTTAACCACTTCAGCCCCGGAAGGATTTACCCCCTTCCTGACCAGAGCACTTTTTACAATTTGGCACTGCGTCGCTTTAACTGCTAATTGCGCGGTCATGCAATGCTGTACCCAAACAAAATTTGCGTCCTTTTCTTCCCACAAATAGAGCTTTCTTTTGATGGTATTTAATCACCTCTGCCGTTTTTATTTTTTGCGCTATAAACGGAAAAAGACCGAAAATTTTTTAAAAAAATGATATTTTCTACTTTTTGTTATAAAAAAAATCCAATAAACTCAATTTTAGTCATACATTTAGGCCAAAATGTATTCGGCCACATGTCTTTGGTAAAAAAAATGTCAATAAGCGTATATTTATTGGTTTGCGCAAAAGTTATAGCGTCTACAAACTAGGGTACATTTTCTGGAATTTATACAGCTTTTAGTTTATGACTGCCTATGTCATTTCTTGAGGTGCTAAAATGGCAGGGCAGTACAAACCCCCCCAAATGACCCCATTTTGGAAAGTAGACACCCCAAGGAAATTGCTGAGAGGCATGTTGAGCCCATTGAATATTTATTTTTTATTTTTTTTTGTCCCAAGTGATTGAATAATGACAAAAAAAAAAAAATGTACAAAAAGTTGTCACTAAATGATATATTCCTCACACAGGCCATGGGCATATGTGGAATTGCACCCCAAAATACATTCAGCTGCTTCTCCTGAGTACGGGGATACCACATGTGTGGGACTTTTTGGGAGCCTAGCCGCATACGGGGCCCCGAAAACCAAGCACCGCCTTCAGGATTTCTAAGGGCATACATTTTTGATTTCACTCCTCACTACCTATCACAGTTTTGAAGGCCATAAAATGCCAAGATGGCACAAAACCCCCCCAAATGACCCCATTTTGGAAAGTAGACACCCCAAGCTATTTGCTGAGAGGCATGTTGAGTCCATGGAATATTTTATTTTTTGACACAAGTTGCGGGAATGTGACAAATTTTTTTTTTTTTGCACAAAGTTGTCACTAAATGATATATTGCTCACACAGGCCATGGGCATATGTGGAATTGCACCCCAAAATACATTTAGCTGCTTCTCCTGAGTATGGGGATACCACATGTGTGGGACTTTTTAGGAGCCTAGCCGCGTACGGGACCCCGAAAACCATTCACCGCCTTCAGGATTTCTAAGGGTGTAAATTTTTGATTTCACTCTTCACTGCCTTTCACAGTTTCGGAGGCCATGGAATGCCCAGGTGGCACAACCCCCCCAAATGACCCCATTTTGGAAAGCAGACACCCAAGCTATTTGCTGAGAGGCATGGTGACTATTTTGCAGCTCTCATTTGTGTTTGAAAATGAAGAAAGACCAGAAAAAATTTTTTTTTTCTTTTTTTTAATTTTCAAAACTTTGTGACAAAAAGTGAGGTCTGTAAAATACTCACTATACCTCTCAGCAAATAGCTTGGGGTGTCTACTTTCCAAAATGGGGTAATTTGGGGGGGGGTTTGTGCCACCTGGGCATTCCATGGCCTCCGAAACTGTGATAGGCAGTGAAGAGTGAAATCAAAAATTTACGCCCTTAGAAAGCCTGAAGGCGGTGCTTGGTTTTCGGGGTTCCGTGCGCGGCTAGGCTCCCAAAAAGTCCCACACATGTGGTATCCCCATACTCAGGAGAAGCAACAGAATGTATTTTGGGGTGCAATTTCACATATTCCCATGGCATGTTTGAGCAATATATCATTTAGTGACAACTTTGTGAAAAAAAAAAAAAAAAAAATTTGTCTCTTTCCCGCAACTTGTGTCACAATATAAAATATTCCATGGACTCGACATGCCTCTCAGCAAATAGCTTGGGGTGTCTACTTTCCAAAATGGGGTCATTTGGGGGGGGGTTTGAACTGTCTTGGCATTTTATGCACAACATTTAGAAGCTTATGTCACACATCACCCACTCTTCAAACCACTTGAAGACAAAGCCCTTTCTGACACTTTTTGATTACATAAAAAAATTATTTTTTTTTGCAAAAAAATTACTTTGAACCCCCAAACATTATATATTTTTTTAAAGCAAATGCCCTACAGATTAAAATGGTGGGTGTTTCATTTTTTTTTCACACAGTATTTGCGCAGTGATTTTTCAAACGCATTTTTTGTGGAAAAAACACACTTTTTTAAATTTTAATGCACTAAAACACACTATATTGCCCAAATGTTTGATGAAATAAAAAAGATGATCTTAGGCCGTGTACATGGATACCAAACATGACATGCTTTAAAATTGCGCACAAACGTGCAGTGGCAACAAAATTAATACATTTTTAAAAGCCTTTACATTTGATGCCAGACCGACGCTTGCGTTCGCCTTAGCGTGAGAGCAGGGGGGGACAGGGGTGCTTTTTTTTTGTTTTTCTTTATTATTTTTTTGCTTTTTTATCTTATTTTTAAACTGTCCCTTTCATTTT